>NC_035108.1:256673481-257336065 GCF_002204515.2 Aedes aegypti
CAAAAAAAAAACTAGAAAATCTGAACTTTCAAAAAAAATGAGAACATCAATAGCCCCTTTTGTCCTAATGAAGGCCTTGGGACAAAAGAGGCTATTGACGTTTCTCATTTTTTCTTGAAAGTTCAGATTTTCTAGTTTTTTTTTATATTTTTTCATGTAAAATATTCTGTCTATTTTTTTAACATTTAACACGAAAAAACAAAAAAAAAATTTTTTTTCATGTGAAGAAAAACAATTTTTGTGAAATTTATTATTTTTTCCTGAAAAGTTTAAATCTTTAGCTTTTATTTCAAATTGAAAATCGGTCGAGCGGTTCAAAAGTTATAATGTTTGAAAAATAAAAAAAAATTGCAAAATCGCGATTTTTTGGTCACCCTTTTTTGGAAATGGTCACCCTAATCAAAAATGGCAGATTATGCGAGTGTATAGATTCAATTTTGAATTGATCTGTAATATTTTGCACCATAATTTATGATAATAAAGTTGATTTGTTGATTTGACAGCTACTACGAATTGATTTAATTTTCATCGTACTTGTATACAGAACAATACAAAATGCATGGATGAACTCAGCAAATAACATTTTATACTAGAAATCACGACAATCATGCGGGTAATAATAAACGCCTTTTTTGTAAATTCTTTTGCGACTTCAAAAGATCACTGGTTATGCTTATAGATCTGTTAGTTGTAGTATAACCTGTATAACTCTAAACGGTCGTCGATTTCAAAACATGTAAGAATACATTTTCAAGAGTCTTTATGAGTATAAACTTTATTCATAAACCCTCGGGAGACCTGTGTATCCGGGAGGAATCAGTAACGCTTGCAGATCTGAAGGCCTGTACTCCAAGGATCGGATAACTTTAAACAACCCGTAGTATTAGGGGATCAAATCACGGGCTTATTTTTCGAGAAATAATCACTTCAACACACGACTCGTTTACTCAACTAACTACCCAACCTATTTATTAGAAAAGTAACGAAAGGCAATTCTTCTTCTTTATTTTTGCATTTTATTTCGCATGCTGATGGTGGCAAATCGAAACTCTAACTGATAGTCTGTATAGTACTCCGAATAACACACATGTTATCAGATTTGGTCACATAATAGATAATCTCAATTACAACATATGTGCTACATGAAACTAAATGAATGGTGAAGGATACGACGTGCAAATCGTTGCAACGCCCAAAGTTAAAAAAGCTTAGGGGAACCTGGTCCAATTCGAACCCTGTTCTAATTCGGACCATCAAGCATTTCTCAACATTAATGCTACTGTATAGATCGTGTGAAACTACTGTTTTTTTACCCACATTCTGGCTTGGATCTAAAACAATGAATTTGACACCTTTCAGTTATTTCGTTTGATTTTTACTGTCTGTTAGCATTATTTTCAAGCTTCTGTAAGCAACAATAATTCTCCAACCTTTATGTGTTAACCTATAATAGAAATTTCAAAGCCTAAGCTTTCATCTGGCCATACCTACCTTGATGCTCTTTCTTGGTTGGTGAAGAGTCTTCGATAGGCCACCTAACCAGGGTTGCGCTACCTACAACGTGCTAGAGGGGCTGCCTCCTCGGTGCTGACACGATACAGCAATGTCCGTTTGTTCTTTACATGATGACCACGGTCATAGCCATCACAATCATCCACCTTTATCAGGGCCTTTGGACCTGTAGCTCTGGTTCTCAATAGTTTCAAGTTTCTTTCGGACATGCTACTTTGGTGAGCCGTCATGCGCTAGCGGTGTTTTTCATCTGACCATATGGTTTTGATATGTCTATGCATTGTTTGGGCTCAACTAGTTCACAAAATGTATGTTGATCAAATCCGGACCCTTCGATATGGTTCAATACGGACCGCAAGATTTTCAACATGTACTCAGAGTATTCCAAGAGCTCCACCCCGTGTAACTCTTCTCGAGTTAGTACAAAATCACAGAAGTTGTAATTTTGACCGATGGTACCGTTGTTTCTGTTGTGATCAAGAAAAACTCTTCGAAAAAAATTAAAAATACGATAGATAAACAAAAACTAAATCAGCTACTTGAAAAGCATCTCCGTCAATACCACTGCCAAGCTTTATCGCAGATTGACAATACGATATAAAAAAAAACCGTTTACGAGTGCTGAGTACAATACATTCAATTTTACTTTATCCGATGATATACAGTAGTTTTGTTCCCTAGCTCGGTAGAATGCGCAATCCCTTCAATATAGCGTACTTTGACCAGACACGAATACTTTGGCCCGTATATCTAAGCCCATAATTCTCCAACTTGATGTTCCGAGACTCGATGCTGTCTACTTTAGTTTTCCGTAGTTAACCTTTTAACCCGATATTTTCATGCAAAGTTGTAAGTGAAATTATATTTAATTTACAATGCTAATTCTAAATGTGTTTTGTCAAAATAACAAATAAGCGTCAAAATAAAAAAATGTGTTCTTTATCTCGCTCTCCCATACACGATGGTCAGTTTTTTAAATCGAGTTGACGGTACTTAATTTTGAACCAGCTTCTTTAACCTCGTTTTTTTTTAAGAAAATCACATTTTATTTGAGCTAGCTCGAATTAAATTGAAATTTATCACGCTTGAGCTTATTTGTTTATGCTTGGGCTTGCAGAAGAAGTTCAATAAGCTTTGATACCAAACAAATCGTAGTATTTTATTACTACCATAGCAAAAAACGATAAAAAATAGAAGAGATTTTTCAGTCCGAAGTGTGTCCACTAATGAGAAACAGTGTGGTTCTAAAATGGAAATAAAACTGCATGTATATAGCGTCCCTTTTCGCGAATTCGCCCTTCTGGAGAAGCCACTTTCTCGTTATACACCACTATTCGCTACTCACAGAAATAAATTTCGTGCTATTTGATATATATTTCCAACGAGAAGCTGCTATCGAGCAATATTATTAAAGTGGTTGCCGCGGAGAAATCTACGGCATTTTCACGCACAAATCCTTATACGCGATCATTTATTCAAACGCTCAGCTTTGGCTATATGTGAATAAAGATTTATGTCATATAGAGATTATAGAACCAATGCGTTCCCGCAACTCACAAATACTCGTATATGCTTTTACCGAGCGGAAAAATGCTAATAGGGCTCTCTGTAGAACGATTTATTAACCATCACGAGAATTAGGCGCACAAGACCAAGAATTTCAAAGAGATGAATATAATTAGACCAATAAGGAGGTTCGTTTACTAGTATGGTCCATATCGACACCCCATCGATTTGAAATTAAGGGAAACTATAAATCTGTTATTAGATCTTATCTAACCTATATGAATGGGAGAGTGGACTCCATCTTTAAAAGACTACAGTTAGGCTTCTGTGGCCCTGTTTGATTCCAAACGTAATGTTCTTGGAAAAATGCGCTTGATACACTCCGTTTACGGTTAAATCTTGGCTAGAAATATTAAAATTCATTTTATGAAGTTAGAATTGAATGATCGGGGATTATTTTTTGAACTTTTTACCGATTATTCAAACAACACTGCCTCTACATGACCTCTCCGTTATGCAGAACACTTTTGCTATCTGGGAAAGATAACTGATTTATGTTGTAGATCTGGGAGTCCTTTGGTCAACTATGAATGTCAAACTATACTAAAAACAAAATCTATATTTAGTGTGAACATTTGTATTACTTAGAAGTTCTTATACATTTAATAACTAAAAAAGACATCAAAATGAGTACGGGCTGTCTGGGTTATAGAAGTTCCTTAGATTTTAAATTTTTTGATTCTTCAACTAAATCCCACATAAACCAAAAGCTCTTTATTTGAAACCTTCAAGTAGACATGTTGTCACGATGAGAGGGGTTCCAATAAATTGGTCAGATGAAGTTAAGTATCTAGGGCTCATGCCAGATAAGAATTTAACTTTCAAAAATCACATTGAGGGCATTCAAGCCAAATGTAATAAATATGTAAAATGTCTCTATCCCCTTATTAATAGAAAATCAAAACTTTGTCTTAAGAACAAGCTTTTGATATTCAAACAAATTTTCAGGCCAGCCATGTTGTATGCTGTACCAATATGGACTAGCTGTTGTAATACCAGGAAGAAAGCTCTGCAGAGAATTCAAAATAAAATTTTGAAAATGATTCTGAGGCTTCCTCCCTGGTATAGTACCAATGAGTTACATAGAATATCCAATGTTGAAACATTGGAACAAATGTCAAATACAATCATTAATAATTTCAGGCAAAAATCGTTACAATCTTCTATTGCCACGATTAATGCGTTATATGTTTAGGTTAAGTTAGGTTAAGTATATTAAAAACATTTTTTTTTCTCTTATAAGCAGGTGAAATCAACTCACCTGTAAAAAAACTGAACTGCTACGGCAACTGAAATGTAATATGTTGTTAACAAAATGTTAATTAAATCTTAAATTTGTTTTACCAAATTAGGATGATAGTGTTGTCAAATAACACAGAACACCTAGATATAAGAAATAAATGTAATGTTTGGAATGATACTAATAAAGAAATGAAAAAAAAAAAAAAAAAAAAAAAAAAAAAAAAAAAAAAAAAAAAAAAAAAAAAAAAAAATTTGTTTGATCTTTCGACCTTGACACTTGCTTTTCCCGGGGCGAGCGACGAGGGCGGGATCAAACATGTCGCGCGTCGGTCTCGTAAGTGAAAAAGTGGCGTGATCGGTGAGTTCGGTTGAAGAAAGTGAAAAAGTGCCGCGATTGGTTAGTTCTGTTTGATCTTTTGACCTTGACAATTGCTTTTACCGGGGCGAGCGACGAGGGCAGGATCAAACATGTCGCGCGTTGGTCTAGTAAGTGAAAAAGTGGCGTGATCGGTGAGTTCGGTTGGAGTAACTGAAAAAGTGCCGCGATCGGTTAGTTCTGTTTGATCCTTCGACCTTGACGCTTGCTCCTGGGCAGTGCGTCAAGAAAGCCCGAACAGTTTTTTTATTCTTTTTGGGTCGCGCGCTTATTTTTTTTCCTGATTGCTTTTTTATAGCCGAGCAAACGAGTGAAGCCGAAAGTGGATTGTGGCTGCTCAGTCAAGGATAACGGATCAATTGGTGAGCTCGTTTCATGCTACTATTTCTAATCTATAATATATGTATGACTGCACATTCAATCGTTACAATGGTGGGATGTAAATATGATTTTTCAACAAATTATGGATGGTTCGTCACTGTGAGTGTCGACACAAACTCTGATTCATGATTTATTTATGTTTAACATTTTTTTTTCAGAACACCTCTTATATACCTTTATTTTTGTAATTAAAAAACTTTGAATGGTTCGACACTACAAGTGTAGACTTGCGAAAGGTTCACTTTATTCAACAAACTTTGGATGGTTCGCCACTGTAAGTGTCGGCATAAGAATAAGAGTGTTCTATGATGTCCCAAACAATCGAGTTTTTTGTTTCTTTTCAAATGAGTAAAATATAATAACACATGCTTTCGTCCTGACAGCTGTAGGAATGTTACATTTAGATAATTGTTCAACAAACTTTGAATGGTTCGTCACCTCAAGTGTCGGCATAATTTTCCTCTACATAGAAATTGTTCATATCAAATTAAAATATTATATTTACGTATAAGCATGTATATATCTCATAAATCATTGTTTATCATGGTCTAATCGCTTATCAAAGTGAATCCTATGACCAACGATCCTCCCCATTAACAAACATCCCTCCCAGTAACCTTTGTGGAGATGCAGAGGCAAACACGGTCTCCAAAAAGCAAAGGTTACACACTAACATTCCTTCCCCCAATCCCACCTGACTGCAAGGACGTGGCCGGCGCCGTTATTGACCCTGTATAAATAGAGGCACTGAATTATGCACACTGAAGAAGATTATGGCCAATCCCAGCCGAACTTCTAGTTGATTCTTTGTGCATTTTCACTGACTTCGGTAAATCATGGAATAGCAACCATTGACATGTGTAGTCAGTCTAAGCTAAGCTAAGCTAAGCTAGAACCGCTTGAAGTAGATCATAAAGAAAAAACTGGAAAATTCCTTGAAAAGTGCAATACCCATAGGAACAACAGAAGAAAAATCTGGAGGAATATATACAGAATTAATTAATTATGTAACGATTATGTAAAACAGCATTACTATTTATTTTACTTTTTTTTTACATTTACTGATTTCCAATTATTCAATGGAGTGCTCTTCGATATGAAGTACGGAGTAATTCCTTATTTTGTAACATAGAAATATTTTCCCATTTATGATCACGCCTTTCGTTATTAACATTGGACTTGCCACATTGTATCTTGAATAGTTCCTTTGACCACGGGAGGTGCACCTTTGTGACCTTTATCTGTCAGGCCCCAACCATGCACAAGCATCATCGTGCCGGTGTGTTCCGTTTGTGAAGGAATATTTGCCTATAATAACGTTTATGGCTATCTCACGACATGATTTTAACGCTGCTGCTGCGTCAGCCAGGACACAAACGATGCACAAGTCTACAAGCGTAGGTCTAATTAAACACTTGACTGGTTAATTGCTTTCAATGTGCGAATGATTGAGAACTGTGCGACGACTTGTGTGCCATACCTGAGGACGGTCAAAGTTATTGCCGTAGCCGTTGCACTTACGTATCAATTAGGCACCATCTGAAAATGAGTCACGTCTTATAAGTATCCAAAAAATCTAGTTGTTTCGGTGCTTTACACTCCAACTAGAACAAAACTTGCTTCAAAGTATTCCAAAATGTTCCTAAAGACACATAACACTGCGGAACACGTTTTTGTCCCAAGCACCAAAATACCACTATTTACTCAATTAGCCCGAGGAGGAACAAATAACTCCCTAATAACTTTTGCATACCATATTTTGGTATCATACCAAAATTAGGTATTGTTCAGTTGTCAATACCTCAATTTGGTATTATCCTGGTATTGAAAAAAAATCTTTAAAACAATTAAAAATACTGTACTGCTGGAGGTATTGAACTACTATTGAAAAATTTCAGTTTTATATAAAAATCCATCAAGTATTATTGAGGTATTACAATACCTGATCTAATTATCAGTTTGGTGTTTGTAGAATATGCTTGAGATATTATTTGAGATATTTTACCTCTTATGCAGGGCTCGTTCATACCTCATTCAGGTTGTAAGTATTGGAAATGATCTGGTATGGAATACCTTAGTTTGGTATTCAGAAGTTATCTTCCGCTGCTCGGGAGGGGTTGCTAAATGCATTGCCGTTTTCAAAAATATCATAGCACGTCTAGTTTTTGAGATATTCAATATTGAAAATGCTAAATTTGACTATTTCAACCAATTTGCATGCAAGTTTCCCAACTTGTATGGCAATTTATTTGCTTAATTTGCCACAAAATTCAAACCTAATATGTTAAACAATACTTTTCAACAAAGTTCATAATATTTTCTCTGGTAAAATGTTATTTTTTGGTGGTTCTGAAAAGTATTGTATTATTGCCATATAAAAGAAACGAAGAATCTTATATGGAGACTGCAAGTATGTTGGAAAAATCGATTTAAACTAAATTTAATCGTGAAACATACAATCAAATTATATCTAAATATACATACAAAGGTATCGACAGTGATAATTTTATATTGAATTTGTTTACTGGCATATCGGTCTATTTTGCTCGAAGTAAGAGGGAGCATGGAGAAGAAAGCAATGAATACTAGATGTAACAATAACAAAACGGCTAAAAACAAAAACGCATTTCATAAGAATGATCATGTGTGTGGCTTATCGGGGAGAAATACGCATGATATGGACAAACCATCCATGACTGTGTAATGATTCCCCAAAAATATAAGCCACCGATCGATAGAACCTGCTTGATCGCCAAACAGTATTAGGGCGCTTGAAACCTCCTTCCTTTTGGCTGTCTTGGTAGTGTCATTCTCAAAACACACCAAGCCGTTCCCATAGGGGACGTTAGCCATAAGAAAGGACGTTTCAAGTAATACTGTTTAATATGGTATGCCCTCTTCAACATCTAATCCAATTTCTCTCGCCGTTCCCTTACGGTATCTATCCATCTAGTATTCATTGCTTTCTTCTCCATGCTCCCTCTTACTTCGAGCAAAATAGACCGAGATGCCGGTAAACAAATTCAATGTTCTAACAATCTAATTTGTCACCTTTCTTGTAAATGTGGTACTCCTCCGGTAGCTGTTCTGCTTCCCAGATTGTGCCTATCAGCCGGTGTAAACAAATGGGCTAGCCTTTCCGGGCCCATCTTTATGAGTTCAGCTTTGATACCATCCTTCGCAGCAGATTTATTGTTCTTGAGCTGGTGAATGGTATCCTTAACTTCCCTCAAAGTAGAGGCTGGTTGGTTTCCATCCTCCGCAGTACCGACGAAGGCATTTTCTCCGTTGTCCTGACCTTCATTGCCTGTGCTCTCAGCGTCATTCATATGTTCGTCGAAGTGCTACTTCCACCTTTCGATCACCTCACGCTCGTCCGTCAAAATGCTCCCATCCTCATCCCTGCACATTTCGGCTCGCGGCACGAAGCCGTTGCGTTGAGCTTTTGATAGAACTTGCGTGTTTCTTAAGACCGGCACAGCTGATCCATCTCCTCGCACTTCGTCCTCCTCCATATCCGGCGTTTTTTCTCCAGAAAGAGACGGGTCTGCTGTTGCCGTTTCTGTATATAACGTTCCACGTTCTGCCGGGTCACTTGCTGTAGCATGACCACCCACGCTGCGTTCTTCTTCTCCAGAATCTGCCTACATTCCTCGTCGAACCAATCGTTCCCTCGACTCCATCCCACGTACCCGACGTTGCTCTCAGCTGCATTGTTGATGGCTGCCTTCACTGTTCTCCAGCAGTCCTCAAGAAGAGCTTCATCCAGCTCACCAGCCGGAAATGCAGCCTCGAGGTGCTGCGCGTATGCCGCTGCGACATCCGGTTGCTTAAGCCGCTCTAGGTCGTACCGTACGTTGTTAACGACGGAGAGTTTTGGGCGCAGTTTAACCATCACCAGATAATGGTCAGAGTCGATTTAGCGCCACGATAGGTCCTGACGTCGATAATGTCGGAGAAGTGCCGCCCATCAATTGGAATTGGTCGATTTTTGATTCTGTCTGCTGTGGTGATCTCCAGGTGTATCGGTATGGGAGGCTGTGCTGGAAGTAGGTGCTACGAATAGCCATATTCTTAGAGGCGGCGAAATCAATTAGTCGTAAGCTGTTTTCGTTCGTCAGCCGGTGGTCGCTGATTTTTCCGATAGTCGGTTTAAACTCCTCCTCCTGGCCAACCTGAGCGTTTAAATCTCCTATGATGATTTTGACGTCATGTCTTGGGCAGCTGTCGTACTCGCGTTCGAGCTGCACGTAAAAAGCGTATTTATCATCATCAGTGCTTCCAAAGTGAGGGCTGTGCACGTTTATTATGCTTAAGTTGAAGAACCGGCCTTTGAGCCTCAACTTGCACATTCTCTCATTGATCGGCCATCACCCGATCAAGCGCCTTTGCATATCACCCATCACTATAAAAGTTGTTCCCAGCTCGTGTGTGTTGCCGCTGCTCTGGTAGATGGTATGGTTATCTCTAAACGTTCGCACCATTGATCCCTTCCAGCACACCTCCTGCAACGCTACGATGCTGAATCTGTGGTCCTTCAGCACGTCGGCGAGTATGTTTGTGCTCCCGATGAAGTAGAGAAATTTATAGTTCCACGTAGCGAGCTTCCAATCGCTAGTAAGGGACATCGCTGTGGTCTTCGCCGATTGTCCCGGTTCGCATTCTCTCGTTAATTATTCGTTGCTTGATTTTTTTTACGGCTGACTTGCATGGCCTGACACCAACTCCCTAGAGGACCATTCCCCCTAAATGTTCGGAGAACCATAGTGCGCAGTTTAGCTTAGAGTCCTTCTCTGGCACTCGGACGATGATCAGCCGCCCCTGACATGGAGTACAGACGCTTCAGGTTTGCTGAAGCAAGAGCAAAAGCAAACTCCCCCTTCCCTGTCTGCATACAACCAAAGTTTCCACCGGGGTTGGTTACCAGATCTTCCCTAAGGTTATTCGTGCCCCGGCCAGTACCACGAGGAGGTAGGGATAAGAGTTGCTGGGCAAGAGGCTAAGGACCACACAAAGGGGTCTATTTTATTCCTGCAGATACGAGAGGTACCAATGGTACGCCATGCCCAGCCATTTACCAACCGAATCACTCCATATCCACATAAGATTCCTAAAGACACATACAAAAGAAGGTTTGAAAGAACTTTATTGGTAACTTTTTGAATCATTGCTGCTTAAGTATAACACGGAAAAATTTTCTGGATTTCCATTGGCGTAGCTAGGATTTTTTTCTGGAGGGGGCCTAGGGGGGGCCTAGCAAATACTTGTTTTACAGAAGTAATGTCGGTCGCAATAATCACGATTTTCACAAATTTGGTAGTTTTTACAGATTTGTATCGATTTCATTCATTTATAATTTTGTCTCATTTCGTGGCATATTAGTGATATTTGTAAATTTCAATTATTGCTACGAAAAAGATTCACTCTTGTTGTAACCAGTCAAAAATCTTTAAAGAATTCTAGCAAAAAGCTCACAAGGATTGTCTTTTGTGTTTCTCCTTTGATTATTTCAGGAATTAAATTATGTGCTTTGAAGAGTTCCCTCTGAGAATTGCTACGGGAATTTATTCATGAATTATGTTCGCACTTTTTAGTGTTTTTTTCAAAAACGCCTTTACTAGTTTTCATTGCGTTCGTCCTGGGATTCCCCAAGAGAATCATTCTCAGACTTTTTGATCTCATCAGATAATTTCTCGAAGAATCTCTATCGAACTGATTGAAAAATCGTTTGAAGAAATCCGCATTACAAATTCTCTTAATACTTTCTCCTCGAAGGTCCTCGAGGTACACATTACATATAAATTCCAATTGTTAAAGTATCCTCCTGTGTTCATAAATAATTTGTTTAGGATTTCTAAGGATTTCTCCAAACTATAGAACAAAAATATATAGGATTCTCTCCAAAAATGACTGCACAATCAACAAGCAAGGATTCATTCCACGAATTCTTCAGAGAGTTCGCCAACAGTTTTTCCAACTTTGCTTTTGAATTTCTTTCTAAGGTTTCTCTATAGAATTGTTTGAAGAAATCGTAGCAAAATTATCCAGACATCCTGCAAAAATATTAATTGACTCTTCCAGGTGTTACTTCAAGGATTCCTAGCAATATTCCACAAAAATTTCCTGAGCAATTTAAAAGAATTCAATTGGGAAATTTTATTCATGATTACTCAGAGAAGCTCTCTGCAATAAATCTGTATTTTTTCGCAGATAATTATTTTTTTGATTTATCTTAAATCAAGGTGCAACATCTTTTCCGTGAAAATAATCAAAACTTCCCGAGTTATTTGTACACAGATTTATTAGAGAATTATATTATTGTTTCTTGTAGATTCTTCTGAAAAATTACCAAAGATTCATCTTAGCATTTTCCAGAGCTTTTTTCATAAAACCGCACTAACGATTCTTTTGGGATTTTAATTGAACATTTTTTTCACCAGATTCACTAAACACTTGCAATTCATTCTTAATCTTCAAAAAAAAAATCTCCAGAAGTTCCATCAAGTATTCTTTCAGGTTCTAGAAATAACTTTTATTTTTGCGAATATAAATCTCAGGTATCTTCCATATAAAAGACATATAAAAATTTAAACACTCTACATTTTTGGGTCTAAAACTACTCCTGGAAAAACTTAATATTGCTTTATAAATTCCTCTATGAATCACTCCATATCAGATTTCTAAAGTAACGAAAGGTTTGAAATAACCTTGGGTTTTAATCAATAAATAATAAAAAAAAAAACCTTGTTGATAAGTTATTGAATAATTGTAGCTTAAACATAATTCGGAAAATATCACTGAATTCCTGTCGTAAAATTTAAGAATTTCTGAAACATGTTAACAATGTACCTCACAGAAAAGCTTAAGTGGTTCTTGTAGGATGTACTACATAAAATCGTATTCTTTTTCGACGTCTATTATAATAGAAAATGGTCCATGTTAAAACGTATGAAATCTTTACTGAAAGTATTTGTAACTAGAATCTTATATAATATTTAGTATGAACTCTGAAGATTCATGATACTATGGTGAACATATTGATGTAGAACCCATTTTTTCCTACATCTAGAAATTCCAAACAAACTTTTTTGTAGGTTTGATTATTATTTTTATCGACTATTTTGTACTACTGTAGAAGTTTAACGCGAAAATGTAAGATTCTAATTTAACCCTTTCTTTCCCACAGCTTTGTTTGACAATTTAACTATCAAAATGGCGTTTCAAAAAATAGTACTTGAACAAATGTTTTTACAAATAAGCTATATTATTCAAAATCACAATAAAATTTGTTGATTGTTTTTCAATAGTTAGTTGATTGTTTTCCAATAGTTTGACCCTAAGGTCACTTATTCCGATGTTTGATAAGACAAATGAGCGAATAAATTTATTCCAATCATTATTGAGCTACTCGTACCAATTCGGTTTAGCTACCGTTCGTTGAAAATCGGTGGCACCTGTGCTACCATGGAAAAGAGAGGGTTAAATCTTAGTGGAAACTTCTGCATTACTTTGAAATTTTGTTGAGGAATTCCTGATGGATTTTCAGGAATAAGAAACCATACGCATAAGAATTCTGTAATTTTTCACAATTTGTATGATTAGATTTAGATTCTTTAAAACGTTGCTTTTTGGAGTATGGAAAGATTTGTACGAGGTTCCTCAAAGCGGTTTGCGAAGGAAGAAGAAACATTAAAATGTTGAAGCAAGTCGAACAATACGTGGGCAATGGTACAATGAAAGATAATTTATAATATCTTCTCTACAAGTAAATTACAGGATAGTAAAATATTCTCTAATGAATTAACAAATAAAACAAATTTCTCAAGGTCCATCAGAATCTTCTTTATCCTTAAAAGCTATCCTTCCTTGATTTCTGGTTTTCCAGAATTCTGCCAGAAAGCCTCTAGAAATCACGCTTTCGTATCGCACAAAAATTCAAACCAAGAACCAATTTCTAACGAAGTGTTTTAAGGAAAATCAATAAAAATTTCTTTATGAATATCTTAATAAATTTTCCCCTTCCCAGTTATTTTGCTACAGACGCCTCTACCGCTATGTTTATTTCGAAAGCAAAATTTTCCTGGGGATTTTCAATAAATTTCCTTTAAAGATTCAAGGGTAAGAGACATTTTGAAAAAAAAAAATGTTTTTACAATTCTTGAATGATCCGGGGATTTGAACCAAAATTTCCTAAAAAGAAAACATAGAAAACTTTTTGACGCAATTTGTGAAATATTTTAGAAATATTTCTTAAGGAATTTTGATGAAATTTGCGGAAGAATAAAATTTTTGGGAAAACTATTTAAAGCAATTCAAAGGAGAATTTATAATAGAACTTTCAGCGAAATACCTCTGAATTAGATTAAACAGAATTTATGATTTTTTAGAGGAATTGCGAGCGAAAACTGAATTTTTGAAAGATAAAGTAACATTTTTAAGGTAAATCCGGGAACATTTTCCGAAACCAATTTGATAATAAAAAGTTGACATAGGAGTGGATGTCCACCAGGATGAATTCGCTTTGAAAGTATAAACAAGTCCCATAATATTATTTGACTGAAGCCCCCCTTAAATATTCCTGGAGGTATTTGATTAAACTAAAATTTTATAATGCATATCAAAAAGCTTTTTGAAAAATTGTGCTACAAATTTGTGGAATATTAATCAAATAATTTTGGAAATAATAATTTTTCTTGAACAATATCAAGCAATGAATTTATTAATGCAAAACTACTTAAAAAATTGAATCAAAATCAAAGAGAGCTAAGGTCACTATGGTCGATTTTGTTACATTTTTTTCACGCCATGTTAAATTTCTACCATTCATTTGAAGAAAACTTGGCCATGCCGAAATTCCTTGAAAGTTAAGCCTTATTTTTCGACAAGAATTCCCGCTATGTATTGTCTGAGAAATTCCTATAGTAACTTTGTCTATTCTTTCAATTATTTTTTTCGGATATTATACGAGTTGAAGTGAAATGGATTTCTTTAGTGGATTCTCATAAGGGTAATCATCATCACCACACACCTCGAGCAGGGTATCCTCCAAAAACATGAGAAATCAGAATGCGGTGCTGCTCTATGCTGAAACAGAATTAATTGGATTGTTCAGAAAAAAAAAAACGAATTTTTGGGATCAAACTTCCACTTTTTTATACCACAATATTTTTGGTAATGGATATGTCAAAAAAGTTATGCTTACAACATGAAGCTAGTTCTTACCAATCGATCGGATAAGCTTTCGGTTGTCGCGTGATTCACCAAAGTCAGAACCATTACGCTGATGCTGTATAAGACAAGCGAGGTTTTCTCGCTATAGTGTTCTACAACATAAAATAACGTAGCTACTGAAGAAATTTTCGTTCTGGAGGGGGCCAGGCCCCCCCGGCCCCCCTGTTCCTACGCCAATGTGGATTCCTGTTTAATTCAAGAATTAAACCGTTGTATTTCTGTAACTTGCTGACAATGTACCGTAAAACAGGATATCTTTGATAATGCGGGTAACTCTGATAGTGCGTTACCCACCATATACTTAACCAAATATCATTATTTCTGTTAAACGGTTAAGTAAAACGAATGCAAAGAATATTAGTATGACACTTCATGTGAGAGCTTTTTTCATTTAAATTGAGAACATTTGAGGCTTTTTATACGAATATCAAAAATCGAAACGACTTTAGCATTTTTGAAACGCTTACAAACAATCTGTTCTACGATCACTATTTGAAGTAGTTTTGAATAGTTCGTCACTTATCTTTGACAGCCTAGTTATCATAGAACTTGAATATGGTCTCAAATCTCTTAGCGAATGTCATTTTCACAAACTGGGACCATTTTTGTAACCTAAGTCAGAAATTTCCATATAACGTTAAACGCCTAGAGGTATGTAATGCCCTATAAATGTTACGTAATTCATTCAATTTTGTTCGATTTATACTCCATTATCAAAGTTACCCCAAAACAGAAAGCCGACTTTCGATTATATGAAAAAATATACATCCATTCAAAATAAATGTTTAGGCAATCTATCAACTGCAATCGTTAGCTAGAATGCCAGTATTTGTTTAAAAAAAAATATAATCTATAATTCTTTGAAATACCATGCATAAATATTCAAGTTTTCTTCGAAAAATCAAAGTTACCCCGTTTTACGGTACCTAAAAAAAATCTCTAGTGGTAGGATTTACTGCAAAAACTTTTGTTCTCTTTCTTCGTCTTGTATAATAAATTGTAATATTTTGCAATTAAAATCTTAGAGTATATTTTGTATGAACTCCGAAGTTCGGAGATGAACCAGCCATAGGGCTGAAAATCTCCTTAATAAAGATAATAATAATAATAATAACTCCGAAGTTTCATGATATGAGCAACAACAAAATATTGAAGCAGGTAGAACAATAGATGGGCAATGGTACAATAAATCATAATTCATAATGTTTTCTCTAGAGGTAAATTACAGGATAGTTAAGACCTCCCTAATGAATTAAAAAATAAAACAAAATTCTCAAGAGAGTCAGAATCAGAATCTTCTTCCGAAATTATACTTGAAATCCATCCTTCCTTGACTTCTGGTTCTATAGAATTCTGCGAGAAAGCCTCTAGAAATTCCATCGCACAAAATTGAACCAAGAATATGGTTTCTGCCAACAATTGGTAAAATTATTTCTAAAGAATTGATTTAAGGAAGGTCAATACAATTTTTCGCAATAAATATATTATATTGACTTTAAAGAAAAGTATCACTGTACACGCCAACATACATAAAATATGCTGATACTTTTTCAACTGTGTCAGTGCAAAACCAACTGATTTTCTTTGATTCAAAATCGTGAGATGAATAAGCAATAATCATCAACGCCGCGCACACATTTAAATGATGGCCTACTTCGCCTTAAAACTAGTTTTGTATATTTGTCTCGTGGTGAAAAAATATCGGTAAAAGATGAAAAAATACGCAGACATTCATAACGCACACTTTTTTTAAAGTTAATTTTTGATTATAAGGAAAAACATTCATAGATTGTTAAAATAAAATACATAAACGTAACGTTGCCACGATACAAATGTGTAATTATAAGCATGAAACGAGCTCACCAGGTGGCAGTTCATCCTCCACTGAAAACGTAATTACCAATTCAATGCATTTGCTACACTTACAAGAATAATTTGAGTTTTTCTTAGTTTGCAAGATGCCTATCAAAAACCTCTTTCATATATGATGAAAAATAGCACATTTTACGATGTTGTTCTGAATGTTCATTATTCTTAATTTTATTGCATATTGCATTATACCATGATCGACGGAACCCATGAAAAATGAAAGTATTCTGAGACACTGATGCAATAATTACAAAGATATCTTATAACAAATCAAGCTGTTCGAATCTGAGGGACAGGAGGTGCTTAACCAAAATAGTAATTTGTCCATATATAGTTCAATTGAGGTACAAAATACATTCATACTATCAAATTAGGATAATGTTCGATCATGCTTGCGGGATCCAAAGTATTTTTTCATATTCAAAATATTTACTAAATAGGCTCAAAATTAAGTGGATACGTCAATTTTTTAAAGATTTTTAAACTTTTCTACTTTTTTAAAAAGGCATGAATATTTCAAGGATGTGTTATTCTACGCAATCATTAGTCTACATAATAGCTTTCTTTTCTACTAATACACCATCTTGATTGGACCATGATTTCTCAATGTTTCGGCTTTGTCCGGTATTGGGTGCTGTCCGGCACTGGGGGATCTCCCCCTACCTTTTTTTTTCAAATTTTAATATGAAATATACTTGTGAAGCAAATGATAGGTTACAACTTTTCCTTATAGCTCTGGTGACCAATACAGCAACCATGACTAAGTTGAAAGTTCATAGGAATATATTCGTAAGATTCTATTCCATTACCCCGAATACCATTAACCCGAACGCCATTACCCCGAAATCCTAATCTCCGAACGACCCATCACCCCGAATGACATTACCCTGAATTCCAATATCAGAGAGGATATATCATCAATATCATCATGTAAAGATAATTGTAAATTCGGGGAAAATTGCATTCGGGGTGATGGAATTCTGGGAAATTATTCATTCGGGGTGAAGGCATTCGAGGAAATGGCATTCGGGGTAATGGAGTAGAATCGCTAAAAAATCATAACTGTTAATGTGCTACTAGAATGCTTAATAAGGTGAGAAGTAGGATCTATTCTTGTTAAATTAAAATGTTAAAGAAGAAAGAGCGAACAATTTCACAATCTTATGATCAAACTATTCGAAAAAGCATTGAACTTCAATTTCCCTCGATTGCTCATAATTTCAATTCGCCGGTCGATATTTCCAACCAGCTCCAAGACACGAAAACCTGTGTTGAACTAAATTAATAATGATTTATTTTCGCGTTCCGAATCCAGTCAGTCTGCTTGCCGCCGCCTTTTGGTAGCCACAGTGATAGTGAATGCACGACAACACGATGCCGACGATGGCATTTCGGGATGAATGAAATCGAATGAATGAAAATCGTACACACAGACACATCTACCAGTCACTGACTGCAGTCAGTGGCAAACAACCCAAACAGGCCGGCCGGCTCAGCGACTCAACTAACGTGATGCAGTTAGTCAGCGAGCGACTAAACCCGTGTACAGTGGCCCAAAGCAGGCCAAAAGTGAAAAAAAAATCATATTCAGAAACTCCCCACTGTCTCCTATTGAAAATGTTGAATTTTTGAAGTTATTTTTGAAAATCATAATTTATTGATGAATAAGGGGTTTTAAACGATTTGAGAGAGATTTGCACTTTTGGCCAACTTTTGTATGGACTACGTCTACTGTGCGACGGAGTCATCCCCCGTCGAGGTGAAGTGGGTCGGGTCCAGGGGCGGTACCGTAACAGCACCTCGTGAACCTATAATAATAATAAAACGCGGCATCGTGAGCTGAGAGAGAAAAAAGAGCAAATAAAAAATTAAGTTATCTGTTCATAAAAATCTGCACTACTGGTTCGCCACCACGACCACGGATGATCAATGGAGGGACATCAGGCGGACTACAGGCGGACGAGGACGAATAGTAGATCGCAAGTAGATAGGTAATGCCAAAGCAGCCAAATCAGATCGGAGGAACTTGGACTATAGCAACAGCAGGTATCAAGCAGTTCCACGGATTTTCGATGGTCGGGGGTCGGCCAGAGCAGGTGGTGGGATAAGGATATGTGATATTAGGATGGTTCAAAAAAATTTTCTTTGCTCCACACCGCTTATTCCAATCTAGATCAAATTCTTGGTGTCCTCCCATAACTTGAGCTCATTTAGATGAAAACTGAAACCACACAAGCCCTTCAAAAGTTGTATGGGAGTTACTATGATAAAAGCAAACAATCCAATTAATTGGTCATATTGTTTACCCATGGGGCTTTCCTCAGCCGAGTGGTTAGAGTCCGCAGCTACAAAGCAAAGCCATGCTGAAGGTTTCTGGGTTTGATTCCCGGTCGGTCCAGGATCATTTCGTAATGTAAATTCCCTTGACTTACGTGGGTATAGAGTATAATTGGCAAAGAAAGCTCTCAGTTAAAAATGGTGGAAGTGCTCATTGAACACTAAACTGAGAAGCAGGCTCTGCCCCAGTGAGGACGTTAATGCCAAGAAGAAGAATGGATTATCAAGTAACGATTTTCATAAATTGCAAAAGAATGGTAAATGCATCCTGGTGTGGTTTTTGAAACCCTCAAGTGGTCTTTTACGAAACTGCAAAAAAAAAGTACCCAACTCTTTGCAGAATTCCTTTTTTTGTCAGCAATCCAATTGAATAATTTCTAAAATTCCGTTTTATTTCGTTTGTTACCAAAAACATCCCGCAAAATTATTTCAGTTGGATACAAAGAACATCAGAATAGTGAAAAAATCACCTCTGTGGAATTTTGTGTCATTTCGTTTCCACCGTTATTTGATGGTAATCATTCGAAATACCGCATACCCCCACGGTGGGTGATAGTAGTTAGTAGAGCGTTCGGAGTGTGAGGCACAGCACAGCAAGAGGGACTCGGAGATCGTTCAGGGTCAGTCGGTGACTGTGAAAAGTTGCCCCTTGTGATTTGAGATTACTAGGAGGCATATGAATGTTCTTCAGCGATGAAACGTGTGACGGTCAGTAACAGGAGCTTTCAATGATGCATTATCGAAACCTTTTCTGAAATGAACCTGAGCGAACTGGATGCGAGTTTGTACAATGGATGAATTAAAAATCGATTATTATAAAAAAGGCTTACCGTCGAACAATTTTGGTTGTTAACACAACAATAAGGTTGCAAGGTCTGCGAAATAAAAAGGTGAGCAATTGCCATTGTAAAGCGCCATTAGCTAAGAAATTAGGTCATCAGTTCATTTGCTATCGAGGACAGATAGGCAAAATTTGATGGGATGCGTGCCTTTCCATTGTTCGCTGACAGCAGGTCACTGATAAATTGATAAAAGTGTCTAGCCAATACTGGTTCCGCTCCAATCAAGTATGAAATTTTGGAACCAAGTATCCTCGGTAGCGTTATTACTGTCCAATGTCTAACGCCACGATTGGGTGATGGATTGGTCATGTGAGTTGTGTTATCGGCTGAAGGTTACGAACAGCATCAAAGCCCACTGATTCAGGGGGTGTGTATTCCGCATTCCATACAAATGACATAACATACTTCTCACGAAGCTATTTTTCTTATGTTGATACGGCTTTAATTGTTTTGTGATTCTAAGTTTGCTAAACTCTGAACGGAAAATACACAAATAAAGAGAACTCCAGCACCATTTTGATTTGATCATTTTGATAAAACATGGTTCATAAATAATATGGTTGCAAACAAATGCCCTTTAAACGAGCTTCTGGTTTTAATGTTGCAAAACACAAAGTGATCAATGCTCAATCAAACCATTCAGACACAAACAAAGCGTAGAACAGCATGTTGCGCTGCATTCATTAAAAATTGAAATATTTCAGGAGTTCTCTTCGGGTCCTTTCAGTTATTTTTCCTACCTTAGATGTTCGGAAAAATAAAACAGATATTTGGAATTTTCCTTCCATCCCTTCTTTGCAAAAGTAACTGACTAAAATCCTATCAAAACTCTGACTGAGATTTCGATAGACCCTCCGGTGCATAATCTTGCATTTTAAGAATTTATGCTTCAAGTATTCTCCCAGGTATTGTTTGATTGTTTTCTGGGATTATAATAAAATTCGTGGCATTGATTGCTAGAGTCCCGTGTCCCTGATATACAGATGAATAAGAATGTTCAGACTTTTTTCAATCAGAACTGATTCAAACCGTTAACTGGAATTCAACCTAGGACGGAAGAATCAATGTTTTTACTGGGCGAATTTTGTTTCAGTTTGCAAGTTGCGGGACCTAAGCAGGGTACGTTATCCTTTAGAGGCCATATTCGCAGCCGCATTTCTCCTTTTCACTTCGCAAGGAAACGTCATTGCCACATGTCACAAGTGTTTCAAGGTGAACAAACTGTTCAACAACTTCAAACACATTTCCATCAAACACTACCTCAGCACCTACACCACCAATCCTACCTCTATCTCTACCTGAAACCATGTACTTCGTTAATGGTCAAGCCTATTCACGCTGTCTCCTTTTTCAGAGGCACGCAGGCCTCCACCACTGACCTGCGATCGATTCCAATAAGGCCGGAATTGCCCGCAAAGCTGAGGAGCCCATGTGACCGTGTGATGAAAATGCCGTTTCTCTGCACGCCAGATCTCCTAACAGCTCCCTCAAGTGCAATGTTGAACAGTTAATTCAAAAATATGTCTCCCTATTTCAATCTATCTAATGTCACAAGCGAGGTACACATATCGTCTGCAATCCGAACACTTGGTTTCGAACCATCCAGCGTAGCACGTATCAGCCTAATTAGTTTCGCCGAAAAAACATGTGCATACATTATCCGCATAGCTCATTTCTTTCACTGAGGCGTACAATACCTTGGAATCAATAAACAGATGATGGGTCTGCAAATTATGCTCCCGGAATTTATATAAGATCATTCGCAAGATTCGTTGTCGATCGGCCCTCACGAAAACCAGCTTGGTATTCGCTGATGAAGAACTCTTCGAGCGGTCTCAATCTGTTAAACAGGATGCGCGACAGTATTTTGTACGCTGAATCCAGCAGGATAATTCTTCTGAAATAGGCATATTCCAACCTCTTTCTTGAAGATTGGGCGTCGAGGCCGGTGGGCATTTCTTCGTCCTCCCATACAGTCAGAAGAACTCGGTGAATCTACTGGTAAAACTGCTCACTTCCGCGATTGAGAAACTCGACCGGGATCTCATCCTTCCCATCAGCCTTACAGTTCTTCAGCTCGCTTACAGCCTTTTTAACCTCTCCTTTGTGTGGTGAGTCCACAGCTTGATCGTCATCATCAATGTTTCGCTACATGTGCTCCTTCCATCTGGCAGCCACCGACGTTTTATCGGCTAGCAAATTCCTCTCTCGATCATTTCACATGGTATTGTGCCGCGCGCCGTTGCGTAAAATATCCGCATATCGTTCCGGTTCATGCTATCTTCGGCTTCAACTGCCACATTTTCTTTGTGCGGTGGATTCGCTTTTCTTCGGATCTCACTGCCCTGTACCACTCTCTGTTCAGCCGGGCATCAACTATAACCATACGGCTTCTGGCGACATTCTTCACGTCTGTCACTCTCTTGCGCTCTTCATCGAACCCGTAATTTCGTTTTCGTCATTGACCACTTCCGTTGTTGTCTCAGCTTTGTGGATAGGGATATTGACATCTCCAGAAACGTTGATTCTTCCCAACTGCTCGTCTTGCTACTGTACAGCTATCACATCAGTCGACAAGCGTTGGATATTGAAACGCAGCGTTCTGTTAGTTCTGGAACTCATGACTCTGGATAACCGCACTCGAATTTTAGCTACAACGATATAAGGGCCTCGAAAGGTCCTGACATTTATGACATCTGATTCGCCAGTCAACCATCACGTGGTCTATTTGGGAGCATACATCGCCACTTGGGTGTCGCCAGGTGTGCGGATATTCTAACGTTTGATGTAGATACTGCTGATTACCATCCCTCTAGCAACAGTGAAGGTTACAAAAAGTGGGCCATTATCAATGATAACAGAATGGATGCTTTCCGTTCCAATGACGGGCTCTCATAGAACTCATCCTTCATGTCATCAGGCTCATTTGTATGAAAACTGTGACTGCACAAGCTCTTCAAAGTTTATATGGGAAAAGCAAGCAATTCACTCAATCGGTCATAAATTGCCTGTGTGCTTTTGTGGGTTAAAACTCAGCTGTTAGATACTTTTATCAGCTACAACTTTACTGAAGACCGTTTTGAAAAAGGACGCCTCACTAATTAGTTATTGATTTATATCCAATCGGAAAATCTTCAACAGTGATGATTCATTTTCTGAATAGGCAACATTGCTGCATCTGGCGCGAAAGATAGCACACACAAATCATGGCTGCTATGTTTAACTGCATATAGGCATCTGCACTGTTTTGATTTTGTATGGGACTTTGACTATTACTGGCCTTGTTGTTTACAAATTTCATGGAAGAGTGAAAGGTATTTAGAAGCGAGGTAGGTCAATGTGTCAATTACAGTATTTCGCCATATTGGAAAAATAGTTGACAGCTGGCCAGTTGGTTTTGCTCGACCAGGTCAGCAAGCCATAAAATCCGAGAAACATTCTCTTCTCAATCCATTTCATATGAAGAAACGTCATTCAACACCTACCTCTATCCATTTATGTTTAAGATTTCAGATTGCATTTGATAAATCAAACAACTTTATGCGGTATGTCTTTGGCATAGATTATCAGTCTTTTAGTGCTGAAAATGAGATAATACGTTAGTGTTGGGTTATAACTCTCGTCTTTAAAATATAGTGAAACATCTCTCACTCAGCACTTGCTCTGGTCAATTCAGCTGGTAGCTTCCGATGGAGAGATTCGCATAATTCCACTCGGGTTCCAACACGTTCTCTACCATACTAGCTTATGTACCTCTTGGCTATCGTAGAGAGTTTAGTGTCATAACAGTATCCTGAAAATAGCAATATTAATATTTTACTTGAGCCAATATGATAAAGATATGTACCGTTTTGATTCATATAACGGACACTTAAGGCCTCAGTGAAGTACAAATAATCATAAAGCATATTAAATAAAACATTATGTAAGATTCCTCCACGTTATCGAGCCTTCGAAACACTTAACTTTCGAATGATGAGTTAAGATTTTGATTCTGCAACATGAATAATTTTAAATAAATAGAAATCTGCAGACTTTTCCGGACGCCACCTCACTTTTGCCTCATATTCCGGACACTTTAATTCAAATTTCGGACAGCTCAAGTAAAACATAGATAGAAAAGCCAAATGATCAATTGAATTCGTCAAACCACTAAAGAGATGTCAAAGGCAGTTGGGCATTATAAATTTCAATAGATATCTATGGAAAATGCTTATTAAAGCAAGCCTCAAAAGTGAGAACTTTTGATCGGCAAAAATAGAAACATTTCGTGTGAAATGTTTCCCATGTAAAGTAGAGTGTCCGGAATTTGAAGCTGTCCGTAATATGAATCAAAACGGTACTTACTACCGAAAGCTTTCGTATTTTTTTCGGGTCAGACGAAACCGTAAACAATAAACAATTGAACAATCCCATGGGAACGATAGCGGAGCAAAATCATAAGGACAAACTTGCCAGGTCGCTGACTCGCCAGCTGTCATTTTCCTCCCCTCGATATTTACCACCCTTCGCATCCACTGACTGCTTAGTTCCTATTAGCTGTCTTCTAAATACCTTGGAGCAGCCCGCTTATTGATATTGAGCTTGATTAGCCACCCGTGGTTGCTACTCCAGTATCGCCGGTTCAGCTGCACTTACACAAGGAACTAACCAGAAGAACTCTTTAATCTCTACTGTAGAAGTTTCTTAGATTTTCTGTTATCCACCTAGAGCACGAAAATATAATGATGGCGACATAGTTATCTAACAGAATTTTTAAGCACAACTCTTGAATTTGTTCAAACTTATTCATTAAGGTGATTCAAAAAATCGTTTTTGCTCCACACCGCTAATTCAATTCTAGATCAAATTCTGAGTGTCCTCCTAAAATATGAGCTCATTTGTATGAAAACTATGACTGCACAAGCTCTTCAAAGTTATATGGGAAAAGCAAGCAATTCACTCAATCGGTCATAATTTACCTGTATGCCGGACACTTTAATTCAAATTTCGGACAACTCAATTAAAACATAGATAGAAAAGCCAAATGATCAATTGAATTCGTCAAACCACTAAAGAGATGTCAAAGGCAGTTGGGCATTATAAATTTCAATAGATATCTATGGAAAATGCTTATTAAAACAAGCCTCGAATGTGAGAACTTTTGATCGGCAAAAATTGAAATATTTCGTGTGAAATGTTTCCCATATAAAGTAGAATGTCTGGAATTTGAAGCTGTCCGTAATATGAATCAAAACGGTACTTACTACCGAAAGCTTTCGTAATTTTTTTCGGGTCAGACGAAGCCGTAAACAATAAACAATTGAACAATCCCATGGAAACGATAGCGGAGCAAAATCATAAGGACAAACTTGCCAGGTCGCTGACTCACCAGCTGTCATTTTCCTCCCCTCGCTATTTACCACCCTTCGCATCCACTGACTGCTTAGTTCCTATTAGCTGTCTTCTAAATACCTTGGAGCAGCCCGCTTATTGAGCTTGAGCTTGATTGGCCACCCGTGGTTGCTACTCCAGTATCGCCGGATCAGCTGCACTTACACAAGGAACTAACCAGATGACTGCTTGGGACTAACAGATACCCTCAGTGTATAGGTGCTGGTGAACTTCTATTTTTTAAGGCGATAATGGCGCCTGCCACGTCAGAATGCTGACCAATGAGGGGAAGGGGGAGGAATTGATGATGCATTAAACTGGCTCGCACAGTAGACCGTATATATCTACGCCAGTTCATGCGAGAAGGGTGAGGACGTGGGGCAATTTTTATGGCAGAGAGGCTTGCTGGTTTGGTTAGCAGACTGCCTATGAGCCTCTGTACGTCCTAAGAGATTTTCCTAAGGACAACTCTAATAAGAATTCTGAGCATGGATCCCAAAACCCCTTTAGTGTTTTTTTTCTAGAACTAATTGATTAGTTTTTCTACATCCTTAAGCTTTTACAGATTTTTTTTACATCGGAACCAACGGGCTTGCTTCCCTTACGAAGGAATTCGTCACCATAACTTTTAATGTTATAAGTGGCTATCTCGGGGATGGGATTTAATCCCTAGTCCTCGGTGTGAGAAGCGTGAGTTCTAACCACTACACCAGGTCCGTCTTCAGAACAGAGATTACTCCAAAGGGTTCACCCGACATTTTTCTAAGACTTAAAAAATCTTATTGGTTCTCGTACATTCTCCTAATAATATCCTTTAGAAACTCCTACGGATGTTTCCAATATTTTCAATAGGACCATAATTCAGCAAGGTGTCATAGTCCAACTTCACATTTTTATTTATTTTTATTTATAAATTTTACTACAGAAACAAGCGTGGGCTGGTGATCTTCTTATTTTAGACAACAATGGCGCCTGCCATGTCAGAATGCAGACCAATGAGGTGACGGGGGAGGAATTGATGATGCATTAAACTGGCTCACACAGTATACCGTATATACCACTGCGTCTACGTCAGTTCATGCGGAAAGGTGTGTAGGGGTAGTAAATTTATGGCAGAAAGACTTGCTGTTTAGGTAGTCTGCTGTATCAGGCGTAATGAAAGGCGTGGTATAATGATGAAAAAATGGAAGCGTAGAGAAACGGTTCTTTGTCCGTCTCTGGTTCTAGCAATTGCTATGAACAATGTGTGATAGATTAGAAGTAGAAGATAGAACCAAGTGAAAGATACAACTACAAAGTACGATGAAGGGAACGGGCCTGGGATTGAACCCATGACCTTCCGCTTATGAATCCGAAGCGGTAGTTATTAGACCACCAAATCCGTCCCCGATGTATTGCTGTTTGCGTTTGACGTGCATTCTCACTGAGCTTCAAATGCGGTAACACAAAGTAATTAAAGGATACTGAGCAACCATGATCCATATCACCGCCAACCTAACAAAGAAAATGGTAAAAATCTTACCGCATTTGATGTTTGCTTTTAAAACGCACACAGCAATACCATAAGATATTGAAGATAAACTAAACCCAATGATGAATGCAACTCTCAGCCCTTGAAGAATTGCATCGGCTCTTGAAAAAATCTCGTTTTATTCACATTGGGGATAATAGTGTTTTCAACTGTCGATTTAAAAGTTGAATCATTTATTTCGGTTTTGAACTCCACACAGGGTCATTTGATTGGATTCAAACCAGCTGGACTTTTTCGTATTTCTGACATTAAAACAGAATCCTATCCAAATAGGCTTGCGATGATTTTGAGGCTATTAGGGTTCATTCAAATATTACGTTACGCAAAATTTGCCAAATTTAGACCCCCTCCCTCCCCCACGTAACAGCTTTTGTATGGAAAATTTTAAAATTTTGTATGAACCGTAACACTATGCTAGACCCCCGCCCTCCCCCTGTTGCGTTACGTAATATTTGAACGATCCCTTATAAGTCAATACAGGTCGGACTCGATTATCCGGAGTATCGATTTTTTTTTTCACTCCGGATAATCGAAACCTCCGGATAATCGAATCACAAAGAAAAAAAAAATTGAAATCTTTGACAGAAGAACTTAAATATTATCTTGTTTCGTTATTTTATTTATATGATGCGGTGGCGTAGCCAGACATTTTTTCTATGATTAGTAGGGGTCTTTACAAGAAAAAAAATTTACCAGCATACACAAAAAAAAAACACTTTTTCAAACCTACCTTTTCTTAAATACGTTCTAAACTGCAAAACCATTCATATTGTGTATTGCAATACCACATTATATCAGATTTATGCATAAAAATTGAAAAACAAGAACATCAAAAAACAAATTCCGGATAATTGAGTCTAAAATTCCGGATAATCGAATCCCGGATAATCGAGTCCCCGGATAATCGAGTCTCCGGATAATCGAGTCCGACCTGTATATCACTCTGTGAAAAATATTTACTAAGGTCATTGTTTTTTTAGTTCATATGAATTGATCAAGTTTCTTTTACCATAGGTAAGGAAATATGTATAATAGTTTTATTGACAGCTTCCATGGTGCTTTTGACAAGTGATAATGATCATATATCTAAGACTCATATAGTCTAAGACTCTTGTGTACAAATCACCAACGTTAATAATTATCGAGTACTAATACGGACAAAGATGACTGGACAGGAGTACATACAACTATTTTATTTAGGCTCGTCCAATATCCTCTCGTATTTGAATGGAAATAGTTCATACATACTAAAAGTATTGTGAACCATTTTGCACATACTAACATAACATTGCGATAGGCTTTCCTTTGCGATCGTTTTGCGGTTTATTTTTCGCGCCGCTTTGCTC
This sequence comes from Aedes aegypti, assembly GCF_002204515.2. Taxonomy (NCBI): domain Eukaryota; kingdom Metazoa; phylum Arthropoda; class Insecta; order Diptera; family Culicidae; genus Aedes; species Aedes aegypti. Next base: position 256,701,088 of record NC_035108.1, read on the forward strand.
CGCACTGCAAGTTTAGCGGCTGGTTAACAACTTGTTTCTCCCCGGCCTGCTCCCAGTTGTACCGGAGTTGCATAATCGTTTTTGGTCAGTCCGCCAACCAAGCTAACCTGTGCCCAAGTTTGCAACCTTGACATCTCGTGTGGCATGGACTTGTGGTTCACGAACGGTTTGTTGGTTGGTTGGGTTGGAGAGTTGGGGGTTGGCAATTATTTATCCGATTCGCCATTCTTTTGCGCGGTTACCGAAAGCCTTAAAAATCAACATGACTGATTTGTACTCGCCCTGGAGCCAAAGTGAGAGGAGACAGTTTGGAACCACCGACCGACCGGGCGAGTCTTGGTTTTGCTGCTGACTGCCATACAACAGGGATTTGATCGCATTAATTGATCAATTTTAATTTGGTAACAATGACCGAGGGTCATCGAAGGTTTGCTGGGTATGTGACTTTGCGAGTTTCGGTACAATAATGCTGGAAGCCAGTAGATTAAAAATTGGCAACCGCAGCTAATGATGATGATGAGCGCTTGAAGGATAGTATTAAAATTAAAGAAATGTCAATGTTTAGTGATTAGTTTAATTACGGTCGTTTCCTGTGGATCGTTAGGATTTTGTCACGGCCACTGTGCTGACCAAGGTTCCATTGTCATAAAATTGAACTTGATAATTTTATCGCACTACATGTGTGAACGAGCGCTTCTAGCACAATACGATGCTGTCTAAAAAGAGAAAGTAACGTTCAAATGGTTTGAGCTTTTGTCTTTTGATCAAGCTGTTCGTGCTAATCACTGCTAGCATAGTATTGCATAGAATGAACAGGTGTTGGATTGAAGGAAATGGGCGGACCTAGAGTTTCCACTATTGAAGGGATTACATAAAATTTGACAAACTTAGTTGAAAATGATTACAGATTATCGCAAACTGCTTTATCACGCAAACTAAACTAACACGCATGGTTGTTTTATCATGTGTGATAGCAGTTTGTAGGTGGCGTTTAGGGTAGTGTTTGTAAGACCGCCTTTTTTTATTTTGTTTTTTACAAGGGAGAAATCTGCAAACAGATCTCCTGCTGAGAAGGTAACTCTGGGAATACGGGGATGACGCACCAACGACGACCCGTTAAAACCAGCCCATGCACTGTACTTGAGCAGTTCTTTCAGAATTTCTCAAGTGGTGAACAGTGCATCGACATTACCCTTGGCCTTAGACCCTTATCTCCCCGGAACCACTTTACGGTATTTCTTCGGGGAGGGGCCAGTGCATATAGCACAACATATGTAGCTGAAGTAGCATCTGCAGCCAGCTCTTGGTCGGCGCGCCATAGGCGCTACAATTCTAATTTTTGTGACAGCCGTAGTTACTGCATTCCTGCACTCGGCATCTGCACACATTCTCTCTATTATATTGTCGGGGGACGTGTCCCCTCCGCATGAAGTGAGCATGCGACCTCTCACAACAATGAAACGGGGGCAATCGAACACGACATGCTCCGCTGTTTCCTCCACACCAGCACAATTTGGGGTACGCAGGAGATTCCTCTTTAAATACCATCCGGTATGCACTTGCTACTCTTACACACATTATCCTGTACGTGCTTTCCAACCGCTTTAGGTTTCTGCTCGATCTAAGCGCTTTTGATCAGATTGGTCTTCCATACCTTAGTATGGAAAGCGCCACGCTTGCCAGTAGCTTGCGTTTTCTGGCAATTACAGTAGAGTTGTTAGACATCATCCTCGAAAGCGCCGCTATAGCCGTAGATGCCCTTTTACAGGCATATTCAACGTGGCTAGAGCGAAGCTGAGCTTGTCATCTAAAATTACCCCAAGATGCCTAAGGGACTCTATGGTGCAATCACCTTCCGAGATAAGCGGCCATTGCTCAGACTTGCAGTTGTTGACCACCACCACCTCAGTCTTGCGACGGGCCAGTCCTAGTTTCCTAGACTGTATCCATTTCTCAACTATGGAAATAGAGTGCGCTGCTGTCAATTCTACTCCATCGATTCACCATAGACCACTAAGGTGATATCGTCGGCGAAGCCAACAATCTTAACACCCGTCGGAAGGGACAGCCTCAGTACGTCAACGTACATCGCATTCCATAACAGCGGGCCCAGGATTGAACCTTGAGGTACTCCCGCGATGATTCGAACGCTTTTCTGTGCCTCCTCTGTGTCATACAATAGAATCCTACCATCGAAATAGCTTTCTAGAAGATTACACAACTGCACCGGTATCTTGAGGCGGTGAAGTGCGTGAGCTATTGCTTCCCAGCTTACGCTGTTGAACGCATTCTTCACATGCAGAGTGACAACCGCACAGTAACGGATGCCGCTCCTTTTATGCTCGATTTCCACCTCAGCTGTCTGAACGACCGACTAGATAGCGTCTAGAGTAGACTGAATCCAAACTGTTTGTTGGACAGGCCGTCCGCACTCTCCGTATACGGTACAAGCCTGTTGAGAATCAACTTCTCCAATAATTTGACCGTCGTATCTAGTAGACAGATAGGTCTATACGCCGACGGGTCACCAGGTAGTTTCCCCGCCTTTGGTAGTAGCACCAATTTCTGTCGCTTCCATACATCTGGGAAGATTCCTTGATCAATGCAGCGTTGCATCGTGGTTCTGAACATGTCCGGATCCGCGTTCACTGCCGCTTTTAAGGCAACATTCGGGATACCATCGGGTCCCGGTGCCTTGTTTGATGCGAATGATTTTACGACTTCTGCCAGCTCTTCGTTCGTCACTCTCGCCACTTCTTCTCCTTCATCTTCGCATATGGCACTGTGGGCCATAGGGTTATGGGATGATGCGGGAAGAGTACATCGATTATCGATCGCAGCAACTCGGGCCACTTCTCTTGGGGCGCTATGGTACCTATGGTCTTAGCCATTACAACTCTGTAGGCGTCACCCCATGGACTTGAATTGGCACTCTCGCATAGACTATGAAAGCATGCTCATTTTCGACTCTTGATTTCCTTTTTAACAGCCAACTTTTCCTCTCTGAATGCTGCACCGCGTTCTTCTCTTTGGGCTTCTGTGCGTGCGCGTTGCATTCTTCGTCTAGCCCGAAGGCAGATTGCTCGAAGATTTGCAATTGATTCACACCACAAATACGTCAGCGGCCTTTTCTCTCTATGAGGGGCTTTTCTCGGCATAGAAGCATCACACGCTCGTGATATCACAGCTCTTCACCGTTTAAGTCCAGAGTGTTCCGTTCGTGCCTTAGGGCTTCGGTGAATACTTTGCCGTCGAAACGCGCTGTTTTCCATCCTCGGGCTTGGATCGAGTTACATCGCGCTGGTTTCCATCCGCCTGATATTATACTGTAGTCAATCGATTGATGATCGCTATGAGTATAACCGTCATCAACGCGCCAGTTCATGGTACCTGAAAAGTAAGGACTACAAAACGTCACGTCGATAATCGATTATGCACCATTTCTTCGTAAGGTACTCACTAGGCCGTCCCTTATTTTTCAAAAATGCGAAATGTTATTAGTTCGTCATTGTAAAGGGCTCGTTTGGGTTAGAAAAAAATCAGGTAAAAATTTGAAGACCGTACGTGGACGCTAAGTGGTCCCCCAACGACTCTAAAGGTATTAGGTGTAGATGACCCCCGTGCGCCAAATCGAGCTCGCTGCTCTAATGTACGCAACGTGAGTACGAAAAGTCACTTGTTAAAAATTGATAATCAGCATAGAATTTTAAGTAAAATAATATTTTATACTGCAGATATCTTCATAACACTGCACGCTGATTATCATCACTACAAAGGAAACGTTCAAATATTACGTAACGCAACAGGGGGGAGGAGGGGGCCTTCTGTAGTGTTACGGTCCATACAAAAATATTCATAGAAAAGCTGTTACGTGGGGGAGGGAGGGGGTCTGAAATTGGCAAATTTTGCGTTACGTAACATTTCGAATTTTCGAAAAATAAGGGACGGCGTAGTACTCACTGTACCCACTTTTGCCAGCTCTACATTTAATGCGGCCAGGGATTCCAACAATAGTTGGCCACTTTGGTTGGTGCAGCGGCTACCTCACTCCACTGCCCATGCATTAAAGTCGCCAGCTATCACTACTGGCCAGCTAATCGGTAGCCAGTAGTGATAGCTGGCGACTTTAATGAGAGTTTGGCTATCATCCTGTCGACAATGAGGGAAAATTTCTCAATCGAACACCTTGGGGGCGCGTAACAACTGCAATACAATACGCCGTTGGTTTTCGCTATCGAAAAACCGTCATTTGTGATAGAGACTACTTCTTGGATTGGGTATCGTCCTGTCGTCCCTATAGCTGCTAGCTGTTGAGAGCTATCCGCCACCCAGTTCCCGTTGTTGGCTGGTATCCGGTATGGGTCCTATAGTAACATTACGTCAGTCTTGGTTTCCGAGACTGACTGCCAAAGCAGCTGCTGGGCTGCATCACAGTAGTTTAAATTTAACTGTGTTACTTCCGTTTTGGCTACTTTGATACTCCGCTTGTGCCCGAACATTTGGGTCCGCCAGTTAACTGTCCGTTGTCTGCTCTGTCGACACATATTAGGCACTTTGCGATTTGCTTACAATCGCTTGCCCTATGGCCTTCGGTGCCGCATTTCCCGCACATTTTTATTTTTGTGCGATTGCCTTTGCGAAATGAAACGAGTTGAGCTTCTGGTAGAAGTTCTTGACTCTTCCAGGAGTCTGTATCGTTTCAAGTTGCGTAGCGTATTCACGCTGCATTTTTTTTTACTAAAATTCCATGACATTCCTCGTCAAACCTATCAAAGCTGTACTCGTCCATGATTTTCCATAGCTCATTGCGGTCGAAAAGCCGCTTTGTAATCGATGAACAGGTGATGCGATGGCACTTGGTAGAGATGGGCAAAAAGAACGAAGCTGATAAAAAGATCCGGTTCACACAAAAGAACAAGCGATCCGTGGCTCTTTTTTTGAAGAAATCGGTTCATTTGATCAGTATAGATCAGACAAAAAGTGACCCGAAAAAAGAACGAATCGATTAATTTTCCCTATCCTCCTTCGTTAGTTACTCGGCTTTAATATGACGCTTGATACGTGCCTTGCTTTGCACGCCACGGCACACATGCAAACACAATTTGCTGCAGGTCTGAGAGCGCGCTTAGCATAGACAGACAAATTTTCCCCGCCTACATTTAGCTTCTCCTTTAGGTTCGGGGGGTAAGGGAAATCGAAAGGTACGACGCATTTCGTGCAACAGAGAGTGAATCTTTCTTTTTACCGTTCGCTCGGTTCAGTTCGCTCTTTCGTTGCGAGTCGCTGAGCCGGTTCACTAATATGAGTGATTCGCATCGGATCCGTTCACTAAAATGAGCCGTTCTTCCCATCTCTAGCACTTGATATTCACAGCATTTTTGGAAGTTTTGCCGTACAATGAAGATTTGGTCCGTTTCCGTTTCCGTTTCCCAGATTCTGATAATAAGCCGGTGCAGACAGGCGGCCAACCTCTCCGGGCCCATTTTTAATGAGTTTAGCTCCTATACGATCTTTACCAGCTTCCTTGTTGTTCTTGAGCTGGTCGATGGCATCATTAACTTCCTTCATTGTGGGAATAGGTTGGTTTTGACGTAGTCACTTCCTCCGCTGTCGTGATCCTCTGCGCCTGTGCTCTCCGTGCCATTCAGGTGTGCATCGTTGTGCTGATTCCACCTTTTGTCCGTTCGTCAAGATGCTTCCGTCCTTATTCTTACACATTACGGCTCGCGGGCTCGGGATGCGTTAAGCTTCGACTCGCCTTTTCGAGATGCGTTAAGCTTCTCGTAGAACTTTCGCGTTTCTTGCGAACGATGCAGCTGCTCTATTTTTTCACATTCCGCTTCTTCCAGACAGCGCTTTTTATCCCAGAATAGGCGGCTTTGCTGCTTTCCTTTCCTTTTACATTGCTCCACGTTTTGTCGCATTCTCTGCTGCAGCATCGCAGCCTGCGCTGCATCCATATCCCCAAAACCTGCCTGCATTCTTCGTCTAAGCAATCGTTACATGTCCTCCTTTCCACGTACCCGACGATGCTATCGGCTGCGATGTTGATGGCTGCTTTAATGGTGCTCCAGCAGTTCTTAAGAAAGGCTTCGTCAAGCTCGCCCTCTTTCGGCAACACTACCTCGAGATGCTGCGCGTTATATCGAGGCCGTTGTCGATACCATACATTGTCGGTTAAATTGGAGAAGTGCCGTCCATTGATCAAAACGTGATCGATTTGTATTTCCACCTGCAACGGTGATCTCAAGATGTACCGATACGGGAGGCTGTGCTGGAAGTAGGAGCTACGAATGGCCATGTTCTTGGAGGCGGCGAAATCTATCAGTCGTAGGCCGTTTTCGCTCGACAGCCGGTGGGCGCTGAAGTTTCCAAAAGTCGGTCTGACCTCCTGGCCAACCTGAGCGTTTAGATCTCCTATGATGATCTTGATGTCGTGGCATGGGCAGCTGTCATACTCGCGTTCGAGCTGCGCGTGAAAAGCGTCTTTATCGTCATCGATGCTTCCGGAGTGAGGATTTTTTTTTTGTTTTTTACAAGGAGGAAATCTTCAAACAAATCCCCTGAGAAGGTAACTCAGGGAATGTGGGGATGACGCACCAACGCTGACCCGCTAAAACAAGCCTATGCACTGTGCTTGAGCAATTCTTTTAGAATTTCTCAAGTGGTGAACAGTGCATCGACATGACCCTTGGACTCAGACCCTTATCTCCCGGAACCACCTTACGGTATTTCTTCGGGGAGCCGGAGTGAGGGCTGTGCACGTTTATTATGCTGAAGTTGAAGAACGGCATTTGATCCTCAAGTTGCACATTCTGTCATTGATTGGCCACCACCCAATCACGCGCCTATGCATATCACCCATCACTATCAAAGCTGTTCCCAGCTCGTGTGTGTTGCCGCAGCTCTGGTAGATGGTATGGATACGTTTAACGTTCGCACCACCTCCTGTAGTGCTTCGATACCGGATCTGCGGTCTTTCAGCAAATCGTCGAGTATGCGTATGCTCCCGACAAAGTGGATAGATTTATAGTTTCATGTACCGAGCTTTCAATCGCTAGTCCCTTTACATCGCTGTGCTCTTCGCCGATTGTCCTGGTTTGTATTCTCTCGCTGATTATTCGTTGCTTGATTTTTTTACGGCTGGCTTGTAGGGCCTGACACCAATCCCCTAGATTTCCGGAGGACCATTCCCTCTAAACTTTCGGAGAGCCAGTATAGCTTAGAGTCCTTCTCTGACACTCGGGCGATGATCAGCCGCACCTAACATGGGGAACAGACGCTGTTGAGAGCCGCTCCTAACATGGAGTACAGACGTTCAAGGTTTGCAGAAGCAAAAGCAAACCTTCCCCCCCCCCCTTTTGTCACATTCAAAATACTCCACTGCCGAAGTGAATCAAAAATGTCAAGAATAGGATCCGGCTCCCTACATTTGTCTCTTCTTTGCAAAAATCAAAATTTTACTAACAATTTGTGTGATTTGTGCTAACGTAAGAACAACACGACATTCACGATACGCGACCCGAGACAAGACAAACGTCGTTTGTAAGAACTATAAGTGTTATGTCTTGTCTCGCGTCGCGTATCGTGAATATCAATATTTTATTTAAAAAAAAATAAGAACTTTTTTGCTATAAACCATAAAGACCGTATGTGAACATGAACATGAGCATAATTGACCGTAGGATTCGTAGTTGCTACTCCGTATCAGAGCAATCGAAGCTGCACAGAGATCCAATGAATAGTACTTGGGATGACCTAACCTCATGTTCCTCGGGGAAGGGAATAAATGTTAGTTAGACAACCATTGTTGATAGAGACCGAGTATTACTCTGCAATGCAATGTCGTGGAAACGATATTGGGTTGGACATAACGGTCTACTATCCCATCCTCAAACCAGTAGTTAGTAAAAAGTGCTGCTTTAAGCATGTCTTTACTTACTCATTGAAAATGATTAATATGTTATTTTTCCTAAAGAAAGTTTTCGGTCGTCTGAGTCAAGACCACTTTCTACTTTACGATCTCACATGGTACTATCAGTACCATTTCACATAGTAAACTCAAAATCGAGATCGGGTGTGAATATCTTAATAGCACATCTCTTTTAATCGGTAAGCAATAGGGATTTTTTAAACCGATACAGATTCGAATCTGAGATAGAAATAAACCAAGCTATTGAAACTCCCAAATAGCAAAAAAAAATCTATCAATGCTTACCGATTCGATCGATCTATCAAATTGAACTAACGTTGATTCGTACAAACAGACAGGAAGAGCCTTCACGAAAAATTACTTCCACCTGTAATTGCTGAATATCAACAGGGCCAATTGATGATCCAAAATGTACATAAAGTTCTCTGAAATGATCCACTCCATCCAGCCAGTTCACCTATAAATGAGCATGGGGAGCTCGTATGGCCCAATAACACTTAATCGTAGATCACTACTGTTTGCTAGAGCTAGTGCAAGGTTTCTCACCATATGATGTTCGAATTACGCACATGCCGAATGACTCGCTCTAGTAGTGACTGGTCGTGCGGTTCCCACATTAATCAAGATGATCTCTCTTTCTCTCTCGCACGCTGTCTTGCCCTCTGGACAGCCAGAGATCAAAGTTAAGGCAATTTAATTACGTTCACGCCTGCTAACATGGTTAGGTACATTTGCGCACCAAAGTCAAAGTGGCGCACAATGGTCAATTTCCTGGACAGAAGTCAGAGGTTTTTAGGTAGTTTCATAGGTTTTTATTTTTTATTTTTCAGAGATAATTTAGTGTATGCTACCTTAACATACGATATTGCAAATACCGTTTTGACTCATATTCCGAACACTTAAGGCCAACAGTGACTTCGAATGCATCTGATTGGCATAAATTGGCAGATATTTGTGTAAATTTCAATTCCCTCGCAAAACCTAACTGTTAGCTGTTGGGTGTACCGATAATAATGTTGATTTAATTAGTTTTAATATACTTTTTACGTTACAGTACGGAACAGCATTTTGATTCAAATGCCGAACACTATGTTCATTCTGTCTCATATTCCGAACACCTTGATTCAAATTCCGAACAGCACGAATAAATCGTATTGAAATGAACAATTTCGCAAACAAATTTACTTAAGCTTGTTCTTCTGGTCTGAAACTAGAGAATCATCACTAATCCCGCGGTATAAATTATATTGGAAACGTTAAAATTGAATTGCAATTGACTGCCATTTCCTTGTTATTTGGTGACATATTTCAGCGAAACATTTCAACCAAATCGCCATACAAAAACCGAGTGTTCGGAATATGAGTCTGTTCGGAATTTGAGACAAAACGGTACAATTAGATTGATTTTTTCCAATTATTTACGAGCCGACTGGAATACATATGGATCATACATCAATAGTAATCTTTATGTTAACATTCGTTTGCAAACAAAACTTGATATTGGCAATGCTCACGAAACTTTAACTGATACCATTGTAGAAGCAATAAGCATTGCAATACCCAAATGTGGAGTAAAGTCAATTTCGTGAATATAAACAATGATCTTAAACTTTGATCAGTCTTAAAAATGTGAGGAGAAGGTAATATCAACGTACTCGCAATCCTGCTATGAAGATTACATGAAGAAAAAAACAAAAAGAAATTCAAAAAACGGTTTTCTTAATTCAGAAACAAACATTTAGAAAATGTAATTTCCTAATTGAACCTAATTTTGGCCTTGAAAGAGGAAAATACCGTTTTGTCTCAAATTCCGAACAGACTCATATTCCGAACACTCAGTTTTTGTATGGCGATTTGGTTGAAATGTTTCGCTGAAATATGTCATCAAATTACAACGAAATGGCAGTCAATTGCAATTCAATTTTAACGTCATCCAATCTATTTTATACCTCTGGAGTAGTGATGATTCTCTAGTTCAAGACCAGTAGAACTATCTCAGATACATTTATTTGCGAAATTATTCTTTTGAATACGATTTATTCTTGCTGTTCGGAATTTGAATCAAGGTGTTCGGAATATGAGACAGAATGAACACAGTGTTCGGCATTTGAATCAAAATGTTGTTCCATACTTTTGCGTTAAAACAATACTAAACAAATTCTAATAAATATTTTTTACGGCACACCAAACAGCTAACAGTTAGGCTTTGCGGAGAAAATAAAATTTTCATTAATATCAGCAATTTTATGCCCAGCAGAGGCATATGAAGTCACTGTTGGCCTTAAGTGTTCGGAATATGAGTCAAAACGGTAAATTATTGCTAACTAATTGCGAAAAAGTTAAAAAAAAATCTTGCTATGCAGTTTGAAAGTGCGCATAATTTTAAGTTAGGACTCATTAGTCCAATTGAAATCAAATGAATGTTTTTGAAAATTTCTGGGAGACTAATTTCATTATTAAAACCATTCAAAAACATTAAAACCCCTGGAGATTATGGAATTTTCTACATCCTCATCAAATAGCTTCCAAAGAATAGCTTATCATTTTTGCTTGACATATTTAACAAATGTTAGCAGTTTCATATTTTCCTGGCAAATGGAAAAATGCCCAAGTTTGCATCAATTTTAAAACCAGACAAAAATCCTGCAGCAGCTTCCAGCTATTGTCCAATCAGCTTCCTCCATAAACGATGGATGACCGGATCGGATTCCGACATGGACATTCGACCACTCATCAACTTTTACGTGTAACAAATTTGATTCATTCCAACAAATTTGAACGCAATTCCATTGGTCTTGCTCTTCTAGACATAGCAAAAGCAAGAAGGCTTGATTGTAAAATTAAAAAAACTTTAATTTTCCAACATACATTGTTAGAATAATACAAAGCTATCTGTTAGATCGTATACTTCTGATTGATTATCAGAACTTCAAGTCAAAACAACCTCCTGAGCCGATATTCCTCAAAGCAGTATTTTGGAATCAATATTATACAATATTTTAAAATCTGACCTACCTGAGTTACCTCAGGGATGTCAAAAATCTTTGTTTGCGGATGACACAGGCCTCTTCGCCAAAGAACGAAGCCTGCGTGTCATCTGTTGTAGATTGCAAAAAAGGTTTGGTTATTCTTTCTTCATACTTGCAAAAATGGAAGATTTCTCCTAATGCTTCCAAAACTCAACTAAAAACATTCCCACATATAATATAAGTTCTTTATTCCAAACCTTCAAGTTGTCACGGTGAGAGGGGTTCCAATAAATTTATCAGCTTAATGTAAGTATCTAGAGCTCAAGTTAGTGTGTTTCAAATAACTTAATCTATTCTTTTACAGCTTATAAATGAGTATCAGGCGATTTGAACGACTTGAAACATTTAAACCATAAAATTGATTCTATTACTCCTATGTGCGGCGGCAGCGTGTCATTTGACCGAGAAAATCGCACATTTATCGTTTTGCTAGCGGGGAAGATGGTATCTAACCGTAGAGATCCGCCGAATGCGGCAATAATGGCATGTGCTGCTTTGTGCAAATGCGGATCAAGATGACGATTCAGCGTTTATTTGAACGAGGTATGGAACAGGCATTTAAATCACCGATCGTTTCACGATTCGATCTCTAAGGATTATTTCGAAATGGATCGATTTTCAATCGATTTCCGATATATATCACAATATTAAATGTAAATGGCACGTACAGGGATCATTATTTATTTTTTATTATTATTTCGCATAACTCTTTCATATATGTTAAAATACTTCGTTGGATCCGTTGGTGAAAGCTTACGGTGGCAATCCTTCCTAGACTCCGTCTTGAAAAAAAAAAACCTCTCAGAAAGTCACTTCGAGTATTCGCTAAATAAAGGCAGTTGCTACTACAACATAATTATGGGTGAATCTTTGAAATTAGAATTTTCCTCCCGAACAGTGAGTTTTGAAACTGTTGCTAAACGTGGCAAAAATGGACTAAAGGACGTTTGCATCAAAAAAGAGCATTCAACTCGATGCTTTAAGCAATTTTTTCCAAACACCATTTGCAGCAGCCCTGGCTCTTCGATTCAAGTAAGAAAACAAAGAGTACCGTCAAATGGGGTAACTTGCAACAATTTTCAACTTCAAAGCTATACACGGCGTGTATATGAGGAAGGTTTATCACAAAAAAATAGGCATCACCAAATCTTTCACCATTCGAAAATATAGAGTTTTAGCTTTCATTTGACGTGTTCCCAAAATAAAAAAATCCACCGAGGGATCCCGAACTTTTTTTTTTATTTTAAATTTGTGTACCTTAGAATACATTATTTTTAGATGTGGTCAAAGTAAAATACAGTTTTATTCCTCTTTAGCATATCGATCCAAGCATAAAACTGTTCCTTTACATAGTTAGATTACATTTACTTTCTTCTAGTTCTTCTGTCTGGCACTACACCTCTGCTAGGATAGAGTCTGCTTCTCAGCTTAGAGTTGGCTGAGCACTTAGTTATTATTAATTGAGAGTTCCTTTGCCAATCAATCATTAATCCATTTGTATTACAAGGTTCATGTGTAACATGTGAATCTTGGATTGAAAATTGCGGCACGTTCAGTGTTGCCTCAATATAAACCATATAGTTGTGTAAAGCATCAGACTATAAACAGGAATTAAAAACTGCTTACAAGTACATAAACCATTCAAAAAATCAATATTATTGAAGATTATTTACTCATCACGTCATAATTCAGTTAGGTGAATTTAAAATTAGCTAATTTCATTAAAATGATTTGGATGTTTTCAAGATACAATTTCAAAATTCAACAAAAATATAGTGGAAGCTTTGGGTGCATTAAAAGAATCAATATATTTCCTCATCAATCAAATGTTGAAATCGTGAAAGCAATTTTCTGCCAAGCATAACAACAATAACGAGGCATTCTCACAATTGCTGCAAGAATTTAAAGTTTTTACCATAGTATACTCCTCTTAACGCTTTCCATGAAGAATTTTCGAGTGATCTTGATTATGTTGAGACATGGCATATACAGAACATTTTCATCTGAAAGCATTACGTATTTAATTAAAGATACCATACTCACATCGAATATATTTTCAGAATGAAAGATGGGCAATTATTCGATTTATGCTAACGATCTGATTTTTCAGGAAGTTTAACAAGCTAAATTGTATGTGTCCCACTTGCCCCGCAGATTGTAGTACACTGACCCTTTAGATATTAAAAATATTTGTAATTGATAATTATACTGTACAATTTGTTCGAATTGGCAATTTTTAGGATCCACTAACCCCGGGATATCTTGCACAGTTTTTACCAAACTGAAAAATTCAAATCCTGCCTCTTATTTTCTAACAACTAAATGACTAAATCAAGCATTCTTTAAGTATCATTTAGATTAGGAAAAATATGAAAAATAAATGCAGCAGCATTTGTTTATTAATGTGTTGATTTGGGTTATAAGAGTTCTATTTCGTTTCAATCGTTTCAATCGTCTAAATTTATACGGAAATGAGCGCTGAAATAGGTAATTGAAGAAAAAGCTACACAAAATTGTTTTGAATCATGGCATTCATTCATATCAATTATGGTTCGATTTTACTGGACGGGAGTTTTTGTCTTACAAGCACATTGATGGGCGATTGACAAATAAAACTCTCAGTTAATGAATTAAAGCCCAAATGACTAAGCTCAAAAGCAGGTTTTGTCACAATAGGTGTGTAATGCCATACAGAAATACAGACGAAAGATTAATAAAGTTGTTGTATTCTAAAAGAAAGTGGTTGTGTTCTGAGAAAAAAAAAGTTATATGTTAGAATTGATATATTCCCATTTTACGAATAAGTGTCCTATGACTCATTAAATACTGAAAATTACATAGGACAGTTTTTTTTTTTTTTTTTTTTTTTTTTTTTTTTTTTTTTTTTTTTTTTTTTTTTTTTTTTTTTTTTTGTATCATTCCAAACATTACATTCATTTCTTATATCTAGGTGTTCTGTGTTATTTGACAACACTATCATCCTAATTTGGTAAAACAAATTTAAGATTTAATTAACATTTTGTTAACAACATATTACATTTCATTTACCGTAGCAGTTCAGTTTTTTTACAGGTGAGTTGATTTCACCTGCTTATAAGAGAAAAAAAAACGTTTTTAATATACTTAACCTAACTTACCTAAACATATAACGCATTAATCGTGGCAATAGAAGATTGTAACGATTTTTGCCTGAAATTATTAATGATTGTATTTGACATTTGTTCCAATGTTTCAACATTGGATATTCTATGTAACTCATTGGTACTATACCAGGGAGGAAGCCTCAGAATCATTTTCAAATTTTTATTTTGAATTCTCTGCAGAGCTTTCTTCCTGGTATTACAACAGCTAGTCCATATTGGTACAGCATACAACATGGCTGGCCTGAAAATTTGTTTGAATATCAAAAGCTTGTTCTTAAGACAAAGTTTTGATTTTCTATTAATAAGGGGATAGAGGCATTTTACATATTTATTACATTTGGCTTGAATGCCCTCAATGTGATTTTTGAAAGTTAAATTCTTATCAAGCATGAGCCCTAGATACTTAACTTCATCTGACCAATTTATTGGAACCCCTCTCATCGTGACAACATGTCTACTTGAAGGTTTCAAATAAAGAGCTTTTGGTTTATGTGGGAATATTATTAGTTGAGTTTTGGAAGCATTAGGAGAAATCTTCCATTTTTGCAAGTATGAAGAAAAAATATCCAAACTTTTTTGCAATCGACTACAGATGACACGCAGGCTTCGTCCTTTGGCGGAGAGGCCTGTGTCATCCGCAAACAAAGATTTTTGACATCCCTGAGGTAGCTCAGGTAAGTCAGATGTGAAAATATTGTATAATATTGGTCCCAAAATGCTGCCTTGAGGAACACCAGCTCTTACAGGAAGTCTTTCAGATCTGGAGTTCTGATAATTAACCTGAAGTGTACGATTTGACAGATAACTTTGAATTATTCTAACAATGTATGTTGGAAAATTAAAGTTTTTTAATTTTACAATCAAACCTTCATGCCAAACACTGTCGAATGCTTTTTCTATGTCTAGAAGAGCAAGACCAGTAGAATAGCCTTCAGATTTGTTGGAACGGATCAAATTTGTTACACGTAAAAGTTGATGAGTGGTCGAATGTCCATGGCGGAATCCGAACTGTTCATTGGCAAAAATTGAATTTTCGTTGATGTGGGCCATCATTCTGTTCAAAATAACCTTTTCAAAAAGTTTACTGATGGAGGAAAGCAAACTGATTGGACGATAGCTAGAAGTTTCTGCAGGATTTTTGTCTGGTTTTAAAATTGGAACAACCTTAGCATTTTTCCATTTGTCAGGAAAATATGCTAATTGAAAACATTTGTTAAATATATCAACTAAAAATGATAAGCTACTTTCTGGAAGTTTCTTGATGAGGATGTAGAAAATTCCATCATCGCCAGGAGCTTTCATGTTTTTGAATTTTTTAATAATAGTTCTCACTTCTTCCAAATCAGTCTCCCAGGCATTTTCGAAAACGTTCTCTTGATTGAGAATATTTTCGAACTCCTGAGTAACTTCATTTTCAATTGGACTAGTAAGTCCTAAATTAAAATTGTGCGCACTTTCAAACTGCATAGCAAGTTTTTGAGCTTTTTCGCAATTAGTTAGTAATAATTTTTTTTTTTTTTTTTTTTTTTTTTTTTTTTTTTTTTTTTTTTTTTTTTTTTTTTTTTTTTTTTTTTTTTTAATTTCTTTATTAGTATCATTCCAAACATAACATTCATTTCTTATATCTAGGTGTTCTGTGTTATTTGACAACACTATCATCCTAATTTGGTAAAACAAATTTAAGATTGAATTAACATTTTGTTAACAACATATTACATTTCATTTGCCGTAGCAGTTCAGTTTTTTTACAGGTGAGTTGATTTCACCTGCTTATAAGAGAAAAAAAAAAGTTTTTAATATACTTAACCTAACTTAACCTAAACATATAACGCATTAATCGTGGCAATAGAAGATTGTAACGATTTTTGCCTGAAATTATTAATGATTGTATTTGACATTTGTTCCAATGTTTCAACATTGGATATTCTATGTAACTCATTGGTACTATACCAGGGAGGAAGCCTCAGAATCATTTTCAAAATTTTATTTTGAATTCTCTGCAGAGCTTTCTTCCTGGTATTACAACAGCTAGTCCATATTGGTACAGCATACAACATGGCTGGCCTGAAAATTTGTTTGAATATCAACAGCTTGTTCTTAAGACAAAGTTTTGATTTTCTATTAATAAGGGGATAGAGACATTTTACATATTTATTACATTTGGCTTGAATGCCCTCAATGTGATTTTTGAAAGTTAAATTCTTATCTAGCATGAGCCCTAGATACTTAACTTCATCTGACCAATTTATTGGAACCCCTCTCATCGTGACAACATGTCTACTTGAAGGTTTCAAATAAAGAGCTTTTGGTTTATGTGGGAATATTATTAGTTGAGTTTTGGAAGCATTAGGAGAAATCTTCCATTTTTGCAAGTACGAAGAAAAAATATCCAAACTTTTTTGCAATCGACTACAGATGACACGCAGGCTTCGTCCTTTGGCGGAGAGGCCTGTGTCATCCGCAAACAAAGATTTTTGACATCCCTGAGGTAGCTCAGGTAAGTCAGATGTGAAAATATTGTATAATATTGGTCCCAAAATGCTGCCTTGAGGAACACCAGCTCTTACAGGAAGTCTTTCAGATCTGGAGTTCTGATAATTAACCTGAAGTGTACGATTTGACAGATAACTTTGAATTATTCTAACAATGTATGTTGGAAAATTAAAGTTTTTTAATTTTACAATCAAACCTTCATGCCAAACACTGTCGAATGCTTTTTCTATGTCTAGAAGAGCAAGACCAGTAGAATAGCCTTCAGATTTGTTGGAACGGATCAAATTTGTTACACGTAAAAGTTGATGAGTGGTCGAATGTCCATGGCGGAATCCGAACTGTTCATTGGCAAAAATTGAATTTTCGTTGATGTGGGCCATCATTCTGTTCAAAATAACCTTTTCAAAAAGTTTACTGATGGAGGAAAGCAAACTGATTGGACGATAGCTAGAAGCTTCTGCAGGATTTTTGTCTGGTTTTAAAATTGGAACAACCTTAGCATTTTTCCATTTGTCAGGAAAATATGCTAATTGAAAACATTTGTTAAATATATCAACTAAAAATGATAAGCTACTTTCTGGAAGTTTCTTGATGAGGATGTAGAAAATTCCATCATCGCCAGGAGCTTTCATGTTTTTGAATTTTTTAATAATAGTTCTCACTTCTTCCAAATCAGTCTCCCAGGCATTTTCGAAAACGTTCTCTTGATTGAGAATATTTTCGAACTCCTGAGTAACTTCATTTTCAATTGGACTAGTAAGTCCTAAATTAAAATTGTGCGCACTTTCAAACTGCATAGCAAGTTTTTGAGCTTTTTCGCAATTAGTTAGTAATAATTTGTTTTCCTCTTTCAATGCCGGTATTGGCTTCTGAGGTTTTTTCAAGATTTTCGATAATTTCCAAAAGGGCTTAGAGCCAGGGTCCAATTGAGAAATTTTATTTTCAAAATTTCTGTTTCTTATTTGAGCAAAACGTTTCTTGATTTCTTTCTGCAAATCCTGCCATATAATTTTCATAGCAGGATCGCGAGTGCGTTGAAATTGCCTTCTCCTCACGTTTTAACGGAAGAGTTTAAGATCATCGTCTATAATCACGGATTCAAATTTTACTTCACATTTTGGAATTGCAATGCTCCGGGCTTCAACAATGGAATTTGTTAAAGTTTCAAGAGCATTGTCAATATCAAGTTTAGTTTCTAAAGAAATGTTAACATCAAGATTGGAGTCAACATACGTTTTATATATATTCCAGTCGGCTCGTAAATAATTGAAAGTGGAGCTGATAGGATTGAGAATCGCTTCTTGGGATATTTGAAATGTAACAGGGACATGATCAGAATCAAAATCAGCATGAGTAATCAGTTGGCTACAAAGATGATTAGAGTCGGTTAAGACCAAATCAATCGTAGATGGATTTCTAGAAGAGGAAAAACATGTTGGGCTATCAGGGTATTGAATTGAGAAATATCCTGAAGAGCACTCATCAAATAAAATTCTGCCGTTGGAATTACTTTGAGAATTATTCCATGACCGATGTTTGGCATTAAAGTCACCAATGACAAAAAATTTTGACTTATTGCGAGTCAATTTACGCAAGTCAGTTTGGAGCAAATTAACTTGCTGCCCAGAGCATTGAAAAGGCAAATAGGCAGCTATGAAAGTATATTTACCAAACTGTGTTTCAACAGAAACACCTAAAGTTTCAAAAACATTAGTTTCAAATGATGAAAACAGTTGATGTTTTATACGCCTATGAATGATGATTGCAACTCCCCCACATGCACCATCAAGGCGATCATTACGATAAACAAAAAAGTTAGGATCTCTTTTGAGTTTAGATCCAGGTTTTAAATACGTTTCGGTAATAACTGCTATATGCACGTTATTAACCGTAAGAAAATTAAACAGCTCGTCCTCTTTACCATTCAGAGAACGAGCATTCCAATTTAAAATATTTAAATTATTATTTGGATCCATTAGAAAAACGTAATCCAATAACAATTTGATTTGTAAATTTTACACCTACTTGGACTGCTTCAGTCATAGTGGTGGCTTTGAACATTGCATCAATCATTAGATTCAATTGTTCAGTTAGAAAATTAAAATCAGAGGCAGACATGTCATGTGATTTCCCATTGGAATTTCCGGTAGACGAAGAAGCGGAATTACCTGTGGCGGTAGGGTTTTTTCCATTTGATTTGAAACAAGTAGAATGGGTACCCATGGATCGAATAGGGGAGGAGTTCGAATTTCCTGCTACGATATCGGCAAAGGATTTACCGTGGGTAGATACATTCGAAATAGAAAGATTCGAACGGCTACCGGACGGATTAAAATTAGTTTGTGAATGAGCATGATTATGATCTTCCTGATGGGTATGATTCATGATCAAGCGATCGTTAACTGAAAAATGAGCATTGTTCGATACTCTACCAGGCAAATTCCGGAAACGACCGTTATCGTAACGGATATTATCTTTCATCTGCCTGGCACGAGCCTCAATGACCTTTTTGCGTGAAGGACAATTCCAAAAATTGGACTTATGGTTAGCCCCGCAATTACAACATATGAATTTGGTGGTATCTTCCTTCACTGGACAGACGTCTTTGGCGTGAGAAGAACCTCCGCAAATCATGCATTTAGCATCCATGCGACAATTTTTTGTACCATGACCCCACTTTTGGCACCGACGGCACTGAGTGGGGTTCTGGTAATTTCCTCCAGGTTTCTGGAAATGTTTCCATGTCACACGGACATCAAACAAAAGTTTTGCTTTTTCTAAAGCTTTAATATTATTTAGTTCTTTTTTGTTAAAGTGAACTAAATAAAATTCTTGAGAAAGCCCTTTCCGAACAATGCCAGATTGGGTTCTCTTTTTCATAATGATTACTTGGACTGGGGAAAATCCAAGTAAATCATTTATTCCATTTTTGATCTCTTCAGGTGATTTATAGTCACTTGAGAGACCTTTCAAGACAACTTTGAACAAGCGTTCAGTTTTGTCGTCATAAGTAAAAAATTTGTGCTTCTTCTCTTCAAGATGTTTGAGAAGAAGCTCACGATCTTTAAGAGTTTCCGGCAAAACGCGACAGTCTCCTTTCTTTGCGATTTGGAAGGAAACCTTGATTCCCCTAATGGAGTTCAAGATCTCCTGCCTAAATCCCCCAAATTCGGAACAACTGACCACGATAGGCGGCACTCTTTGCTTCCTCACTTGAATCAAAGAGCCTGGGCTAGAGGCTGCTTCGATTTGGTGTTCGGAAAATTTGTCTAGAGCATCGAACTGATTGCTCATTTCGATACAATTATTCATTTCACCCTTGGAAGAAACTTCGCATTCCGGGGAAGCGTCCTTTCTTCCATTCTTGCCACGTGTAGTGACAGTTTTAAAACCCACTTTTTTGGAAGGAAGTAGTGAATTCAGAGATTCACCCTTCCTTTTGTTAGTTGTTGATACCATGTTTAATTAATAAACGAAAGAAGACGTGACCTTCGAGAGGTTTTTTCCCAAGACGGTGTCCAAGAAGGATTACCACCGCTAGCTTTCGCCAACGGGTCCAACGAAAAATCGAAGGCACGGGTCCAAACAAGGATCGTAAAGGGATCAATAGTAGAAAAAATAGTACTGAAAAGTACTGTTTTAGTAGCACTGAAAAGTACCATTTTTAATTTTAGCACTGAAAAGTACTGTTTTTGTAGCACTGAAAAGTACTGTTTTATTGCTTTAGGTAGTTTTTAAGAAAACTTCCAAGAGCAGAGAGAATTCGTGTACGCACAGCACGAAGGTACGATGCGCACTGACATAGGACAGTTTTGTTTATTACAACATTACTACTTTCATTTGAAATTTAAGCTATCATCGACCTATCATTACTTCTGATTGAATTATGAGTATTAATCCAATTCGACTGAAAACTCCATTTGCATTGCATAGGGTGTCCACACGGGGAAAATCTAGCATATCATAAGTCTTGACAGTTATTGAAAAGCCATTCAAACGTTTTAATGCAACTTTTCTACAAATACAATTGCTTATTAGGTTATACTTCATAACTTATAGTTTATACATATTTAAAACAAAGTGACATATCACACATTTATATGTATGTCTTAAAATGGTTTCTGTTGGTGTTTTGACATAACTTTCATTATATTTTATGTAGACAGTTCCCAATAGCTGATCTGCAAGTTAATTTTAATACAGATATTCAAAATGATCTATTATTGTCATGGAGAAAATAAAACTAAATCTAATAATAAAGATATACATGAAAATTTTCTAACATTTAGTACCAAAAGTGTATTGAATTGATTGAGCTACAAACATTATAATGTTACTGAACAAATATGATCAACGGCCAGAAATATTAAACAGTTGAGATCAAATTGTCCGTTGCATATTAGCTCACAAGGGTAGTCGAAAACGTTTTTGGATTTTTATAGTGTTGAAGCATCAAATTATCCAAATTTTCATATTGTCAATTTGTAGTGTACAAAGTTCTGTAACTGACAGCAAGTGTCTCGAATAACATATTTCTACCGTTTGTGTGGTACGTGGCACGTTTTTCAGCATTGATTTCATACAATCCAACGTGAATATGGTTTTCACCTCCAACATACCAACCAAAAAAGAAACAATACCCAAAACCTCGCCAAAATCTTCTGTTGTATACCTATGGTCAATAAATGGCGGAATAAATTTTAAATAGTTCATCTCAATTCTCAACGAAATGATGTTAGATGTCGAAGTGTTGTAAGTTTCATCCCGTTTGACGGTACCGCCAATTGTAAGCAGTATTTCCGAATGGGGTGGATTTAGGCAGGAGATCGTGTACTCCATTATGAGAACCAAGGGACCCTCCTGTCCTCTCATCTTCTCCGTCACGAATGACCTTCCGTTGCTTTGAGAGTAGAGGTAAAGTGATTTTTATTTTTTATTTGCCGTCAAGCATTTGTACACCATTCTAAATTACATTGTGTTCTTAATATGTGTTTATATATTATACATTTGTTATATTCGATACATAATACATTCCTTAGTTACCATTGTTTCCATCCTTATTATATGTTAATAAATTGATGCGTAGACACCAAAGTTCTAAGACTTTAAATTACAAACGTATGGAAAAAAGTGTGTAAACCACTTAAATTTTATGTTTTTCAATACTTTTTACGTCAATATCGTAAAATGTTTCATTTTAAACACCATGCGTCACTTAGATTCGATTACATGCATATAGAGTATGAAAAAAAAATCTTGTTTTTATTTAAATATTTGAATTTTTGATCAAATTATTGTAAAAATATCATAATTTCTAACAGTACTTTACTCAAAAAATTGCAAGTTTTTGCAAAAACTTATCAATGTTCCAAATTTTGTTATATTTTATCTATCTTATTTCAAAGTTTGACGTATTTATTCCAAATTATATCTTTATCATTTACCAAAACGAATCCTTTCCTATATCCAAACTCCCAGTGTTCTATTTCGGAAGTGCAGAGGGCTCCTCGGCTTCCAGCATACAGTTAAGCCTCCATGAGTCGATGTTCCATGACTCGATATCGACTCATGGAACCATACTTGAAACAAAATTTCATGGTTACTATGATGGTCCTTTGAAACAGCTTTCCAAAGGATTTCTATTCCTTGGCTCGATATTTCCATGATTCGATGGTCCCTTCAATATCGACTCATAGAGGTTTCTCTGTACAACATGTCAACATTTCTCTCCCTTGGAAATCGACCTGCATTTAGATGCAGCTGGCGCCGTTATTGTTTGTTATAATAATGAGAGCACCAGTACTTACACATTGAGGATGCTACTGATCCAGAGTAGCGTCTCTTGGTTCCCTGTGTAATTGCAGCTGTTCTTGCAATAACTAAATAGCATCTGGGTAGAGTCAATCATGCTCATGCCCATGCTTATAATAAATCAAGTAACAAAACAGAATCTATGACAAAAGGTCGAAAGACAAAAGGTCGAAAGGACAGAAGGTCGAAAGACAAGAGGTCGAAAGGACAAAAGGTCGAAGAACAAAACAGAAGGGACAAAAGGTCGAAAATCTTTTTTCAAAGAAGGAAAAATTTCCCACCAAACAAATCACTTTCGACCTTTTGTCCTTTCGACCTTTTGTCCTTTCGACCTTTTGTCTTTCGACGTTTTGTCCTTTCGATGTTTTGTCTTTCGACCTTTTGTCCATAAACCAAGAAAACAACATAACATTAAATCTATTCTATTTATAAATGCAAAAGATTATTATTTTGAATTCAGATATCTTAAACGTATCTAAATATACATCCGACAAACTTTGACATTTGGTAGATGAAATACAGAACTCTCCCTTACTCGATATTCCGTATCTCGATATCAAGTTAGAGAACTATAGTAAAAGTAGGTTTTCATGGCTAACTCGATGGTCCCTTAGATCACAGTTGCACTTTTTTTGTGTTCTGTAACTCGATACCTCCCAAACTCGATGGTCCCTTTGATATCGAGTAAGGGAGAGTTAACTGTATAGCGTATTTCGGAACATTGATAAGTTTTTGCAAAAACTTGCAACTTTTTGAGTAAAGTTATGTTAAAAATCATGATATTTTTACAATATTTAATTTGCTCTAACATTGAAATATTTAAACAAAAACAAGCTTTCTATTCATACAGTACATGCATAGTATCGAATTTAAACGACGCATGGTGTTTAGAAAGAAACATTTTGCGATTTTGACGTAAAAAGTATTAAAAACATAAAATTTAAGTGAATTACATTTTACATTTACATTTACATTTTTTACCCAAACTTTGTTATGTGAATTCCTAGAACTTCGGTGTCTTCGACACTTAGGTAAAAGAAAGCATATAAATCTCATTATGTGAAATGTTCACCTTTATTCCGTTTTTATGTGACGGACTACAAATAACTTCAATTCTTGGATGGTTTTGAAAATTATTTGAGTGCACCAACACGCAATGTAATACTGCAAAAATCAAAATGTCAAATCATCTTTCAATAGAGGGCTCAAAATCAAATGCGATCAAGGAATCAAGATCATTTGATACCTATATTTATTTTTCACAATATCACTTCAATTTTTAATGCACTTTTTATCCAAACTCGCCTATTTTTAAACTATCTAGATCACTCAGAACGGACGTACGATTGATTATAGCTGCCACCGCTTTGTGATAAATGAATTGCATCCTTTCATATGCGATAAAACATTATCCATTCCGTTCTGTTTGCCATCAAACCCAGCTAACCTGGTGGTTGTCAAACGGTTTAATAAATAATTAATACACTTTGACGTGTACAAGACGCACAATTACTCGGTCTAGACTCGTAGTGACCGGCCCGTAGGAGGAGGAGGAGACACCTGGTGTTGGTTGACTCGATCAAGTTATTCTAGACCTTAAGGGCACCGAACAGTACCTGATGTAACTCCGGTGCATTGACATATGTATGCTTAAGCGTTGTGCACCACAGCATATGAGACAACGTGGTCTTCGTCAGAGGTATGTGACGCGGTGGGGTTCATTCAACTTGACTTTTTATATCGTTCGTGGCTGAAGTCATTTCCATTCTAATCTGACGGGTGGTTCTCTAAGTATGAGGCAGGCAGAGTAGGGTGCGTTAAATTATAAAAAAAGTTTGACAATTCCATCTCCCATGTCTTTATAACAGTCCTTTGGATAGAAATAAACTTCTGTCAAATTTTCCGTCAATTGAGTGGCTTTCTTCTGCAATTTTCATTATCGTTTTCAAACGTTTTCAAAAATATCGAAATTAAAAAGCTTCCAGACATTCTTGGTTGATATATTTATACAAATGTTTTCAGTTGGCACATTTTCCTGACATATTTGTCTGGAATGCCAAAGTTATACCAAATTTTGAACAGGACAAATTCAATCAGTTAACTGTTTAAAAGAGTTTGTTATTTTGGAAAAAAAAATGATAGTCCACATCGACGAAAATTCAATTTTTGCCTATGAACAGTTCAGATTCCGACATGGGAATTCGACCATTAATCGACTTCTACGTGCAACAAATTTGATTAGTTCCAACAAATCTGGAAACTACTCAACTGGTCTTGCTTTTTTAGACATAGAAAAAGCATTCGACAGAGTTTGGCTTGGACATTTGATTGTTAAATTTAACAAACTTCAATTTTCAAAAATAAACGCTGTTGGAATAATTCAAAACTATCTGTCAAATCACACACTACAGGTGAATTATTAGAACTCCAAGGCTGGAAGTTTTTACAGGTATTCCTAAAGGCAGGGATGACAAAAACCAATGTTTGTTTGTTTGTCGGTTATCTGCAAAAGGATCGGTTATCTGCAAAAGGGTTTGGATATTTTTTATCTACTTGCGATAAAGAAGGTTTCTTCTAATGCTTCCAAAAAATATCTTATTATGTTCCCTCATAAACCGAAAACTCTTTATCTGGAACTTTTAAGTATACATGCTGTTACGACGTCCAATTTACCAAAACTGCTACGGCAAATGTATTGTAATATGCTTTTAACAAAATGTTCATCAGTATTTTTACCAAAAGGAGTATAAGGAAAACATAGGAGATTTGAGTTTCATTTTGTTTTTTAATTTGAATCGCCCTAAGCTGTTGCAGCTGTTGCTTTATAGAGGAGGTGTGTAACAAATGATGCTGTTGATCGCTAAACGTAAGCCCAGAACGCACTTGAACGATCGTCTCGAAGGTATGCCGGAGGGCTGCGACAGGGTTCAAATTTTGCCGCACCGATGCGATGGAGTATAGTAATTAGCAACGTTACGCATTAATGCATTTTCCAATCAAAGCGGCACCCCACTGAATACTGCGCCTACGTCCTACTGCTTCATCAACTTAGTAATGAATGAACGAGTTGACATTCATAAATGAGCAGATTTGGAACGCGATCAGAGCATTAGAGCTTTGGAACCGCTCCGAGGAACTGTGCGAATTAAGAAACTGAAAAAAAAAGTTTGCCACTCGATAGGTAGTGTCCATGAGCTTGCAATATTTGTGCGGAATCCTGCGGATATGTGACCGCCAACAGGTGGAATCCTGCGTAGGCATACGGAATCTGACACGCTGAGGCTGAGGCGATCTGACTTCCATTCACTCCGAGTTGGCTGAAACACAGTCAGCGGCTTATCGAATGAATTGAATGTTAAGTCGAGTGTTAATTGAGATTCGCAGTAGCCAAGCTGTCAGCGTAGTAATCCTCGTTTTTGTGATATCTCATTTAGAACTTCAATGCATGGGGAACTACCGTTTTGACTCGAAATCCGGACACTTAATCACCTGGTTAACTTCAAGCACCATTTTTATAATTCATGATATACATTTTCTTAAGTTTCTGTGGTTTATTATGTAGTTAAATGTTTATTCTGTGGCAAGATATAATAAAAATAGCGATTCATTATACAAAAATGTTAAAATATGCAAAACATGAGATGTGTCTTGATTCGAAATCCGGACACTATCAATGGGTTGCTCCAAATTCCGGACACTTTTGCTTCGAATTCCGGACAATTATTTTTGACGAAATATTCGCTAATTGTGTATAAAATTCAACACACCAACTCTAAATTTCAAAATTTTAAACAGTTTTCTAATGTATTCACAAAACTATCAAGTCGGGAAAAACGCTGAAGCTACCAGGCAGATACGCTTCTTAGTCCGAGAATTTATCACATATAATTATTAATTCGAGCATTTTCGGTTATTTACACATCACAGCAGTAGGACACAATAGTTGGCTCTTCATTTCAAACATAAATTGGCACAATTACACTGTATCCAATTCAATTCAAATCGAGCCTTGCTTCAACGGCAACTGTAAGATGTAGGCTAACAAGAACGGAAATGTGTGAAGTATAGATACGCATTTTGTTTTTTTATTTTTTTTTTAAATATTGCAGCCTACTGCGATACATTTACAACTATGATATACAATTAAAGCTAGAGAACAGTTTTGTACATAAGTATCATTAAAAAAATTGAATTTATACTGTTAAAAATGTAAAAATAGTCATCGTGTCTGGCTTTCGAAGCGTCCGGCAATTCGAAGCAAAACGTTATGCCACATTTGTGAGTTGCAATTGCTTCTGCTTGATGCCAAATGAAAACTGGAAACAATCTGTTAAATAAGACCAATATACCTGAAATTTTGTTGATTTGTCTTTAGATACTTAAATGCTCAGGTTCGGCCACTGTCAACAACAAATGCAACAATAAACACGAAATGATATATTAAAAATAAAATTAAAAGCTGTTTTTGTATGATATTTTAAACTTTTAATTTCATTTTTTTATAATTTCAGGTGAGTTTCTGAAAAGCTTTGAAGCTATAAACTTAGATGTCTTAAGGATTGGTGAGTATGACTATAGCGTTGTTACACCATTAGCTGATACACAATTATAAAATAGACACAAACAGCGTACAGCGGCCCAAAAAATGGCCAAAAGTTAAAAAATATTTTTTTCAAATTCCTACTCGAATATGTTTTTTTTTGATTTTTACTGTATTGAATAAGAATTTTCCAATATTTCGATCGGTGTATATTTTGATTTTTCACAGCATGTGACCTAAAGAGATGTTAGCTGAAATTGACCCTTTTGATTTTTTTCAAATTTCGTGAATGTTGTGGTATGCAAATTGCAGTTTCTGTACTTAATCATGACCAATTCCTTCTCAACCGAGTTCGTTTCGAATGTCCAAGGAGGCAGTTTCCTTTTTCCACTGCCGGAGTGAATGTTTGTTTGTTTTTCGATCTTCGCGTTTTGCTGGGCAATGCGGAGTGCTTCGTGGAAGCCCAAGCATTCGCGTTTTTTTCGTGTTTTTTGTAACGCCAGCAAGAAGATGAAGAAGTGGATAGGTGCGAGTTATTCGTTCCTTCTCGGGATGCTGTTCATGGCTACTATGATTGCAATGCACGTACTAGCGTATCACAGGATTTTAATTATTTAGTTAAAATTGCACTCCGTACACCTTCAAACGCGTTGAAAGTAGTCTATCGCAAGTTTTCGCAAAATAATTTGTACCCTACTTGAAAACTCTTGTTTTAAGCTTCCGAATGAGCTTATTCTCATCGCGGGCATTCGCGGGCTACTAGTATCTTAGGGTACTTTTATATGAAAAAATGGTTTTTTTAAGAGTTTTTTGCCTTAATTTACTTTGTATAAATTGAATGAAAAATTTTATTCAATTCAGGTCTACTATATGTATATATTTATTTATTTATTTAACACCGTCTTCAGCTTTGCTGTACAGACTGAATACCCCTTATCTTACTAATAAATTTGTCTCACAATATTCTTAAAACGATTTCTATCAATAGTAAAATCAAAAATATCTACATCATTTAAAAGATTAAAACATTTTTCGAGTGGATGATTTTGGCCGAAAACAGTACGGTGTCGACTTATCCTGATTAAAGAACGTTGACGTAAAAGACGCGCTGGGACAAAGAAATTCGCCTGTTGCAGAAGCTCTGGGCAGTCGATCCGGCTACTTATTACGTCATATGCGAACATCCTTTGAAGGTAAACTCTTCGATGGCGTAGTGACTCCAGCCCTATTAGTTGGCGCCGACTATCATACGCAGGCAGCACGATCGGGTTTGACCACGGTAATCTCCTCAGGGCATATCGGACGAAGCATCGTTGCACTCTTTCTATACGAGCGATTTGAGTTTCGTGGTAAGGAGCCCATACTTGAACAGCATATTCCAGGATGCTTCTTACGAGCGAGCAGTAAGCGGATTTTAAAGCATATGGATCACGGAATTCGGATGCGTTTCGTCGAATAAATCCTAGTACAGCAAAGGCCTTGGCAGTGGTCGCAGCAACGTGCTCGTTGAAATTCAACTTTTCGTCCATAACAACTCCAAGATCTTTAATAGATTTTACGCGGTCCAACAACGTTCCATTCGCGCTATAGTCGAATCTCATTTGCGCCCGCGATTTGGTGAAACTAATCACTTTACACTTTATCGCATTCATCTCCATACCGTTCAATACACACCAACTAGATACGGTGTCGATGTCTTGCTGTAGCGCGGCACAATCGATCGACGAGCTTATAATTCGATATATTTTCAAATCATCCGCATACATGAGACGATGTGAATTGATTCGATCGATTAAGTCATTGACGAAAATTATAAATATCAAGGGTCCCAGGTGGCTACCTTGTGGGACACCCGAAGGAGTTGGAAAGCGCGTAGACTCAACAGACTTTAAATTAACATAAGCGGTTCTATCACGCAGGTACGATCTCAACCAGTTAATGAACCAATCAGGAAAACCTAGTCTATCGAGCTTTCTTAGGGTTAAGTCGTGCGGTACCTTGTCGAACGCTTTAGAAAAGTCCACGTAAATACTATCCACTTGGAAGCGTTTTTCCATACTGAGGTTCAGCGAACTAACATACGCCATCAAGTTGGTAGTAGTAGAGCGATTCTTCATGAAGCCATGCTGATACTGTGAAATTAGGGGCTTGGCAGCCGAATACATTCTGTCGTGAATCAAGCGTTCGAAAGTCTTCGCTAAGCAGCAGAGGATCGAAATCGGTCGATAGTTCTCAATCTTGTGAAGGTTTCCAGCTTTATGTATCGGTGTAATTGCAGATAACTTCCATGCGTCTGGGAAAATTGCTTCAGTCAAGGATAAGTTGAATAACCGACAAACAGGTATTGCGAGTACCTCAGCACAACGTTTGATAAAAACAGGAGGAAGTTTATCTGATCCTGGACCTTTCGATGAGTCG
Organism: Aedes aegypti; assembly: GCF_002204515.2. Classification (NCBI taxonomy): domain Eukaryota; kingdom Metazoa; phylum Arthropoda; class Insecta; order Diptera; family Culicidae; genus Aedes; species Aedes aegypti. The sequence goes on from NC_035108.1 coordinate 256,730,455, forward strand.
ATGGCGTTCAGGGCTTCGGTGACATCTGCTATTGAAAACGTCGGACACGGAAAATGAATATCGAAAGATGGTAACAAATCCAACGCATCCGCAGATATCAAAGGAGACGAGGGATTGTACACTGATTTAAAAAAAATCAGCAAAAAGTTCGACTGATTCCGTAGGGCTGTGACTTGTTATGCCACCAAAAGACATTTCCGATGGGGGTGATTGTGCCCCTTTCCTTTCTTTGAAGAAACGCCAAAACACGGAAGGATCCGCCTTAACCTCATCTTCGATGCGGAAAATGTACTCACGGAATGATGAAGAGACGCACTCGTTGTATTCAGCCTCGAGTCTACGTAGCAGGGATCTGTTTTCTTCGGAACGGTGTTGCAGGAAACGGCGACGCACTTTGCGGAGGACATTTCGCCGGCGACGAAGATCAGCGTTCCACCACGGTAAACTATTAGGGCGGCGAGGAGAAGATCTAGCAAGATATGCAGCAACTTCTCTGAATATAGCATTGTGATTTTAACTCTCTTTAAATTCGTTAATAGGTTGTGAAGTATGGATCGTAATTATGATTTTTTTTTTAAATCATGTCCACGGTCCACTCAAACAGCTGTATAAAACTCAAAATGCAATGAATCTGCTTCAAACTTTGAATTGAAATCATCAATATGTTAAGGAAGTCGGGAAAAATATTACCGTTCAGAGATATCAACTTTGATTTTTGAGGTTTTAGCCGCCTTCGAACCATTGTGCACTGGGCCTTACAAACCTTTTTGCTTTCCAGTTGGATTCTAACATAGACATTCGCGAAGTGAAATGAAAAAGTACCGTGGTTATTTAGTAGTGTTAGATCCTTTGATCTTGTCGCTTGCTCCTGAGGGGCGGGCGACGAACACTTGTTCGGCGTTCAATGCGTTTATCAAGTAATCTCGCGAATCCGGATAGACGCATTCATTTCAAATTATATATTTACTGCTTACCAAAACGAATCCTTTACCCATCCCATTCCCATACCCAAACTCCCAGTGTTCAAAGTTCAGAGAAGTACTCAGCTTCCATAAAGCAATTTCCCTCCCATCCTCAAATTGACCTGCATTCGGACGCAGCCGGCTCCGGTATTGTTTGTTATAATAATGAGAGCACCAGTACTTACACATTGAGGATGCTACTGATCCTGAGAAGCATAATTGATTCCCTGGGTAAGTACAGCTGTTCTTACAATAACAGAGTAGCAACTGTGGGCGGTGAATCATGCTCATGCTCGTGTAGTGCCAGTTTTGCAGTAGTATATACGTATCAGTGTGAACGTGAGCATATAACCTAAACGACAAATTAACTGTTTATCCCGCTGGTTCACTTTCCCCCATTCTACCTTATATTAAAAAAGGCATTATTTTCAATCTTTCTTCTAGAAATTTATTAATAACTAGTGGTCCCGGCAAACTTCGTCTTGCCATCAAATAGGCTGTTGACAAATGACATGCAAAATCCCATACAAAACGACACAATAATTTTCCCCCGTTTTTACGACTTTTCCAAATAGGGTAAATTGGTATAATGCGCTCCAACCGGGCAATACGCCCCAATTCTTTTTCAAGGGATTGAGGCTTCTTTAACACGTGAATTTGATTACATATCTTAAATATCCGCGAAAAAAATATGTTGCGCATATAAGATCTTTGGGAAGTATAAACAACCAATAGAAATACCAAAATATCGAAAATCAGCTTTTTGGCGTAAAATTTTGGGTCTGATAGGCAAGCCTCGTTGTAAATGAAGCCCATCATTTACTATTGTACTTATTACAAAAACTTTTACCGGAAGACGACTGCTAATGGAACCTTTTAAGCATAGCAAGTGGTGGAATTATCCTTGGAAACATTTCTACAACGCTGCGGAACTTTTTCTACGGGAGGGGCATATTGCCCGGTTTGTTTTGAAACGTCAAGATTTGGACCGTTCATAGAAAACGTCTTGTACTTTTTTAAGAAGCTACCTGGCAAGAGAAAGTTGCATGTAGAGCATGACCAACTAAGTAAATAACACTTTGACACCAAAAAACTATAGAAGTAATGCATTTGCCACTGCGATAGAGCAGTTTTTCCTTAAGGAGGGCGTATTATACATGTTTACCCTACTTTTCTAAACTTTCTCTATGCACGAACAGGTCGCATCTCTTGTTGAATACAACAGTAAAAGAACTGTAAAAATCCGTTGACCCGTTCTCAAGTCATTTCGTGACATACAAACACCACTCTATTTTTATTTACTTTACTATACCAAACTTTTGCACGATACACCATACTGAGGGTGAACCCAAACTTTTGCACGATGACTTGACTAACTGTTTCATTGATTTTGAATACTTTTCAGATTTTTCCGCCAAAATTTCGTGGGGTCTCTTCAAAGAATATAAGATTACGATTCTAATGACACTTTGATTTAAAATTTTGGTCGACCTAATGCTGTGGAAATTAGATATGATTTTTCAGTGTGTTTTTTGAAAAATGTCACAACTTTATGTAAAAATTTAGTATACAAAGTTCAAAGAATGTTTTTGGAAAAATACATACGAAGTAAGAATAACTCTTAGCCTTTCAAACGCGACTTAGAGAGTATCAATTGGACGTGTAATCACAGAGATATGGACTGAACACTTTTGCATGTTTTTTAGGGGGTGAACCCAAACTTATGCACGGGACTGTACTTGTTCCAGAGATCAATTTTCATGTTTAAAACTTCTGACATCAAGAAAGAATACACACTTGAATGTTCTATTTCAATATACCAAATATTTGATGAGATAGCTATATCACATTCTGTTTAGGCATATTCTAACGCTAAAGATGATATTTTCAATAAAGTTGTCAATTTCTCAACATGAAGAGATATATGTTTTCCCTACAGTTTAAATTAATTCTGAATGATTTCTGGTTAAGTTATTGGTTAAGAGAAGCAGCTTGCAACTTATGACACATTTTTAAATGACAAATGACCACTAGATCATAGCATCAACTTAATTCTTACAGTTTCCTTGGTCGGCCTTCTAATTTGACGAAGAAGACACTCGTCGGAAACGTAACGTCTGGCAGGACAGTAAGTACTTACTTGAAATGAATCAAAGCTGGTCACGATTTTTTTTTTCTTCTTCCAAACCGACCTACTCTCTAACAAACGGTTGAATTTACATTCAATCAGCAGCAAAAAGTTGTAAAAAATCGACAGCCAATTGTGCGGTGTGCTAATGATTGAAATCGTGAAGGCGGCAAACAGCCAAAATGCTTTTTCACAAAGCAGATGATGAAGAGCCCGAAACATGCCAATTATAGCGTAAATGATTTGGAAATTAGTAGTTTACCACAGTTATTTCTGTGCGGTTCAATGCGTGAATCAGCACGGGTTTGGGCTTTGGTATGACAGCCACGAGTGCACCTGGGATAGTCTTTTTTTGCTCACTTACGCCTGTCAAGAAGATGCAAATTAATGAAAATTAACAATTTGTTTATTTGTTTAAATATTTCATTAGCATTGTTGGTGCCATGTTTTTTGCATGCATTGAATGGTAGCGTCTGTACTTGGCGCGAGTTCATTGATTAATTGGTTCAACAAGTTTTTTTGTATTTATTGCCGTTAAAGTGTGAATGGGATTTGTCTGGCAGAGTGGCTGGTATGTAGCCATGCTAATTCAAGCATTACATATGCATGAGATCAGAAAATAAGATGCTATAGATTGAGATTACCTTGACTGATACAAGAAGAAATAAAAAGTTCTGACCTATATTTTATTTATAGAAATACAAAGCATAATTCATAACTGATGAAACAGCTATGTTCAACCGCATAAGCTTCTGACTTGTGATTAATTATGACTCGCAAATCATATGCTCCACGTATACTGACACCAATGCATAATCATTCATCATTCCCGGATTAAGAGCATGTTCAGAATTGCCTTCGCAAGATCAATTAATGTAACTGTTCAGATAATCAAAGTAAATCAAGAATGTACATCAACATTCCCCTTTATACTTCGCTGCCTTTCTTTTCATTAGTAAGATCATACGAATTCAATTTATGTTTTTGGATCCATACCTACTTTGTTTATTTTTCGCAAAAAAAAAACTACTATTCTCTCTTTGCTTCTCATTATCGCCGATTTTGTGGAAAGTGGAGACAAAGAGTATATGTGTAAGGGATGAATAACCTTCGTGTAAAATCCCCCTCAAAAACTTTTTTAATTCTTTATTAGTGTCATTCCAAACATTACATTCATTTCTTATATCCAGGTATTCTGTGTTAGAAGACACTATCATCCTGATTTGGTAAAACTTAATTAAGCATGTATTAACATTTTGTTAACAACATATTACATTTCATATGCGGTAGCAGTTCAGATTTTTTACGGATGAGTTGATTTCATCTGCTTACAGGATGTCCGCAAATTATCCGAACAGCAAAATATTGGAAAGATGATCTCACGTTGAAAACAATGAAAATCAATGTTCATGTGCCTTTTATAATACATCTATATGTTTACACAAAACACAACTTCAAATAATTTCGAAGTGATTGCTTGTTGCTGAGACAGGCAAATTTAATTTTTTCGGAAACGTTTTTCCTGAGGGCCGCTAGTCATACTGGAGATGTTTTATCCCTGAAATCTTGAAGAGATGAATCCAAATGTCCTATTATTATTTGAAGTTACCTGCAGTTTAGTGGCTTCAAGTAAGATTGGAAATAGAAAATTATACGGTTCAAATCCAGTGAGTTCTATGGACATTTCTCTTCTGCCATAAAGCTTGAAAAACAACTCTTTTTAAGACACCTCAATACATTTGGCTTGGTTTTGCAAATATTTGAAATCGGAAATGTTTCAAATTTACTTCTTAAGTATATAATAAGCCAATGTTTAAAACCATACAAGAATATTTAATTTATTATGTTTGATTGTATAGAGCCATGTCTTCAAAGTTTGTACGGATAATTTGCGGACACCCTGTATAAAAGAAAAAAAAACTTAACCTCACTTAACCTAGATATATAACGCATTTATCGTGGCAATATAAGATTGCAACGTTTTTTGTCTAAAATTATTAATAATTTGATTTGATATTTTTTCCAATGTTTCAACATTGGATATTCTAGGTAAATCATTGGTATCAGGGAGCGAGCTTCAGACGCATTTTCAAATTTTATTGTGAATCCTCTGCAAAGCTTTTTCCTGGTATTACAACAGCTAGTCCATATTGGTACAGCATACAACATGACTTGCCTGAAAATTTGTTTGAAGATCAAAAGCTTGTTCTTAAGACAAAGTTTCGATTTTTTGTTAATAAGGGCTCATTCATTTATTTCACGCTGAAAATGACCATTTTTGACACCCACCCACCCCTTCGTAACGCTTTTTGTATGAATATTCTACAAATTTTGTATGAGCCGTAACATCGCGAGGACACCCACCCACCCCCTTCAGCGTTATGAAATTTGTGAATAAGCCCTAAGTGGATACATACATTTTATATATTTGTTACATTCGGCTTGAATGCCATCATCTGACCAATTTCAAATAATAAGCTTTTGGTTTATGTGGGGATATTATACGTCATAGTGGTGGCTTTGAACATTGCATCAATCATTAGATTCAATTGTTCAGTTAGAAAATTAAAATCAGAGGCAGACATATCACTTGAAGTGAGTACATTATCTGATGATTTACCATTAGAATTTTCGGTAGACGAAGAGGCGGAGTAGAAGTTTCCAATGGCGCAGAGTTTTTCTATTTGATTTTAAACAATTAGAATGGGTACTCATAGTATGAAAAGAGGAGGAGTTCAAATTACCTGTTACGATATCAGCAAAGGATTTTACTTGGGTAGATACATTCGAAATTAAAAGATTCGAACGGCTACCCGACGTATTAAAATTAGTTTGTGAATGAGCGTGATTATAATCTTCCTGATGGGTATGATTTTTGACCAAGCGATCGTTAACTGAAAAATGAGCATTTTTCGATACTCTACCAGGTAAACTCCGGAAACGACCGTTATCGTAACGGACATTAAGTAAAACAGTGCTGTTTCTTTTTTCTATGAAAAGCATCTTCTTCATAGGTATCACGTTGAATAGAATTACCCGGACGCTTCAAATTCAAGATACCGGCCTAAGTTCATTCAAAAATGATTATTTCGTCAACTTTTATGAATAAAGAATGTAGAGACGTCATGTCCGGCAATAATCCGTCTGAAACGTAATTGATATGCCTGACAGTCCCAATAAAATCGCTTCATTTCACATGAAACATAAATAAAATGTTCGTCTTGACCTGCTAGGAATCAATTTGAAGAGTGAAAGTAGAGACATTTTCTTGCATGTTTGACCCTATTAGGCAGCGTCCATTTACTACGTAACGCTAAAATTTGAAATTTTGGATCAACCTCCCCCCAACCCCGTAACGTTTTTTACATGAAAAATTTCAAATTTTTGTATGAGCCGTAACGCTTGAGCCTACTCCCCCCTCCCCCTAGATCGTTACGTAATTTGTGGATGCCGCCTTATCATATTCCAAGTTCAATATGTACACCTGTTGAGGAGTAAGCAATTGCGCTTTTTGTGTTTGGAGTTACCTTCATGAGATTTCACCAGGGCCTCTCGAAGTCGGAATCCAACACTGCCTCTGTATTAGAGCTGTATTACAGTTTGAAATAGTTTAAAAGAAGACACTGAGAAGAGAGATTGTGCTATTTCATATTTTTGTACACATATTTTCCATAATTTTTAAAAATCGATGATGTTTACTTTTTACAAGAACTGGCGTTAGTTTGATACTTATTTCATATAAACATACTCTTCATGTAATAAAGGATGCGGCCTGTGTGATCGTCACATACGCTCCAAATCCATATTTTAAGCTGCTGTTTACTGAGGTTTACTTGTTTTACTGATGTTCAGGTGGACAAGGGAAAGGAATTCACTGTAATAAGGGAGTTTTTAAAAGGTCGGAACAATGATCCCGGCAGGAATAATATGGTTTACCTAACACAAACTTATGCCATTAGCCAGTTCAAAAGCTACAGCTATGTAAAATAATGAGAAAAATAATGACACCGAAAGTATAACGACTCTGAGAAACACTTGGTCAAACGGGTCAAAAGAATCCCGTGTGTCCTGTCAATGACAATTTTTTTAATATTTGATAAATTGACAAGGTTGACTATTTTTATTTTATTTATTTATTTATTTATTTCGTCAATCATTTGTAGACTACATAGTTACATAGTTTCTTATATTCTAAGATTTCCTAGCGAGTTAAAATATGATTTCAATTTGGTCCGGGGCATACTTAAATCAATCATTTCACAGTGCACATTGTAAACAGACATCATTTGATTTAGAGGACTAAATTTGGCGTAGTTTGTACGATAACGATCTAAAGTAGACAAATTTCTGTGACGCAATTGTTGATTAGGAGCATAAAAGTTTAATTTGGATAATAGCTTTGTTGAGTCAATACATTGTGAAACGATTTCGTTAACAAATGCGACCATGGCATATTCTCGTCGCTGTTTTAATGTCTGAATGTTTATCAACATACATCGTGCTTTATATGACGGAAGAGAAAATACAGTCCATCCTAATTTGCGGAGTGCGTATAGTAAAAACTGCTTTTGAATCGACTCTATTCGTTCTTCATGTGATTTCAAATATGGGGACCAGACAACACTACAATACTCTAATATGGATCTCACATAAGCAACGTAAAGGGTTTTGATCGTATAAGGGTCTTGAAAATAAATATCCGAAACGTTTTATGAAGTTAAGCACAGTGCCCGCTTTATGAGTTATTGTGTTGTAATGTTCAACGAACGTTAATTTGGAATCCAAAATTACTCCTAAATCTCTAATTTTATCACATTTTTTAACATGTTGGTTTTCTAACCTTATTGTTAAATTCGGAGTGTTTTGTTTTCTGCTATAAGTTATTAGATTACATTTTTCAACATTCAACTTCAACAAACTTTTAAACACCAGGTATTAAATAAAAGTATTTCATTATGAAATGTTTCATAATCGTCGTCTTTCATGATTTCTAAAAACAATTTCATGTCATCTGCATATATAAGAATCCGTAGTTTTTTAAGAATAAAAGATACGCCGTTAACATATAAAATAAAAAGGAGAGGTCCTAAGTGGGATCCTTGAGGAACACCCGATGTGACTTGAATTGGTTTAGATTTTTTGTAATTAAATCTTACTATTTGCTATCGGTCAGTTAGATATGATTCAATCCATTTGAGAAGCTTTTTCTCGATACCTATTTTACTCAGTTTGAAAATTAACATTGAAATGTCAAGTCTATCAAATGCTTTACTAAAATCAGTGTAGAGAGCCTCTACGTGGTTACCTTTATCCATTGCCGTTAGGGAATAATCAACAAACTCCAGGAGGTTTGTAGTAGTTGAACGGCCTTTGAAGAAGCCATGTTGTGAATTAGTTATTCTGTGTTTAATTTGACCAAAAATACATTTGTTAATCATTGATTCCCATGATGGCAATCCCACGATAGTTCCTGATATCTGATTTTTTGCTTGATTTGTAAATAGGTACCAAGAAAGACTTTTTCCATTCCTTTGGAAATTCACCAGATTCAAGTGACATATTGAAAAGCCAGAATAGTGGAGTTGTAAGTTCTACCGCTAAATTTTTAATAAATATTGGTGGGATTCCATCTGGCCCTGATCCTTTAGTAGCATCTAAATCATGCAGACCTGTCGTAATGTCTTGAACATGAATTTGATTTACTCCAACATCCCTTGAAATCTCTGGAAGGTATGAAAAATATCCAAAATCACGATCATTATCAGAGAAGTTCGTGTTAGTCTCTTGAAAAAAAGTTGCAAAAAGGTTACAAATATCTTCTGAGTTATTTCCTTCTTTGTCGTCTAATGTCATTTTTGATGGTAAATTGTTTGAATTAATCTTTGATTTGACATAGTTGAAGAAATTCGTTGGACATGACTTGACTTCATTTTCGGTTTTTATGTTATAATCTGTAAGTGCATTAGAAATAGTTAAATTTAGTTAATTACAAATACTCAGATACTTTTCTAAATTTGCTTGACTATTATGTGCCTTGTAGGTTTTGTGTGCTTTTTGTTTTCGATTTTTCAAATTATTGATTTGCTCATTGAACCGACTGGATTTTTTGAGCCAAAACCTCGTCTTTTACGTTTGAGTGGAAGGAATTACCTCCTACAATATTTTGTAGAAGTTTTGTACGGACTTTCAATATTTACTTCTTCTTTCAGATTGGATTGCCAGTTTACTCTATTTATTTTGTACCTGATATCGTCATAATTAGCCATATTGTAATCAAAAACATACTCATAATTACAGTCGTTGGGATTAAGGTTACTGTGTACAAATATGGAATATTCGATCGCTGTATGGAACGCTTCATTTTTCCATAACGGAGAAACAGATTCCACAACACAAAAATCCTCATATATATTCGTTAGAAGTAAATCTAAGAAACAATTCTGTTGGTTTTTGACATGATTAATTTGGTTGAGTACTAGGAATGCAATTTTCTCAAATATAAATTATAATATTTCATTTTCACCAACAACTGAAAGAAGAATGCCTTATTATCATAATCTGGAATAAAATCTACATTTCGTTGATTGAATATATTGATATGAATTCTATATTCAGGAGGAAAGTATGAAACGATTTCTTCGGCTGCTTTAAAGAACACTTCATATGTCGACTTAGTAGCTCGATCAGGAGGAAAGTAAACTGACGCGAATATATGAGTCTCTCCAATGATCTCTGTTTTTACCCAAACGTGCTCAAAATCCTTAAATTTTGGTGAAGCAATAAGCTCAGAATTAAATTTTGAAGAAATTGCAAACTAGAACTCCACCACCTGACTTCCTTTGGGTTAAAACTAAATCCCGATCATTCCTTAATACATTATAGTTGCTACCAAAAATTTCTTCGTTTCTAATGATATCGTTCCAACTTGTTTCAGTGCCCAAAATAACTGAAAACGAGGAGCTTAATATATTTTTACTAATTATACTCATTTTTGATGCGCTCGTCATGCGATTGAAATTCTGCCAGTATACCAGAATTTCAGTAGAACGATTTTCTGAAGAAATTGATGGTAGTTCGTCATTCTTAAAACTATATCTATTGAAACGTTACCAGCTTCGTCATGGTCTGCCTCTGTAGAGTGCGTCAGGTCGGACGAAAACACGAACGTTCACATGAACACGATGAACAATGCTGAGAAAAAGAGTTTCTCAGAGCGGGCCCGAGAGTCCAATTTGGGGAAGAAGAGGAGCTTGTTTGAGGAAACTGGTGATCCACCGGATACGGGTTTAGTGTTTCTCCTCGTTGAAACTTGATACCTCGTTGATTTGCAGTAGAGTGACCAGAGAATTTCACCTTCACTTCTGTCAAAAGATCCTTATCCGGAGGAAGAAAGCTTGGTGCTGCTTGTTGACTATTGCATTTGTTGTTATTGTTGTAGTTGTAATAGCTACATGTGGGTTTGCTGCCTATGTTGGTTTTATTCAAGACCGATTTATTGTTGTTGAGTATCCCTTTATATTTGTTCTGGGATCTGTCGTCATTGTTGTTTCCGTTGTTGTTGTTGTTGTTGTTGCGGACTGAGTTGTATGAATTGGTATTTGACATTCGCACTGCGTTTGTCTCATTATACTCATCAATCAAGGATTGAATCTTGGGATTCGATCCTCCCATACAAGACGCAAGATTCAATGCATGTCTGGATTGGAATATAATAAGCGCATGCGATCGATCTGGATCTGTGGGTTTTGGATCTTAGCAGCTCTTGGAGTGAGAGTTTTTGAAGACTGACTTACAGGTATTTTCCATCACTGGACAGACGTTCTAAGCGTAAGTACAACCTCCGCAGACTATGCATTTAGCATCCATGCGGCAATGTTTGGTACCAAGACCCACTTTTGGCATTGAGGGCACTGAGCTGGGTAATAATTTCATCCAGGTTTTTGGAAATGTTCCCATGTCACACGGCCATCGAATATAAGTCTTGCTTTTTCTAAAGCTTTAATATTATTTAAATCACTTTTGTTAAAGTGAACTAAATAATATTTTTGAGAAAACCCTTTCCGACGAGTACCAGGGTTCTCTTTTTCATAATGATTATATGAACTGGGAAAAAAAACTAGGTAAACTATTTATTCCATTTTTGATCTCCTCAGGTGACACTTGTGTGACCTTTCAGACGACCCTGAACATAAGTTTAATTTTTTCGTTATAAGTAAAAAATGTGCTTTCAAGTTGTTTGAGAAAAAGTTCGCAATCTTTCGGTCAAAAAGCGGCACTCATCTTTTTTGGGATTCGGAAGGAATCTTTGTTGTCAAAATATTGTGCCTAAATCCTCCAAATTCGGAACAACAGACCATCACGTTTGGCAGCAACTTTTGCTTGCTCAATTGAATCGAAGAGCCAGGCTAGGATAGAAGCTGTTTTGAATTACCGCTTGAAAAATTTGTCTCAAGCATCGAACTGATTGCTCGCTTCTGGACTGTACCGGTCATCCAACCAATAATTTCGTTTTTCTCATTAATATTCAAAAATCCAAGTGATTAAATCATAAAGTTTCACTTTGTTTTTCATAATAAATCAAAATTATAGTTGAATAATTAGCTGGAAAAGCTTTATGGTTATCTAACATCAGTTCAAACGATTGAAACTATTCAACAATTATAAAACTAAAGGTCAAACACATTGACCTGTAGTTTGAGAGATAAAAAGCAATTATTTAATAAAATAGGTATTGATTCGGCGTTCCCAAAGTTGTTGTTCACACGATTTTTAATCCCGTGAACTATTTGATCTGATCAGCAGTGCCAACTTTCCGGCGTCGGATGACTCCGTGGAATTCTATGATCGCAATAAATTGCCCTTTGAAATCCGACTGGTTTCTAATGACGGCAATTTAGGACGCATATTTGGTTACAGAAGCTAAAGTCTCTCGTGGAGGTAAACCCTATAAACACCTTCTCATCAGATCACGATCAGTCGGTGGTTTGATGGAACGATCAATGATGCCAAATGGTTGGGCAGCAGTTTGCCTCAGCTCTCCACGTGAACCATCAGCATGAGTGCCTCATTCAAGTCCATTCCGTACCACGCGCTAATGAGCGGATATTGGAAAACTCGGTGGTGATTTGTCTAATTATTTGTTAACACGTTAATGCTACCCATACGCTGTGAGCTAATGGCCGTCTGGGGGCACTGGGATTTCCAGAGGAATTTTAATATGGGTTGAAAGTTCAAGTTCACGCCGTAGAAGGGTTTTCGATCCGTCGGTCCAAAATGCTTCCGTGAGCCATTTTCCAGACATTTTGCGAAAATATTCAACCAATTGAATCGATTGTTATGTGAGCGAGACACCTTCTTCGCCAGTCATCCATTAGATCACAACGATTGAGACCACCCAATGACGCAAACCGAAGATCGATTACCATTCAAATGTTTAACAAACATGGCAGTGAAATTTATTGCGCTTCTCAATTTCTCTGTCCATAAATTATGTCGTCGTCATCCATCGATGAGAGCAAAAGGTGAGTGAACCACCAAGCAATTGAATTGAATGGGCTCAGTGGGATGCTGCTGCAATAATCTTCAATCTGCTACGTCATTTTGTCCGGAAAGGTGAACGTTTGTAAACAATTGGATTCGACTTTGGGGAAGTCCAACGCTGAGCACGAGCGAAACAGGTTGTTGGCATATGGGGGCGATTTTTCAGCAACGACATTATAGATGTGTTCATTGAAGGAAGCATATAAGTTCACTTCTTATCGTTCACAGTTTAAAAAATGATTTATTTCTCTAATCGTTTGATAATAGAAACATGCTGAAATACAAATTTTATGCCAGACAACTAGAGTGAATATATAACGAAATCACCATTTGCGTTATAACGGATGTTCAATAAGAAAATGGGAACTTTTTCAATCACACAGTCAAAAAAATCAACGAACAGTGTTGATAGACTCACACTCAAATCTCAATCAATACGCTCTCCCGTGAGAACAAACTCATTACCAAATCTGCTTCACAAATCTCACACTTAAGATTTTGATGCAAAATCACTCAATCAACTCAAACCGTAAAAAATGATTCAGTCGCAAATACGGGACAATGAGTCAAAATGGTGAGCTAACTCATCCATGATTTTTTGACTGCTGAGTTTTGTTATTGACAACTCACGCATGAAAAATCTCAAGCGTGAGTTATGAGAAATTGAGTTTTGTATTAAAAAAAAAAAAACATAATGTTTATTATCCAAAAACAAATTTATAAATATTGAAGCAGGAGCCCTGATCAGCCGTACGACACAACTTAATCGCGATGTTCTCCCAAAAGCGCTTGACAGCATCTTCTGGATCCTCGTGGTCAACTGCTTCCATTAGCCCGCCAATTATTTTTGTACACTAGGGCACTGATGCAGCCGAAAAAGTTCTCAATGTACTGAGACCGCTCGGCTTGAACCACGAATTTGAAATCCCTCTGTCCGATATGGCGATGTACAGTTAACTTTTTCCAAATTAATGCCAAAACTAACTCACGCAAACTTGTTCCGTCCTTGTCAAACAGCTTTTTCAACACTTTATTCTTCTTCGTCGTCATTATCTCCGCCGGATGGTTGCTACCGGCCTTCCGCTCCACGCTCAGGGATGCCAGGATCCGGTAAACTGGACTCACGGGCACGTTTCCGTCTCTGAAATGGTCTACCGTAAACTTATTTTCACGATGACCATGCGTTTCGTAAAACCGTACAACACGCTCGCGGAGTGCTTGCTGTTTCGACACCATCTTCGATTGAACTGTCAGCACCCGAGCGAAATGAAATATACCTCCAATTTTTAGGGGTATCAGGTATCAGAAGGCCGGCACCAAAGGCACGTTCCCCGCCAGTTGGAAGAATTGTGCCATCGCCATATTTGAGCCTATTTCATCATCTACCCGATGGGAGAGGAAAGGGAAGGGAAGAATTGGAGGAAATAGCAGTGGGATCCCTTGAAGATGGAAGATCCCATAAGCGAATTGAGAGCATATAGCTCCATACCACAATGGGTTCGAACAGCGCCCTAAAAAGGGCACTGCAGAACGCATGAGCGTAAAGAGAGCCTATAGCTCATTACCACAGCGGGTTAAGAATAACAAAATGTCCTGAAGATTCAGGCTTCTGAATTCAGTTTCACTTAATAAGTGGTTACCAAGTAATTGGAATCGCATTTGCGCAAAAACTGGACAGTTACATATCAGGTGATACGAAGTTCCATAATCGGAGTCACAATTATCACACACAAATGAGTCAGCACGCCGAATATTTGCCATGTGATAGTTGAGCCGGCAGTGGCCTGTCAACGCTCTGACCAAGAGACTGCAATTCTGCTTTGACAAATTTGTTAAATACTTCGCCACCCTTGGAGATGGCTCAGTAATGTACAGTTTTGTTTGACGACACGACTCCAAATTATTCCAATATTGTTTGTGCTGAGTTGCCGCCCAAGAATTTATCTGAAACTTTACCCAGCGCTTCGAAATTGGAATAGCCGGCTCAGGGCCGATGAAGTCATACGATCCTCCATCGCGAGCTAGCTCATCAGCCAATTAATTTCCAGCGATGGAAGAATGGCCAGGTACCCATTTTTTTTTTCTGTTCGGAACATGAACCACTGCGACCAATATTTGATCTATTGTAGTATATCCCGTGTCCTTTGTGTAGTGCATGTCGTTTTACTTTGTCACTATCGAGAAGTGATAAAGCATTCGGTTTTCTTACAGTTGTAATTCCTAACTTGATCACAGGTAAGGATTCTAACTGAAAGGTTCCTACCTTTCGAAGAGTGTGGTGCAAGCACTCTCTACAAGCGCGCCACTTTATCAGGCAAAATCGGATCCCTCGATAAAGCCAAGAAATTACACCGATATTGTCCATGCATCAGAATCCTAGTCCTTACTTCTTCAAACTAGAGAACGAAATAAATAAAAGATTAGAAAACAAATTGTTGAATTCGGCTCATTTTTTTCCTTGTCTCTAGATCATTCTCGGCAACTGGGAAAACCGAGACTTGTCACTTTCAACAAGGTTTAAAATGTAACAAGGACTAAAAGTGTTCCTTTGATTACTATAACATCCTGTTCTCTTCGTTTGAAGCAGTCAGGACTAGGGTTCACTGGTAGATCTTTACCCCATAACGCACAACGAAAAGGTGATCTACCCGCGTTATGGGTCCAGGTACCCATACAAAATTTACAGAGTTGACTGAATTCAGTTCCTCAATTTGAGTTTGTCATGCTTCGACCTTGAGTTGGCCGAAACAAGAGCTTTTATAGCAGGCTGACTATCTGAACAAAAGTATATGACTTTACCCATTACGCGCTGTTGAAGTGCTGATTGCACTCCACACATGAGAGCAAATATTTCCGCCTGAAAAACGGTGCCGTTTCTACCAAGTGAGTAAAACTGGTTCAGCCTTAGCTCACGAGAATATACACCTGCACCAGCTCTACCTTCAAGAAAGGAGCCATCAGTGTAACATACTATATTGTTTGATATACTTCTTTCCAATTAGCCAGACGTCCACTCTTCCTGTGAAGGGAATTGTGTGGTAAATGTCCTGTAAGGAAAGTGACAAGCAATTGTAAGATCACTTGGAGCAAGGACAATTTTGTCCCTATTCACCAAAAGTGGAAGCAACGAAGTGTGTGTAGATCTACGATTCACTGGATTTTTCTCCAGTAGGTAGATCCAGTACCCATAAACGGTAAGAGCAAGAAAGTGATTCTTGTTGAGAATTATAAGTAGTGGCGCAACGTTGAAAAGGGCCTCGAGTGCTGCTGTGGGAGTTGTAGAAAACGCACCAGACATCGCCATTGAGCACATTCTTTTTTAGATGGCCAAATTTTGATTGGATTGTTCTCACTTCGCCCTTTTGCCACCACACAAGACATCCATATGCCAATATTGGTCGAACAACTGTTGTGTAAATCCATTTGATATATTTGGGTTTGAGGCCCCAAGTTTTATCAAAGGTTCGCCGCCATTGATCGAAGGCCATGCAAGCTTTTTTGACTATGAAATCAATGTGAGGTGTCCAAGAACGACTCCGACATACTTTACCTGATCGGTTACATTAATCTCAGTGCCAAAAAGACGTATTGGTCGAATTCCATCGCGGTTTCGTCTTTCCGTAAAAAGTAAAGAACAATAGATGTTTTATTCGGGTTAACATAAAGGCCATATTGGCGACACCAACTCTCGACTACCTGAAGAGCACTTTGCATCAGGTCGAAAAGGTGCTTATGCACATACCAACTATCAAAGCTAGATAGTCGTCGGCAAATCCATAAGTTATATAACCGCAATTATTGAGTTGCCTCGATAGCGTATCTGCTACGAGATTCCACAAAAGTGGGGATAAGACTCCCCCTTGGGGGCATCCGCAAACACTAAATTTTCGAATCGCTGCTTGACGCAATATCGAGAAGAGGTGTCGGTTTTTGAGCATTTGATTAATCCAATTGGTAATCATTGTAGGTAGCCCATGGTTTCGTGCGGCTTCCAATATGGCATCGAAATACACGTTATCAAAGGCACTCTCAATATCCAAGAAAACACCCAAGCAGGATTGCTTCTGAGCGAATGCTTTCTCTATATCGTATACAACTTTGTGTAAAAGAATCACAGTGGACTTTCCAGATTGGTAAGCATGTTGATTCACATGAAGAGGCATGTTTGCCAAATAAACATCACGGATGTGATGATCGATAATGCGTTCCAGACATTTCAGAAGAAAAGAGGACGACGCACGTCCTCCTTTCGGGATAAACTTTACAGTAATATCACGCCAGGATCTGGGAATGTACCCGGTAGCAAAACTGCTGATAAGTATCTTTTTCAAAACATGTTTGATATACTCAAATCCCTTTTGAAGCAGAACAGGATAAATCCCATCCGCTCCTGGAGATTTGAAAGGCGTAAAACTATTAAGTGCCCATTGAATCGATTCAGTAGTTACGATACTGCGAGGTCAGAGACTCGTAACTACATGAAAAGACATTTGGTTCATCCGTAGATGCTATGTCCACACATCCGGGAAAGTGTGTATCGAATAAACATTCTAAAACTTCTTCATCAGAAGAAGTAAAGTCACCATTAGGTAAGCGAATTTCGCAAGGATTTTGCAAGGATTTTGTTCAGCCGACCGACTTCACTCAAACTGGAAACATTTGTACAAAGGTTTTTCCAGACGGATCGTTCAGCAGAACGAATAGCCTTCTTGTAAGCCTTGCGAGCCGACTTGAACGATCCTGATCCAGCTGAATGGCGTCTGTTCCAACTCCTTCAACATTGTATCCTGAGTCTAGTCAGATCGGAATTCCACCATGGGGTCCCTCGTGTAGTCTTCACAGACCGCAGAGGACATGCTTCTTCAAAAGCTTCCATAATGCAGGATGTTGTAGTATCAACTGCATCATCCAAATCACTTGGATTTTCAATGGACGGAGAATATCCATGAAATTTGGTCGCAACATATTCAATATAGAGTTCCCAGTTTGTTGACCGGGGATCCCTGAAACGCAAAGTCTGCGCAGTTACATTTGAATGTTCAAAGAAGATGTAGCGATGATCTGATAATGATTCCTCATCTGATACATGCCAATTCGTCAACTCGTGACTAATTTTTTTCGAGCAGAGCGTTATGTCTAACACTTCTTCTCTATTAGATACCATGAAAGTTGGGCGATTGCTTATGTTAAGTAATCCAAGATCTGTACTACCGTTTTGATTCATATTACGGACACTTAAGGCCTCAGTGAAGTATAACTGAACATAGAGCATACAAAATAAATCATTCTATATGATTCCTCAGCGTTATCGAGCGTAGGAAACCCTTAACTTTCGAATGATGGGTGAAGAATATGTTTCCGCAAGTTGAATAATTTTAAATAAATCAAAATGTTCGGCCTTTTCACTTGCTCACTTTTGCCTCATATTCCGGACCTTTTGATTCGAATTCCGGACAGCTCATTAAAACCATTAATAGAAAAGTCAAATCATCAATAAAATTCCTTGAACCACTAAAGAGACGTCTAAAGCAGTTAGGCATTATAAATTTGCATACATTTCTATGGAAAAAGCTTATTAAAACAAGCCTCAGAAGTGAGAACTTTTGAAAGGCAAAAATTGAAACATTTCATGTGAAATGTTTCTCATACAAAGTAGAGTGTCCGGAATTTGAAGCTGTCCGTAATATGAATCAAAACGGTACTTAAGTATTCCATCAGACTGGAGCCTCTCATATTGATATCCGAGCTGCCCCAGATGATGTGATGAGCATTGGCATCACTGCCCACAATCAGCGGAAGGCTTTTTGTTACGCAGTGTACGACAACTCGTTTGAAGTCATCCGTTGGGGATGGTTCATCATATGGTAAATATACCGAACAATAGACGTATTTCCTGTTGAGGTCACCAACAGAAACATCAATTGTGACAGCAATACATCTCTGGTAGTTAACTCCGAAATGAGTGTAGCAACGATTGCTTTATTAACGAGCACACATGCGCGGGGCATGGAGCGCGAGTTTGCCATTTCAAGCTTGCTGAAAGTAGCAAATACTGGGCCCACAAGGTTACCTAGATAGAAGTTCCCTCTACGAAAGTAGGGTTCTTAAACTAGCGCCACTTGGGCTGCACCATTTTGCATGAGTCTGCAAAGAT
Source organism: Aedes aegypti (assembly GCF_002204515.2). Lineage (NCBI taxonomy): Eukaryota > Metazoa > Arthropoda > Insecta > Diptera > Culicidae > Aedes > Aedes aegypti. The sequence continues at coordinate 256,749,239 of NC_035108.1, forward strand.
TGATCGTTGCTGTTCTTTTATGCTGAAGATTGATCTGAGATCTGATCTGAGATCTGAGATCGATATCTATTTAAAGTCGCCAAAGGCGAAAGAGCACAGAATACACTGTGTAAAACGCATAATGCGAATCCATATAGGTGATAATTTAAATTAAATGTCAACATATTCATAATCCCATTCTTATTAAGCCTCAGGATAGAGACTGAAGAAGGGCAGCCGATTATCTCGGAGAAACACAAGGTCACCTGCACCATTGCTCCGGGTAGCACAGGAAGGGCTCAATACTGTGGAGGGCGCCCTGGTACCCCACAGGCTACGTCAGCGGTTAAATTTTATTTAAACCCCCTAACCATTCACGGTACGCATCACACCATGAATTGGGGGTCACCTGTGAGGTGAACTTTTACCACCGGAACAGGCAGTCCGTAGTATTAATTCTTAGCCAGTTGAAACAACCGCTACCGACACTACGCGGCTATCTAGGCTGCTCAGGAAAAGGAGGTTAATATTGATGATTAACTCCTGACATGCACAAGCATCGGGTTTCCGTCTCTAAAATGGTCTACCGTAAACTCATTTTTGCAATTTCTCATCGTAATAGGCTATTTTTCATCACGCCAACCTGTCATGAAAAACCTACTTTCCTGCAATGAAGTATGCAGTGCGGGAATAGTCATCACGAAACTGAAACCAGTGCTGCAATGATCCATTACGCAAAGCTTTCTCATTACGCAACTGTTTTGAGTTTCGTAATGAATCATAACACAACATTTTTCAGAAATTGTAAAATAATGGTGAAGGCATTCCGATATAATTTCTGATACCCTCAAGTGGTCTTCTACGAAATTGCAAAAAATGTTGTACGTAACTCGTTGCAGAACGCGATTTTTACAGCACTCGTCGCAATTATCCTACTCGGCAAGCCATTTACGACTCGTCATCATTCTGCAACTTGTTCCGTAAACTACTATTTCACGATGACCATGCGTTTCGTAAAACCGTACAACACGCTCGCGGAGTGCTTGCTGTTTCGACACCATCTTCGATAGAACTGTCAGCACCCGAGCGAAATGAAATATACCTCCCATTTTTAGAAGAATCCAGAGAGAAATTCTCTTGGAGAGAGAAAAAAATTACACTCTTTACGTGAATTACAGATAGGTATTGAAGTCATTCTCATATTTTACTGAACAACCGTTATGAATGATATCAAAAGTTGATCCAATGATTGATTCTAAAGACAGGACTGGTAGTAGGTTTCTTGTTAGTGTCTTGAACTATATTTTTATGCAAGTCTCTAGTTTTAAAAGAAGGTATTAGAACTATTTATTTTAATCAAAATGGTCTCGAAAGTCTCTAGTTTTCTTATTCTATTTGCATTGAATACTGATGCAAAATTTTACAGGCTCCAAAGAAACTTTCAGAGACTATAGCGGGTTCAACATGCTTTTCAAAAATTTCGTGTCAGATTACCCGAGGAAAAGCTTCAGGAATTATCATAGTCATTCTAGATTCATGATTATCATTCTAGAAAATATACATTCCCTGCCCTACAGATATCTCGCCAGGAATTCTTTAAGCGATTTCTCTACCAATTCCCCCAAAAATTCTTCCAGTGATTTTTTAATGGATGCTTAGAAGTATTTTTTTTTTCAAGAATTTGTTCCAGTAAATCTTTGGGAATTCCAAAGAAACTACGTCCAGTAATGTCCTCAGGTATTACTTTGATATTATTTTCCCAAACTATTGTAGAAGTTTCTTCAGATATTTTTTTCACTAATCCTTCAACCGAATTCTTTAGTTGTTGCTCTACGAGATAAATAAAATAAAGGTTTTTTTTTTCAAGAATTCCTCTGCCTGTACTTCTTTTTTTTTGTTTTAAGAACCTATCCAGCATTTTATCCATGTGTTACTCCTGCCGTTCTATCAAACATTTCCTTAGATGTTTCTCCAAAAATCGCATGCAATCTTCAAAAGTTTATTTAAGGTTTCACTTCAGTTTATACTACAGGTATGTTCCGTTTTTATCACGTTCCGATTTTGTCACGCTCCGATTTTGTCACGTTCCGATTTCGTCAACAAATTATTCCGTTTTTATCAACACAAAAAAAATATGTTTTTTTTATATTTTTAAATGCTTGAAATATAAATTAAAAACTTATTTTGAAGCTATTAAATGTTTTTCAATAGCCTCAGGGTTGAATTTTCAGCATTATGTTAGTGGTAGCGTGTCACCTACGATACATAATAGATGTTAAATCATATACGATTCAATAAGGTTTGACTCCTTCCTATCCGCTAATCAATTAGAGTTTTCAAACTAAGCATGGGCTGTTGGACAAGATTGACGTATCTTTCAACAGTCGAGAGTTGCTCTGGCCACGTCCTAGCAATCAGGCTCTCATCTGCGATACAAAAATGAAGCGATTTTGATGTTTTAACACAGATCTTGATGATTCAACACAGATCCTCAAACGATTCGAGAGAGAGAGAGAGAGCAAAAAAATAAGAGGATTTTTTCGGCTACTCTTTCTCTCTTGTTGCTATGCTCACATTAACTCATACTTTGAAAGAACTCTTGAGTGTCCCGCCCGAACAACATAGCCCTCGCAGAGTTGTGATGGCACTCTTTTTATGAAATTTTTCTCTGTTCTGCATCTTCGTCGCTCATTTTTCGTTGCCTCTCTGTTTATAATTGTTTCGCTCCCTCACAAAGAGGCAAGAGCAGCACGCTATTTTAGAGTATGTCACCGAACTCTGATGATGTTGAGAAGTATTAAGCCTGCTACACATCAAATTTTCAATACTGTAAACCAGCAAATTTTTGCTGATTTTTATTTTGTGCAGTAAATTCAGCAATCGATCCAGCTATACAAAATTTTCTGGATCATTCAGCAATTCAAATTTTCATCAAGGTTGGTTTGCTGACCATCCAGCAATATATGTTTGAATTTGCTGATTAACCCCTCTACCGGCAGTTTCATTTTTTAGCGTTTGAAAAACAATCATTGCCGGTAGAGGGATTAACTTGTATTTGATTATCTGTTATTTTAATGGTATTTCTTGCTGCTTTCCAGAAATTCCGAGCCGCCAGCACTTGGCTGGTGTAAAATATAGGTATTGTTCATTTCAACATCATTTTTATGGAAATTACAAAAAATTCAATTGCGTAACATGCCATTAGAATTTATTTAACAAAACCAAACATCAACACCATGTTTCTGCGCCGTTGGGGAAAGGGTTAGGTCCTATAGGTAGAGGCAAAGTACCGTCTGCCATTCCGATATTGTTGGTATCCTATAAATAAACACTTAAGTAATTCTACAATACTTTTATTTTAGTATTTTAGTGAATATAATACATACCGTAAAACGGGGTAACTTTGATAGTTTTTTCGAAGAAAACTTCAATATTTATGCAAACTGTTTCAAAGAATTTTAATAATTTAATAATATTTTTAAAACAAGTACTGGTATCCTAACTATCGATTCCAGTTGATAGATTCCCAAAAGATTAATTCTTAATGGATATATAATTTTTCATATAATCGAAAGTCGGTTTTCTGTTTTGGGGTAACTTTGATAATGGAGCATCACTCGAACAAAATTGAATGAATTACAGAACATTTGTAGGGCGTTGCATATCTTTAGCGGTTAACGCTATATGGAAAAAATGGCCCCAGTTTGTAAAAATAGTATTCGCTAAGAGTTTTGAGACCGAATTTGAGTTCTACTATAACTAGGCTGTCAAGAATAAATGACGAATTCATTATGACTTCATCAAATAGTGATCGTAGAACAGATTGTTTGAGAGCATTTCAAAATTGCTAAAATCTTATAAATTTTCCATATTTGCATATAAATCCTCAAATGTATTTGATTCCAACGGAAATAGCTTTAACATGAAGTGTCATACTAATACTCTTTATTTTTGCATTCGTTTTGCTTAACAGATTAATAGGAACTTTGTTATTTCGTTTAGTATGTTGAGAGTCTCGCATTATCAAAGTTACCCGCATTATCAAAGTTACCCCGTTTTACGGTACCAAATACGTCACTTGGAAGGATGTAAAAATGTGTTGGTTGGTTAAATTTTCCGTAGTACTTCATGCCAGTTAGGCCAATGAAACCAACGGGACATTTTTTTTTTCTCGTTTAAAGTTTATCGGTTGACAAGTAAAACTGTTTGCTGTTTTTCAGCAAATAAAATAATTGCTGATGCAAGTTTAGTAATTATGTTTGCTGGTTTACGGCAAAATTTCATATCGATTGCTGGTCATCAATCATCTGTCATGTAAATTACTGAAAATCAGTAATTCCGATGGTATTGACAAGTATCCAGCAAGTAAGATTGCTGAATTCCAGTAAACAATTTCATAAGTGCTGAATATCAGTAAAATGGTGTATTGTTGAATTGGTTCCAGCAAACGAAATTGCTGGAAAATAGATCAAAAATTTGGTGTGTAGCAACAACTGGAATTTGAGATACGTACTTAAGAGATTTGCTGAGACCTCTCCTTTTTCTTATATAAAATGACATAATAGAATTTTCGATGTGAATGTGACAGACATATATCAATGAGAATGTTCAGCTTTTTGTTATTAGGAATGTACCTGCTAATGAATTCAAGAATGTTTTAGTAATGGCAAGGGACATGATCGAGTTCATTTTATTTTTGATAATCGACCTTGTCATATTTGGTACATTATCTGTTATTCTTCAAACTCTATAACATTGCACAGATTATAGCAACAGCCATTGATTAGGTCCTGTTGCAAGGATAGGGGAAAAGGTCCAGCAAAACTTAACAATTCATTGAAATATTTGAAATCTCCATACAAAAAATTGCACCAAGAAAGAGGGAAAAGGACTGAAATGGGTGACAATTTGAGAAACTGTTAATACTGGATGGTCCGTCATGCACGTTCCTATCTCAAATTTATTGGGATCTTGATCATTCAGCATACACGTGTCTCTTCTTCACGTGAGGACCAAAAGTTTAATTAAGAGCTTATACCAACTGCTATACGCTCATTCATTAAACTTAACAAAAGAAATTCTAACCAAAAAGTTCTAATTTGCTTATACTTGTTCTGGAGTTCATACACTTTTGTGTTTTTCATAAACCTATTCAATATTGTTTTACCAAAAATACCAGAACTTTAGATCAGTTTAGTGCTAGCCTATTCGTGATCTAACGCATAGCTAAAAAGTGAAGGTAGCACTGTTCTAGAATGGCTATTAGTGCACCTCAATCGAAGTTGGTAGTGATAACTTTAGAAGGAAAATCACCACAATCATTTTACAGAATAGATTTTGACAATGAATGAATGAATTGTCTTCATTATCGAGACTTTCAGCCCTCGGCTATTTTGACAATTCAAAACACAGGAAGCCGTAAATATTAATTTAAGCTAGCAAAACTCTTGCAACATAACCACACATTTAATCGCTAATCGAGTGTCAAGAATGCAAAAAATGTACCTTGGCAAAAAAGCTCTCAGTTGATAACTGCGGAAGTGTTTATAAGAACAGCAAGCTGAGAAAAAGACTCTTCCTCAGTTGGGATGTAATACCATAAATAGGAAGAAGAAGAAGCCGAAGGATGATAATAAAGAGAAGAAAAATAAGTTGTTTCTTGTTAAATCTTTCTTGAAAAAAAAAACAATGATAAGCGTGACCCACTTCCTTGTAGTTATTTATATAAATATGACCTATCTCATGCGATTATTGTTTTATTATTTCATATTTAATACATTTAAATTCTAACCAAGAAAACTTAAACTATTATTGATATATCTCATTAATTTATCATATTGATTGATTAGAGTATGCAATCCACCTTATTTACGAACTTATACGAATGAACAATCTTAATGCTAATCATAGCTCCTAAACATAAATACTGTCCTTTATTATGATGAAATTGTGTATTATCCTGGCAAAACTGCAATTTTATTTCAAAATTTATAAAATATTCTGTCTAAGAAAATTATTCCGTTTTTGTCACGGTTCCGTTTTTGTCAACTGAAAATTACCGATCGTGTTGATAAAAACGGAACATACCTGTATAGCAATTTTTCAATAATTCCTCCGATCCGAAATTTCTGTAGAGATTCTGGCAAATGTTTTTCGAGATATTTCGTTAGAAAATAATGCGGAACGCAATCCCGAGACTCGATTGATTTTTTTTCTTCGGTTATATTAGCCATTATCAAGGAAATCTTATAAAACTTCCAGGAGTCTTACACAAACTTACACAATTTTTATCAAAGGTTACCCTAGGATTTGCTTTTAAAATGCCTTACGGATTTATTTTTCAGAGAAATTTTCTTGGAATTTACCTGGAGACATTTCTGGAAGGATTCTTGAACAAACAAATTCAAGACTTTCTTGAGAAAATCTCAAAGAATTATTGGAGGAATTTCTGTAGAAATCTCAGAAGGGATCTCTAAAGCAATTACTGAAGGTATCTAGCGAAATCTCTGGTTGTAATGTTATACAAAAAAATCTGGAGAAGTTATTGATTGATTTAAGAAGACGTTTTGATCAAGAATTTTGGAGGATGTCCCAGGTGTATCGATGGATGAATCACCGGATAAAATCTTGGAGGCATTAGAACTTTCTTAACAAATTTCTCAAAGATTTTTTGGAGGAATTTAGATGATTCCTGAAATAATCTTTGGAGAAATTCCATTTCTGTGATTCTCCTTGGGAAAATTCAGGTTGAATTCTTGAGGTGTCCTAAATAAAATTCTTGAATAAATTACCTAGGAATATTCGTGGAGAAGTTTCTATGAAAATAATCATTAAATGAACTCCTTTAGATATTGCCGGAGTAAATACCTGAATAAATTTCTGATGAAATTCCTTGAGAAAATCATGAAACCCCAAGTAATAGTAATAAACTTGATGTAATGTCACGAGGAATTTTCAAAAGAAATCTTGGATATTAGAAAAATGTCCTAACAAACATTTAAGTGGTATGAGAGTTGAACAAATCACTCTAGAGCATATTTGAGCTGAATAAACTGTTGTTCAGCAACTCTTAGAGTGTGCTCTGGTGTATCAAACTTTTATCTCCTGGCTACTTGGTTTCGTTTTGTTTTTTTTCCTAGTCAGTCTCTTTTCGGTTCCTTTAAGATCTAATTTTGGTCTTTATTTTTCTGGAAACATGTGTTTTATTTCCTATTTTTAAGGCACTCAGTCGCTACCAGCTCTATAAAAAAAAAGTTGTCTTAGTCTCGTGGGAACGACTGGTATACAAATGAGGGGGTTAGAAGTAAAAATGCTGTCAGTAATAAAATCCTAGTTTTGAGGAAATCTACTTTAAAGTTTTATAGCAATATTTTATTCATTACAGAGTAGTGTTTGATCCTTCGACCTTGACGCTTGCTCCTGCGGGGGCGGGCGATGAGGGCTGGATCAAACTGGTCGCACGTCGTTCTCTCATAGAAACAAAAAAAAAAAACGCCGCGGATCGTTAGTAGTGTTTGATCTAATGATGGCGTCGCTTGCTCCTGCGTGGGCGAGTGACGAATACTTGTTCGAAGTACAATGCGATTATCGAACTATTTCGCGAATCCGGTTAGGCGTGATTATATCATGGATTGCATCACCAAACATTGGTGACTCCCAGATCTCTACCTTATCCCACTAACCCAATATCCTTTCCATGACAACCGTGGAGATGCAGAGGTGATCTCGGTCTCTAGTAACAACGGTAATCACACTAACATTCCTTCCCTTCCCCGATGACCGTAAATACGTGGCCGGCGCCGTTATTGACTTTTAAATTTGAGCTCTCGATTTGTGCACATTGAAGAATGGTAAGCTAATCCCAAGCCCCATTCATTAATTCCCTGTGCAACTTTGATTGTTCTGGTCAATCACGGAGTAGCAACTACGAATTGTACGGTCATCTATGCTTATGCTTGCTTTTAGCAACATTTTATTCTTTACAAATTGTATGGGAGTCAAAAAACAATCTGTTTGCTTGGAAACATTATAATTTCCTTAATTATACTCAAGTCAAAACTGACCAAAACGCCACATACAGCCGTTTGCGTTTGAGCCCCTCAAATATAGTAGCTTAAAATTTCCAGTCAAGGATTCCATAGGGTAAATTTTTTTCTTAGCTTCTCTGTGCAAAAAATATTTGCCAACGTTTGTCCTACCTATGGTTTCGAACGCCTCTGATGGCTCACATGAAAATTATCACATAGATTGATAATTTAAACATTTTTAAAATTGCAATTTTTCAATTAAAGTTGTTGTATTCCGAGTTTGATATTATTTCCAAGAATTCTATTAAAGGTAGGTAATCTGGCACCACTGTTCAATTTTTGGCACTATTTGTTTATTATATGATTTTAAAAACGTTCCTGAATATATTCACTTTGCTTAGAGCCTCAAATTTTGATCAAAAGTCCAATATTCCATGTTGTTTTATATGGGAAACTCGGCCATTTTTATTTATAAACGCTATTTCTCAGTTAAGTGTTTTCGTCAGAAAAATGGCTGATAAACATACGGCAATCAAAAAATTAGAATTAAAATAAAATCGAAAAATTGATTCAATTTTCTTCGAAAAAAAAACGATTCGATTTTCTTCAGAAATCCTAAATGTGTTTTTCCTCAACGTCAAATAGTTTTAAACATATACATTAACGTAGATAAAAAAATTATAGGTTTTGTCCAATTTGTAATCTCGGAGGGTCCAAATGGTAATTCGATAGGCATTCAATTTTGTCTTTTTTCATGTTTCTAGTTGATGAACATTTGACCAAAATTTTGTCAAAATCGACGTTGATCAATTGCACGCAATTGTTGAATGACCTTTATTTATTTGGGAAATTTGAAGGAATGACACACGCAAAGCCAAGTATCAAGAAATCAGGTTTGAATAGAAAGATGGAAACGAGATGGACTAGTTCCAAGAGGTTTCTCCAACAAACGATTCATTTTTTGCATACTCGTTTAATCACTTATGATTGACCATTCAATTTCACCTGTACCATTAGCTGCCAAGTGTTTGAGGCCACGAAATCAATTGGTCACCGTGATTTAGCTGTTTTCTGCTTGTCATGGTGAGGATATTCCTGTCGAGCGTCAGGAACTATTTATTACTTGCCATGAGCATTGAATGAGTTTGATTGATGGGTGTATAATCAGTTGATTTTTTTAGGATGAACCACAGCATCAATGCATTTGGGATATTTTGGTCATGAGGTCAATGACGTTGAAGGGAATTCCCGAAGATTTAGAGGATTTAAATTGAAATTTGTTTTAGGATGTGAGTTAGGAATGGGGTTACAGAGCAACAATAAAAGCTCACTTTTCGGTAGAGCGTTATAATCAATCTATATTTTGAATTGCCCAGACGGTACGAATCCTGGACACCGACCTTCATTCATCCAAAAATTATTATTTTGACAACTTTTATGCATGGAGAATGTAGAAAACGTCACAATTATTGATTTTAGACGTACAAAATCGGATTAAGTCCAAAAAGACCGCGAAAAATGCCACTGTCCGGATTTCGTTGTGACCGGCAAATCGAATCAACAATTTCTTTTGAAATTTTTGATTGTGTTTAAACTATCTAATATTTTTGATGAAAATAACTTTGTTTTCAAATAAAAGCATAGTTTATTGAAATTCAATTTTTGCCAGCTTTTCATAAAACTAGAACTTTGCACTCGCTTGCTGGCAATTGCAGCATAACCGTTGAAAACCATCCTCGAATAAGTTGCAGTAGGAGGGGTTTTGTCCTTAATTGTGTAACGTCTGCCCAAAAAGGACGTAACAGATGAAGAAGTAGTATAAAAAAAGAAAAAGAAAGACTAACGTAATCGAAATCCTACGCAAGCTTAAATGACTCTGGTTGCTTATTTCAAATACTTTCAAAAGGATGTAAATATTGTGTGTTCTTCTATTTTTTCTGGTGGTACGCCCCAACTGGAACACAGCCTGCTTGTCAGCTTTGTGTTCTTCTGAGCACTTCCACAGTTCTTAACTGAGAGCTTTCTTTGTCAAATGACTTTTTTGCATTCGTGTATCGTGTGGCAAGCACGAAGATGCTGTATGCTCTGGGATGTCTAGAAAATTTCCATTATCAAAAGATCATCGACTGGTGAAATTCGAACCTAGCTAGGCCTTACCTAATAGCTTACCACTACGGCTATCTGGGCCCCTATTTTGTGTTGTAAAAGTATTATGGCAGACAATACTGGTTCCGGTGTGTTTTCATAGAAGTTGAGTATTGCGATATTAATCTCAACTAACAATATAGTTACATGTTCACATATGAATTATTGCATTATTTTTATTCCATCTCCCCGTTTTTTGCTCGTTTCAGGCATTTGGCCACGTAAGTGGTTGCCACATCAACCCGGCGGTCACAATTGGCCTGATGATTACGGCCGATATCAGCATACTGAAGGGAGCCTTCTACATCGTATCACAGTGTGTGGGAGCAATCGCTGGTGCTGCTCTTATTAAGGTAAGTTGAAACTGCAAAACAATAGCACATTAAAATGCTGTTGGGCACACTGCACATCGATTTTATATGATCTACGGTGCATTCCGGTTTTGTTTTCGAAAGATGAATTCAATCGGCTCGAGACATTCACTTTCGTTCCCATCGCCGGCCGATAATGTGCCCCACTTTCAATTGCAGGTTTATCTGCCAAAATCGCCCCCAGGGGCAATCGACTTTTTTTTCGATAATTTATGAAACAACTTCCCACCGCGCAATAAACATCAGATTAAGGCCCTTTTTTCGCCTCGCGCATTACGGGGCACCTGGAATTGGTTCGCTGGAAACAATCACCGCAACGATCTTGATAAACAACTTAATCTTTCCAATTGAATCAATATTGCTCACACATCCCATGCTTGGGAGGAAAACACTTCCTTCAATAGTAATGCACATGATTGCAGTGTATCGTCAGATAACGTGGCGGTCAGACATACAGTGGTTTCCAAACTATGCTTGAAACTTAAGGTGGAACAACCTCCCATAATAACCGATGTGATCGTTGAAATTTTGTGACTGTTTTTTTTTTCAATAAAAATGCATTTACTGTAAGTAGGGGTAGTCGGGGCGATTTGGCCAATGGGGTGAAATGAGCACCCCTTGAAAACTGCATAAATTCTTGAAATTTCATCTGAAATAACATGCAACCCTAAAGCTGGCAAGCAAATGAAGCAATAGACATGCTACAAGTCAGTGTTCAAACTCAAAGAAAAATAAATAAAAGAAGTTCGGAAAAACTGCCCATATTGCCCCGAATGGCTCATTCAAATTTCATCATTTTAGAATGATGAAATTTTACTGATAGATTTTTTTTAAAGTTTAATCTTTCTGTACGGAGTGTTTATAAATACTAATAACTTTCAAGTGTAGTGAAAAAAATAATTATTTTTTTAGATTATATGAAATAATTTTACAACCAAAAAAGCTCATTTCACCCCATCGGTAAAAAATCGACTCAAAAAATGTCAAATTTTGGAAAATCTATTATTCGTTCGGGAATTTGATAAGACAACGGAAATCATACAGATCTAGTGTATTGCACTAACAATTTGTGTGATTTGTGCTAACGTAAGAAAAACACGACATTCACGAAACGCGACGCGAGACAAGACATAACACTTATAGTTCTTACAAACGTCAAGAAAGTTTAAAAAATTACCTTTCTGTTGACCGAACCATCATAATAATACTATTTAGAACAGTAGCATAAAACGATCTTACCAGTTGATAATCTAACCTCGACTGAGCAACAAGGAGCCTTTCAAATTATTCAGGTTCACCAATACGCTTATTTGGACCATAATGAAACACTGACCAGGAAAACGCGCGAAAAAGAAGACAAAATTTTGAAAAAAATGAAACCATTTTTTTATTTTTTTTTTTAAAGACACTACACGTTAATGCTTCCAGTGGGCTGTTTGCCCTTTGAAGGAAGCACCACACTAGACAACGGACTAGCATGCAACGCCCAGTGGCACAGTCGGAAAACATTCCTCTCGAAAAGTTTTCGGCCTGAGGCGGGAATCGAACCCACACTCCTTAGCACGATGCGGCTAAATGCCTCGGTGACACTAACCGCACGGCTACGAAGCCCACAATTGCTTGTGTTTTTAACGAAGATAGGCAGTGTGCTTCAATGAAAGATACAAGTTTAATGCAAATTTGTTAAATTAATTTGTGTCGCAATGGTAAAATGCGTGTTGCGAACACTATTTTAGATAATACAAAAAAAATCTGAATGACTCCAAAACTTCAAAGTACTCTAGTAATGTTGTCTGTTGATAAAGTATTCTCCAACTAACTGCGAAGATGTTTGACTACTATATCTTTTGAATGCCAAGTGCCAGTCCTATAGACATTTTTATTTGTAAACTATGTACACTTTAATAACAAAGGCATATAAATAAATGAGTTTTAATTTAAACTTCATAGATATGGTGAATATACAAATCACTGTAACTTCTGATTTTCTCGACAAAATGATTTCAAACTTTCAGAGAAGATGCTTGAATATCACATGTTTTAACTTAATGCAAAGTTGATAGTTAGTTGGTTGGTTTACAAATTAATAATGATGCACCGTTGGAGAATATTGTGAAGCGTGTGAATATCCTTTGCAAAATAGCACAAAACCTTCAAATCATCGAAAAGCTAAACATTACATATAATTTGCAATTGGATTAGATGGACAAATTGCTGTGAAGATTTGCGAAAAAGTTACACGTCTTCTCAGTGAGAATCGAACTCACGACTCCCTGATCTCTAGTTAGGGCGCGTTACCCCTACGTCATGAGAGGACTCATGACCGCAGAAGTTAACCTGAATTCGATTTCAGCTCAATAATCACGTGGTGCTTTTTTGCAAAGTGCACCACGTTCGGTGAAATTAGATGCCCATCCAAACACAACGCTTTCTACATATATCCAATGCCTAGCCCGAGAGCGCATTGTTTTTAGGTATATGAATAGCACACTACACTAGCCAGCAACGGCTGGTTGGCCGTAAACCACGATTCATAATTAAAAACAAGTATTTATCAAGCAACGGACTCATGTTCCGTAACCGGTCGTTTGAGAACGCCGCGACCCATTGGAAGCCCACACAATAGAAACCTCAGCCAGCGCAGTTGCTGGCTAGTGTAGTGTGCTATTCCTATTCCTAAAAAACAATGCGCTCTCGGGCTAGGCATTGGAAATATATAGAAAGCGTTGTGTTTGGATGGGCATCTAATTCTTCCGACAGAGGTGCACTTTGCGAAAAAGGACCATGTGATTGTTGAGCTGAAATCGAATTCAGGTTAACTTCTGCGTTCATGAGTCCTCTCATGGCGTAGTGGTAACGCGCCCCAACTAGAGATCAGGGAGTCGTGAGTTCGATTCTTACTGAGAAGACGTGTAACTTTTTCGCAAATCTTCACATCAATTTGTCCATTTAATCCAATTGCAAATTATATGTAATGTTTAGCTTTTTGATGATTTGAAGGTTTTGTGCTATTTTGCAAAGGATATTCACACGCTTCACAATATTCTCCAACGGTGCATCATTATTAATTTGTAAACGAACCAACTAACCATAAACTTTGCATTAAGTCAAAACATGTGATATCCAAGCATCTTCTCTGAAAGTTTGAAATCATTTCGTCGAGAAAATCAGAAGTTACAGTGATTTGTATATTCACCATATCTATGAAGTTTAAATTGCAATTGCAAATTATATGTAATGTTTAGCTTTTCGGTAGTTGTTAAACTTCCACTCGGCTGGTTGGCCGTAAACCACGATTCATAATTAAAAACAAGTACTTCAAATCATGATAACTTTCGATTCCCTCGTAAGAATATTTTCAAATTCACGGAGAAGATGCTTGAATGCTATATCTTTCGAATGGTAGGTGCCAAATACTTGGACATTTTTTTATGGTTATAACGGTGTCTGGCACACCGTGCAATATGAATTCTATCAACAGACTTTCTCCAATTTGTAATTTTTCAGGGCATTAGTTGGACTTGTTACTCATTACGTTACGGATTACACCACGCCCATTGTGAGAAAACGAGTGCGTTGCATGCAAAAAAGATGCTGAAGTTCTGTATACTGATCGTTTTGCGTAAAGTTCGTGCATGAACATTTGAGGTCGCTCCCCATGCCTGGCGAGCTCGTGGTTCGTTCTCGGCGCCACACATCGTTCTCCAGCACACCGCCAAAGATCCCGAGCAAAGTCCAACATCAAAAAGAAAGCAAGTCGAAAACATATATTGTTTTCAGCATCAAGTTGATGTCATTATGATTTATTTAGTTGGTGTTACATCAATTAATTTGATAAAACCTCGTTAACGATATTACGCAGGCATTGCAGAATTCGCTCTCATTTGAGTATGAAGCACGATCAAAGCAAGGAAAGAAAAACATCCCATCTACTGCGGTCCACGATCGTCATTGTATCGCAAGATTTAACAAGTCTGATAAATGGAAGCAGCGAGCGAGAGCCCCAAAGATAGAGCGATGATAAAATCCATTTTCCTCGCTTGTTTACCGTTGGGGGTAGGTGTTTTTCTTTACAGACACGATAAACAATCCACGAACTTCCAATAGCAATAGTGTCCCTCAGGCTTGGATCATGTTTAGAGGGGTTTTATCATGCACTACTATCCCCCCAATCTGATCAAAGTTGTAGCAGTCTCTCATAATGTGCAGCATGTTATGATAGTTACAGAGAGCGATACGTGAGAGATTCTCTCAATTTTCTCAGGATTCAATCCCTGATGTTACGCCAATTTACTCGATCCATGGCTGTGTCTCTCCAACTTCGATTTTGGCTCACGTTCTCCATATCTTGTTGCACCTGATCAAGCCACCTCGCTCACTGTGTTCCCCGCCTTCTCGTGCCAACCGGATTCGACGCGAACACCATCTTTGCAGGATTGTTGTCCGGTAGTCTTGCAACATGCCCTGCCCAGCGCACCCTTCCAGCTTTCGCAACCTTCTGGTTCGCCGTAGAGCCTAGCAAGCTCGTGGTTCATTCTCCGCCGCCACACACCGTTCTCATGCACTCCGCCAAAGATAGTCCTAAGCACCTTTCGTTCGAATACTCCAAGTGCTTGCAGGTCCTCTTCCAACATGGTCCATGCTTTATGTCCATAGAGGAGCACCGGTCTTATAAGCGTTTTGTACATGGTACATTTGATTCTGGAGCCCATAGTAGGCGCGAGTTCCACTGATAATGCGTCTCCATATTTCACGACTAACGTTGTTATGAGGATCCGAGGTAGACGAACTCATCAACCACTTCGAAATTATCCCCGTCTATCATAACACTGCTTCCTAGGCGGATTCTATCGCACTCGGTTCCGCCTATCAGCAAGTAGTTTATTTTTACGCGAAGTAAACAGATTGGCTGGATATTGTGAAAATCGTACCTCAGTTGTTACACCTGACTCTCCACATGACACCTTCTAGCACGATGTTGAACAGCAGACACGAGAGTTTATCACCATGTCGAAGTCCCTGGCGGTATTCGAATGAACTGGAATGTTCTCCCGAAATCTTCTATTCTGCAAACTGTCCATCGTTGCTCTTACTAGCCTTGTGAGCTTTCCGGGAAAGCAGAACTCGTCCTTGATTATTCATAGCTCTTTAAGGTCATAACATCGACATAAACCGCTTTAAAATCGATAAACAGGTCATGCGTTGGAATTGGATATTAACGGCACTTCTAGAAGATTCGCCGTACAGTGAAGATTTGGTCCACCGTTGAGCTTCCGTTGATGAAACCAGCTTGAAAACTTCCCACAGATTAATTTGCTATTGGTGATAGACGATGGAAGACAATCTGAGATAGTATTTTGCTGGTGGAAATCAGGATAGTGATCGCACAATAATTTTCACATTCCAGTTTGTCGGCCATTTTGTTGATGGGGCATTTGACGCCTTGCTCCCACTCCTCCGGTAGCTGTTCCGTTTCCCAGATTCTGACAATCGGCTGGTGCAGACCAACTTCTCTGGGAAAATTTTAATTTGTTCAGCTTTAATACCATCCTTACCAGCCACCTTGTTGTTCTTGACTTGGTTGATGGCATCCATAACTCTCTTCAATGTGGGAAGGGTTGGTTTCCTTCATCCGCAGTGCTGACGTAGTCATTTCTTCCGCTGTAATGCCATTCAGGTGTTTGTTTTAGTACTGCTTCCACCTTTCAATCACCTCACGTCCGCCCGTCAATATGCTTCCATCGTTATCCCTATACATTTCTGCTCACGACACGGGGTTTAGGGATGCGTTAAGCTTCTTGTAGAACTTTCGCATTTCTTGTAAATGTACATTCCGCTTCCTTCATGCGGCGCTTTTTGTACCAGAATAGACGGGTTTGTTGTTTTCGTTTCACGTTTTGTCGCGTTCCTTACTGCAGCATTGCAGCCCGCGTTGCGTTCTTATCTTCCAAAACCTACCTGCATTCTTCGTCGAAACAATCGTTACATGTCCTCCTTTCCACGTACCCAAAGAGGGGCTTCAGACGGGCACACACATTCCAATCGTCGGTCTGAACTCCTGCTCGTGACCAACCTGGGCGTTTAAATCTCCTATAATGATCTTGATGTCGTAATCGTTTACCTTTACGTTTAGTATGTTTGAAAAACCACTACTTCCAGCATAAGAACATGTTCAATGATAGTGATACCGGCATGAATTATCATAAAAATAGGGATTTTCGCGAAAATTGAGTTTTGTTCGTGAGTAAATTTTTCATCTTCGCAAAAAAAATGATTTGATTGATTATGGATGCCACGCCTCACATCAGTTCTGCAAATAATACAAGTAAGAATAATGCTGATTTTTTATTCCGAAACAGGAATTACCAAAAAACGATTCCATTGCTAAAATTGTCATAAATATGTTCATGGCATTAAACAATTTGCACAAATTCGTAGGTGGTACAGTCTAAAGAGTCTAAAATACAAAGAGGCGAAATCTGATCATATTGAAAATAAATCAGCTAGCAACTATGCCGAATCTAAGAAGCAGCACTGCCAATGTTGAATCCCACGTGTTCGCGCCCGCCGCGGATTAGATTGTTCGGACACTTAGTAAGAAACTCGCGATTACAAACGAAAACAACTTTATTACGCGAACACTAAATTGAAAATTTTATTCCCGTTTAACAAAACGAAAGAGGAGATGTTTCCTCCGCGGCGGTTTATTACTATACTGATTAACACTAGCTTACTTCTCTAACATACCTATCTATGTACATAGCAGCTGCTCAGATCGGCACGATCATATCAGCTGCATGTATCCAAAAAGAGCAGACGGGCCAGCGAGAGAAACCTTCGCACTTTCTACCTGACTAGGGGTGATCATTTAAATATTGCTGTCGAACTAAACTATCTTTCTTGCTCTAACATTTGCCGGCCGCCTTGAAATCTTGATTTCAATTTACCTGTCTTGCTCTGGCACGTGTGTTTATGAATTTCTGTTTTGCTACGGTTATTCTACTTTTATATACTAAACATTTCAGACAATCACATTGTATTAGCTGTGGAGTTCATCACAGTTCTCAGGCTGCTGCTATATGCTAGTCCTACTGACCCACATTCGTGCTGTTTACATACAACGGGCATCGATATTCTGACCTACATTTGAAGGAGATCAGTTCTTGTTGCTCGTAGTAGGATGTGGATGACTGATTTGCTTCACGTTGTAATTCAACTTCTACTCCATCGGCTGCTGCAGGTAAGTGAGTTGTAGAAATTCCATTATGCCAACTGCCTTGATGTTTCTGTAGCACGGTTTTGAGGCAAAGTCGCTGAAACATATAAAGGGTGCTTTTTTACCTTTTTAATCCAAAAATAAAGCGACTTGCCTGGAACGGAGGCCTCCGTGGCCTCCGCAAGTGCCGGTTGGCAATGATGATGTGCAGATTGAATTCGGAATAAACCACTGCTTAATTTTAGGTGCTGCTTGACCGCCGGACTGGTACTGCTAATCAATCTTGGACATTCTTCAAATCTTGGACGGATTGATGAGACGACTTATTATCACTCGATTGAAACAATTATTTGATAATGGTTCGAATATATGGTTGCTGGAAGAGATGAGAGGATGCTTTTTGATCATTTTAATCACAGTAAGAAAAGACTTCCCTGGAACGGAGGCCTACTTGGCCTCCGTGAGTGCCGGATGGCACTGATGTTCCTCTCCATTTCTTGCTGGGTTGGTGTTTTGAGAAATTTGGTTGTTGTAAAGAAGATGTATTGCTGGTACTGATCGTATGAACGATGCATTTCGATCGTTATCGGGTTGAGATGATTACGAGATGGAACTGATGGAAGAAGTAGACTGCCAGACTGCTGGAACGGAATATCGTGCTGGAAATGCCGTCGGAAGTGGTGTTTATTGGATTGACGCTCTTCGGTGATGGTGATGAGGATGGATGGTTGCTGTAACAGATGAGAGGGTGCTTTTTTATCATGATAATCAAGTTAAAAACGACTTCCCTGAAACGGAGGCCACCGCGGCCTCCACGAATGCCAGTTGGCATTGGTTCCCTCTCTAGATCGCCACAGGTGGATATTATTATGACTGCATGCCGTTATTGGGTTGGAGCCGCGACGTTTCTGTGAACGCCGTTTAGACTGATTTTCTTCTATGATGATCACTTGTATTGCGCCTTCTTATCCCTTTTCCTCCATTGCTACAGATGACCTCAAAGTAATCCAACGTGATGCAGAATGTTATATGAAATGAACGGGGCGCCGTTGCGCTGGCGTTGGACGCCGCTGATTTCATGCTTGGACTGCCATGCGACCTGTGACCACCACCGAAACTGTACGGATTACCTCAATTGATAGGAGAAAAGCCAGACTTTGTATACGTTTGGAGATTGTTCCGGGTAACGGAAGACAAGGGCGAATCGTGACTGAGAAAAATGAGCGGGTTATTTTTTCAGAAAAATACAATATGCTAAAAACTTAACTGGTTTGCGGAGGCCGAAATTCGACCTCCGCCGGTGGGGGAGATCTACATCTCCCCATTTGTTGGAACAGGATTGTCCCGAATCGGTAGTATGCAAATCTTTGAGATTGCTCTACGGTAGCTGCCGTCTTTAGTAGTGACGGTTACGACCCGCACATTCCCGTCGTCGCCCCGCGTGTACTTCTGTCACACGCCCGAGAAGCCATTTCAAAGGAGGTTGTTCTTCGTCTTTCAGAACCACCATAGTTCCTATCGTGATATTATTCCGTCTGACAGTCCATTTTGTTCGATTGTGAAGATCCGACAAGTACAGCTTAGACCACTTTTTCCACAGTAGCTGCGTGTACC
Organism: Aedes aegypti; assembly: GCF_002204515.2. Taxonomy (NCBI): domain Eukaryota; kingdom Metazoa; phylum Arthropoda; class Insecta; order Diptera; family Culicidae; genus Aedes; species Aedes aegypti. Next base: position 256,768,591 of record NC_035108.1, read on the forward strand.
TTTGCGCCTTTTGGAAGGCTGAAAGGCGATTCTCAGGAATCCCATCCAAATCGGGTTCTGGGATAGCCGTAAGGGGCCGTTGAATCAAAAAATGCCCGGGAGTTAAGGCTTCAAAATCATCTGGATCGTTACTTAGTGGTGTAAGTGGCCTCGAATTCAAAACAGCTTCCAACTGAGTTAAAATCGTAGACATCTCGTCGAATAAGAGGGTGCGCAAGCCGATTGTTCGTTTGAATAGTAGTTTGAATGACTTGACTGCTGACTCCCACAGGCCACCGAAGTTTGGCGAGCGTGCGGGAATGAAGCGAAACTCTATTTGCTCCTCGTTTGCTTGCCTGGACACGGATGACTGGAAATTCTGATCGTTAAACAGTCGACACAGTTCATCTAATTGGCGCCTCGCTCCGACGAAGTTTCTTCCATTATCGCACATTATTATTTGCGGTTTTCCACGCCGTGAAGTGAAACGCTTAAGGGTCGCAATGAATCCTTGAGCGGACAAGTCAGAAGCTAGCTCCAAGTGAACAGCCTTGGTCACTAGGCAGATGTATACGGCGATGAAGATCTTCACCGGACGATTGCGTCGATGTAGATAAGCAACATTGAAAGGACCGCAGTAGTCGACACCCACTCGCTGGAACGGTGGACAAGGAATGACTCTCTCAGGAGGGAGGTCAGCCATAATCTGATCCTGGATTTTGGGCCTTGCTCGAAAGCAGGGCACACATTCATGGAGCACTTTCCGAACGAGATTCCGGACACATGTCGGCCAGAAACACTCCCGAATGGACGAAATGATCAACTGCTGCCCAGCATGCAACATTTTCAGATGATAATGGACTACGACGACATATGCAAACGGATGACGATGATCGAGAATGTACGGATGTTTGCGACTTGTCGCAATCGAAGCGTGGCGAAGCCGGCCGCCAACGCACAACATTCCGTCCTTTAGCTGCGGATTTAACGCTACAATCTTCGACGATTCTCTAACCTCTCCGCTGCTCGTTAGGTCTGCTATCTCCTGCGGAAAGCTTTCTCGTTGTGAGAGACGAATCAATGTCTTCAATGCTTCATCAAGTTCGATTTTCGTGAGAATACCATGGCGTCGCATGTTACGGTTTGCTATTTGCGAGTTGTGACGGAATCTGAGCATCCATGCAGTGAGTCTTTGAAGATCGCTGAACGATGATCGGAGGCTGAAGATATCGCTTGGTTGAATTGTTGGAAATGCTGCTGACACGCTTTGTGCTTCAATATCAATCGGATCGAAATCGTCTTCGCTGATTGGCGGCGCTGAAGGCCAGTTGCAGTCATCAGACCTTAGCCAATAAGGTCCACTGAACCAAAGTGATTCATACTGTAGCTGCGCGGGAGTCATTCCGCGAGAAATAATGTCCGCTGGATTTTCCAGTCCAGCAACGTGATTCCAGACGCCATCCCTTGTAATGTGCTGAATCTCCGAAACTCTATTCGCTACAAACTGTTTCCATTTTGACGGCGAAGACGAAAGCCAACATTTGACAATGGTAGAATCCGTCCAGAAGAAGCACCTCATAGCTATGCCGATACTGCTTATTACCTTTTCAAGTAGATGGGCTAATAATAACGCAGATGATAGCTCCAAGCGTGGAGTGGAGAGTCGTTTGTTTCCTTTCCTCAAATTATCGAGTGGGGCTACTCTTGACTTCGTCGTTAATAACCTCACACACACCTCCCCCGTTTCGGAGATTGTGCGTATGTAAAAACATGCGCCGTATGCTTTATTCGATGCGTCACAGAAGCCGTGAAGCTCGGTGGTAACGATGTGACCGCCAGTTCCTACCCACCGAGGAACAGTTAAGTTTTCTAGCCCCGTTAGATTGCGTCTGTACTCCTTCCATTGAGCTTGCAATTCAGGACTCAAGGGCTCGTCCCATTCGCTGCTCTGCCTCCACAATTCCTGGATGAATATCTTGGCCTGAATGATGACCGGTCCAACTAAACCCAGTGGATCAAATAGGCGAGATACATCGGATACTACAACGCGTTTCGTTACTGTTGCTGCCCAGTTGAACGAAGGAAATGTAAAACGGAAGACATCCGAACCAGGTTCCCAAACTAAGCCTAACGTTTTGATTGTGGCTTCGGATGAGTCTAACGTAAGAACGGTTCGTTCATCTCTCAGTTTCTCAGGGACGACTTGGAGAAGCTCTCTACTATTGGAATTCCACTTTCGCAGCGTGAAACCTGCTGAATCTGACAGATCAATGATTTCCTTTACCAACTGCTGACCTTCTTCAACCGTGTCAATTCCGGTAAGCATGTCATCAACGTAGAAATCCTTTTTTTTCAAACTTTACTAATTGGAACTTTATTGCCACCGAGAGGCAGCGTGCCTACTCGGTGGGGAGAGAAAGAAACTATATATTACATACAAACTACTGTCGCCTTTTATAGGCGACACAGTACGGAGACGAACCAATGTAGCCCGTGCGCACAGCAGCGCACTGGATGCTGCCTATCGTTGCGTTGGGCTGACGATGCGATGAAGCAAAAGAACCAAACAATGGGCAAAAATTGAATGGTTCAATTTGCGCTTGGCTTGGGTGATTATGAATCTTGCCAGATACGATCCAGCCGAAGTCAGTGTTCTGGAGGGTAGGTCCATTTTCAGTTGCTTTACGTTGTTCGGTTCTCAAAAGATCCATGTAGTACTCTGCTCCGATAATGACATCTACAGGACCTGGTTCGTGAAATCGAGGATCAGCAAGGAATGTTGATTCGGGAAGGTTCCATCCACTGATGTCACAACTCGCCGTCGGTAGCGTGGTCGCTCCTTGGCGGCCAATCCTGGTCACGGCACCAATGTTTGATTGGAGATGGAGCCCTACGTTGTGTGGTGAGGATGACGGGGACGACGACGAAGAACAACGGCTACGATTTGAACTTCTAACTTTAACGAGCTGGCGTGCTCTCCATCAAAAGTGGTACGTCCAAATATCACACCGGTAACCATCTAATCCTTCGAACCGGCGCGTTCTTCATCAGTGTCCAAATTCCAAACCGGCATGTTCATCTCCAAACCGCTACATCCATCCTCCGGACCGGCGCGTCCACTTTCGGGCTATGATGGCATCTAGTCCGACGACAAATCCATCTTCCAAATGGTCGAATCAATTGGCTGCTCCTTCCATCGGCGTTGTGGAAATTCCGAAGGTGTTCCTTCTCATCCGATTCGACCCAACGGCCGTATCCGCTGGCACTCGGAAATTCTGGCCTTCAACTCGGCGAAGTCAGGCCAAGTTGTTGCTCGAGACAACAAGAACCTTCCAATGGATCGACCAAACCCAGGAGTGATCGCACTGCCAGCGATCACGAACCAACAGAACAACGGCCTACCGGTTAAACGGAAAATCCTCCGGACCAGCGTGTCAAGCCATGGACCAGAGAAGCCTCCTCCGGACCGGCGTGTCCATGTTATAGCAAGAACTGGTGTCCTTCCGAGCCAGCGTGAAAGACCGTTGGTGCCTCATGAGCAGCCGCCATCAGTCCAGTGGGATGTCACTGGGGCATGAGGATTTGTAGTAAAAGGCAAGGTATCAGTGTGAATACATCTATACGGTGTTGGCCATCCAGGGCCAGCAATCTCCGAGCCAACGTGCAAGACCGTTGGTGCCTCATGAGCATTCTGCCAACAGCCCAGTGAAACGTGTCACTGGGGCATGAGGATTGAGTATAGAAGTTTGCCGACGAGAGCTCTACTGACTCGATTTCCAGCAAGGCCTCTCCAGATAAGGCGGACTTCAAGTAGCTGAACCTGTCTATATCAGTCAGCTGTCTATTCTCGTGAATCAAGCTGCAAAAGCTGTCTCGAAATGATACCCACTCTTTTAACTTTCCTTCAAACGACGGAAGGCGAATCTCGGGCAATTTAACTTTCGAAAACGACGATTCGGATCGGTCGCCTAGTTGACCGTTTTCGATAATCGCCGAGGTTGTTGGTGGTAATGCTCGCTTCGAAGTTAAATTGCCCGAGATTCGCCTTCCGTCGTTTGAAGGAAAGTTAAAAGAGTGGGTATCATTTCGAGACAGCTTTTGCAGCTTGATTCACGAGAATAGACAGCTGACTGATATAGACAGGTTCAGCTACTCGATTTCCAGCAAGGCCTCTCCAGATAAGGCGGACTTCAAGTAGCTGAACCTGTCTATATCAGTCAGCTGTCTATTCTCGTGAATCAAGCTGCAAAAGCTGTCTCGAAATGATACCCACTCTTTTAACTTTCCTTCAAACGACGGAAGGCGAATCTCGGGCAATTTAACTTCGAAGCGAGCATTACCACCAACAACCTCGGCGATTATCGAAAACGGTCAACTAGGCGACCGATCCGAATCGTCGTTTTCGAAAGTTAAATTGCCCGAGATTCGCCTTCCGTCGTTTGAAGGAAAGTTAAAAGAGTGGGTATCATTTCGAGACAGCTTTTGCAGCTTGATTCACGAGAATAGACAGCTGACTGATATAGACAGGTTCAGCTACTTGAAGTCCGCCTTATCTGGAGAGGCCTTGCTGGAAATCGAGTCAGTAGAGCTCTCGTCGGCAAACTACAGTGTAGCGTGGAAGGCCTTAGAATCCCGTTACGAGAATAAAAAGTTGATAGTAAAGGCCCACCTTGATGCACTGTTCGCTGTAGAAGGATTAAAGCGTGAAAGCTACGATGGCTTAAATAATCTCAAATGTGCTAATAAGATTATTTAAGCCATCGTAGCTTTCACGCTTTAATCCTTCTACAGCGAACAGTGCATCAAGGTGGGCCTTTACTATCAACTTTTTATTCTCGTAACGGGATTCTAAGGCCTTCCACGCTACACTGTAGTTTGCCGACGAGAGCTCTACTGACTCGATTTCCAGCAAGGCCTCTCCAGATAAGGCGGACTTCAAGTAGCTGAACCTGTCTATATCAGTCAGCTGTCTATTCTCGTGAATCAAGCTGCAAAAGCTGTCTCGAAATGATACCCACTCTTTTAACTTTCCTTCAAACGACGGAAGGCGAATCTCGGGCAATTTAACTTTCGAAAACGACGATTCGGATCGGTCGCCTAGTTGACCGTTTTCGATAATCGCCGAGGTTGTTGGTGGTAATGCTCGCTTCGAAGTTAAACTGGCCTTGAGACGGAAATATCGTTCCTCGAAGTCACTCAACGCCTGTAAATTGGCCTCCTCACGCTCTTGAACATCCTTGTCGTCCTCCAAATCAGCGGCTTCGTCGGTCAACAACTCCATTCGTTCACGAATAGTGTAAAACTCCTTACAAATCGTCTCCAAGGATTCCAGACGCACCGAAATTTGAATTTCGTCCTTGGCGGGGTCATACTTCCTTACGAAATTCTCCAATCCATCCAACGTGTTCATCAGACGTCGCTCACTTTTAGCAAGGGTGCGAAGATCACCCATTGCTAGAGATTTGATCACTTCACTGAACTGCGATTAACTGCGAGAAGCGCAACTAATCGTTAAATCACACACTGCACAGCACTTCCACTAGCGTCGAAACGCGCAATCAACTCGACGTTCCACAATAATCGCGACCTCGCGAGACAGATTGACTGTTCTACGACGATTTAGACAGCAGCGAGGGGGTATCAACCAAACAAGACCAAACAATCAACAAATCCAGCGAACGCCGAGACCAAAAGCAACTAGCGGACACCTCAGGGCTAAGCTCCAAAATAAGAAGCAACTCGCATGCACCTTGATCAATGTATTGTAATTGCCACTTATTAGCCACATGCAAAATTCCACCCAACATGCACCAAATACTTCCCAATTCCCAAGATGTCTGTCTTCTGCTGAACAGCTCCAATCTTGACGATGGCGCCTTGGATCCTTGTTGATTGTCGTCCAAAATGTCCTCCTCTCGATGGCGCCGCAACACAAAGCAGGAACGCTGAACGAAAGTGCGCCAATTACTTGCAGTCGTACCGATGGCCTTCACTGACGCTCCGGAATCCAAACACCGAAGGGAAACTGCACTGAACGGCAATCTTCCGAGCCGTGCAAATTAATTGCCGACGGCTTTCGCGCACTTTAAGTTCCTTGCTATCTAAATTGCTGCACCACTCCAGCAGCTCGCACCACACAGGAAGGTTCTTAAGTGTCCAAGTTGCACAAAATCCGGCTCGAAGGACCAAATGTTCGCGCCCGCCGCGGATTAGATTGTTCGGACACTTAGGGTCTGTCTCAATTGCGTTGTTAAAACGAGTCCGAACTTAAATTTGACAGTTCGGAAATTAGTTCCCCTCCAAATAATCAATGGACTGTCAAATTTAATTTTTTTCTGGTCCAATTCGCAATCGTTGTCGATTCAGGAAATTTCAAAACAAAATATTGTCGCACCGACACTAAACCGGACAGCGCACAACTCACACTCGCCGCGCTTCGAAATCAAATGATTCAAGCGTGGCGCTGCATTCTAACGATTTTTTATGAACACAGTGCACTTATCACATATTAGTGTGACGCTCAGACAATGAGAATTAAACAATTAAAAAAACGTGTTTATCTTTCTTTATACCGGATTCACAACATCATCAAAAAAAAAATCGTTTGAAGGAGAGTTTTTTTCGTAATGGTTTACCATAATGACATTAGTGAGATACCGAAGAAGAGACCGTGAAATAAAGTTTTCTACGTTTGTACTATTGCATAGCCAGCGTGAGCGCAACATTTATTAGAGCGAATATATTTAATACCCTAAAGAGGAAAACAAACGTCAACGTTTTACATCTTGAAAATCTATCACTGCACGACACTTACTGGATACAGTGAAAAGTTTTTCACAAAGGATTTTTCAATTTGAGGAACAAAATTATTGCTTTTTTTAATTTTCTAGGGAGTTTTACGTAAGATTTCATGTCCTCCCTCCCTCGAAAGAAATATTTTGAATTTTGATACACCCTCTCCCCATAAAAGCCTTACGATTTTTTCGAATGAATTATTAGTGTGGGATGAAATTCTGATTCTCAATCCAGCCCACTTTTCAGGTCCTGTTTGGGTCCTATAACAACTGTGTAAAATTTCATCTCGATCGGTGAAACTATAATTTAGCGCAAGCCGTTAAAAGTTTGAATGGGATTTACTACACGCAGCGAACTGGACTATCGAAATTCATACATTTTGCCTTATGAAAGGTGGAACGATTATCGCAATACGAACGCATTAATTCCACTTTTGCAAATAAAAATCGTCAGAGGACGCTCATTGACTACTATAAAAAAAAAATTTGAACGCAGACCACGATATGTAATAACGTTTTGATTCATATTACGGACATTTAAGGACTCAGTGAAGTATAACTCATCAGAAAGCATATAAAATGAATCATTCTGTAGGATTCCTCCGCGTTACCGAGCCTTCAAAACAATTAACTTTCGAATGGTGGATGAAGATTTTGATTCCGCAACATGAATAAGTTTAAATAAATGGAAATGTGTGGACTTTTCATGATTCTTATTCCGGGCGCTTCCTTACTTTTGCCTCATATTCCAGACATTTTGATTCGAATTCCGGACAGCTTATGAAATTCATGGATAGAAATGTCAAATCATTGATTGAGATCGGCAAACCACTAAAGAGGCGTCTAAGGCAGCTGAACATTATAAATTTTCATAGATATTTATGGAAAATGTTGACTAAAACGAGCCTCGAAAGTGAGAACTTTTGAACGGCAAAAATTGAAACATTTCGTTTGAAATTTTTCCCATACAAAGTACAGTGTCCGGAATTTGAAGCTGTCCATAATATGAATCAAAACGGTACAGGTCGGACTCGATTATCCGGAGCATCGATTTTTTTTTCACTCCGGATAATCGAATCCTCCGGATAATCGAATCATTAAGAAAAAAATCTTCGATAAAAGAACTTAAATATTATCTCTTTTTGTTGTTTTGTTTATACAATGCGGTGGCGTAGCCAGAAAATATTTTTAGGAACAGTAGGGGTCTTTACGAGAAAAATATTTTTTTTTGACCAGCATACACAAAAAACCACTTTTTCAACCCCCCCTCTTCTTAAATACGTTCAAAACTGCAAAACCATTCATATTGTATATTGCAATACCAAATTATCTCAGATTTATGCATAAAAATTGAAAAACAAGAACATCAAAAAAAACAAATTCCGGATAATCGAGTCTAAAATTCCTGATAATCGAATCCCGGATAATCGAGTCCCCGGATAATCGAGTCTCCGGATAATCGAGTCCGACCTGTATTATGATGAAGAACATTATAGAAAACCACGAAGCACTACAACTCTTGACAAAAGCAAAGTGTGAAATATCAATTTTTTTAATTTAATTGTTTCAAACTCATGAATGCATTTGAAATAAACTAATAACATTGTTGTTTCTATCTTTGGTTTTAGTAAAATCTAACAATAATTCTGATAGTTTTAAACCAATTTGTCAGTTTATGTCAACTAAGTTATGGTTTATTGGTATCATTTATTAGGTTGTTCATTTTTGTTTGGATATTTGAGATTCAAACCAAAGCTTTAAATAGATTCAAACAATTTTGAATATCAAACTAAACAAACTGTTACATTTTTCTTAGAAACCTCATGCATAAGATTTTGTACGGTAAGTGATGCACATATTTTTTTTTATTGAGTGACCCAGCTTTAATAAGGTAAATAATCTTTTTTCAGACAATGAACGATGGATGCGAGCCTCATCAATGGTTTTGTGTAGGGTATTGAATGTCTCTCTGAATTGCCTGTTCTATGTATGTAACTTAACACTTCAGTCGTCGCGCTGTTGTATTTTGTACAATACTGTTGAAAAAACCTCGCTTTTCGTGCCCAACAGTAGCGAAGTGGTTCTGACGGTGGCAAACCGCGCGACGACTGGAAGGTTAAGGCTTGAAACGTAGGTAGTTATAATACAACTAATTAGGTAATTAAAATACAACTGTTATAAATCGATACAAAAACAAACAAAAATTGTCTCCCACACAGGTTCTGATGATTTCCGCTTGCTAAATACTACCCAAAATATGGCGCTTCAAGCTCATGATGCTGATGACAAAGATCGCAGCACATTTTGAACGATATAGTTCTATTGGACAAAAAATGCACTGTAATTATACAATATTTGAACAATGATAAACATTTGTCACCTCTCCAATGAAACAAAAAGAATATGAAAATATAGAGAACTGTCAAATGAAATAACCAAATTATTGGTTGTTGCTAACAAAAAATTTTTGAATTTAATTTGATTATCGCAAAACTATCAAAACAGTTTTTTAGTTTGTTTCAACCAAGTAACATTGTGAAAGCAAACTATTTTTTTGTTTGTGCAATATTCGACGTAGAATTTTGGTTGAAATAAACTAGATTTTGTTAGGGGTATGCAAAGACCTGGACTTAAATGATCAAGATAGATATTAATAAGTGATTTCAAAACTACGAGTTTTCACTCAAAAGAATGCCTAAAAACGAAAATGGATGTTATAATTGTTTTCAAGAATTTATCCGCATTGGCATAAAAAATTCCTCAAAGAGCCCCGACCAAATATTCGGACTTCTCGACAAAAATGTTTGAGGACTATTCACCTGAAACTTTCCAGAAAGAGGCAAAAATCCCTACCTAAGCCTAGGCCTTTCAATTTTAGTTGCAAATAGTGACTTTTTAGTTACCAGGTCAAAAGTTACTCGCTAACAGCCCTGCAACTATTCCTCTTGGCCAACACAGAAATTTTCTGATTGACCATCCGGATTGAACAACCTACACAACACACACGGAAGCTTTATATTTTGGACGCGGCAAAAGTTAGAAACGGTTTTTTTCCGAAGTTGGATTTCTCTCGGAATCTATGCTAGATACCTAACTTCGGAAGTGGAGCATTCGATTCGCATCCGGATTTGCTCTAATGCGCCCTGCTTCCGAAGTAGGGTATCTTGCATGGATACCGAGATAAATCCGGCGAATTGCATTTTCTAACTTACAATAGTTCCATGGTGCAGCTGGGAGGTCAGACCGATAGCCACATCGGCAATCGAAGCGGGACGAAAAATGTGGACGACATCCATAACAACAAACACGAACTAGAGAAATAATTATCGATCTGTCAAAAATAAGTCTCCTCTGGAGCAGACTTATTTTTGACAGATCGAAATCAGAGGCGAAATAATTCCCGAACTGTCAAATATAAGTTCGGACTCGTTTTAACAACGCAAATGAGACAGACCCTTAGTAAGAAACTCGCGATTACAAACGAAAACAACTTTATTACGCGAACACTAAATTGAAAATTTTATTCCCGTTTAACAAAACGAAAGAGGAGATGTTTCCTCCGCGGCGGTTTATTACTATACTGATTAACACTAGCTTACTTCTCTAACATACCTATCTATGTACATAGCAGCTGCTCAGATCGGCACGATCATATCAGCTGCATGTATCCAAAAAGAGCAGACGGGCCAGCGAGAGAAACCTTCGCACTTTCTACCTGACTAGGGGTGATCATTTAAATATTGCTGTCGAACTAAACTATCTTTCTTGCTCTAACACCACGCTAAAAGTGGTTCACAGGTTTGGGTAACGAATGAAACATTGACTGAATGTGTGGAAAACCAATGTAAACAATAGAGCATAGTTTATGCAAAACATGAAAATTGCAACCGACACTCGTGTATTTAGAAGAAATGCTACTTCAGAAGAAGAAAAATTTTCGTGGACAGTAACTATTTTGTGTGAGCCGTTTTCAGCGTGTAAGAATATGTGTTTGACAAGTCTCTTGCTCGATTGGAATGACATTGACAGTAAATTTGGAATTCCAATTGGAACATTTCGTTTCTTTGCCTATAGTTTCTTTAGTACAGTCCTAGACCATTGTATGAGGATTGCCTCATTCCCGTCCGTCACCAAAACCAGATATATGAGACTAATCCCTGACATGATATTGGCTGAAGACCAAAAATAACTCACCGAATTCGGAACTGCAGATAGGCAAAACGGCTCATTTTAGTGAACGGATACGATTCCGATCACTCATTTTAGTGAACCGTATCTTTTAAACGGTTCAGTAGCTCAACGGCTCACAAAGGAAGAGCGAATCGAAACGAGCGAACGATAAAAAGAGCAGATCACTTGCTGCTGCGCGACATGCGTCGTATCTTTCGCTCTCTAATTTTTCTTACATTCTTTCCCAGAAACTCATGACATACTCGGCCTAGCTTTGCCGTTCAAATGGACGCATTTGCTTTTCTTCTTCTTTTTTTCTGATCAACTGATACCCTTTGGCATCAGTTGTAGTTTTCTTCTTCTTGGCATTACGTCCTCACTGGGACAGAGCCTGCTTCTCAGCTTAGTGTTCTTATGAGCACTTTCGCAGTTATTAACTGAGAGCTTCCTTTGCCAATGTTGCCATTTTGCATTCGTATATCGTGTGGCAAGTACGATTATACTCTATGCCCAGGGTAGTCAAGGAAATTTCCATTACGAAAAGATACTGGACCGACCGAGAATCGAACCCAGACACCTTCAGCATGGCTTTGCTTTGTAACCGCAGACTCTAACCACTCGGCTAAGGAAGGCCCCTAAGTTGTAGTTTTACTTCCGCCTATTACTGATACTAAGCCCAAACACAGGCGCCCAGGAAGGCATTCAAACACACCTGGGACCCTACATATCGAACTCATCAACACATGGAACTACACTATAACCTCAATTTACGAACTAGATCGGGGGTGCGTAAATTGAGTTGGTGCGTAAATTGAATCAGTGCGTAAAACGAGGGAGCTCGGTTCGTAAAACGAGGTTGTGCCGTTTAGAGTCTACTTGTATGAAATTAATTTATATTATTTAGAAAAAAATATACTCTTTTAGCACCATTAAAATATTATTAATACATTGGGTTCTAAATCAGGCCAAAACGTGTGCAAGTTAAGGTCTTCCAAGAACTCTTTGTAGTTTGGGCATATAACTCTACATGAGTTAACGGAGATCAATTTATCATTTTTATGTAGAAGAATATCTCACAATACCGGACCCTAGAACATTGTTATATTTCCAAGAAGCGTTTGTATTGTCAGATCCAAGTTTTGGTAATAAAGTGAGTACAACAGGTGTTCTAGTTCATCCAAAAACTTCCTGGAATATATACCTGCAATGTACTGGCATATTTAGCGATCCTTTGGTGTTTTTTCGATATGGCACAGGTCCTTATCTATTCATAGTAGTAAAATGAGTATTTTAATAATTTGTGCCGATGTCCTAGGTCCTCCAAGGACTCCATTGAATATAGGCCTTGGGATCTACGACCGTAATAGGAGATTAGAGGTTAGTTTTCAAATACTCCACAGGCCCCTAACCATACATGTGAGTAAACGGTGTATTGTAATAATTTGTGCCGATATCCTAGGTCCTCCAAGGAATCCATTGAATATAGGCCTTGGGATCTACGACCGTAATAGGAGATTAGAGGTTAGTTTTCAAATACTCCACAGGCCCCTAACCATTCATGTGAGTAAACGGTGTATTGTAATAATTTGTGCCGATATCCTAGGTCCTCCAAGGAATCCATTAAATATAGGCCTTGGGATCTACGACCGTAATAGAAGATTAGAGGTTAGTTTTCAAATACTCCGCAGGCCCCTAACCATTCATGTGAGTAAACGGTGTATTGTAATAATTTGTGCCGATGTCCTAGGTCCTCCAAGGACTCCATTGAATATAGGCCTTAGGATCTACGACCGTAATAGGAGATTAGAGTTTAGTTTTCAAATACTCCACAGGCCCCTAACCATTCATGTGAGTAGACGGTGTATTGTAATAATTTGTGCCGATGTCCTAGGTCCTCCAAGGACTCCATTGAATATAGGCCTTAGGATCTACGACCGTAATAGGAGATTAGAGTTTAGTTTTCAAATACTCCACGGGCCCCTAACCATTCATGTGAGTAGACGGTGTATTGTAATAATTTGTGCCGATGTCCTAGGTCCTCCAAGGACTCCATTGAATAAAGGCCTTGGGATCTACGAAACCAGAGGTCGCAATCTTGGATTCCAAAATGGCGTCGGACATCGATTTTCGTCATCTTTTCATCGTGCCCATTTTGAAAATACCCATATTGTATGAGTTTCCAACGGTTTTCCCAAACCAGAGGTCGCCATCCTGGATTCCAAAATGGCGTCGGACATCGATTTTCGTCATCTCCTCATCGTGCCTATTCCGAAAGTACCCATATTGTATGGGTTTCCAACGGTTTTCCCAAACCAGAGGTCGCAATCTTGGATTCCAAAATGGCGTCGGACATCGATTTTCGTCATCCTCTCATCGTGCCCATTCCGAAAATACCCATATTGTATGGGTTTCCAACGGTTTTCCCAAACCAGAGGTCGCCATCTTGGATTCCAAAATGGCGTCGGACATCGATTTTCGTCATCTCCTCATCGTGCCTATTCCGAAAATACCCATATTGTATGGGTTTTCAACGGTTTTCCTAAATCAGAGGTCGCCATCTTGGATTCCAAAATGGCGTCGGACATCGATTTTCGTTATCCCCTCATCGTGCCCATTCCGAAAATACCCATATTGTATGGGTTTCCAACGGTTTTCCCAAATCAGAGGTCGCCATCTTGGATTCCAAAATGACGTCGGACATCGATTTTTGTCATCTCCTCATCTTGCCTATTCCGAAAATACCCATATTGTTTGGGTTTCCAAAGATTTTCCTAAACCAGAGGTCGCCATCTTGTATTCCAAAATGGCGTCGTGCATCGATTTTCGCCATCCCCTCATCGTGCCCATTCCGAAAATATCCATATTGTATGGGTTTCCAAAGATTTTCCCAAACCAGAGGTCGCCATCTTGGATTCCAAAATGGCGTTGGACATCGATTTTCGTCATCTCCTCATCGTGCCTATTCCGAAAATACCAATATTGTATGGCTTTACAACGGTTTTCCTAAATCAGAGGTCGCCATCTTGGATTCCAAAATGGCGTCGGACATCGATTTTCGTTATCCCCTCTTCGCGCCCATTTCAAAAATACCCATATTGTATGGGTTTCCAAAGATTTTCCCAAACCAGAGGTCACCATCTTGGATTCCAAAATGGCGTCGGACATCGACTTTCGTGATCCCCTCATCGTGTCCATTCCGAAAATACCCATATTGTATGGGTTTCCAACGATTTTCCCCAACCGGAGGTCAATAACTTCCCACAGAATTGTCAAAACTCAATTTACGCACTGCGTAAAAAAGGGACTTAAATTGAGGTAGCGTAAAAAAAGACTTCGTAAATTGAGGTTCTAGTGTAACGGCTTTGCTTCTCTTCCAAAAAAAGACGTGATCAGATATTTAATGCCTTAGAAAATCCGTCAAAAATCCGTTATTTGATATTTTTACATCTTTTTGCTCTAGACGCATGATAAAACATTTGTTTTTTGTAGGAAAAAAGTGGGAACGTGTTCCTTGTGTCATTTCGATTATTTTGATAGTAATCAGGAAGTAGCAACTACGAATTGTCCGGTCATCATTCCTCGTTTTCATGCTCAAAAACGTGGCAGTCTCCTTTCTTTGTGATTTAGAAAGAAACCTAGTTTCCAAATGAATCTCAAGCTTTCCTGTCTAAATCCAGAAATTTAATGAATACATGCTACGTTGCGTACCCAGTGTATCATCGAAGAGCCTTCGTTTTGCTGTTCAGAGAAAATGTTTAACTCGTCAAATTGAATGCTCATTTTCTATATCACATATCTATTTCATCCATGCAGGAAAACATGCATCTCTAAACAGTTATTTATGCAACAAGTTGCAAAGTGATGATTTATTTAAAAAGAGTCGTACATTTATCCAATGAGGCTTGCTGAGTTGGATGAATACAAAGAGTGCTTAAAATCGAGTTGCAGCATACAACATTTTTTACAATTACGAAAATGCCGTTACAGTTGGAGTATTTCTAGGAGAATAAACATATTTCATGAAACCCCACACGGGCATTCATACGTAGTAAAACGCCGAAACTCTCAATCATTGCACTTGCATTGCTCATTAATTTTTCAAAGAAAGATCAAGTAAGACGCCGTTCCAGTTTTTAGTCATATTATTAGTCTTTCGTGTGCTGTAAATATGTATACACGAATCATAAAGCTCATATCTGTTTTTGTTGTAAACTTACATATTCTACTGCCTCCTCTACGTCCTATTTCAACTCAGAATCCCTCACAGTCAACTAGCTCCTAGTTCTAGATACGAATCTACGATTTGAATTCGACTCAATTCGGTTCGTCAAACGGATGTAGAATCAGAAACTAGTTGACTAAGTCATTAAGAAATGCAGAACAATTGAATAAATGACATATGGATGCAATCCGACGTCATTTTGATAACTCCCGAATCAGTACTGAAAACTATTACTTTTCGATATTAATATTAGTATTGGAATAGTAGTTTTTGCAATCTTTCATCGTAATAGGCTGATTTTCATCACGCCAATCTGTCATGAAACAGCTTACTTTCATGCACTGAAGTATGCAGTGTGGGATTAGTCATTACGCAACTGAAACCAGTGCTGTAATGGTTCATTACGCAACGCTTTTTCATTACGCAACTGTTTTGAGTTGCGTAATGAATCATTATACAACCATTTTTCAGAAATTATAAAATGATGATGAATGCATTCCCATATTATTTCTGATACCCCAAGTTGCGTCCTCCTGGCGCAGTTGGTCGTAGAGCGTGCGACCGCACTGAGAGCTCAACGCATACTGAATTTCGTGCCGGCAAGTATTCGGCTTATAGGTATGCGGCTGTAGAGCGTAAGAACTCAGTATCCATAAACAATTCGCTCTCACTTGCGATCGGGAGATACAAACGTGAGCGTGTTGGGGGTTTGGCATCTAAGTCCGTAAGAGACATGGATTTGCGAAAAGAGATGTGTTCATAGTTAGTACTCGGATTCAGTTTGGCTTTCTATTCCGCAGAATCATAAGGTGTTCTGTAGCTTAGTTGGTTAAAGCGCCGGTCTAGCGTACACGGAGTCGTGAGTTCGAGTCTCACCAGAACGCATATTTTTTCACAAATTCATGTCTCAATTTGTCAAACAAACACACTGTGTCTTCTGATTGCAAGTTCCCAAAACTATGCCTCAAGTGGTCTTCTACGAAATTGCAAAAAATGTTGTACGTAACTCGTCGCAGAATGATGATTCTTACAGCCTTCGTCGTAATTATCCTACTCGGAAAAAAACTGTAGAAACCAATGTGTAATGATTTGTTACGCAACTCAAAACAGTTGCGTAATGAGATAGCGTTGCGTAATGAATCATTACCACACTGGTGTCAGTTGCGTAATGATTATTATT
Organism: Aedes aegypti; assembly: GCF_002204515.2. NCBI lineage: Eukaryota > Metazoa > Arthropoda > Insecta > Diptera > Culicidae > Aedes > Aedes aegypti. Next base: position 256,784,936 of record NC_035108.1, read on the forward strand.
ATGCAGTGTGATAATTTAGTGCAGGAAAGTAGGCCGTTTCATGACAGATTGGCGTGATGAAAAAAAATCCTTTTTTGCTATTTCTCATCGTAATAGGCTGTTTTTCATCTGTCATGAAACGGCCTACTTTCCTACACTGTAAAAATCGAGTTCTACAACGAGTTACGTACAACATTTTTGCATTTTTATAGAAGACCACTTCAGGGTATGAATGCTGTTCCGTAGACTAATATTTCGTTTTTGCCACGATAAGTAATCATTTCAAAACCAACTCTTTGAAACGAAGTTTTGAGTTCAGATATTCACTCTTTCTTTCTTTGTGGTAGCAACCATTCAATTCAACAATCAATAAATGTTCAAATGTGGCTCTCTAGAAAGGTGATCCAAGACGATATTCAAGAAAGATTATCACCGCTAACGAAATTTCATTTCAGCCAGCCGGTGCAACAAAAACTGAAGGCACGGGTCTCAAAAGGAATAAAAAGAGATGGATTGATACAAAAAGAATCAATGGGAAGTTCTATTTCATTGCTTTAGGTAGCCTCAATATTTGAAGTAGGCTCTGTCCCAGTGGGAACGTAACGCCAGGAAGAAGAAGAAGCCTCAATATTTGTGTACGTACAGCATGAGAGTACTTCTTCTTGTTCTTCGTGGCATTGCGTGTTCACTGAGACAGAGCCTGCTTCTTAGCTTAGTGTTTTTATGAGCACTTCCACAGTTATTAACTGAGAGCTTTCTTTGTCAAAGTTGCCATTTTCGGATTCGTATATCGTGTGGCAGGAACGATGATACTCTATGTCCATGGAAGTCAAGGTAATTTCCATTAAGAGAAAATCCTGGACCGACCGGGACCCAGACACCTTCAGCATGGCTTTGCTTTGTAGCCGTGGACTTTAACCTCTTGGCTAAGGAGGGCCCCCTTGAGAGTACTTTGCGCACTAAATTCAATTGGCATAGTCTAGATTTTAAATGAAGAAACTTTATTTCAACTCCTGAGAACTAACGATGGATCATTTTATAGCACCTTCTCAAAACAGAATTGAGAACTGCTGGCGAGGGCTTTCTCACGATTCAATCAAATGCCGGCCACTGCACGAATGTGTGACTTATAACTTATGATGACGGTAACTAATTTACTACCAGAAAAGCAACCAGACTCAGCGCTAATCATCATGCATCGTTGAAAATAACGAAAAAAAGCTCCATCATTCCGTACAGTTTAAAAAGCCGCAGATAATTGAAGTGCGCGACAGTGAGGATTAATTTCAGATAGTTAGTCTCAGCGAGTTAGGGCCCATACTGAGAAGGCACCGCCCTTCATATTTTGCCCTCCCACCTTTGGCTATGCTGGGTGGCACCGTACTGATCATCAAGCGGAACACTGAAGCGGTGATAATTTACTTTGGCAGCCGACAATCATTTGACTTATGCCGTGTCAAGTGGTGCCATTCAACAACTTAGAGCTGATTGATAAAAAAGAGGTGTCGTCTTCCCTAGACGTATAACGATGATGAGTTTACTGACTGGCGAGAATTGATTGACATTTGTCACTAGTTATGAGCAATGGACGCTGAAACCAAGATTGATGAACTCCAAAAGTTAAAAACAGTCATGTCGGTTCAGCATTATCTCCTATGCTCTGCCAAATATACACACTGATATAGAAGTACAAATCAATCAATCGACTTATTTTATCAAAAGCAGCAACAGTTGTGATAAAATGAGTGACGAAGTGTAAACTACCAATAACCGAACACATCTCAAGAGCCCTTAATCATCATTTGGGGGGCTTTAAGTGGCATTTTTAACACCTACCGGCGTCAAATTGTAGCTTTGATTCATACGCACCTGTCATCCTGCAACTGAGCGGCATATATCTAGTGGTATACGATCCGATCACCGTCAAAATCTAATGCCTCGAAAAAATTATAGACCATTATGGACAGGAGAGCGGAGCCCACTTGCTAGCTGCCAACCAATGTAGAGCTCATATTAAGCGATTAAATTCAATTTCCTTCGCAGTTCACAAATGGTGTGCCACATCGATTCATGCTTGGAGCCCAACGATCCTTTAGTGGGCTCGTTTGAAGCTCCGACCCAATCGGAATCAAACTGACCGGCGCTCTGCTTGGAGACTGGCATCGGAGTTTATCGAAAAGGTTATAATTACTATGTCGTTCGAAGGAGCGCTGCCATTAAGTGGATTTGTGACTCCCAAGATGGAAGTTCGTGGCCGATTAACAGCGGAAAGGTTAATTTTCCGCCGGACATAACTTTGGCTTAGTCGCTTAGTGCGTGCATTACCATGTGAATTGCGTTAGAATTGAGGTATTTTTTTAAAGTTTTAAATCACTACTCTATCGTGAACTACACTTTATTTAGTGGGGGAATTTTTGATGATGCGATCCGAAACGATAGTGTGAGCCATGTACCCAATTTTTGTTAAACTAAATGTGTGATGAATATAGTTTTTAATTTATTTCCTGGACGCAAATAGCCAGACCAAAAAACGCACATTTATTCGCATTTTACCCGTTAGGAATGGATGGTTAGAATTCTGTATTGTTTGGGTTGGACATTTTCCTCGACTTCCCAGAGCATTGCTTGTCATATAATATACGGATACTGAAACACACAGTTGGCAAATAAAGCTCACAGCTAATAACTGTAAAAATGCTCATAGTACATTAAACATTAAAGCTCTGTCCCAGTTTGGGTAAAAAATCATAAAAAAGACGAAGAAAACGGAAGTATTTTGCACCTCAACTTCAACAGCATCTTCTTCTTTTTCTTATTGTGGGTCATCCCTCATATAAACTTCTTCTCAACTCAGTGCACATTGGACCGAATCGACAATTTAGCGGGAAAATGTGTTTTCTCTGTTCTCGTCGATTTTAGACGATTTTAGATGTCTTCAAAGAAGTTATTTGTAATTGAGTTTTGCATCTTTTAAGAAAAAAGTTGAATAGGGTGGCCCTTATTTAAGTTAAAATTTTGACTCAAACTTTTTTGTTTGATGAAATTCGTGGCTGCACTCTTCTGCAAACTTCTAGAAAATGTTATTTTGAACAACTTAGTCGAAGACACTTTTGATCTAACTCTTTATTTGAACTAAGTAAATTGATTTTGAAAGTTTTGACATAGGGTGGACCCAAAAAACAGTTTTTTTGGTCTAACTTTTTTATTTTCAGTGTTACGTGAATGTGGTCTTGAGAAGAGTTGCAGAGGAAGTAAAGATACACATTTTTGCTGAACATCGCAAGTTTGTAATTCTTGTGATTTTGAAGTTATAAGCAAATTTAAGTGAAAAACTATGAAATATTTAGATGCCCATAACTCATGGAGTTGGTTCAATAAAATTTTTCTTTTAGTGGCATTCGAAAGGCCATACAATAAACAATTTTTGCTGCAAAAACTGTGAGAACGTAATCTAACTAAGGTGATCTAACTCTTCATTTGAGCTAAGAAATGAAGAGTTAGATCAAAAGCGTCAGAGAAACACTTTTTTCCAGCTAAATTGTCGATTCGGTCCATTGTGCAGTGTTCTAACAGCACTTTCATAGCGGCGAATGATCAAGCGTTTCAAGCGCTATGTTTTATAGCCGCAGCTGTTCAAAAAAAAATGGATTCGGATTTTCCGAAACGTATACTCATTGATATTGATACTCACATCACACTTCGGAAAAAAACATCATTTTTATGTTTTGAATACTTCTTCTTCTTGGCATTACGTCCTCACTGGGATAGAGACTGCATCTCAGCTTAGTGTTCTTAAGAGCACTTCCACAGAGCTTTCTTTGCCAAAGTTGCCATTTTCGCATTCCTATATCGTATGGCAGGTACGATGATACTTAATGTCCAGGGAAGTCAAGGAAATTTACATTATGAAAGGTCCTGGGCCAACCGGGAGTCGAATCCAGACACCTTCAGCATGGCTTTGCTTTGTAGCCACCGACTATAACCACTCGGCTAAGGAAAAGGCCCCCTTTTGAATACATCTTGTGCACTATATTATATCCAAACCCAAATAACGGGAGTTCAATAAAACATGAGAATATTATAGTTAAAAAAATCAACGGATTCAGTATTTTTATTGAAGACGTAATGTCTATCCTTTAAAAAAAATAAAACGTCAATAGTATTGGAGAAGGGGCCCTGATCGGCCGTGCCCACGATGAGAATAAGTTCATTCGATTAAACAAGAGTTTTCAAGGATACAATCTATTTTACAAAAAACTTGCGATTGACCGCTTTTCACACGTTTGAAGGCATACGGAGCGCAATTCTAATGGAATAATAACAGTCCTGTGATACGCTAACACGTGCATTGCAATCCTAGTAGCCATGAATGGCGCGATTTGAACATCACGTAAAATTTGACAATTTTAAAGCAAACATTCCTATATCATACCTTTAGTATCACACTTTCAAAACATTTGTGTGGACCGTCTTATTTCCTGAAATCCCCTTCTTCTTACAATGTTTCGTAATTTTTGGATGCTCTCCAACAATTCTATTGCATGTTTTATATGGCTTTTCAAAGTGATCAAACAAAAGTTCCTTATTCGGAATGTAGCCTCCATATAAACGAAGTGTAAAAAAAGCTTTCCTTTTATGGACATGCTTTTGCTGCCACAACATTTATAACAAATTCAAATAATTGACATATTTAAAAAAAATTACTTCTTGATATCTTCAGCAAAGTTATAGATTTAGACGAGATACACTTAATAAGAATAAACCCAATACCCCGAAAAGTACAGAAGTCCATCTGGCGGAATTTTCATTTTAAATTTTTCCTTCTTCCAGATATCAGCTGTTTTTTTTTGTGAATAGAGTCCTAAATTTTTTGATAAAACCATGTTTTTATTGAGTAATACAATAGAGCGTGCTCTGGCTACTACTTTAACAACGTTTCCCGCTCAAATAACGGCTAAATCATATTTAATCTTATGTTCAAATTATGGGTCCAAAAACCTTGACACTTTTGACCATGTTTGACGTTCAGTAGTCGACAAAAAACGCCACAGAGATTTTACTTTTTAACACTGGGATTGTTCCTATCTGACATTGCGGAAGGGACACGGAAAACAGAATACACCCAAAATTTGAGCTTAAATCAAAGGATGCGACAAAATTAAAGAAAAAAAAACAGAAAAAACATATATTTTGATTCAAATCAACAAGAAACATTTAAAAATTGAGTAAATGTGTGCTTTTAGACTAAATGCGTCGATGCGTGCAGAAGTGTAGGGGAATTGTATTTATTGAGCAAATCTAGAAAAGTTATTCAAACCGACTCAAGTCAAAAAAGTATACAAACTTACTTTATCGATTCTACGTGGTTCGCAGACAAAATTCTACACATTTCGCTCTAAACCAACTCGATTTTTCACTTTTAGAGCGTTTACTTTCCGGATTTACAAAACGACGAAAGTAAGATTTTCAACTTTCGCTACCTAACCACTACTTTCGCCGCTCTGCTGTATGGAAAGACAAAGTGACTTATCCACGATTCAAAACAAAACACTACTTGAGCCGATTTTACACTGATACAAAAACGTCGAAAGTAACTGAATAATTCGGCTTATCATTTTGTAATAAAATTGTTGTGGGAAATAACAGGAACTCCCTAGTTTTTTATCGCGAGCTTATTATATGGAAAATTTAAGCAATGTACACGGCGAAAAAATGTTAAAAAGGTGATTCATTTTAAAACAGTTTTAGAAGACAGGTTGTGATTCTTCTGAATTAATTTTCTCAAAACCGTATGGAAGTTACTTACGTCGATTTGAAAAAGTAATCGAGAAATGTTTTTTTTAGGAACATATAATGCCAATGTTTTTAACTAACCCCTGGCTAAATTTCAAGTTTGATATTAGTACTACGTGCTACATTCATTCACGATTATATTAATCATATCGTATGTCGAAAAAGTAAGGTAGAAAATTGGGACGGAAACAAGGCTGATAATAAGCCATCGGAGCAAAATGAACACTTGCGTGAAATTCAGTGATTCCAAAATATATAATGACTGTCAATCGTTCCGATATATAAAAGGGCTCACCCTCAATCATAACAGTTAAAACAAACCTTTCTGGGTTCATTACTTTCATCGAAAATTACATTCTTACACCGCCTTGCTTATATGTAAATTTGAAACTGAGAAAAAGTTAAAGTTAATTTAAAGTGCAATTGAAGCAAAAAAAAGATCAAACTCTGAGTTTAAGGGGGTGTCCATTTCGCCTCGTGTGTTCATTATGCCCCTCAATCCCCCTACTAGTATTTCTTTGCCCTTGTGCAACGATTCCATATCGGGTTAGTGGGGTGCTTCCAGCAATATAACATGGCGACCATCCGTTACCATAGTATCAAAAACAACATCTTTTGGATGTCAGTGAACTGACATATAAAACATTGTGAGTGAAGAAAGTGGATAGTAACCTCTAAGAGGTACCCGGAAAATATCCTTATTTTGGCATATGGTTTGCTCTAATTTTCATTAAAGATTCTCCCTTATTTTCAAAATAATCTGTACTTCGGAGCATAGCTGTGCGGTTTTCAAACTCAACAAATTAAATAAAAAAAAAACAAACGAAACTCAAATACGAACTATTTGATAAAGAGCTAGCAATTATTTTTCCACATTACTTTTTCCACTTTTTCAGTGAGCTACTATATTTAACTACCATATGGTCGGTATTCCGACAAACTGATCCAAGTGCTTTCTGATGGTTTCAGGAAAACGTACCCCAAACATTTGAAATGTAGAAATATTGGCATCATTCGCTGTAATAATGTAACTTATCTATTTTATGATACATCTGTATCAAAACAGCATAGCGAAAATTAAAATTGATGGAGTCCTTATTATTATCCGTTTAGATGATAGTTTGGCGACCATATGGATCAACTGAACATATTAACATTAAGGCGAAGTAGGCCGTCATTGAAATTTGTTAGCACCGTTGATGATTGTTGCTAATTCATCTCACGATTTCAAATCAAAGAAAATCAGTTGGTTTTGCACAGACGCAGCTGAAAAAGTATCAGTTTACTTTATGTATGTTGGCGCACACAGTGATACTTTTTCAAGTAAACATAAACTATCAAGAATGAGTTTTATCGCTTTGAAATTGCACGCAGCAAAGTGCTGCCAAAACGAATGACGGGTTACTTCGCCTTAGTTCTCTCCTACATATATTGTGCTCTGCAAGATAAATCCACGTAATGCGATTATCTGAAAATGTCGATATACCGTCGCAATGATAATAAAAATCACCAAATGTTTCAGATTTAGCAAATTTAAAACATTTGCGTCCATAAACAACGAAAAAAACCGAGCCTACTTGAATTTTGACCTTGCGTTTGAATTGCGCACATATCTTCTGCGCGTTACCGCCACCGCTGGATGTGGATTTAAAATGAGCGCCGCAATATCTTAAGACCGACTAACAAACATTACCTAGTTGATTAAATGCTTCATCAGATATTTGAAATATACGCATTATCAATATCAAGCAGTTTACTGCTCATAAGGAGTTATTCAATTATTATGCTGCACGGAAAAAATCCATTGCCGGATTCATGAACAAAAAGTCATGAATTCATAAAATTTTATGTTTCATGATATCATGACTAAAAGTCATGAAATCGTGACTATTATGCAAGAATTCGTATGCTCAGGGCGTTATACAAATCCAACTGTCACTTTTTCCACCTTATTCAAAGTGCCTCATGGCGATCGGTGATTTTTTCTAGTGAAATAAAAATAGTTTTGTTTTTGAAAAAGTTTGAATTCTTCTGAACCTTGACATCATATCGATGACATTCTTGGCGAATTCCCGTGAGTTTCACGACACAATTATTCTGCCGGAGCTGTTGGATGTTCCATTATGTACCGTAAACCGTAATTGATCACTTTTTCACAACTTTTTCTCATGATTTCCTTTGGAGTCCAAAAATTGTCAAATTTATTTCGGTAAAATCAGTACTTCAGTAATCTCTATCAGTTTACGTTATCGATTTCTAAGGAAATAAAATTTAACATTTCATAACATTAGTTTGAATATCAAAAATTGAAATTAACACATTGGGGCGAAATTGATCACTTTATAATAAAGCATATTCTAGAATGTAAAATTTCCCTATCTTCTAAATTTGGGTCTCCTGAATCTGAAAATGATGTCAAAATTCTTACAACTCTTGTATATCATCATTTTATTGCAAAATTAAACTTTGTAAATCTGCATAATACGCCTAAATGTATGCAATTTCGCTTGAAACAAAGCACGTTATTCAAGAAAAAATGGTTTTACGAACAAAAAACTATTATTGTAATGCTGTACGATTTCAAAAATGAGTTCAACAGTTCACACTGAAGCTAACACAACATTTTTAGCACTCAAAGTTTACATGCATGCTTAGCACCAGCGGATTGTTTAGTACCGACATGTCCAACAGTATTGCTAACACCTTCAAAAACTGTGTATATTTCTATGCAAAACTGACCTTAAAAAAAATAAAATATTTATAACCATCATTAGACATATTTAAACTAGAAAACATGGAATGTCTATGATGGTATTAAGGTCGAAGTATTAAGCACCCTTGAAAGGAAATGCTATTTGGAACCGACCTGATCAAATTCACCCCAGTGATCAATTTGCCCCCGGATTACGGTACTTACTTCATCCTGACTATGCAGAACCGGGCAATGTAAGGCTTCCAGCGGAGATTTTGCTTGACAAGCTCATCGGCGATTTAAAGTGTTCGGAAGTGATGCATTCCCCACGTTTTATAAAAGAGCAGCTCACAAAAGGCCTTCGGCAGCCGAATGTTCCAGTTCCACTTTCCACATCCGCAGAGTCGTTAAGGAGTCTTCCATCACTCATGCAATCCACCAGCTCAGGGACCATTTGCCAATTCAATTGATGCTCGAAACAACATTTTGCGTACAAACCTAACCACCGAATGTTTGCGTTCTAAAGTTAGGTTGACATTTGTGGAATGTTTTCACGGGTTATTACAAACCTACCGGCACAAAAGCAGTAACAATTTTATTCTTAAAATTATTTGTTTACCAATGGCAAACATAAACTGGGATCTTAATTGACGTATAATGTTTCGTTTTCATGAATCGACTTTCAATTCATGGTTCAGGGATTCTGCTTCATGATTTCATGACTCAACTTGCCACTTTTCAGCACCAAAATTGGAATCATAAATGACAGGCATCTGAATACATGAAATGTGCTTATGTTTTCATGACCTGTGTTCATGATATCAGATCCTGCTTCATGATTTCATGACCAAAATTGCCACTTTTCGTATCAAAAATAGGAATCATAAATGACAGATGACTAAATCCATGAATAGTGCATGTTTCCATGAATTTTATTCATGGTTTCAGTATACATGCTTCATGATTTGAGGATTTCAATTGACAGTTTTCTTCGCCAAAAGTTGAAAACGTAACGTCAGTCGGCGTTACGGTAAAATGCTTCATGATTTCATGACTTTTGGTCATGGTGTATTTTCATAACATGAAAACACACCTTCCTCCGGAAAACATGACTCTTTCTTCTGTTTTAGAGTGCCGCATTTTTACTCGTGTGTCCCCACCTTCTAATCAAAACTGATCTCAAAATGTTATGCTTTCGGAATAGTAACCCATTTGGGGTAGTGGCTTTCGGGGTAATGGCGTTCGGAGTAATGGCATTCGAGATAGTGTGATAGAGTCATCCTAGAAATATGCACGCTTTTTTGGAAAAACAGAAATTTTTGACAGTGAAAAGTTGACGTATCGCCCTCAATTCGAATTTAATTAATAATGATTTTGAATATGGAAAAATGATTTGAATCTCGCAAACACAATAGAAAACCATCATAATGATAAGAATTGTAACAATGTATTTTGTACCATGTTTAAATTACACAGCGTAACATATATGACATTTTCGCATGTCACAAGGATTATGTGTCACTAGTAGATTTTGGGTTGCTGAATCTGATGCCGTTCTCAGAAATATTTCAGCATGTCACAATTTTTAAATACACATCACCAAAGTTGTATAAAACAATCCCTAGAAACATTAATAGCTGAACAACAGTTTATTCAGCTGGAATATGCCTTTGAATGATTTTTTTCAATTCTTGTTCCACACAAGAGTTTCAAAATAAAATCAATTATTATGGATATCAACGATCATGGTATCAAACATGCAAGAAAAATAATAAGAATGAACTTTCGAACAATAATGTAAAAAGTTTATTTTCCATCAATTATGAAGATGTTTTTGGATTGACATCTTGCAGGGTAAGAAGAACTCAAATTGCTCATGTGAATGTTACAAATGCTTTAGATTAGTAATGAAATTACTATCACTGAAGTAAGAACCCTATGTGTCATCGTAGGTGAAAAAAAACTCTCTTATGCAATGATTTGTTTAGAAATTATCATCTTCTGTTTCGTCATGTTTGCAATGTATTATACACAGGGATTGAGTCCTGAGAAAATTGAGAGAATATCTCACGTATATCTCTCGGTAACTATCATAATCTGCAGCACATTATGAGAGACTGTTTATCTTATACTACTACAACTTTGATTAGATCGTGGGGGCAACAGTGCATGCTTAAACCCCTCTAAACATGATTCCAAATCTAGGGGACAGTATTGCTATAGGAAATTCGAGGATTGTTTATCGTGCCAGTACCGGTGCCCCAACGGAAAACAAGCGAGAGAAATGGATTTTATTATCGCTCTCTTTCTTTGGGGCTCTCGTTCGCTGCTCCTATTTATCAGACTTGTTACAACTTGCGATGCATTGCCGATCATAGACCGCAACAGATGGGATGTTTTTCTTCGCTTGCTTTGATCGTGCTTCAAAATCAAATGAGATCGAATTCTGCAATGCCTGATTATACATACAGTAAATGAAATAATACTATTAAAATGAACGTAAGTTTTGACCAACTGTCTCAGAAAAACATTTAGTTAAGGAGTATTGATAATTTTGCAACGTAATGTAGCACATTTTTAAGTATCTCCAAGAATAAAAGGCACGTCAAAATCTAAAAAAACAACTTATGGCCAGATATTTGTTCCAGTTACTCCTCTGTGCGCCGCAGTCAGAAAACGGTTCACATTGAACTTGAACTGTACCTTTCGGTGTACCTATATCTCTTAACATGGAGAACGCGGCAGCAATCGTTGGTTGAAAGCGGCCATTTGACGTGAGAAAAGTGTATGCAAAACCTGTGGCCAATAAACAATACGTGATAAGAAAGGATGCGGTGGCCGGTGATCTACGACACGGAACGCTTTGAATAACGAGTTTCGTACGTGATCATGACGGGCGGTGATTGAAAGACGACGCAATTGTCTAACGGCCTGGACGGCTGAACCGAACGGTTGACATTTTATTGTTGGCTTCCAAATCTGATAAATTTGATTTAAGCAAATGCTCATGACATTCGATCATTCCAAGTATTGTGTAATTGGCAGGAAATATCATGGAAATAAATTACCGGTAGACAGTATAGGCATGAGGGAATGTTATTCTTTAAACATTTTTAGAGCAATGCAGTGTAATCTAGCCAAAACATATATTTGTTTTAATGACCTTATGAACCATTTTTTATTTTTGACTTTTCGAAAAATGGATGCATTCGACAGCGACGGCAAATTTGATCTAGTTTCAGTAATTTGCTTGGTCATGGATATTGGCTATTAGCAGGGTTGGGAAAAAATCTGAAATTCACTCTACAGTAGTCAAACAAAGCCAATCACAGTCAGCGAAGCCAGTGAAACTCACGCCCATCGCTGCTGTAGGCAAAAAGCCTTGAAAATTGCAAAACACCCGTTGCTAAGGGCAACCCGAAATTACTGTAGAAAAATGTTCTATTTCCCGCTGCATTTCCCGCATTTACCGTGGTGAATCAAAATCCGGACGATACCAATATCCGGACACTTTAATTATATTAATAAATTACAGTTAAAATTGAGTGATTATATGTCTGGTTTTGTTCATTCCCCTTTAAATGAACAATGCTGATCATTTTACACTTATTTCTAATCTAGTAACCACTGCTAAATAATTAATAAATATAAAAACAAATTATTTGTTCATGTTGGACGTCATTTCGTCGCGATTTAACTTCAACTCGAGTTGAACGATCGATGAACGATGAACGAACAACGTTTGTTTGATGTAAAAGTTAGTAAAATATATCTTTATAGAATTTTTATCCAAAACTGTTCAAAAGAAGATATTTTGGAAATTCGGTGACTCCACTATCATTAAATAAATTGGAAATATACATTTATCGGTGTGCAAAAAAACTGTCCGGGATTATGAGCCAGTGTTTTCAGATCCGGACATCGCGTAACGGACCCCCGTTTTACTAGTGTAAAAGAGAAATTCCCGAAAGAAAAAATATGTGAAAATTTGAAAACAACTGTGGATAGTGTAGTGAGTATTCAGAATGAAATTGATTATTGGATAAATTGTATTTATCTTCAATAATAGCTGTTCGAGCTGCATCGAATGCAGTTCAAGCTACGTGTGCTTCAGCTCAGGTAATCAAACCAGTTTTATTACAAACCTGTTATTTGTTTTGCCATTGGCAATCTTGGACATCAAGTTTATTTAAGATTATTATTTAATTGCGTGTTGATATTATTTTCATTGAAATTTAATGAATATTCCATGCTATAACACCTTTGTCCGGATTTCGAATCAAAAGTGTCCGGAATTAAAGCCATCATTTGTCTAAGGTGTCCGGATTTTAAGACAAGACATGCTTCAATATTTGATTAATTTTTGTGTTGAAATCATGATTTTTATCAAAAATTTCATCAATTCCATGAAGATCTGGCTTTAAGCAATCTATCGAGCTATATTATATCGAGAATTTTCTAAAACAACACGCTCATATTGAAGTAAGAACATTTGTGGCACCTTAAGCGTCCGGGTATTGATGCACCACGGTAGAGCCTTCAATGACACTACTGATTTAGGGAGATTCATATACCCAATATACCGTGGTGAATCGAAATCCGGACGGTACCAATATCCGGACACTCTGATAATATTCAATTATTTTGGCCGTTAAAGAATTGGATTTTATTCATACTTTTGACTTTAAATATTTAATATTACCTACTACCATTTTCAATCTAGTTAACATTGCCAAATAATTACTAGAAATAAAAATAAGTTTGTTGTTTCTGTCGAACGTCATTTCATCGCGGTCCGTTTTGATTCAAGTTAGACGAACTGTGAACGCACAAACTAGGGCACGAACAACGTTTAGTGAATAAAAAGTGTGTGAAGCATATTTTTGTGGATTGTTTGACCAGAATTAAGTCTAGAATGATACTTTTAATGTTCGATAACACTACTGATGTGAGAATAATACAATTGTGTATTCAAACGGTGTAAAAAGAGACTGCCGGAATTATGAGCCAGAGATTGCAAATCCGGACATCACATGGAAAACCTACTTTGAACAAGTGTAAATGTTTTTTTAAGATAAAATAAGAGAAGAGTTGAACGATATTCATAAACAGCGTTGTGAGTTATCAGAAGATGGATCAGTGTAAAATTAATTGTGTATATTTTCCGGTATCAGAATCAAGCCGCACGTAAATCGCAGTAGGCGTTGCCGCGAACGGTCGTGTTTTGTTTTCCTGCTACACTTTTTTTGTGCTCTCTTTTTTCGCGACTTTGCCGATGATTTGCCTGGTGCTACGCCATCCGGATTGTATTTCGGATGTGAATATTGAAAAAAAAAAAACCTCGATATAGAATAGTGAAAAAATATCAGCGCGTTTCGTGTGACCAAAGACTTCTTCAATGTGATGGTTTAAGACAGGTTCTAGTTGGTTTTGTTAATGAATTTCAACGTGATTTTTTTGTTGTTGTTGCTGTGTTGATAATTTGGCTGACAGTATACTACGCCACCGGATGGTTTCAACAATAAAAAATAACACATTATTGTGATAATTGTGAAAAATGGGTGAAGGTAGGAGTAAAAAATGTGGTCTAGAAATGACAAGTGGTAAGTGCGTCACAAGGAGAAGAAAATGCATACCAAATTAGTTGCTGATTTGATTTGGTGACAACGCTGCCTTGGATGAATTTTGGTGAGAATGTTCTGATTATATAATTATTTGTACTTGAACATTAAATACGCGCCAGTTTCAAAGTAACCATCTTTGAAACAGGAAGTGTGTATGCATTATCATTATCCATTTGATAACGGTAATGCATATATGCGGGGCTTGTTGTAAGTGAAAGTGACTTCTGAATGGACGTGTCTCTCCAGCCATTCTGAAATGGGTCACCGGATCTGCAATAGAGCTATCACCTTCTAACTCCCGGACTGAAGCTTTTTGCAAAACTGTAGTACCAAAGCAGTTTTGCTGAAAACTTTTTTCCATAATACCACTGCCGGACAGTGGGGGTTAGATGGATTATACACACACACACACACACACAGAATCAAGCCGCACGTAAATGAACTCAAACTACACGCGCTGCAGATCAGGTAGCTAAAACACTAATAATAGTTACGTTTTGATCTTTGTGGCATTATAGGAAGATTACATGCATCGAATTGACACAAGAACGATGTGTGAAGTTGTATAGGATGTGTTGGAAATCATCCGAAATATGGCTATTGGCCATGGTAAATTGGCTCCTAAAAATATGAAATGGAACAAAACTAGAGCATGCTAAAGTTGAGACATGCGCTGCTGTTATTCAGAACAGTACGGCACAATTAAAACAATAATGAAGGTCAATAAGCAACGTTAGATATTTTCCATTGTAATATAAGTAAATGACCTGCTTTGAAATATGATTGTGTATCTAAAATCAGTTCAAAACAAACAAATTAAGTTATACAGTATGTGAACAAAAGTGAGCTTCCCTCTTCGGCAGCGTTCTTTTCTGCAGAGCAGGTTTTACCGAACAACGTCTGGATATGACGATCCAGTAGAGTAAGGTGGGGCAAAAGTTCGACCTTAGTGGTATAATCAAAGTTTCCAGGAAAACAAGAGCAGTTGAAACAAAACAAATACCATACAGTGAACCTTCAACATATTGGCTAAAATTTGGCTGAACATACTTGTGTCAAAATATTTACCCATTTTTATCTATAACAGTTTCAAAATTGATTGTCTTAAACGAACTTTTGCCCCACTGGTGGGGCAAGAGTTCGAATCTAGTGTGGGGCAAAAGTTCGCTGGCTAAAACACAAAATATCGATACTTTAATGACAGTCATACTTTACACCAGCCGTAAACTTAAGTTTGACGAAAAATACACACTAAATTTTCAGCAAAAAGTTGCCCAAAACAGGGTTAATTGAAATATACTCAAAAATAACAGTTTTTCGCAAAACTGAGTGCAAATGTAAAATTTTGGTGACATTTTCGCACGATCAGACAAATTTTGCTAAACTTGATTTGCAAATTTTCCCGTGAGTTTATGCATAGGTCGAACTTTTGCCTCGCTGATTCGAACTTTTGCCCCACTATGGGCTAAAAATTGTTTCCAAGCATTTATTCAAAAACTAATGCACCTCAAAGCATCCTTATGATAGGCCTAGAAACGCCCTTAGATAAAATATTGAAAAAGATTTTATCTTCAATTAGTTCCATGCAACGAAAGTTTGACCAAAAATTACAATATTCACGTAGAATAACAACAAATAGCCATAACTTTTCCAAATCTCAATCGATTTTTATGATATTTGGAGTAAAAGTCTCTTACTTGAATAGCATTCGAGCCACCATGACATTTATAAGTTTTGTTATGAATTGAGCTAGAAATCTTAAAAAGAAACTCTTGCCCCACTCGAACTTTTGCCCCACTTTACTCTATGTTCGATGATTCGTTCTTTTGCTCAGGTTGAGGATCTGTCTTGGGATCTGTAAGGCTTTGATGTAACATCGCTGCGCTTCAAACACAAAATTTGTCGTACATCGTTGTTATAATTTATGATTATATTTTATTTATTCATTAGGACATCGATGTCAGATGGATTGAAATAAATAAATTTGTACTGTTACACCCTATACGATGATGTGTTTGCTAAGTATGATCGCAACCGCATTTTATTCGATTTTTCAGAAAAAAGGTCAACTTAATCTCAGTAATTTATGAACGGATTTGAATGAAATTTACACAACACATCAGATATTACTTGAATTTCGACCCACGAGTTCAAAAGCAAAATCAATTCGACAAAAGTGAAAATTTTGATAAACAATTATAAACGCTTTTTGTCCAAATATGAAAGACCCGCACAAACATTGGCTTCATTAAACTCGTTTGTCTAATATTAATGAACAACTTTGCTGAATGTACTATGAAATTATTTCTTCAATTATTTAAGTTATGTCAAACATTAATATTTATCAAAACATTCACTTTAGTTAAATCGTAATTACTTTTGAACTCAATCCACACGTAAAAAAATAAACAGTAGACAATAAAAGTCAAACCTCAAGTTATGGCTGCTGTGCAAATTTTATTCAAATCGATCCATTAACATTTTCCATAACTGACAATTTTTTATGTGAAATCGAAGAAGTTACAAGTAAGCGGTAATATAAATGCCTTTAAGAATTTTGGCCGAGAAATTGGTCCTGTTACTCCTAAGCGCTGCGCGAGCGTTGGTGGTAGGTCGCCGAAAGTCGGAACTCTGAATCCGTCGCATTAAGATACCGGTTCCATTCGGTGAGCCACAACTAATTATTATTTATGATGATTATTTGATGGCGCATGTTTTATCAGATGGAAATGGATTGTCAGCCAAAAAGCTTTTGATTCGAATTCGAATCGTAGTCGTTAAACACGTAGAATGGTGTGATTTCGGGGTGCAAAAGGGTCACATTTCATTTGCACCAACAGTGACGGCTCTCGCAGTACAACCGTGTCAGTAGTGTTAAAAACCAGACCCACCTTGGCCTTTCGAGTGGAATTTTACTACATTATTGTCTGAATGATCCTAGTGCATATTTACATACTTATATTGTCTTGTGGCACGGTTTGGCGTTACTTGTATGGTTGGCACCCTTCGATTTCTACTCAACATGACACCTAGAAAGACATCATTCAAGAGGTGCCCCGTACCTTCGAAGCGTAGGTATACAAGAAACATGATGGAATATCGTCATACTCAATAAATCGTGTGAATATATCAGAACACAATCAGGAGAGTAGCTGTGTACGAGTTATGCTTACTCATGAGCAGACACATTGCGGTCACGCGGTTTGACATTATGGGAATGTACAAAATTTGTCGGACATGCTAACTATTTAATGTTGATTTTTTCCTGCAGATATTTCACTTACAGATTTGAGTTTTCCTGGTTGGATGAATCGTCACAGAAAAAGCACACCATGTTAAACAGATTGTATTGGGTTGTTCCAGGTCACCTTTTTAAAAAAAATTCCCAAGATGCCCCATTTAATCATGAGAACACCATGGGCCTTCCTTTGCCGACTGGTTAGAGCCCGCTTCGGCAAAGGTATCTGGGTCCGATTCCCAGTCAGTCTAGGATCTTTTCGTAAAAGGAAATTTCCTTGACTTCTATGGGCATAGAGTATCATCGTACTTGCCAAACGATATACGAATGCGAAAATGGCAACATTGGCAAAGGAAGCTCTCAGTTAATAACTGTGGAAATGCTCATCAAAACAATAAGCTGTGAAGCAGGCTTTGTCCCAGTGAGGACGTAATGCTAAAAAGAAGAAGACGAAGATTTTCTGTGTTTCAATTCATGCTATCCTGATTTATATAATAATACATATATTCTTCTATAAAATAAAACATGCAGGTATAATATTAAGTTTTTCACTATCATTGTCCACCTCAATTACACTCACATGATACCGTTTTCTACAGCTAAAGCAGATGCTCTGGGAAATACACAATTAAAATTTCATTCAAGTGTAATTATCATGCATGTCAACCGATGAAACCTTCTATGAATAATATAATCCATAAACTAAGGGTTTGCGGCATACACGACTTTGGAACCGTATGGTGCAGTGATTTGACAAACATCATAAAATCACATGATAATAACTGTTGATTGGGCCACACAGTCTCTCCAAGTCTGCCAGCAAGCCCTGTGACCGATTTCCATTATATGTGCGAACCATGCAATAATAATGTTGGTTGGGTTTCAGTCATTGAAACCCATTGAATTTATCCGACTGTAACCGAGGGGAAACCTCCGTCAAGCGACCCGTCAGAACATTAGAAAGAGACTTCAACAGGTGAATGAACAAAAGAGCCCTTCGTCGTTCGCTGATGATGCACAACGTTATTTAGTTCACATCAGCCAAACCTAGGTTCATCTGTCACACAACTCGTCGATTTGTATAGCGGGTTTGAGATAAAAGATTTTACGAGTCAAGGATGACACTTGACGTTCAATTTTCATGTATGAGCAAAACATACAGCCCTCGGCAGAAACAATAAGGCCTGTTTTGTAAATTGCAGTGCAAGTATCGTGGCTTGGGTTTTGTCTTTTTCTAGAAAATAGTATATGCATAGAGAATCGCAATACAATATATTGGATAGTATTTGACCTCCGATCCGTTTTTTAAATTCCTTTATTATTATCATTGCAAACATTACATTCATTTATTATATCTAGGTGTTCTATGTTAGACAACACTATCATCCTAAATTGGTAAAACAAAATTAAGCTTTTATTAACATTTTGTTAACAACATATTACATTTCATTTGCCACAGCAGTTCAGAATTTTTACAGGTGAGTTCATTTCGCCTACTTATGAAGGAAAAAAGCGCCTTCAATTTACAAAAGCTTACTTAACCTAAATATATAACGCATTAATCGTGGCAATAGAAGATTTTTGTATAAAATTATTAGTAGACATTTGTTCCAGTGTTTCAACATTGGATATTTTATGTAATTCATTAGTACTACGCAACAGAGGAACCTTCAGAATAATTTTCAAGATTTTATTTTGAATTCTCTGCAGAGCTTTGAAGTGGATCGTTCTGCCCCGACCAATGGAGTGCATATTGCGCCAACCGGAAGCTCAACAGAAAATGTGATGTAAAATATAAATCTTTGTGTTATTTCACCAAATCATCTTATCAACAACTAACCCAGTCTCTAATCATCTATTGGCTCCATCCCATTACCCCGAACGCCATTACCCCGAATGTCACTACCCCGAATGGGTCACTGCCCCGAAATCCGTTACCCCAAATGGGTCATTACCCCGAACGCCACTACCCCGAATGAGCCATTACCCCGAATAGTATGAGATACAGTGCAGTATCTTGTTTTGCGGACAAACATGCGTGTCTAACGAAAACTGGTAATTAATAGCACGTAAAATTCGTCGGTAAAATGTTCATCATTTATTTTCCCTTCTTTTATATGTCAGCCATTCTTTTGAAATATCTTGTTGGCAAATATCTTCTTCTCACTCTCTCTCTGAGAGTGTGCCTGTTTATTAGCTCAGTAGGCAGTTTCGCAGTTCAAGGATCCGTTCACAATTTTCATAACGCCAAAAATAGCCATTGTTGACACCTTCCCACCCCCTCGTACAATTTTTTGTATGGAAATTCTACATATTGTGTATGAGCTGTAACAATTTGCAGACAACTACCAACAACATTTTTTTGCACCCTTCAGCGTTACAAAATTTGTGAATGGGCTTTTAATAAAATAAGCGTTTTATTGACTGAGAGCTTTCCTTGTCAATTTTCCATTCTTGTACGTGTGCCTCTATCCCCAGGGACGTCAAGGAAAAGTTCAATGCATAAGATCCACCTCGGAGGAATTCGAACCCATAACCCTCAATATGGTCTTGCTGAACAGCTGCGTGATCACCGTCATTTGGACTTCTTGGTGGTGTTCATATTTCAATTTTGTTTTTAAACACATATGTTCGTTTCATATGAATATAGGTTGTGCCATAGCATCACGTTGTTACAGTGATCATTCACGTCATAGCTGCAAACATTTTACCAGAAATTTGACCTTCTTTCTTAAATAGGCTGTTCTTTCAAGTTTTCGTTGGATAAGCTAGTTACTATAGTCACCATATAGAACAGCTTTTTTTAAAGAATATATCCTGAAGGCATTCACTAAAGTGAATCCTGCTATAATCTTCTTGCATAAAAACAGACAGGTCTCTTATGGATTTGCTCACCATTTTTCTGCCATCATCATTTCTTCAATGTCGTGAATAATTGAAAACTATTTTTGTGATTATCTCATCAAAATTCAAAATAATGATCCAACAAACCAACGAAAGTTTTTACTGTAGCGGCAATCAGAGGCCGCCGTTTTTCTAACTTGTACAAATGTATTAACGTTTCCTTGCTATAGCGGAACGGTTGTTCATCAAGTTGGTCTCTAAGCGGGTTTCATAGAACAACACTTGCAGTGACTATGTCGGGGTGATCTTCCATAACCACCGTTTACGAAACAAAATCTTTAACAAGATCTCTTAATGCTAGTAGCCTGGCACCGACAAAAATGAGTAAATGAAGTGGGTATCGGTGTCCAATAAGAGACATTACTACATCATAATTTTGTGCCTATTATATCTATCCTTTTCATAATAAGTTCACCCTTCTTTTCAAAATAGGCTGTTCTTCAGAGCATTGCAAAGTGGCTGTGAGAATCTCACCAAAATTAGAGGACAAATCCATACAAAACTTAGTATGTGACAATTATTTGCTGAAAAACTAGCTGCTTTTTTATCTTCTAATATTTCAAAAATCCATTATTGAGCCAAACTCGTTAAATGCTCATAAGGAATCGTACAATTATCTTCCCACTCTCTAACTAGAATAAGTCTCAAAATGTTATACATTCGGGGTAATGGCGTTCGGGGTAGTGACCCATTCGGGGTAGTGGCGTTCGGGATAATGACCCATTCGGGTAATGACTTTCAGGGTAGTGGCGTTCGGGGTAGTGTCATAGAGTCCATCTATTTTATGATTCAAGGTTGTAAAACAACAAGTGAAATGATCGGGAAAGTTACATCAGAATCGTGCTTTTCGAATTAATTGTTCTATCTTCCTCTTAAGTGTTCCAAAATGTATCAAATTCTCAGGGTGTCATTAATTTGCAACGTTCCATCAATCTGCATAGTGTTTTCACTTGAAACTCGTTTTTTTTTTTCAGAGAAATTTAAAAGGTACGTTTTGCTTCAACAGTGCATATTACCCCAGGAACCCCTAGGGGAAGTGGTGGTAAAATGAACAGGGGTGGTAAAATGAACACCGTGCCTTTTACCGAGAAAAAACAAATTTCGATGAATTTTTATCACGCACGGACGATTTAAAGCATAAATCTGAGTGTTCGAGTTGATACGTAGGTCAATTGAAGTGAAAATAGAATAGAAAACCGCGTTTGAAAATTACAACTGACGTAACTTTTAGCTCGGAAGATTTGAGGTTTTTCAGTGAGTTGAATATCGTTATGATATGATGTCAAATCTGATACCTTTAGAATTCTTTTTGAATGGGTTATAATTATTATTGGATGTATTTTCGGTGGGGCAATGAAAATTTTCAGATATATTTGTTTTGCTCAAGTTTTTTGCGTGGTGTTAATTTTACCACCAACCGCTGTTCATTTTACCCACATAGTGCAGGTAAAATGAACATTTGCATCGCTTTTTGATAGCGATGAAAATATGTGAAAATTTAGCTATCTTAGTCTGAATCCATGTAGCTGCTATAGATTACATCCCTATTTTTGATGTTGTGCGATTGAACTGTACAAATTCCTCGTTTTTTTTATCAGAAACAAGATGATTTCCTTAAGGTGTTCATTTTACCACCCCTCCCCCTATTATTAGTTGAGTTAAGGAAGCATTAGCGGAATCTCCTGAAATATCCTGAAGAGCACTCATCAAATTAAATTCTGCCGTTGGAATTAGGGTAGAAGCACCGATTTTGGCCATACGCCAGTTGTAGTCATAGCGGATTATATACCGTTTTACATAGCCAATCAGTATGAAACCTTTTGTGTTCAGCAGATCACATTCATATGATAAAGCTACATTTATTTAGTCGTCCAAAATGATTCAAAAAATAAGAAAAACAATTCATTTTCCTTATAATTTTAACTCCCATACACCATTTGGCTAGGGTTATCCTAATTTGGCCACTTTTGTGAGAAATCAATGCAATTGGCCAATTTAGGAACCGAAGTTAAATCTCTGGCCGAAACTGGTTCCGTTGGCATATATTAACCAACGGAATTTTCAAAGCGAAAAGTGGTTTTAGATCAGTTTTGATATTTTACACACATAATATGGATTGAAATCTTGCATTTGACATATTTGTAGTATCAATACGGCTTCCCATTTAATTTTTATGGACATTTTCGCTTAGACTGGCCAAAACCGGTGCTTTTACCCTACTTTGATAATTATTCCATGACATTAAAGTCACCAATGACAAACAATGTTGACTTTTTGCGAGTCAATTTTCGTAAGTCAGTTTGGAGCAAATTAACTTGCTGTCCAGAGCATTGAAAAGGCAAATAGGCAGCTATGAAAGTATATTTACCAAACTGTGTTTCAACAGATTCAGATCAAGGTATCATATACGTTTCAGTAATAACTGCTATATGCACGTTATTAGCTGTGAGAAAATTGAACAGCTCGTCCTCTTTACCATTGAAAGAACGAGCATTCCAATTTAAAATATTCAAATTATAAATAATTAGATAAGGATCCATTAGAAAAACGTAATACAATAACAATTTGATTAGTAAATTTTACACCAAATTGGATTGCTTCAGTCATATTGGTGGCTTTGAACATTGCATCAATCATTAGATTCGATTGTTCAGTTAGAAAATTAAAATCTGAGGTAGACATATCATCTTTCATCTGCCTGGCACGAGCCTCGACGACTCTCCTTCGGGATGGGCAAGCCCAAAAATTGGACTCATGATTGCCTCCGCAATTCGAGCAAATAAACTTGGTGGTATCTTCCTTCACAGGGCAGACGTCCTTAGCGTGAGAAGAACCTTCGCAAATCATGCATTTAGCATCCATGCGGCAATTTTTTGTACCATGACCCCACTTTTGGCACCGACGGCACTGAGTAGGGTTCTGGTAATTTCCTCCAGGTTTCTGGAAATATTCCCATAAAGCTTTAGAAAATGTTCCCAAGTCTAACTTTTTCTAAAGCTTTAATATTATTTAGATCTTTTTTGTTAAAGTGAAGTAAATAATATTCTTAAGAAAGCCCATTCCGAACAATGCCAGATCGGGTTCCCTTTTCGTAATGTAAAGTAAATCCAAGTAAATCATTTAATCCATTTTTGATCTCACATGAAGACCTTTCAAGACGACTTTGAATAAACGTTTAGTTTTGTCGTCATAAGTAAAAAAATTGTGCTTCTTCTCTTCAAGATGTTTGAGAAAAAGTTCGCGATCTTTAAGAGTTTCCGGCAAAACGCGACAGTTCCCTTTCTTTGCAACTTGGAAGGAAGCCTTGATTCCCCCACTGGAGTTCAAGATCTTCTGTCTAAATTATCCAAATCCGGAACAACTCACCATGATAGGCGACGCTCTTTGTTTCCTCACTAGAATAAAAGAGCCTGGGCTAGAGGCTACCTCGATTAGGTGTTCGGAATATTTATCTAGAGCACCGAACTGATTGATTTCGATACAATTATCAACATTAACCATTTCACCCTTGGAAGAAAGTGCGCATTCCGGAGTCCTCTCTTCCATTATTGCTACGTTTAGTGGCAGTGTATCTATGAAAACCCTAGATTTCCATCCAATTGTACAAAATATATAAAAAAGATTGCTCCATTCAATCAAGCCTCTAATTGATTTTGCGAAATTTCATGATTAAGACAGGCGATTTTTATGATTCCGAAATTAACTCCAGTATGAACAAGTTTTTTTTTACAGAATTCAAAGAACCGTAATCCGTGGTCAAACTGAAAAAAAAATCTTTTCAGTGCTACAAAAACAGTAATTTTCAGTACTATTTTTCTACTAATGCTCTCTTTACGATCCTTGTTTGGAACCGTGCCTTCGATTTTTCGTTGGACCCGTTAGTGAAAACTGGACACCATTTTGGAAAAAAAGAAACTTCTTAGAAGGTCTTTTTTTTCTTCCGTTTATTCACAAAATATGGTTGCAACCACGAACAAAAGGAAGAGTGAATCTCTGAATTCACAACTTCGTTCCAAAATAGCGGGATAAGCCAAATACCAGAGTATGTTACATTTTTTCACGACCTTATTCTTAACCCTTTTCTTATCGTTTTTTACGGATGAGTCGCGAACATCATGCTCGATTGCTTGTTGAGTTGAACATTAAAAAAGTTTGGGAACCTATGTTGAAGAACATTGTGAACATAACTGTTAAGCGTAAACTATTCGATCGCTTGGTTAATCATTACACTATAATCTTCATTTGTTTTATTATTCCAAATTGTTCAAGTTTATTGTATCATATTGCAACTCAATTTTGTCCACAAGCCAAAGAGTAGTAAAATACCTATCTTTGCAAGTAATAACATTTATAACCGTTCCGCAGCGATTTGTTTGTCAAATTAACTTGCTGTCCAGAGCATTGAAAAGGCAAATAGGCAGCTATGAAAGTATATTTACCAAACTGTGTTTCAACAGATTCAGATCAAGGTATTAAATACGTTTCAGTAATAACTGCTATATGCACGTTATTAGCTGTGAGAAAATTAAACAGCTCGTCCTCTTTACCATTGAAAGAACGAGCATTCCAATTTAAAATATTCAAATTATAAATAATTAGATTACGATCCATTAGAAAAACGTAATACAATAACAATTTGATTAGTAAATTTTGCACCAAATTGGACTGCTTCAGTCATAGTGGTGGCTTTGAACATTGCATCAATCATTAGATTCGATTGTTCAGTTAGAAAATTAAAATCAGAGGTAGACATATCACTTGAAGTAGGTACATTATCTGATGATTCGAACGGCTACCCGATGGATTGAAATTAGTTTGTGAATGAGCATGTTTATTATCTCCCTATTGGGTATGATTCATGATCAAGTGATCGTTAACTGAAAAATGAGCAATGCTCGATTCTCTACCAGGAAAATTCCGGAAAGGACCGTTATCGTAACGGATATTATCTTTCATCTGCCTGGCACGAGCCTCGACGACTCTCCTTCAGGAAGGGCAAGCCCAAAAATTAGACTCATGATTGCCCCCCCAATTCGAGCATATAAACTTGGTGGTATCTTCCTTCACTGGACAGACGTCCTTAGCGTGAGAAGAACCTCCGCGAATCATGCATTTAGCATCCATGCGGCATTTTTTTGTACCATGACCCCACTTTTGGCACCAACCGCACTGAGTGGGGTTCTGGTAATTTCCTCCAGGTTTCTGGAAATATTCCCATGTCACAGGGATATCGAACATAAGTCTAGCTTTTCTCTAAAGCTTTAATATTATTTAGATCTTTTTTGTTAAAGTGAACTAAATAATATTCTTGAGAAAGCCCTTTCCGAACAATGCCAGATTGGGTTCCCTTTTCATAATGTAAAGTAAATCCAAGTAAATCATTTAATCCATTTTTGATCTCTTTAGGTGACTTATAGTCACTTGAGAGACCTTTCAAGACGACTTTGAATAAACGTTCAGTTTTGTCGTCATAAGTAAAAAAAATGTGCTTCTTCTCTTCAAGATGTTTGAGAAAAAGTTCGCGATCTTTAAAAGTTTCCGGCAAAACGCGACAGCTCCCATTCTTTGCAACTTGGAAGGAAGCCTTGATTCCCCCCACTGGAGTTCAAGATCTTCTGTCTAAATTATCCAAATTCGGAACAACTCACCATGATAGGCGACGCTCTTTATTTCCTCACTAGAATAAAAGAGCCTGGGCTAGAGGCTGCTTCGATTTGGCGTTCGGAAAATTTGTCTAGAGCATCGTGTTGGAACAGAGCAAACAAAACAGATTCTACCAGTGGAACACCCGTCCTCTCACTCAACGCAACGGGACTTTCGCGTACAAAAGAAGAGGAAGTGATACCGTAATACTTTAACAATAATATATTTAAGAACTTAAACGCATATAAACATAAGCTGCCTACAGAGCGTAACAAAAACACTGTTGTGATCGCACAAACAAAACTTCAGTGAGGGGTCGAACACTTCCTACTTTACACGACTAGTTTCTGAGGGTCAGACACTATTCTACTTCCAATACATCGAACTGATTGCACATTTCGATACAATTATCAACATTAACTATTTCACCCGCATTCCGGAGTCCTCCATTATTGCTACGTTTAGTGGCAGTTTTTTTATCCCGCTCTTTTGGAACGAAGTTGTGAATTCAGAGGTTCACTCTTCCTTTTGTTCGTGGTTGCAACCATATTTTGTGAATAAACGGAAGAAGAAAAGACCTTCTAAGAAGTTTCTTTTTTCCAAAACGGTGTCCAGTTTTCACTAACGGGTCCAACGAAAAATCGAAGGCACGGTTCCAAACAAGGATCATAAAGGGATCATTAGTAGAAAAATAGTACTGAAAATTACTGTTTTTGTAGCACTGAAAAGAATCTTTTTTTTCGTTTGACCCCGTATTACGGTTCTTTGAATTCTGTAAAAAAAAACTTGTTCATACTGGAGTTAATTTCGGAATCATAAAAATCTCCTATCATAATCATGAAATTTCGCAAAATCAATTAGAGGCTTGATTGAATAGAGCTGGAGCAGCAATCTTTTTTTATATTTTGTACAATTGGATGGAAATCTAGGGTTTTCATAGATACAAGCCAAATACCAGAGTATATTACAGCTTTTCACGACCTTATTCTTAACCCTTTTCTTATAGTTTTTCACGGATGAGTCGCGAACATCATGCTCGTTTACTTGTTGAGTTGAACATTAAAAAAGTTTGGGAACCTATGTTGAAGAACATTGTGAACATAACTGTTAAGCGTAAACTATTCGATCGCTTGGTTAATCATTACACTATAATCTTCATTTGTTTTATTATTTCAAATTGTTCAAGTTTATTGCATCAGATTGCAACTCAATTTTGTTCGCAAGCCAAAGAGTAGTAAAATAGGTATTTGCAAGTAATAACATTTATAACCGTTCCGCAGCGATTTGTTTGTCATTCGATGGTGAATCGTATACTTTTTTTACTATACATAGGGTTTATCTTTTTTTTTTTTTTTGCAAAATGACAACAGCTTCAACCCAATGGGCCATAAAACGGCTTTTAATAGCCTCCACTTGCAGTATTACGATTGGTACCCGATGCTATGCTACCGACGACATCACCTTTCCACACTCGAACAATTACCGATTATCTTCCAGTGCACGCAACATGCAAATATCAAATTATCCTCCGGGTGTTGACGTTGTATCCTTTGTTCGTTTGCAGGCGGCCACTCCATCGGATGTCATCGGAGGACTGGGAGTTACTGGCATCGACCCACGACTTACCGCCGGCCAGGGCGTGATGATTGAGGCTCTTATCACCTTCATTCTGGTGTTTGTCGTCCATGGCGTTTGTGACAATCGTCGCTCGGACATCAAAGGATCTGCTCCGTTGGCCATCGGGCTGTCCATCACTGCCGGTCATTTGAGCGCGGTAAGTAGCTTTCAGCTATTAAAAAAATGCACCAGGGGAACGATTTGATGACTTAATGACGGGAGAATCCACCTTTTGCAGATTAAATATACCGGCGCTAGCATGAATCCAGCTCGCTCTTTCGGACCAGCCGTCGTTATGGGTAACTGGACTGATCAGTGGGTAAGTATTAGAGTTTCTCAGAATTAATAAGAAATCATATTTTGGTATTTCCAACATTGCAATTTCAAATTATCTATTATCAATCACTCAAAACTGTATCTTACACTTACACATCAAACAGCTGTAAGGCTCTCGCACCCTTCTCTTTCCAGCAACAAGATCAAATGGGATTTTCTGTTTGTTATTTTCATACGGAAACGGTTTCCGTGTGAAAACAATCTATATGCGTACGTAAGCAGGAAAAAGAAGGGTGATTAAACGTCAGATTGCCTTATGATCTTAATAAATTCCTATAAAAAAACTGGAATGTAGTTTTATACCATGTAATTCCTCTAGAGTTTCGACTTCAACTGTAAGGCCTTCTTCAGTGTCGTGCACTAGATTTTTTTAATTTTTTTATTAGTATCATTTCAAACATTACATTCATTTCTTATATCTATGTGTTCTGTATTATTAGACAACACTATCATCCTAATTTGGTAAAACAAATCTAAGATTTTATTAACATTTTGTTAACAACATATTACAGTTCATTTGCCGTAGCAGTTCAGATTTTTTACAGGTGAGTTGATTTCACCTGCTTATAAGAGAAAAAAACGCTTTGAATAACCTTAACCTAAATATATAACGCATTAATTGTGGCAATACAAGATTGTAACGATGATTTTGTCCTGAAATTATTAATTATTATATTTGACATTTGTTCCAATGTTTCAACATTGGATATTCTATGTAACTCATTGGTACTCATTGGAGAAAGCTTCAGAATCATTTTCAATATTTTATTTTGAATTCTCTGCAGAGCTTTCTTCATGGTATTATAACAGCTAGTCCATATTGGTGCAGCATACAATATGGCTGGCCTGAAAATTTGTTCGAATATCAAAAGCTTGTTCTTAAGACAAAGTTTTGATTTTTTATTAATAAGGGGATAGAGACATTTAACATATTTATTACATTTGGCTTGAATGCCCTCAATGTGATTTTTGAAAGTTAAATTCTTATCTAGCATGAGCCCTAAATACTTAACTTCATCTGACCAATTTACTGGAACCCCTCTCATGAAGATGGCCTTACAGTTGAGTTCGAAATACGCGTATCTATCAAAGGAAACAAACTCTAGTGGATTTAAATGATATACAGTCAACTCTCCCTTACTCGATGTTCCGTGTCTCATATATCGAGTTAGAGAACCATAGTAAAAGTTGGTTTTCATGGCTACCTCGATCCCTTGGATAGAATTTGCACTGGTTTTTGCGTTCTGTAACTCGATACCGTTTTGAATCATATTACGAACACTTAAGGCGCCTCAGTGAAGTATAACTCATCAAACAGCAAATCATTCTATATGATTCCTTCGCGTTGAAGAGCCTTCAACACACTTAACTTTCAAAGGGTGAGTAAAGATTTCAATTCTGCAGCACGAATAATTTAAAATAAAAAGAAATGTGTGTACTTTTCATGATTCTTATTCCGGACGCTTCCTTACTTTTGCCTCATATTCTGGACACTTTGATTCGATTTCCGCAAATAAATAAATAAAGCAATCATAAATAGAAAAGCCAAATCATCAATTGAAATCGTCAAACTACTTAAGAGACGTCTAAGGTAGTTGGGTATTACAAATTTTCATAGATATGAATGGAAAATGTTCATTAACAAGAGCCTCGAAAGTGAGAACTCTTGGACGGTAAAATTTGAAACATTTCGAGTGAAATGTTTCCCATACAAAGTAGAGTGTCTTGAATTTTAAGCTGTCCGTAATATGAATCAAAACGGTACCTCTCTAACTCGATGGTCCCTTCAATATCGAGTTATGGAGAAGTAACTGTAGTACTAAATTCGGGTTTTCATTGATATAATTACGATCTATTATGTTTTGAGTTCAACGCCTGGTCTAGGGTTATCCAAGTAATCGTTTGAATTTAGAACTTTAAATTTACACGCATACCCAAGCAAAGTTGAATAACAACCACATAACAAAGTGACAACAAGATGTGCAGCATGATTTCTTTTTAATATTTTTTGTTATCAATACGAAGAATCTTGTTATCAACGAATTTTGAGCTGTCAGATCGAGGATACCACCGACGGGTGAATGACGTCAAATGTTTGTTATCATAATTCGATATTTATAACTAATTGATAACATAATTAGTTATCAATGAGAAAAATGGGCTGGATAACAGAATTTGTTATCAATGTGTTTCAAATGATAACAGAATGAGATATTTATATGATATCCTCAGATAAACTTTTGTTATCACGTTTGTTATGTTGCCTGCTTATTCAACCAAAATGATAACACAATATATTATCAAATGCTTGTTATTGGATAACACAACTTGATATCATTTTGTTACCCAACTTTGCTCGGGTAACCGGTGACATTTCTGACGTTAATGAACTAGGTTGAGTGAAAGCCTTTGCTTAACTAGAGATCTTTCGGAGATTTATGAATAAGGTTCATACTCAAGCAGACTCAAACAAACATATTCTATCAAGTTTGGAGGGATCCAACGAGTAATCCAAGAAATCTGTTGAGTCCTGGTCATCAGATCAACAAACTTAACCAATAAACTCTTGAAAATAAATCAACAAGATTAACATTTATGCGGGCTCACACGATTATAGTAAATCAAGTTTAACGTTTTCGGGCTACCATTGAAATCCTTCAAGTAAAGACCTTTAGATCTATAAACGTAGCCAGTGACATATCTGACGTTAATTACTAAAGTTTACGCACAATCAAGCTCTATTATACCATCAGTGCACCAGATTCCGCTCATTAAAGGGAAGTTATGTGTTCAAATATTTATTATAAAATATTCATGTAGGTTATGTAACTTTACACGATTTACACGAAGTGTAAATTTGAAATAACCAGCCCTTTATGTGCATGTTGCATTTTTAGTACCAAATGCATTTTTAGTAGCAAATGCATTTTATTATGATTTGACAACAAGGATTTTTTTGAGAATTTCATCTAGAAATCTGTATTATATGAAGGAATCTTGGAATTACAGCAATTGTGGAATTTTAAAGTTCCTAACATATTCAAGATTCGAGTACTGATAATTTGCTGAAATAGCGGTAGAATTTTGAGCTACCGCTGTGAATTTAAAAAAACAGCATGTTGAACTCCGAGGATTGATATGGGATTCTTAGTATTTCTGTGGTATTCTCGTTATTTCGGTAGGTTTCCTGGTAGTTTCCATGGAATTCTTAGAAAAAAAAAATTCTCACAATAGTGGTTGAATTAAAGATTTTCTCTAACATTTTTACATTCAGATATTCAAAGGTGTATACTATAATTACAGATTTCCTCTGAAATTCCAACGGAACTGGAAATCAAAGGGATCTGAAGTTTACAAGAATTCCAAAGATTCGGACCAGAGTTTGTAGGAATCTCACTGAAATCTCAGAGATGTTTACAGAAATACCTTCTTGAAGATACCCGAATAATTTCAAATGATTAATAGCCTGATCAAATACCGGATTTACAATATTCCCAAAAGAATCCCAGAATGGCTTCCAGAATCCCAGAATTGTTATAACAAATCTAGAATGCCTATCGGAAACCCAGAAATACTATAGGGATTCCAAAATTTCAAAGGAAATCAGAGAATCTGGGATGTCAGTCAGTCAGTCATTCTTACATAAAATTAAGAATTACTTTATAATTAGCTAAAACCCATCCAAGAATTCCTAAGAAACAACATAATTATCGTAAGCTGAAAAATAGGCTCTGTACTAGTTGGGACGTAACGCCAGAAAGAATACCTGGTCTCTTAAATAAATTCCAAATTCCTTACCGAATTCTCAAATTTTTTTTCGAAAGATCAAAATTTCTACAGAAACCTCAAAATACCGTTCAAAACATCAAAGTTGACATCGTTTTCCCATGATAGGGTAACGTATATAACTTGGACATGCATATAATTTGGACAGGCTAGTCGTTCCTTTGCCCATTTCCAATGAGATGGAGAGGAATATTTCTACGGGAAATCATGTATTGCATTTTTAATACACTTTGCTGCTTATTAATGATGACCTTTTTCATAACAATTACAAAGTGGCTTTAAAAATATCATAATTATATATTGTATCAACAGACCATCTGTGAAACCTACGAATGCAAGATGATGTGCATTTCAAGATCATACAGTGACCCCACGCATTTGAATCACCCACAATTTATGAATCAGCTGATTTCAAAAGACAAAATTATTATCAAACTTGTCACAAAATATCACAGAATTATTTTTACACATAGTTTCTTATCAATTTTGCTGTGGCGAGTATGCTGTCGTAAACTGCTGCTGAATACCTTCCCGCTTGAGAAACTCTACCAACTCTGCGCTTCGATATTCTCCTCCTTGATCCGATCTGATGATCTTTGGAGGTCTACCAAACTGCGTTTTCATCAGATGCACGAAATCTCGGACAGCGTCCACGGTATCCGATTTCTTCTCGAGAATGTAAAGAGTGGTATAGCGGCTGCAGTCGTCGATCAGCGAAAGAAAATACCGACGACCTCCACGTGTGGCTGTTTTCATCGGCCCACACAAGTCACTGTGGATCAAATTAAACACCGCATTCGACTTGCGCTTAACTTTCTTCAGAAATGGCCGCCTTGCCATTTTTCCTTCCAAGCAGGGTTTACAAGAAAAACGAACAGAGTAGTTACGTATCTTGATGCAAAACCGTTCCGCTACAGATCCAGCATAGCTTGAGTATCACGAAGCCCCAGCTTCATGTGCTACTCGTGTATGCAGTTCTTCGTATGGCACTGATCTGAAACTGCACTAGCTCGATCAACCAATTGAAGATGGGACAGACTCATGCTTAACGGCGCAATAGCAGCAATTCTATCGCCGTTCACAATCCTGCATCCTTCTCGGTTTAACATTAACATCGGAATTGACGATACAACCTTTCGTCACGCACTCACTGGCAAGAAAAGTAAATGCTTCCGATCGCGAAGACGCAAGCTTTTTCGACACTTTTTCAATTCGCTGTGCCCGTCCGTCGCCGAGCTTCTGCGTCAGCCACAAGTTCCAGTTTGTTTTCTTATGACCGGGTTTCTCACAGAAAAAAACACACTAAGTTTTTCTTCTTGTCTTCCGCTTTGAGAACAACCGAATCCACCACCGACGGATCGCGATCAGTGATGCCACATACACAGATTTATCTGTAATTACACAGATTTTGTCATGTTCTTGCCTACAGATATCTGTGATCACAGATCACAGATTTTTTAGATAAAAAGATTTTTAAGGTTTCAAGGTATTTCACGAGTTAACCGTGTCTTTTGGAAGATTTAAATCAGAAATACTATTAGTTTCCCTAAAAACTTAACAATTTTAATATTTTAGAAACAATTATGCATCTTAATTTCACATCTAGAAGAATAAGTTCAAATTAAAATTTTTTGACATGCCAAGAACAGCGCCAAGAAATACGTTTGCAAAGGTTCTTTTTGATCAAATACATTAAAAATTTGAATTTTTTGCATCACTGATTTTTACCAAGATTTTTGGAGCTTGACTTAAGATAAAAAAGATTGTTTTCAGCCAAAAACACAGATGGGAATTGGAAAAAAAATGTGGCAACACTGATCGCGATGCTTGTACTTCGTTACTGATCTTCCCTTTCACGAGATGCATCGTCAGTTCATCATCGGCTCGGTTCTCTATAGAGATGGGCAAAATGGTCGAAATTCAGGAGCGAATCGTAGGTGACTCACTCACAAAAGTGAATCGACTCTTTTGACCGATTCAGTGACTCATTGAAAAAAAAATCGAACCTAGAATACGACAATTTTTGAATAAGATCACGCTTTATATAACTAAATACTTTAATTACTTATACATGTCTGGTGTACTTGACTATGTTAAGTGTAATTAAAAATGCTTTCCTTGTTATTTTTTTGAACTGACCTTCCATAAACTGCAGTGCTAGTGAATCATGACTCTTTTGAAAAGAACCGTGATTCGTTCACTCATTTTTGAGAGTCGACTCTTTTGAATGATTCGTGAGTGAGTCGCCCATCTCTAGTTCTCTAGCGTCGTCGTCAAGGGATCGAACGAACTAGGCAAACTTCGAATCACTAAAACCAGCTGGAGATCTTCGTCTAGATTTGTTCCAGCAT
The DNA here is from genome assembly GCF_002204515.2 of Aedes aegypti. NCBI lineage: Eukaryota > Metazoa > Arthropoda > Insecta > Diptera > Culicidae > Aedes > Aedes aegypti. The sequence goes on from NC_035108.1 coordinate 256,818,899, forward strand.
TAGCCAGCTTCTCGAATCAATCCTCAAACTCAGGGACGAAAAAAATCATGCTCACTATACTCAATTCACCGACATTTATGCCACCATCAAAGTAACCGCACCACCACCAATATGATTGTACCAATGAAGATGCACAAAAGTAGATTGGCAAAACAAACAACGATGCCCGTATGTCGTTGGTGTTTTTGATAATCAGAAGCAGAAGAGTGTCATTTTTAGAAAATTGAGTATCAATGAGGTTCATATTAATTAAAAAATATGCTGCTATACGGATAATGAACGATCTGATGCACGTAATCGATTATATTGACGCGTATTTAGTGTGCCTCGTGCAAAAATTACAATTTCCCGAAGCGGAATGCAAAAAAGTCAAGCTAGTTAGAATGAATATCATTTTTTGTTTCCGATTATCACAAAGCGGTTGAGTAGCAGCAGGTTAAAAGGAAACTGAAAATCTTGCGCAAGCGCTTTGCCAATCTTTGTTGTGCTGTCAAGGTGAGGATAAAAACAAATAAATATCAATGAAGATTCCACCCAGCAAGTATCAATGTAGGCGAGGGTAGATTGAGTATTTTCGTCCCTGCTCAAACTCCATCAGGTGTTCTTCGATGTTGCCCCCCTCGTGGTACTCCATGTCGCAGATTCGCTTGAGCAAATGCACTAAGCGTCTTCTACTGGTGCAGCTTTTCAAAACTGTCCCTCACTGCTTTCGCGGAATTCGTATTCCGGATGTGCCCGTGTTGACTTTTTGTCAGCATTAAACCGATCTTCGCGCGTTTTTGATGAGCCTCATTTTTCTTGAGATGTGTCTCAATGCTGTCTCATGCGTTATGTCACATGTGCTGTTTAAAAGTCAGCGCAATACTTGAAGTGATGACAAAATTGTTCAACGAGGATCAAAATTGTAACTATCGGATCGCGACCATTGCATGTAGACCATCTAGATATCTGCATAATGAGGCGAAAATATATGTAGATGCTCTTCGTTACTAAACAGTTGTTTTACAATTTAGATATTGTAAGTTTTGCACCTTATCGAACGCGATTATTTGTAATCGTCGCCGGTGAAACCGTCGCCAAAATCGTCGCCAACCAATCAGCTGATGAGAATCTGGCGTTTCACCAGTCTTACCAACATAACGGCAAATAACCCACTTTGATTCGTTTGCTGGCGACGATTTTGTCAGTCTGTTTGAAAGTTGGCGGCGCGTTTTGTTGTCAATGAAACAGACAATACCGATGGCGAGCCGTAGCGCCGAGCAGCGCATGAGACGAGACTCCCCGGGAGCACATCACCTAGCGCGCGCTTTTAAAATTGTCGTGAGCTTTTGGCTAGCGCAGCACACTACACGGCAACGCGGATCTACTCAAATCTGAGTTGTTTCAACGCAAAACCGTAGTTGAGCCCAATAACCCAAATTTTCCTAAATTTCCAAGGCCTCCATTAGGTACTTTGCCTTTAAAGCCATAAGAAAAATTTACTTAAATTTGGTTTGATTCAACGCAAAATTTAGTTCATTCAACCCAAGTTTGAGAATAATGCATTTCACCCAAATTTGGCTTATTGGACCAAACTACCCCCATTGAGTAGGTGCAGCCTTCTCTGTTTTTGACAACATTGGTGGGGAAGAGAGAGAATACCGAGAGATTTTGGGTTGAGAGAATAATCGATATACTTAATTTTGGGTAAAGTCAACTCAAAAATTAGGTAAACTGATTTTTCCGTGTAGCATTCCGGTGAGCTGAGACACGGTTTGGTTGGAGGCTCGTCAGTACATTTATTGCTCCTGAGATATATGTACACCATGTATATGTTATAACTCTACCCACAACTTATCTGGACGTGTTCACTCTGCACAGAAACAAAATGGCTACTTCTTCACAGGCCCATGACCTATTGGAAGGGTAAAATAGCAGAGAGAACAGAAAAAAACGTCTTTACAGATCGAGGCAAAAAACTTGAATGAGCTTTATTCATTTCTTTTCATTCCATTTACTTTTGAGCTTCATTCAGTCAGCTCCTTCTACACTCGATTAACGCGCGATGCTTAATGACACAGGGTTGTCATCAGGATTTTATCAAAGGTTCTGATAGAAAATTATTCCAATATTCATTGTATAAACTAATTGAAAGAATCTTACAAGATTTCCTTTTTAAGGAGTTTCATCACAGATTACTCTCAGTATATAGTTGACAAATACCTTCAATTTTTCAGGAATGCTTGTTATAATTTTTGAAAAATCTTTTTTGTCGATTCCCTATAGTAATTCCTGGATATTGTTCCATTTTGGTTTCCAATGATCACCATGTCGAGGAATGGCAATCGATTTTCATGTTCTCGTTCAACAGTGAATTAGAGATTAGTATCGTGGACCATTTCTATTTAATCTTTCGGCAGGACAAGAAACAAATCCGTCTTCTGTTGAAACAAACTTTTAACTTCTATTAATTTCTCTCGTCGGTCGCTTGAGTTTCTATCCATCTTGTCATTTCATTACTTTCGTTACTCCCTTTCACTCTGAGTATAGGTTTCGCTTTCACCGAAATGTTCATAATAATAAAGTCATGCAATGATTAAACATTATAAATGTACAATTGAAATTATTCTGAAGGTCGTCAATTGTGCTATACCTACTTCATGTTTTGAAAAACATCTACTCGTTTTGCTTTTAATAATTACACATGTATTGCCAAATAATTGTGATAATTTGCTACTCAAACGAAACTTAATTCATTACTGAATACTATATACTTCGAAACGGATACAACATGAAAATGTTAAGTCACAGCAAATGTTTTTCTTATAGTTTAAGTTTTATGAAAGCATCCTTCAAGCATATTCTACACGGCACATATAAAGGGGCGGCCAAAACTTTTTTTGAGATTTTTATGGTTTTTATCATTTTAAAGTATACCTCATGTATTGTTATGATTCTTAATTGAAATAGATCTAAAATTTAAATTTCTTGGACTTTTATAACGTCAAATTAGCTGAAGTCAAAAAATTGAAAAATGTGCCAATAAAATAGAATTCAAAACTCATATTTAAGGAATGAAATATTTCCCCGAAGTTACGCACTGTCTGAAAGCTTATGGTTCAACACGTTTATCGAGCATGAGGATGGAAAAACATATTTTGTAAAAGCTTTAAAACTATTCAATATAACGCTTTAGTAATTTTAATAATTTTGAACAACTTAAGTATTTTTAATAATTTTGAAACAACTCTTGTCGCGTCATGTCGCCGCCATTTCGAATATTGCAGATCAAAAAGCATCATTACATCTTACAAAAAACGTTCAAATTTTTTGCAGAAATTTGCTGATTTTCAAGTTAGAGCTATTTGAATAATTCAATATTTTCATACATTTTGACGATATTTTTCATACGAAGTTGATTTAAAATATATTTAACCACTCTTCATACATATTTTTATCTAATTCGGTAAAATACAAACAAAATTTGTACTTTTTAGCCAAATTTGATTGCTTTTCTAATAAAAAAAAACCTGATTTAAAAAAAGTTACGTAATATGTGAAAACCCCCTTCAAAAACAACGAAAGCGCCAAATAACATATTCAGATTACATATTTCACCGGTTAAGGCGATAAAACTAGTTTTGTAGTAGTAATGATAACATGATTCCAGAGTTTTTTCAGTTTATGAAAATACACCATGATTTGGACTTATGATATCACGAGTCAGATTGCCGTAACGCAACACACGCGTTAGGTTTTTGTTCTGATTGCTCGGAATCATGATTCAAATGCCAAAAATGCTGAGTCGCGCATCCGTTTATGATCGAAAAAATAAAAAAAATAGCATTCACTGAGATTCGAGCCAAAAACCTTCCGATTGGTAGCCACGTACCCTACCACCCAACCACTGCGTATTCTTGAATTAAGCGTGATCGATACGAATGAGCTGAAGCAAAGTGCACCGCTTAGTGTTTTCACACTGGATGTTACGCTTATGAAGAATTATGATTATAACTCAAGGAACCATTATTTGTGACCCTGGTATGAATTTCATGATTTGTAAATCATGATTTGGGGATCAGATTTTTATCCGTGTTTTTAAATATATAGGCCAAAAATAAAAAAATAAATGTTTCATCCATCAATTTTTACAATAAACTCAAACTGAATAATTTGAGCTCAAATCAATTTATAGCACATTTTTCCAAGTTTATTCAAATAATTATTTTATGTTCTTTCAGGTCTACTGGGTTGGTCCGATCGTCGGAGGTATCCTGGCCGGTGCTGTCTATCGTCTGTTCTTCAAAGTAAGAAAAGGTGACGAGGAATCTTACGATTTTTAAATCTAGTGTTAAAAATTTCAAATCTCAAAACTTCGTCTAGCAACTTTTTGTACTGTGTCTCCCGATCGCATCCCCCACTAACCAAAACTATCCTTGTTTGTGCTTGATTTTTCCCCTTTTGATTCTAGATGAACACTAACAAAGTAGGACAAGTGACTAACGACGTTCAGTACATATAGTCGCAGGCTAGCCCATCTCCTACCTATGTAATAGCCGATAACACCATAAGCTACCTTATGTGATTCTCCATCTTGAGCCTATCATACATCGGCCACTACCATGCAAAAGTTCAAAACCAATCTGCCATGTGGGGACTAAACGTACTAACAAACGACTGTGTGCATGTTTGGATTGTTGAGGCAAACATTTAACACAACCGGCATCAGAAAGGAGAAGCGATTGCAGTGCTTGAACGAATTCCACCAAATCGATAAACATAATAAACACGAAACGCCAAATCCGAGCAGAAAGATATTTAAAACTGTTTTTCACATATATGATAAGCATGTTTATGTAATGGAACAAAACTAGATCTTATACATTTGCACAACACATCAAACAGCAGGCTTCCTTGCATTATCGGATAAATTTAGTACAATTCAAACTTTATACAAAAAAATATCATTGGTGCCTTACTTTGTAGAGTAAACTCTATTTACAGTCTATACATTTCACACTTGCAAACATTTCTCGTCAATGATGCACGATCCATCGATTCTGAAACCAAATAAGAAAGCGACTTTTTTCTGCACAAATCATCTACTAATAGCCACTATATGGAATAAGATCTGCTATCCCCAGTTCTTGGCTCTTGTACAGTTCCTCCCTGCCCTAAGAAAACCACTTACTTCTCGTGTACATACATCCTTCTAACAAACCAAACCAAACTTCCTCCTACACTACACTGTTATGCTTAGGCTAATATTTATGGTGCTGGGTTGAACATAAATAGAAATCGATAGAATTTTAACCGTTTTGTCGAGATCACGGGTTAATCATATTGAACTCTCTTCTGGCGCTTCCCTTTGTCTGTCAAAATCCTTTCCTTTTTTCGAACCACACTAACGACCAGAAAATCTGAAATTGTTAACTTGTCATCTCCCACGCACTCCAATCGAAGAAAAGTGCTTTTAGGATTTAGTTTTGTTAGATTATAAGCGAATGATTTAAATTGTTATCTTAAAAATGTTATTATATTTTGTTCCATCACCTATTTAAATCTCTTACAAAACTGTGGAATCGAACGGCTTCTATTGTACTTGTTTTAATTGTAAGCTGAGATTGGCCGTGAGCAATTAGTAAACACAAAGAGCTTGTTATCTGTGTTGCAACATATGCATTGCCCGAAGCATATTGTAACATATGCATCGCCCGAAGCATATTGTGGAGGTAGCCTTCCTAACAATCCCTCCAGACTGACTGATCAACTCCGCCATCACCCAGGAAACTTGCTCTAATTGATGCAGTGTTTGTGACGAATGAGCAAACTCAGCATCAATCAAGGCAACTTTCTGAGGACTGTTGTAAGTTTTTCTGAATAGTTTGGGTAGTGTGTATAGAAGGTTAACCTAAGGAGTGCTACATAATACAAAATTGCAAGGCCAAGCAAGTCTAGCCGTTTAATACTATAACGGATATGTGTTAACCCGACAGCCGTAATCGAACAGAAAATGTTGTTTATTGTATCAAATTATACACCCTGCATTGCACCGCTGTGGTGAGAATTATTTGCAAAAAAAAATGTCGATAAGTAAAAAAAAAACTCCCGTATTTGTATCTTCTTTGATGTATTATATACATTGGAATTTACATCAAATTTTACTGTAAACAGGTACGTTAAATAAATTATGGAAATAAATTATAGATTTTGAATATTTTTCTTTGCCTTAGTGGATATCACAAATATTCCGTTTTTCATTAGGTACTTTCTATTGCTATCGATTGTTTTCAGTGTAGGCGTCAATAAGATCAGTAGGGGAAACTGAAGGGAGTTGATATTTGTCTCTGGTTGATCCCCTGTTCTAAGTGCGGCTGTAACTCTGCAGGGAAACAATTCTATATGAGATTTCTACAAAGAATCTCCAGTAACTACATATGTTTGGCATGATGATAAATAACGAGATGGCTATAAACTGCTTTTGAGGTATTCGAAACTTTGTCTATTTTTCAATGACACATCTTACTGAACATTTGAAAAACGCTTGGTGAAACTTAATTGAAGCGTCTGTTACAAAATATGCAATTGGCAAATGATTTCTAAGACATATACATATGTTAATTTAATCGAGAAGTGAGTAGTGTTTGATTCTTTTATCGAGTCACTTGCTCCTACGGGGGTGGGCGACAAACACTTGTGCGGCGTATAATGCGATTATTGAATTGAATGCTGAATGGAGAGATCGATGCACCTGCGCTTCTAACTCGTGTCAACTTCCGTACAATGGGCAGGCAATTGAGGTCTTCAACTATGTTGACAACAAGATTTCACCGCACTTCTTATGGCTGTAACGAACCACTGACCGCATGTTTGCGAACCTTTTCTTTAGTTGAAGAGCTGTTTGACTTCGGAGAGACTACTGGATGCTTTAAACGGAGGGTGACTAGTTCAAGGATACTACAATAACTATTAAGTATATTCATGTAGACAACTGTCAGATGAATTAATCAAATAAATAAAATAAAATAAAATAAAATAAAATATCGCGAATCTTTTTAGGCGTGAATATCATGAAGTGACTCCCAGATCCTTACCTTATGCCACTATCTCTGTCGGATCGAGTAAGAGCACGGAACTGAGATTTGAGAGCTTTATTGGGAAGTGCTTCAAAACTATAATAGTGGCAATACTTAGAATCGCGACAGTGGGAATATTTTCTTATAACTTACAATTCAGTCTGCTCATATAAGATTGCTAACTGTGATCGCGACAATCCTAGCGTTCTGCTGCACGTGATGGAATTCTTCTTGGGCTGCTGATCGTACTAGGTGGTAATTTATCTCACTGTTAAGGTACACAATACTAAGTTTGACGTAAAATATATTGTTCAGAAGGTCAAGGACATCTGGAAATCAAACAATTTGGTTCGCGATTTTGCCGCTGGACGGCGCTAGTAAGCATGTAAAATTGAGCATTTCAAACTAGTTCTAGCTTGTGATCCACAAAAGATAGAAAGTTCGAGTCTTCGGCAAAGTTGTTCAGAAAGTAAAGGATATCCGGAAAGCAAACCGTTTGGTTCCTTATTTTGCCTTTAGGTTGCACTAGTACGCATATTTCATTAAATATATTAAACAAATTCTATCTTTTGAGCCAGATGAGATATAAAGTTTGAGTCTTCATCAAAGGTGTTCGGAAAGTCAAGGGCACCCAGGAAACAGTTTACACTGGGTCTGGAGGGATGACTGTACCTAAACATTATGAATTTGATAAGATAGAATCCCCAGAATGCTGTTCAGAAAGCCTTTGGCATTTGAAAGTTGAAGTGATTAGGGACGGAATCATGTTAAATTAAAGAGATCCAGGTCTGATCAATTGTATATTCAAGTGTATCAGATCTGATTCATATTCTAGTGATTCTGGTATGACTTACTGCATGTCACTCGAGTCAGGACTCATATTCATCAAATTCAAATTATTCAACTCAGAATCTCTTCATATACAAGTAGTTCAAGTTTGATTGACTTCATATCCAAGTGATTGAGGTCTGATTCTCTTTATATTTATGTCTTTCGGGATTGATTCACTCTATATTCAAGTAATTCAGGTTTGACCTGAATACCCGAGGAGGAACAAATAACTCACCAATAACTTATGCATACCATATTTTGATATCATACCAAAATTAGGTATTATTCAGTTGTCAACACCTCAATTTGGTATTATAATGGTATTGAAAAAAATCTTTAAAACAATTGAAAATACTTCATTGAGGTATAAGACAGCTATTGAGGTCTGCTGGAGGTATTGAACTACTATTGAAAAATTTCACTTTTATATAAAATAAATAATATAAAATCCATCAAGTATTATAGAGGTATTACAATACCTGATCTAATTATCAGTTTGGTGTTCGTAGAATATGCTTGAGATATTATTTGAGGTATTTTACCTCTTATGCAGGGCTCATTCATACCTCGTTCAGGTTGTAAGTATTGGAAATAATCTGGTATGGAATACCTTAGTTTGGTATTCAGAAATTATTTTCTTCTGCTCCATACCCGAGCAGAAGAAAATAATTTCTGAAAAAATCATGTCAAACGCACTCCATGTTCAAGTGATTCAGGATTGATTCATTTTATATTCAAAAGATTCAAGATTATTATTATGTTAAGATTAAGATTATTATGAAGTGATTCATAATTTATTCATTTCATATTCAAGTGATTCAGTTCGCTCCATATCCTAGTGATTCTTATCTGATTCACTCATATTAGACTGTTTCAGATTTGATAAACTCAATGTTCAAATGATTTCAAGTGATTCATGCTTGATTAACTTTATGTACAAGTGATTCAGGTCTGATTGATTTCATATTCAAGAAATTTAGGATTTATTTCCAGTGATTCAGGTTTGATTCGCTTTATATTCAAGTGCTGCAGGTCTTAAGCACTTCATATTCACCTGTTTCAAGTACAAATTACTTGATATTCAAGTGGTACAGGTTTGATTTATCTAGAATGTAGATGCATTTCCCATTTTTGCAGGTATGACTTCATGATTAAGCAGGTTAAAACTGATTCACTTAATCACTTAATTTTCAAGTGATTCATGCTTGAGTCACTTTATGTACGTGTTTCGGGTTTGATTAGTTCAATATCCAAGTGATTGATAAGGGGTCGTCCATAAATGACGTAGCTTTTTGGGGGGGAGGGGGGTCTTCACGAATTTGTGACGATGTGTGACGAGGGGGAGGGAGGGGTCCTAGCTAGTGGACGTAGCATTTTGAATCACGTCGGTAAAATGAGAGGCGCTGAAAAATAAATACAGTCGACTCTCCACATCTCGATGTTCTACATCTCGATATCTCTCCCTATGTCGATGATTGCTTCGGTCCCTTCATTCTGCATACGATTTCTCTCTCCATATCTCGATATTCTCCTTATCTCGATATCTCCATATCTCGATGTGTTCCTGTTGATTGTTTGTTTCCAATTTTCTCTTCGTATGTCGATATGAACATTATCAAAGGTTACTAAACCAGATTTAAGCGATTCAGAACTATTTGGAAACTCGAAATGAAGTTTGTTTGTTTATTATATTCCTAGTAACGGAGTGATTTTCAACCTAGTGTTCATTAAATTAATGCTTTTTGTCTCGATCTCTCCCTATCTCGATGGTCCCTTCGATATCGAGATGTGGAGAGGCGACTGTAACATTCAATTATTTTTCATCAAACTTCATTTTTCTTTGTTTGACTTATAAAGTTGGGTTATAAAATGTTGATTCAGCTTCAAAACATTCATATGACAAGATTGAAAAAATTCTAAGAAATTTTAGATTTTCTGTAGTCTAATCAAACAGATTTTTTAATGCTTTAAATAATTATGTGAACATTATTATCATGTCCTAATAAATAAATAATTTAAAAATTAATGCTTTAACAAATTGGAAAACTTTGTTTTAGTTTAATCAATATTTTCTGTTAGAGTTTTTTTTTCTTAAAAACACATGTTCGTTTTGGCAAATATTACATCAAAATAAAATATTTATTCCATGAATGTTGCAGAAGATCTCCACTCAATCAACTAATCGATTTGTTTTGATATATCAATGCTTTTGATAGAATAGTCTGAATACAACTTGGTGGAAAAGCCTGGACAACAGATTCGAGTGTTATCGAAATTGTTCTATCATTCAATTTTCCTAATAACTCGGTAATTTGAAAAAAGATTATTTTTAGTAATCAATTGTTTCGTTTTAGGTTATGTTAGATTATTCCAGTATGGGAAACGATAATGAAGTTAAGCTGAAATATTAATAAAGATGAATAGTTTGTATAATAATCGCTAAGATTTTCTGAAAATTCCAAATATTATAAGTGTAATCTTTTCTACATCTGGCACTTGATTGCTAAATGGATTTCAATTTGGATAATAATAACGAATATTCATTTGAAATTAGGCTATATTGTTGATCATTTTCATTGAAATCTATTTCCTAACCACGAATAATTAAAAAACAATCCTCTAATATAACGAAATTTCTTTTCAACATTTAAAAAATCTATTGTACCCTAACTCGTTACTATTAGCTTCATCAATTCAATCAAAGATTTTTCCACTTTTTCTTTATTTTCAGCTGTAAACTTGTTTTTCATGGTAACAACAGCAAAAGTAGTACAATTTAGACAACAACTTAAACAGGAAAAAGTTTATTTAAAACTGTTTTCCAAATTACTTTTGAGCGCTACTGCAAATCAAACTTTTATTCGTTAGATTATCTTTACGTTTCAGTCAGTAATTAATATCAAATTTTGTTGTGAAGTTCCATTTCTTTTTTGTTCAACCCAATTGCTAAAGGAAAACAATGTAAAAAATAGGGGGGGGGGGGGGGGTTGCTTGATATGCTACGTTTTTTTCCAAGGGGGAGTATCAGCATTTGTGACGAAATGCTACGAGGGGGGAGGGGGGTTGTAAAAAATCAGTGAAAAAATGCTACGTCATTTATGGACAGCCCCTAATTGATTTTTGAAATAAATTTTAGGCATTCAGGTCTCATTCACTTTATATTCAAGTGTTTCAGATTTGATTAGCTCCATATCCAAGTGACTCATGTCCAATTCACTTTGTATTCAAGTGTTTCAGGTGAGGTTCACTTTATGCGGTAATATTCACTTCATATACAGATAATTCAGGACCGATTAACTTCTTGTTCAATTTATTCAGATATGATTCGTTTCATATCCAAATAACAAAAATCATTTTTGAAGAATGCAGTACTGATTCATTTTATGTTCAAGGTATTCAGGTCCGATTCACTTCATTTTCAAATATTTCAGTTTCAAGTGATTCACATCTACCAATTCATTTAGGGTTTAAGATCTAGTTTACTTCATATTCAAATGTTTCAGGGGTAATTAGTTCCATATCGATTCATCTGATATCAAGATTCACCTTCATATTCAAGGGAATCGTATCTGAGTTACTTCATATTCAATTGATTCAGGTGTCATACACCCAGACTACAGTTATTCCCATTTATTTCGTCTCGTTATTCAATTATTAAGGTTTATTTTAATTCACGTCTCAGTACTTCAGAGCTTATTTACTCATTTTAAAAAAAATTTATTTATTTATTTATTTATTCAAACTACAGTAGCACAAATAATCATCTATTGATTTTCAAAGTATATGCCTGTATTTTAATATAAGTAACCTCTAATACCAATGTAATATTAAACAGAATTCAAGTAAATTTTAGTTTTTCGTCTAAATGAAAAGAATCCTAGTTCAGTTCTACAATCTCTTGGCAATTCATTCCAAATTTTTACAGCGCGATGACGAAAAGATTCTTTCAAATAATTGGTGGAACAATGAGGGACTGACAATAAAGATACACGTGATGATCGAGCATAAGTAAATAAGTTTTGTAAATAAGGTGGAGGATTATTCAATATTTTGTAAGTTTGAATGCACATTCTGAACTTTAGATGAGTTGTGAATTCACATCCAAGTATTGCCTTCCTAAAGTTTGATATATGATCGTATTTTTTCAGATTGTATGCATATCTGGTGACCGCATTAAAAACTAGATTTAGTTTATTTAAATTTTTCTTAGATACAAGACCAAATAGAACATCACCATAGTCGAACAAGGGCACTAAAAGTGATCTCGCAAGATGAACTCTTATATGCAATGGAGTGCAATGTCTCAAAATAACTAGAGAGTGCAAAGCATTATAAACTTTTTTGCACAAGGAATTAACTTGTGCGTTCCAGTTTAAATTACAATCCATAAGAAGACCCAGGTTTTTTACCACATCTGTATAGTTAATCAAATTATCATTAACTCTAATCAGTGGAATATCTGTTAGAACTGTTCGCTTGGTGCGGAAATAGTAGTTTACGGAACAAGTTGCAGAATGATGATTTTTACAGCACGAGTCGTAAATTTATCCTACGAGGCTTGCCGAGTAGGATAATTACGACGAGTGCTGTAAAAATCGAGTTCTGCAACGAGTTACGTACAACATTTTTTGCAATTTCGTAGAAGAGCACTTGAGGGTATCAGAAATTATATCGGGATGCATTCACCATCATTTCACAATTTCTGAAAAATTGTTGTGTAATGATTCATAACGCAACTCAAAACAGTTGCGTAATGAGAAAGCGTTGCGTAATGAATCATTACAGCACCGGTTTCAGTTAGGTAATGACTATTCCCGCACAGCGTACTTCAGTGCAGAAAAGTAGGCCGTTTCATGACAGATTGGCGTGATGAAAATCAGCCTATTACGATGAGAAATTGCAAAAATTATAGTTTGCGTCTTTTTTGCATTTAGTTGTAATCCGTTTTGCTCACACCATATCAAGATGCGACGTATATCCATGTTAATGAGGTTTACAATGTCAGAAATATTTTTATGATTTCCTGAACTGTATAATTGACAATCGTCTGCATACAAATGAAATTTACAGTAGGATAGTACAGAAGGCAAATCGTTTATATACATTGAAAAAAGTATCGGACCAAGAATTGACCCTTGAGGGACTCCACTTTCTACATTAATCGTTTCAGATTGTTGGAAGTTAAATTCAACATACTGGACACGATTCTGTAAGTAGGACCTTAACAGATTAATGGAAAGATTATCTATCAGGAAAATATTTTTCAGCTTTTTGCATAATAGTCGATGATCTATGGTGTCAAATGCCTTACTAAAATCCAGAAGGGCCATTATGGTAATCATTTTTTTTGTCTAGAGCTTCTTTAATGTCATTTTCAATTTTTATCAAGGCAGTTACAGTACTGCATGTTTTCCTATAACCTGATTGCAATGGACATAACAGATTTTCCTGGCTTAAGTACTCGTTGAGCTGGTTCGTAAGAATCGATTCAAAAACTTTAGAGAGAGCAGGAAGAATGCTTATGGGACGGTAGTCATTTACTGATACAGGATTTTCAATCTTACCAATTGGTATGACTTTAGCCACTTTCCAGTCAATAGGAAACTCACAAGTGATAATGCAAAAGTTGAAAATATCTGTAATGTAAGGTAATGTAACGCAGAGGGACATCTTCAGAATTTTTAACGGAATGTTATCAACACCAATAGCATCACAAGAAGCGGAAATGAACTCCTTAAGGACTTCATCATTGTTTACGCATCGGAAGGAAAAGTTTGGTTCGAGTTCAGAAGAATTGTTATTCGGATTGAACGAGATAGGAACATTATGGGATACGAAAAATGTGTTCAATGAATCGGCACATACATCACCACCTCCAATAGTAGTGTTTGTTTGTTTCAACCCCAGTCGTTTGATATTTTTCCAAAGCTGTTTCGCGGGAAGATCAGCACTAAGCTTTGAGGCGAAAAATTCTTTTTTGGTGCGTTCAACTTCACGATTGGTAAGATTGCGAAGGCGTGTGAAATTTTTCCATTTTTGAGAATCACTTTTATCCCGCTTCCAGCATTCATATGCGTCTGATCGATTTTTGAATAGTCGGCTTATGTTACCATTGATCCAAGGACTAGTCGGATTCGTAACTAATTTTCTTCTAAGAGGAGCGTGCGAATTAAGAATTGAAACAAATAGTTTGGTAAAACAACGGAGTTTTTCATTAACGTTGGTGCAATTATACACTTGGTCAAATGCAACACCACGGAGATCTGATATGAACAAATCAGTATCTATTTTGTGGTATTCTCGTGTATAATAAACTTCCGATTTTGCTTTTGAACTTTTGAATTTATAATCAAGACAGATAAAATCGTGGTCACTGATTCCCCCTGCCGACGATTGATAAACATTATTCACGTTGTGTGTACAATTGCCGGAAAAAAGATCAATAGTCGATGAAGAATCAGATTTGTGACATGTAGGGTACGTCGGGAGCAACTTAAAAGACAAAGCATTCAAATTTTCAAAGAAATTCAAAGTTTTAGATGTGTTGCTCGCTTCCAGGTTTATGTTCAGATCTCCCATCAACATTACATTAGGCTCAATGGAGGAAATTTCAGACAGAAGCTTAAATACTATTTCCAACTTAGAGTCATTCACATCAGGAGGTTTGTAAACAACTCCACAAACCAAATGAACGTGCTTTAATTTTATGAATAAATAATCAATTTCACTATCATTTTCAGGTTTGGCAATGACTGAGAATTTAACATTCTTTTTCAAATAGAACGCAACACCTCCACCTCTAGATTTTGTTTTGCTATTTCGATCAGATCTTGTCAGTGTGTATCCTTCAAGTTCCACTGATTTATTAGTGTGAGATGGTTTAAGCCAGGTTTCAACAATTGCCAAAACACTTAAATTTGAATTTCCTATCAATTCACGATAATTCTCAACATTACAAATCAGACTCCGAGCATTGTGAACCCCAATACTGATGAAATTTGTTGAATGCTTTTTGAGTAAACATTTCAAACTCTGATAATCAAAGTAATGCAACTTGCTCTTTGATTCATAAATTGATTCAGGTAGAGAGGGAGCCAAAAGAGCAGCATTCCAGGAGGGTTCAGACAGAACTGGTACATTGGTGTTAGAGTTACTTACATTTATCAAATTGAGACTACGTGGTTGAGAAAATTCGGCCATAAAGGATAAATCACTATAGTGACTTAGTGGAATATTATTGATTTTTCTTGAGCTCTACATTTAGTAGAATAATAAAAGATGCCAACATACAATTTGTTCATAAAAATGAGGATTTCTGAGGAGTGTTTGGGTAAACTATTTAGTTCTTCAACCAAAAGCATTTTGTAAGATTTTATATTTTCATAACATTGTAGAATAATAGTTGAACGATGCATAGAAAACCGCTTATGATTTTATCAATGAATAAAAAAGATATAGCTTGAACAAGGTGCCCACTTTATAAAATAAACAGTCCTTAGTTCAAGGTCAGTAATACTAGCTCAGATAAATTTATTTGCGAAATTTTTAATTTGAATACCATTTATTCTGGTTGTTCGAAATTAGAATTAAGGTGTTCGGAATATGAGACAGTGTTTGGCATTTGAATTAAAACGTTGTTACATAATTTAACGTAAAAATAATACTAACATTATCTAAATCAACATTATTATCAGCACACCCAACAGCTAACAGCTGAGTTTTGCGAACAAATCGAAATTTTCATAAATATCTACTAATGTTTGCCTATCAGGTGCAGTTGAAGTCACTATTGGCCTTAAGTATTCGGAATATAAGTCAAAACGGTATATTGATTTCCTTCAGGAAAAAGCGATACAAAAATTCAAAATGTGTAGCATGGTTTCCTTAAAGTAAAAATCCAGCGACTCTCCTAGGAATATAGATCTTTGAGAATAATTTCAGAGAACCTTCTTCGAAGTCAGTGTTTCCTTCAGATGTATCGATTAGAGGACGTCCATAAATGACGAAGCATTTCAGGTGAGATGAGGAGGGAGGGGCCTTCCTTAGCCGAGTGGTTAGAGTCCGCGGCTACCAAGCAAAGCCATGCTGAAGGTGTCTGGGTTCGATTCCCGGTCGGTCCAAAATCTTTTCGTAATGGAAATTTCCTTGACTTCCCTGGGCACAGAGTGTCATCGTACCTGCCACACGATATGAATGCGAAAATGGCAACTTTGGCAAATAAAACACTCAGTTAATAACTGTGGAAGTGCTCATGAGCTGAGCAGCAGGCTTTGTACCAGTTGGTACGTAATGCCAAGAAGCAGATTACTAATAATACCAGGAATAGGCAAAAACTTAGACTGGAGTTTGAAGCAATTTTATTAAGTGTACTTCGGATCAGTAAATTTACTCCCCAATTCCAGTGAGCACCTTCGAATTCCTTGCTGGCAGAGATGATATTCCATATAAGGCGGCACCAATATCTCATCCAGCGAGTTAATCAGGGCAGCGTACTTAGAAAGTGCCCGTTCAAAATCTCCTTGGGAGTACATGCGAGCTGCGTCATTGTACCGGTTTAGGAAATCCACTTGCTGAAAGCGAAAAGATTAGAATGTTGTCATGATACCAAAATATTGTGGATCGAACTCACCTTCAATGTTTCAAAACTGGCATTGACTTCAGTCAATCCCCCACATTTGTTACATTCCATTTCATTTTCTGTAGAATTTAGCTTAAATAACAGTTCATTGCTACAGCCTTCATTTGCGCCGCATTTAAACCTTCTTATCATAGGATTCATTTCGTGCAGAGATGGCCAATCTTCCTCACAAGCTTGACAGCAGCAATCGAACTTGTAATTCTCTGCCAGCAGTTTTCGTCTCTCTCGACGCCCGGCTCTGGTATACAGCTGCCCGTAGTTCTCCGCCACCATCGATCCGGCTGGAATGTTTTTGATTGTTCGAATGTAAACCGCATTACTCACAAAGTATCGAGTTATCCCAGGATCACAGGAATGGTTGAACAGCACCAGCGTGGGATACAAACCAGCTCCAATGCAGACCGAAAATCCTGAATCCTTCGGTTTTTTGCGCTGCAGTTCGGAAATTTCGTGAGAATTATACGTTACGATTTGGAGGTTATGCAGCAAAATCTTTCCGAGGAAACTAAAAGAATAAATTATTATTTATAATTTATAAAAAGCAAGGAGATTAAATTAAATAATACAATATTATAAAATCATACAGGCCATGGATAAAACCATGGCTATATCATTAACCCGTAAATATCCAGGACGATCTTATTTTGTTAAAAATGCCGTTACTTGATGACTTTGTGATATTTCTAGAAACAATTTTCTTTTAAATCAAAGGAATTATTTGTAGAAACAAGAACATTTCCAATTTTTGCCTTCGTCCGTTTTTCTGGCAGCCAAAAACACGTGGTTTTTTACCGTTACTCATAATAATCCATTGAAGTTTTGACCTCAGATTAAGTTATTTACAGATTTTTCTAACGTACTGTACATTGTGAAACTATTCAAATGTGTAAGTTATTGTGGCATTTGAACGAAAAAAATATTTAGTTTTACACACGAAATTCAGTTTGGTTGAAATCTATACTTATTGGGGCAAGTGTGCCACCTATTTGGTAAACGCAAATTGATGGAGTGAAATTTATAAAAATGTGAACATCAACAACAAAATCATAATAATAAACCAAAATGAGACACCAGTAGTAGTTTCTGAAGTATAGTAGAGGAATAACTGACATTTTTGCCCCCAAAATGATTTTTTCTCAAAATATTCAATAATAACATATTATTTTGGCTTATGGAGTACCGTTTTACATATCTACATCAATATTTACCGTTATTTAGTGCTGATCTAGTGTAATATTATACATAATCGCCGTAATATAATGATAATACATATATTGTAGTGAATGGAGACAAAAATAACCATTTTAGTTATTAGAATTGAGTAATAGTGAGTTACGCATGTTTTGTACCTTGTTATAAAGCATCCCCTTATTACGGTAAACTTTAAATTATTTTTTAAATTATCGATTAGCGTCTGCTTTGTAAGTAATATTAATAGGAAATAAAGAAAATTCCATTACAAGTAGAATTACATGCGATTTTCATTCGGTGGCCGTCTTGCCCCATATGGTTGGCACACTTGCCCCATAGTGTCGAAAAATAGGTTATTTTGGATGATATTTGAGAAGCTTCAAAACTAATACTTTTTGAAGATATTTACTTTTTAAATGGCACAGTGGTTATGAAAAGATGTGAAACTATCATCATGAGGCTAAATTGGTGGATTTTATAAGCTTCAAGCAAAGTTAGAGAACAATTTGCTTAAGGTGGCACACTTGCCCCAAATTCCGCTAAATGTCATCAAAAACGCTGCTCACTACAACATTTCTACGGTGTCTCTGTGACTACTCGTTTTGCCCAATTGACGGTTGAAGATCTCGCCGGGGCTTTGAACATCTTTCTGTGCGACGCATAGTTCCCTTGGGCTGACCTCACGTCAGAGCCCTGTTAAACTTCTTCTGCACGCTCATATGCACCTTGTTTCTCTACGACAACTCGTTCTCCGTTGCTGCTGGTCGAGTTCACCTGATTGACCAGTTGGATGCCCAGGTCGGTCCAGCGATTCCGGTTGGAGGATGACTTCCGGTTCACTGGCGCTCCAACGACCCAAAACTGGGTTATGACGATCGATGCTACTCGGCCTAGACCCCGACGGTGGATCTATCCTACTCCGACAAAAATTTCCCAGGCGGCGGAAGAACTTCCGGAACCGATGCTATCCGGGCAAATGCCGAGGTCGGTCCTGTGATTCCGGTGCTGGGAAGCTTCCGGTTCACAGGCGCCCCGACGATCATTTGCCGGTGCAACAACGCGATCTACTCAACTAGCCCTGGCGGTGGACTAAACCTACTCCGAAGCTGTCCGGGCAGATGCCGATGTCGGTCCTGCGATTCTGGTGGAGGGAAACTTCCGGTTCACAGTCGTCCCGACGACCATTTACCGGTGCTGTTTTGCGAATTACTCAGCTAGACCCCGGCGGTGGACTCAGCCTACTCCGACTCGACGGTGGTCGGTCAAGTGCCAGGGTCGGTTCTGCAATTCCGGTTGGAGGGTAACTTCCGGATTAGAGGCGCCCGACGGCTTTTAACCGATACTACGCTTCGCCCACTCTACTCGGTCTAGTCCCCGACGGAGAATCTAGCGTACTCCGATCGCGACCCGGAGCTCTTGAGTCTTCATGCCATCTCCTTAAAAGCAACAATAAAATCGCCGTTATTTCCCTGTTCACCGCTTTCCAGGTGCTTTCGTGCTAGCACATGTTCTGCACGACGTTGTCCGGATTTAGGACGCTTGTGGTTTCTGGCATCATCTCGCGTCGTATTTTCCTGAATCCAGTCAAATATAACATTCTCGGGTGTTTCCTCGATATTTGGACAGGTCGGACAATGTGCAGATTCTGCGTGTCCGAATCTGTGCAGGTATTTCCGGAAGCATCCATGGCTTGACAGAAACTGGGTCAAGAAGAAGTTAACTTTTGCCCATAACGCAGGTAGATCACCTTTTCGTGGTGCGATATGGGGTAAAAATCAACCAATGAATCCTAGTCCTGATTGCGTCAAACGAAGAGGACAGAATGCTATAGTAATCAAAGGAACACTATCAGTTCTCGTTGCATTTTAAACCTTGTTAAAAATGACAAGTCTCGGTTTTCCAGTAGCCGAGACTTGAGACAAGAAAAAAAAATGAGTCAAAATCAATCTGTTTTGTAATCTTTTATTTATTTAGTTCTCTAGTTTGAAGAAGTAAGGACTAGGATTCTGATGCATGGACAATATCGGTGTCACTTCTTATCAAGGTGCCGAATTTGGACTGATAAAGGAGCACGCCTGCGAAAAGTGTACCCACCACACTCTTCGAAGGGTTTATAAAACGGAACCCTGCAATGGCGCCATAATACTTTCCCGAATACTTTATCACTTCTCGATAGTAAAAAAGTAACACGACATGCACATATAGAAAGGACACGGGATATACTACAATAGATCAAATATTGATCGCAGTGGTTTATGTTTCGAACATGTTTCCAGGTTGTCCACACCGACACGTTAGGAATGAGCCTGTAAGTCCACCTTCCTTTCTCCGAGTTATTCCACTCCTGCTTCCACCTGGCATTAGTGTCCAAGCCAATAGTATTCCTCACATTCCTACTGTCTCTTTGCTGGTAGCTGGCGATGTCCTCAGCCAGAGTGATGCAGATGGGGATCATTCCGTCGATAACGCAAACTGCCTCCAACGATATAGTGCGGTAGGCACTTGCCTCCCTATAGCCATGAGCCGAAACGTACCTGCCAGCTTATCTCGGTTACGTTTGGTTCCCAACGCTGCAGCCCAAGCCGGGGACTCCATACTTCAGTATAAACGATGATACGGTCGCCAGAAGATGCCTCGTGCTGCTTCTTGCTCCTCCAATGTTGGGCATGATCCTAGCTACGATATAAGCTGCTTTCGCTGCCTTTTCGCAGGCATAGTCTACGTGGCTGTTGAAGTTTAGCCTGTCGTCGACCGTTACTCCAAGGTGCTTTCGAGAGCGTTTCGATGGGATTGCGTGTTCTCCAACGTTGATCTCCAACTGCTGAACCGCTTTGCAGTTGCTGACCAGCACCACCTCCGTTTTGTGATGAGCCAACTGCAGCTTGACTCTAGTCATCAACGATTCAATGGTATCTAGCGATTCCACAGTCAGCATCTCCACCTCCTCCGCAGTCTCGCCAGTTATCGCAACGTCATCTGCAAACCCGATGATCTCGACTCCTTTCGACAGTAACAAGGTTAGCACTCGATCGTACATCATGTTCCACAGTGTTGGACCAAGTATGGATCCCTGTGGAGCTCCCACCGTTACTTTCGTTGACCTCCGTCCTGGTTTGTGTCTTAAACAACTACCCGGTTCTGAAAGTAGCTTTGCAAAACTTTACACAGATATTCGGGAACCCGCATTCTGTGTAGTGCTTTGGCGATAGCCTCTCAACTGGCACTGTTGAACGCAGTATCGATTGCCTCTCCTCTTCTGCTTGGACACTTTCCCCGCGCACGCGATGACTTTCCGAATAGCATCCACCGTCGAAGTCTTTTTACGGAATCCAAACTGCCTTACCGACAATCCGTTTTCGCCTTCCGTGTATTTCGTCAACCTGCCGATGATGACCTTCTCCAAAAGTTTGCCAAGAGTATCCAGCAAACATATTGGTCTATATGAAGCAGGATTTCCTGGCGGTTTTACCGGTTTTGGCAGCAACACCAGCTTCTGCATCTTCCACCTGTCTGGGAAGCAGCCTTCCGCTAGACACTTCTGCAACGCTGTCATGAATATGTCTGAGAACGCCAAGATTGCTGCCGTTAGCGCTACGTTAGGGATACCATCTGGTCCGGGAGCTTTGTTCAGCTTCAATCTTTTCGCAACTGTTATCAGCTCGGAGTTAGACACTTTGATCCAGGCATTATCTTCATCTATGTCAGCGTACGGTATGGTCGGCCACGTGGTGGGAGCATGCGTAGGAAAGAGACCGTCCACTATCGCCTTCGGTTTGTCGGGGCACATTTCAGCTGGGGTAACTGGGCCCTTGATATTTGCCATCACTACTCGATAGGCGTTGCCCTAGGGATTTGCGTCAGCTTCCCGGCACCACCTTCCCGGCGTCTTCTGGCTGGCAGGCTGCACGAAGGGTGCTGAGTCTGTCGTTCCTCCAGTATGCAGAACGCTGCTGATTCCTTGGCTCCAATTTTCTCGGCATAGTTGCGTCACAATCACTCGCCAACACTTCTGTCAGCCCTCCTTCGACTAAAAGATCCTTGTCGAAATGCTTCGTCTTTCACCTACGTTCTCCATTCCTCCTCTGCCATACTGCACAACTTCTCTGGCCAACGCAGTAGTAGATCGCTTGATGGTCACTGTGGGTGTATTCTTCGCTAACTCTCCAATTCATATTGGTGATCAGCGACGCGCTGCAAAAGGTCACATCGATGATGGATTCCCTACCGTTTTTGCGAAATGTTCTAGTGTTACGTCGAGCTTCGCTAGAGCTTCCAGCAAACTGTATCCTCTCGCGTTGGTCAGTCTGCTAGGAACTGGTATGTGTGAAGAAATATAAAAACGTGTTAGTCTACATGCAAAACAAGATCGCCCTGCATTTATTTAACTAAGACCATCAAATGCCGATGCCATCTACACTCAAGAGTGAAATTATGGTAATTATTAGTTTACGACAAACCTTACCCTTTTAGTGATCCGGATATACTAAAACCCGCAGCAACTAAAACTGTGTTGAGTAATACTGACATTACCGTCCATTTCAAGTAATCTTCAGCATTCCTTTGTTGACCGTGTGTTACAAAATTATAAACTTTACGATAATCGTCAAATAACAAGCTGTAAAGATCGTAAAATGTTTTATTCATTTATAATTTGAATTTCATCGAACAAACCTATCCACAAAATCATTTTGTAGATTGTCCAACTCATCCTGCAGTTCATAGAAATATTTCTCCGATTTTTGAGACACTATCCTCAGCGCCAGCATGGAAACTACATTTGCTCCGGAATTCCTCAGAAACGACAAAAACCCACATTCAAAAGCATGGTGCCCAGAGATACTTCTTAACATCGGCAATGTGCACATCCAAGCTGACAATCATCTTGTGCGTTTCCTTCATCAGTTTTTCAAGCATTTCTCCTCCGAGGTTGCTCACGTGTAAAGCGGTGAATGTTTCTCTGCAATTTGAATAGTTTCAATGACACTGAATTGAAATTTCAATTTATGAAAATGATATTGGTACAAACCTGTAGTACTTTAGGGCCGATGGAAGATCTTTCAGTGCTGCAAAACATTGGGCTTTACGTTCCATAAGCTTGTATCGCATGTTTTCGGGATAGTTTAGCTGAATGGATAGTTCGATATCACATAGGGCCAGGTCAAACTTGTTGAGATGAAATAAAGCGGCTGATCGGTTGGCCAGAATAAAGGCTTTCTCCAAGTCTGCAAAAACGATGCTTCCATGAATCCTATTTACTAGTTGATGGTTATGGCGTTTTTCATAAATGATTTGTTATACAATATCTTAACGTGTCTTAATCCCTCTACCGGCAGCATGTTTAGTTAAGTTATTTTGGTTTCCATATTTTTGCTCGATTTTTTCAAAACACCCTTCTATTTTTAGAATCTGTATCGATTTCGATCACTAGCCACCTGATTTCAGAGATATGTATTCTGATGTTTCTTCACGGACCTTGACTCCTCATATAAAATTTATCCGACCGCCATTTTGTTTTAGTCAATTTATCAAAAAAATCAAATATTGACTGGTTGCGTTAGGAGTTACGTTAATTGGATGGAACTTACCCCCGAAGAAGAGGTCTTCAGGGAGCCCACCAATCGTCCAAACCTAGGTATTCTCTGACGTGGATTGAGTTGGGATCAGGTTGTAGAGTCTTCACGTGTGAGAGTAGAGTTTGGCTTCCTTAGGAAGCAAATTAGGGCCGCCAATGATGCGGGGTCATTTGCGAGGGCATCGCGGATGCTTCCGGGAATGTTATTGGTGCTTCTATGGTGTCCGTACAGAGGGCAGTGGCAGATTACATGTTCCGCTGAGTTGTGTACACCGCATTGTTCACACTCTTGACGGAAAGATCTGCCATCAAAGCTATACACCCCTATTCTTGTTTGCGGCGGATCCAACTTTCGATCGAATCCTATTCGAACGAATCCATGGCCCACTTGATTTTGCTGGCGTGAACGGGAATGCGAAGTGACTTTCGATCGAAAGTGCATTCGAACGTAAACAAGAATAGGCAAAACGGGTATGTCCGGTCCTAAGGTGCGAAATTATTTTCTGATCGCGGAGCGAAGAGAGCTCTTCCCAACTAGAAGTATCTCCCTTTACCTTCCGAAGCTGAGCCGCAGTATTTTGGTGCCACTCGTGGGCCCAATAGTCTCTGACGGATTTAGCGATCCAGCGTTTTACGTCTGGGGATGGAACGGAAAGGGTTAAAAGAGACATTTCGTGTCCCGTACCTGCTAACAGGTCTGCAGCCACATTTCCTTGAATACCGCAATGCCCAGGAACACAGGTAAAGGTAACTGTCTCTGGAGTATGGGCTCGTATACCCTGTATCCCTGTGATGATGAGGATTGGAGCACTTGCTGGTGAGATGGCTGCATAAAAGATGGCCGCTGCTTCGGCAGAGAAAACCGAACACTTTGACAGAGTCTCAGATCAGCGCCAGAGATGCCGATACCTACTCCACGCTGTGAAAGAGAGCCGTATGTGTAACAGTGTATGCGTTCCGGGTATTTAGTTTGCAGAAGTTCCAGTACAGACGTTCACAGCACCGTAGAGTCATCGCCACTACGGAAGGTCTTTTTTATCTGCTCGTCTATGATTGGAGGGGAAGCTACCAACTGCTCGCTCCATGCCAGTGAACTCTAGCCACAGGTGGAATACTGGAATTGGCAACCTCACGGCAAAGCAGAGCGAAGTATAAAAAATCAAATAATTATTCCTAATGTTGTCATATTTAAACACAGAATAAAAAAAAACAGTTTTACAAAAAAGTGGTGAGAAACTTTTCCCTTCACTACAACATCATCTCCAACATTCAGTACGAAAGTGTAGCACCTCATCTGCCACATAATAAATAGCTATGAATGAGGACGAAAACAAATCCAACTCTATTAGTCATCAGCACTTGTCGCAGAAATCGGATCGAACAGGCAAGTGTGTCGTATTTCATCTTCAGTATGTATCCCATATATCATCGACTTGCACCAAGCTGTCGGCTCTTTACAAATTCCCCATCTGTTAATTTACCATTAATTTCATCTGAATCCCCCTACAAACTTGGGGATACACAAATTAGCACACGCCACAAATACGCGGTCAGTGCCAAAAATTGTTGTTTGAACGACGTCCAAGGTCACTCCTCTCGTCAGCCATTCATAACACTCACCATTTTTCGATGGCAGCAGCAAACACGCGTCATTGTAGCACCGTAACGATTCTTGCCATTTTTCGTACTGAAACGCACTATTTCCCCGCTCCTTGGCATCCAGGGCCTTGGACAGGCTTTTGCCAATGCCAATTTCACGCACAGGATTCCACAGTTTCCCACCGTAACGATCTTCAACTATCTGGTGGACAAATCGAACGCGTTGTTCGTCATTCTCCAGCTGGGAAAACGCCCGAATATCACTATCACTGATATCGCTGCGAAACTTTGAAAAATCTTCGTGGAAAAATCCGCTTTCCTCGCAAATTTCCATTTTTTTCGACGAACTGAACAGACTTGACTTTACTACCGCACGCCTCCGATCGCTGCGTTGGCTTGAATGAAATGAGAAAATTTTCGCAAATTCTGCACGCTTTTCCTCCCTTTAAACCGCTACCAGCATGGGCGTAGCCAGTTGGTAGCAGCGTCGGAGAGGGGAATAGTGCGTTGCTCCCCCTGACCGATGGAAATAATTTTGCAACAGGAATTAAATGAAATTTGAGTTATTCAAAGGTTTCTTCAGCTCAGGAATTGTGACGAAGAACATACCTACTGGGGAAATTCTAAAGATTATTTGAAGTATTCTTCTAGGATGGCACCTTTACGAATTGTCATACATATTCTCCAAGATTTTTTCATGCTCCAAATTGTTCATGCATTCCTGTTTGAACTCGTTCAGAAATAAAGGTTACCATCAATGAAATGTTTAGAAAACACTGCCAAAATGTTATTTTCAAAGTAATTGCAAGAAGTCATTCTTTCATTCAAAAATTTTACTTCAAGGATTCCTCTAAAACTTCAGAATAGATTTCTCTTAGAATTTTGTAAGTTTTTTCCCAAAATTATAAAGCGATTCCTCACGAAAAGCTTCAACGGAGTGCTCCATAGAATCTATGGAGCAATTCCTTACAAAACATTGCCTAGTATTCCTTCAAATATTTATCCAATAATTCCTTATAGAAAATTAAATGACGATTATTTCTGCTATTTTCTCATCGATCTAAGCAAACATACTCTCTAAATCAGCGGTTGAAGTGCGAATCCTTATCAGGTGCCACGCGACAGTTTTGAAAATTTGTACCAATGCCTAGAAATATTTCAAATGCTCGCATTAAAATACGCTTTAAATTATACGAAACCAAGTCATATCTAAATAACAAAACACTTGATCACGCTGAAAATTTGATCGATTAATAACTCGTTGGTTGCGATAGAATTTTAATTTCAAACCACTGTTTTGTCCTCTAGATTTGTGCTCTTGAAAATTTAGAGGTGATTTTAAATCATCTTTGCCATATAATGTTTTCGACATTGTTGGATGACAAAAACAGTTTTTACGAGTCGTATACACACTCAGAAACGCGGGAAGTCACAAAATGACTAAATTTTAGTAATTTATGACTATTTTCTATCTGCCTCTCTTTTACCCTGCAGGGAATTTTATTCCTATTTGTCAATTCACCCTGGTTGAAGCATCGCTAAGCCTGAACCCAGTCGAAATGACAGTTAGTGTGAAAATTCACAGCAGAATGAAAGAGAGGCAGATAGAAAATAGTCATTAATGCATAAACTTTAGTAATTTTGTGACTATTTTTATTTCTCAGTGCACACGGTGTAATCTCATGATTATTAAACTTTCATGTGGGCTTCGTGGCCGTGCGATTAGTGGTGTCAGTCGTTTAGGCGTATTGTGAATACCGTAATCCGGGGGCAAATTGATCACTATTTTATAACTTTTTGCTGTGTTCTTCTTCGGAATTCAAATATTGTCAAATAAATTTCGGCAAAACCAGTACTCCATTGATCTTTATCTGTTCATGTAATAGATTTTTCATGAAATAATATTTAACATATTATTAAAATAGTTTTAATAGGGCTCTGCACAAAAGTCTTCCTCTCTCTTTCACTCTACCTTGAAATTTGTAAACAACAAGGCCAGTAAACGTCAAAATCCCTAGCAAAATGAAAACAGTGAAGTACCCCATATCAAAAAAATTAGAATGACGCACTGGGGCGAAATTGATCACCATATAAAAAAGCAGGTTTAAGAGTAAAAAATTTCCCTATCTACTAAATTTGGGTCTCCTGAATCAGAATATGATGTCAAAAATCTTACAACTCTAGTATTTGATCATTTTATTGCAAAATCAAACTTTAAAAATCTGTCTAATACGCCTAAATATAGGCAATTTCCCTTGAAATAAGAACATTATTTGAGAATAAACGATTTTATGAGCAAAATACTATACTTTTTATGCTGTATGATATCAAAAATGAGTTCAGCAGTTCATACTAAAGTTTACACAACATTTTAAACACTTATAGTTTACATGTAGGCATGGCACCAGTGGTGTTTAGCATCGACATTTCCAACTGTATTGCTTACACCTTCAAAAAGTGTGAATATTTATATGCAAAACTGACACTTATTAAAATGAAATAGTTCCAAATCATCATGTTACCTATGTGATAGGTCACAATCGTGCATTTGCTTATTTTGTATTTTTCTTTTTTCGTTTTGTTATATTTTTTCCCTTTTTTTGTAAATAATTATGCTTTAACTCTAGTTTAAATATAAATAACCTAATTTGTAAATAATATTCCTATAATCCTTATCCTAAGATACCAGTTACCCTTAATATTAAAAAAATGAATTATATAAAAAATGAATTTGTAAATAGAAACAATTTAAATTTGAATTTCATACCCATCCTACTATACCCCTGGTATCCCACCATCAAAATCCTTCCCAAACCATATATGCACTGATGCATGGCGCCCGGTACCAACTGTGCGAAAACAAATCCCTCCCGGGAAATGTTCTAAGATTTGGTTTTGCTGCATCATCAAGTCCTATAAAAAGGATATGCAGGCCCAGGAAAGGATCTTTTTCGGTAACAAAGTTTAACAGTTTAAATCGTCCGATATTTTAGATTTCTAAAAATCCTCAGGTACAAAGTTAAAAGTTAATCGCGAGTGGAAGACACCTGTACCCCACCGCAGATCAAATAGGAAGTGATAAGTGCCAAGTGTCCCACTAGAAACTCAAGGGAACCTGAGAGGACCGAACAGGACGGGTCTCGAAGACATTCCGGAGACGCAAAGCCTCGCTGGCATCTCGACATCCATCGACCGCCGGCAAGGAAGCCAAGTCACTAGCCATTTATTGGACCGAAACTCCCATCAGCAACGACAAATCGCAGGTGAAGTTGTAGTGCATTCCTTTCATACCTTCTTAAATCCTTACCCTTTAAAATAAATCATGTGTAAATTAGAATTTTATTAGTGGTTCAGCATTATTATTTGGGACGCATTCCCCTTTTTTTCTCTCTTTCGTGGTGGTTAAATTTAAGTCGCGAAGCAAGTGTGGGTTGTGAGTCTGCCCCTAAACGATTCTCCCGGATAGACCCTGAGCGGGCTAAAGTGTAAATAGTTCTCAAAGATTTGCTTGATTAATTAGTTTTTTTTTTAAATTTTAAATTGAAGTTTTTTGAAGTTTTTTCTTAGTGTTAATTTCTTTAGTTTTCTAGTGTAGTTCCTTTTTCTTATTATTTTTCTTGAATTAAATGAATTAGAACAATTAGCATCCAAATAGTAACAATCATTAGGCACCTATAAACTTGAAAACATGGAATGTGTTTGGTGCCAATGAACCCTTCAGCATCCTTGGGAGGAAATGTATGAATTTATCTAAGCTAGTTTAACTGGTCTCGAACTAAGGAATCATCACTACTCCTGAGGTATAAAATAGAATGTAAGACGTTAAAATTGAATTGGAAATAACTGCCATTTCCTTGTTATTTGATGACATATTTGAGCGAAACATTTCAACCGAATCATCATACAAAAACGGAGTGTTCGGAATATGAGTCTATTCGGAATTTGAGACAAAACGGTAGGTAATTAACCGAACTTTATATAAAGTTCGTTTAACTTAGCAAACTATATATATTTACCGTCAAACGGGGTGACTTGCAACACTTTTCAACTTCTATCAACCAAAACCATGATCTAAACATCATCTAAAAATCTAAATTCCTTTTGGAACTTTTAATGGCCGGCCCACCTACAGAACGGGATGACAGAAGATTGAATCGAATTATTTTGTCATATCAAAAGTCATCAAAAGGATGATTTTTTTTAAATGTTCTTATGCGGGGTGACTTGCAACGCTCAATGCTAATTTAGTTTTTGCCAACAAAATGTTGATATTTTTTATTAGTCACACTTGTTAAGTATTATTTTTCATTTATTTAAAGCATTCGAAACAGTACATATGCATTTTGAAAACCTTTTTGTAAGAAAATAATTGAGCTATTTTTGTATGGGAAAAATATGTGTTAAATCATCAAGGTCCAATATCTTAATTGAACAATGTATTTATTTACAATGTGTTATTTTCCCTATCTTTCGTCTCACTCTAACAATTATCATCAAAACTTTGTAGAAGCAAATCTCGAGTTTTAGTGAACCGATGAAGCCGAAATTTTTTTGGGTTGTGCACTACATATATAGAATCATAGTGATACATTTTCGCATAGATATATGAAGTGGTTCTTGGGATTTGCCTCTTTAAATGGATAGGGTGATTATGATGATGTCCCGTACGGCCTTAATGAGTGTTTGTTGCTGATTGGTGAATTATTACTCTTTTGGTTATAAAGTAGACCTAACACAAAAGTTTTTCACTTTTATAAAACTCTAAATTGCTTGAAAATAAAGTGTTGCAAGTCACCCCGCATAGGTACATATTTATAAAAAGGATTTTTATTAAAAACTTGTTGCTACAATTTCGTAAAATAAAATTCGTCACATCATCACTTATTAGTTATAGAAACACCATGTAGAGTATTACTTTTGTAAATTAAATCTATCTCATGTTTTTAGTTCACGATTTTGAACATCCATCCAGTATCAGTTTTAAGACATTTTAAAAAATTATGTTTAATGTATAAAAATATTTATGATAACAGCTTTAATAGTGTCTCTTATATGACTTGTGTGTCAAACGTATTGAAGCACCGAGTTGAAATTAATTTTCTTGCGAAATTTGGTTGTAAATTACAATGTGTTGCAGATCACCCCGTTCGACGGTACTTTCAAGTAAGAAAGAAGTTCAATTCAAACTTGTTCTGAACTTTCTATTTGTTGACAAGCTCACGAATTACTCTTATGATAATCAAGTTCCGTAGTGTACTCTTAATCAGCGAAAAAGTTTCACTGAAACTAGATTTATACCAAAAGTAATTTTAAGAGTTCACTGCTTAAGTACAATCCGAACTATTGATTGCTTGGGTAAACTCTCCCTGGTGGCAGTCCTGACTACGCTCATAGCTCCCATTCTATTTTCCTCTACCTATTTATAAAACGGTAATTTATTACGTTATTTGTACATACTTGATTTTCACTTCGGGCTTGTGAATGAGATTTGTTGCGAAAGGATGCGCGCGCAACCAGATGTGATCGTGTGTTATTCACGATTGGAATGCACCCGGCGTATAAACTGTTTGCAACGCAAATTTATGCACGAAACGCTTGTTTAGAATTACGAGGCGATTTATATAAAGTATTTTAATTTATTACTTCGCTTAGATTTTTGGAAATTTCTGTAACTATGTAAGATGTGGCTATTAACGAACAAAATCTTACAATATTTTTCTTGTTTTTATTCTGTTTCAAATAATTCTACTCATAATTTATTTAATACTTTATAAAAGCGCATGCGCATCCAAGTCAAAACATAATCATCGTTAGAATGCAACAACATCCCAAACAGCACCAAATGAACTACAACAAATCTTCGTGTGGACGTACACGTGACTGTTCGGAAAACTTCGCTAGCCGTGAATATCACGAAACCACTCACGAAATCCGGTGAACGTTTTGTTTCGTCATTCCTAGTTACATTTTCACCGCATACGGTTCTGCGTGGAAGATTTTCCCGGTCGCCATTTTTGTGTAAAGTGCTGAATTTTCATCCGCTCAAATGGAAACCTACAAGAAGGATGGATTCTTCCAAAAGTATTGCGAAAATATGCGCAAAAACATCGGCCAGAACGAGTTCAACGATTTTGCCCAACTAGAAAGCGACGAGAAGCGTTTCGAGTTTATAAATGCACTGAAATCGATCGTCACCGAGTTGAAGCTGGCACGTGAGTTTAAGGGAAAAAATCTGGAGCGATCGTTGGAATTCAAGAATCTCGGTAATAAGGCCTTCCAAAAGGAAAGCTGGACCGAAGCTTTGGCTCATTACAATTTATGTTATCTAGCAACGCCGGAAGGCAATGGTAAGTGGTTGTTCGATCAAAATTCTATCCATAACCTCACAATCGTATTCTCTTTGACTCATTTCTATGCAATTTTAGAAGCGGAAAGAGCGATCATACTGGCGAATAGATCTGCAGCTCTCTATCATTTGGAAAAGTACGATCAAGCTTTGAAAGACATTCAACGAGCAATCGATCACAACTACCCGAAGGATCTTATGTACAAACTTACGGAACGCAAAGCTAGGTGTTATCTGGGCAAGAAGGACCATGTCAAAGCTTTGCAGTGTTTCAAGTAAGTAGAACAATCGACGGAATACACTAATTCTGCGTTTCCCATATTCTGTTTTTGAGGCGCTTAAGCAAATAGCAGCTTTGCTTATTCGTTTGTCTTCAAGCGATCAGTTTTATGTTTGGATTTTTCAAAGATTGCCTTTAGCATTTATATTTATAAAACATTTGTGGCGTCAGGAACAATTTCGGTAATAACTCCTGGAGTAACTATTGGACAAATTTCTTGAAAATTCAAAAATCTCTATTGGAATATAATGAGAAATAATCGAAAAATTCTTGGAGGGATATGAGGAGCTATCATTGAAGAAAATCCTTGACGAATTATTCGAAGAAATCTGGGGTGATTTAATTTTTAGATAACTAGTAGGTCTGTTAGCATTTTGTTGAAATTGCGTTTGTATAATTCGATAATTATTCAACCAGTACAGGTTTTAAACATATATGGATGGGAATACATGCATCCTACTAGGAATTATAGAACAGAATCGCTCCAAAGTGATCAACTTCAC
Organism: Aedes aegypti; assembly: GCF_002204515.2. Classification (NCBI taxonomy): domain Eukaryota; kingdom Metazoa; phylum Arthropoda; class Insecta; order Diptera; family Culicidae; genus Aedes; species Aedes aegypti. Next base: position 256,850,914 of record NC_035108.1, read on the forward strand.
CCCATTTTACGGTATGTGTATTGTTGAGTTTTCTACATTTTTGTTTAATGTATTTCCTAAATAATCAATTTCTTCAAACATAAATTTGCATGTTTCCAAATTTGATTCTAGTAAATTTTTGTTCAGTATTTCAAAAACCTGTCGTAAAATTTCTAAATGTTCATCAAATGTTTAATACTTATATGTTACGATCGGAAGAGTATGATAGAATAACAAGCCACCAGGACCCACCTATTCGTCCTAAATGATGAGGAGGTCTAACTCAATCAGCATCTGAGGCTGGATTCAATTCATGAGACAAGTTTTTCCGAGTTAAAGTACCTATATTTTGATATCTAGGAGGTAAACGATTCCGAATCAGTGGAGTAGTAGACCTCCTCTTTCTTAAATAAGCTTCTTGTTTCTGGAATGAGGTAGGGAACAAAAATGTCTGATGCGTCTATTGTAAAAACGACTTAGGACCTTATAAGTGAAAACTATAATTTGATAAGCTACCGAGCAAAGCTTGAGATCATATTGAAAACTAATTTTGATGTTGTGCTGTCGCGGATTTAGATAACTCAGTTTGTTGTCATTTTGCTCGTTTTAACGGTTAAAATATCAAAACTGAGAGCAGAAAAATGTTCCCATGAAATCAAATTGAAAACTCTTTTTGCTGTCAGTGAAAGGAAATTGAAAACAGTTTCTGCTGTCATTGAAAGCAAATTGAGAACTCGCTGAGATATACATATTTTCGATTGATATTGAAACATGGCTGCGACTAGATGAATGCTTTATTTTTATATTCTCGTAGTATTTAAACATGTAGCACGAATAAATTTATAAATAAATAAAAAGAAAATATAAGTAAAAATTTTAAATGATAGCAGAAAGAAAACAAAATATGATATCGAATATTTCATTAATAAATTGATATCAAATTATGATATCAACTTGATGCTGAAAACAATATATGTTTTCAACTTGCTTTCATTTTGATGTTGGACTTTGCTCGGGTAGAGAACCGATGCATGGTCAAAATCAGTATCATTCAACCAGCTTAGTGGCCAAACCTGAATAAGCGGCGCGATTATGAGAGTTTAATGGTGACAAACTATTTTCTTCAATTTTTTTTTAAATAGCAGAATATTTTTCTAAAAAGGCTTTTTGCAAAAAGATAAAGACGACTTCTTCATTATTTCTCAATAGTAATGGAGTAGAGCGACATACACAAAACAAAGGATACGGGTACATATACCACAAAAGATAACTGGCAGTAGTAATTCATCCCGAACAGAAATAGTATCAGCTGCTTAATTGGTCGGTGTTCAGGCAGACTGAACCAAGTGATTTTTGAATGATATCAGAAAAACGTACCCCAAGCGTTCGGAAGAACAAAATATTGGCATTATTTGCTGCAATACTGCAACTTATCTGTTTGATAAAACATCTGTATCAAAATATCATCGGAAAAATTAGAATTGACAGAGTCCTTGACTTATATTTGCAAGGCCAAAATATCATCTAGTCAAGTCTGTCTGAACACCGACCAATTGTTCTTGAGCGTTTGAATATTCTATCGCTAGCTAAATTGACTCCATTCTATCGATCCTCATTATCTATGCTCTCAACACCATTCAGGTATTCACGAAGTGCTGCTCCTATACCCATGTTTAGGTAAATCAATAAAAATCATGCATTTTCTCGAAATCTGTTCTTTGAATACGTACCGAATGTTTTGTTGTTGACAACCGACAATTTTCCACCGCATACTTAGAGTAATTTTCTTGCGTACAACATACTTTCATGCAAGTTTTTCCTCTTCAAATAGCAAAATTATGTTTTTCGCAATAGTCAATGCGATTCTCGCAATAGCTATGTAATAAGCTGAAACTTCGTACACAATATGTAGATACTAAAGCTAAGCATGCTGTTTCGCTCAAGAAAAGTAAAGAAATTCCTTGACTGAATGGGTCAAGAAATTTCCTACAGAGAGCCCCCTTTGAAGTGACATTTCTTCTCAACTGCGTACTGCGATCAGAAAAATGTGATATTCTTGACCATTTCTTGGAAGAAATTTTCCACGCATCGAGATGGGCGATTCCTTTTCTTGTCAGTAGCAAACCAGCCTTAAAAGACAACAGTTTTTCATGGGGGTGGCGAAATCTATGAGGGTCAGGAAAAAATGGGACATCCTAATGTTCATCAATCAACATTAGGGTGCGGCTTATTTTTCAAAAGTTCTCAAAACCAAAAATTCGTGGGCTCTACTGAATTTAAATCACATAAAAAAGAAACCTCAAAATCTGAGCGAAAAATATTAACATTTTGATGTGGCGCAAACGTCTTGAAGGTGAATTTTCAGGTTATAAAAAATGACCATCAGTGAAGTAATCATAACTTTGTTATTTTCCAACAAATTTTAAACTTTTAGCACTATTATCTTTAAAATTGAATTTATGAAAACTTAGTAGAACATCAAATTTGTCTAAAATCAAAACTAGTCTTAGTTAAAAATATTTTATCCAAATTTTTCCTCATATTATTAAAAAATTTATTTTTGTTTAACCATAACTTTTTAAATACTCAATCAATTCCGAATCTTTTAACATATTTTTGAAGAAAATTTAGTTGTTTTCAAACTGTTCATACAGCACATCTTTCTAAAAAATTGTTTAGTAATTCAACGAAAACTACCCAAAAACATGAGTTTTTAATTAAAAAATCAAATTTCTTTGGATTATATAGGTTTTTTCGCCGGAAATTGCATTTTTTCTATAAAACTTAAATATATAAAGCATCTTGCCTTAATTGCGAGTTGAATAGTGCATATATTTTTTACCATATGCAAACATATTTTTGTTTCAAAATTATTTAAAAATTGTTGCAAAGTGCTACTCAAAGGTTTAACAAATGAGAAAAACCAGCTTCAGCTCTAGACATAATATTTAACTGGAAAAAAATTGAAAAAAAAATGCATTTTTCGTTGGAAAATCATGTACTTGTGCAGTTATTGCTGAATAACTTGGTCAAGACATTTTTTTAGTGAAATGTGATGTATGAACAGTTTGAAAACAATTGAATTAGATTTAAAAGCATGTAAAAAGATTTAAAATCGGTTGAGTAATCATGAAGTTAAGGTCAAACAAAGATGATTTTTTTTGTAAAATGAGGAAAAAATTGGAGTAAATTACTTATAACTGAAACTAAAACTAATTTGAGACAAATTTTGTGTTTTACAAAGTTTTCATAAATTTAATTTTGAAGGGATTGATGCTAAAAGTTTTAAAATCGGTTGGAAAATAACAAAGTTATGTGCACTTCACTGAAAGTCATTTTTATAACCTGAAAATTCACCTTCAAGACGCTTGCGCTACCTCTAAATGTTAATATTTTTGGCTCAAATTTTGAGGTTTCTCTTTCAATGTGATTTAAATTCAGTAGAGCATACGAATTTTTGATTTTGAGAACATTTGAAAAATAAGCCGCACCCTAATCAACATGCTTACATCCATATCGCTGCACATCTCGTCTCGCGATACTAAGATTTTGCGAACGCGTTGAGCTTCCGCTAGAATTACCGTGTTTATAGAGACCGTTACAGCTGCTTCATCTCACTGAGCTTCACTTCGTCTGATTTTTCCATTTCCATCTGCACCGTTTCATGTTCAATGGAGTTCTTTGCAGGCACACAAACTATCAATGATATATATATCTATATATATATATATATATATATATATATATATATATATATATATATATATATATATATATATATATATATATATATATATATATATATATATATATATATATATATATATATATATATATATATATATATATATATATATATATATATATATATATATATATATATATATATATATATATATATATATATCATTTAACAAGTGACTTTTCATATTTTAAATAAAAAAAGCATACCATTCTAATACGCTTATTACTAAATCACTCTATAAATTTCTTTTCAGAGACACTCTCCCGGCATTGGACGAATGCAAACTTCCACTGGAACGTCGACAGAAGCTGGAGCGAGATGCCCAAATTATGATCAAACTGCTCCCGAAGAACATCGAAGCCGAAGCAAAGCTGGCAAAGAGTAAGAAGGCAACCGCAGCTCCCAAAAACCCGCCACATCCCGATCACTACGTCGAGAAAGGACTGTACTTTGATTACAGTCAAGACGAGGGCCGCTTCGCCAAGACCAATACGGACCTCAAGCCCAATACGATAATCCTGCTGGAGAAGCCTCACGTTTCCGTACTGCTGGAAGAATACAGTTTGTCTCACTGCAGCACGTGCTTCAAGCGTGTAACGATACCAGTCTGTTGTCCAAAATGCTCCGATGTCATATTTTGTTCTGAAGCGTGCGAGAAGAAGGCGAATTCCAGCTATCATCGGTATGAATGTGGGTTCTTGCCGATTTTCTGGAAGTCAGGAGCATCGATTACTTGCCACATGGCTCTGAGGATGATCACACAAAAGACTGAGGAGTATTTCGTGGGTCTGCGCTATGAACTTGATGGTTTGACTAGCGAAGTTACCGACAAGTGAGTTAACAAGATTTAGGTCAAGAAGTTTACATTTCAGCAATTTCTCATATTCTAGATTGAACAACGATGATTATAGAAAAGTGTACAAACTAGTGACTCATGAAGATAAGCGATCACCTGAAGATTACTTCCAGCGAACCCTGATGGCAACATTGCTGAACGCTTGTCTATCGCTCGGAGGTTACTATAAATCTAAAGAATCAGAAAGGTGAGTTCAAATGAAAGATCTTAATCAAATCTCGAGAATTGCATTAATCTTATTCCTACAGCTTCATTGGAGGACTACTGTTGCATAACTTGCAATTTCTGCAATACAACGCTCACGAAATCTCCGAACTTCAGCGCGAGAATGAACGTGATATCGGAAAATCAACGTTCATCGGTGGTGGTCTTTACCCAACGCTGGCCTTGTTCAATCACTCCTGTGAGCCCGGTGTAACCCGTTACTATCGAGGCAACTCGGTATGTGTTCGAACCGTAAAAGGAATCCCAGCTGGATCGATGGTTGCGGAAAATTACGGACCCCTGTTTACTCAAGTGTCCCGTGAAGAACGCCGCAGTACGCTTTTGAACCAGTATAAGTTCACGTGCAATTGTCGAGCATGTGCGGGAGATTGGCTCAAATTTGCCGACATGGATTCCAATGTGTTGCGCTTCAAATGCGACGGAGGCAAGAACTGCTCCAACGTTCTGGAAATTCCCGCCGAGATCAACGAGTTCATGGTACAGTGCACTGAGTGTGGCGAACACACGAACATCATGAAGGGACTCAAATCGTTACAGGTGAGTTTAAGCATCTACTTGTGAAGATTTTTTTCAATAGCTACTTTTATTTTTAGGATACGGATATGCTCTTCAAATCGGCCACTAAATTACACGAAGCCGGCGAATATGAATTCGCGCTCAAGAAATACGTGGAAATGATGAATACATTGGATGAAGTTTTAGTGCCGCCATATCGAGATTACCATTTGTGCCAGCAGGGGTTGCGATCTTGTATGCTGGAATTCGGAAACCGTTTCATTAGAATGGTTAGTAAGAAGTAAATGTTTTCTCTTGTAATTGTTTGAATAAAAAATAGACGTTAAAATTTTTTTGGAAAGTTTGAATTGGTCGTTGTGCGTATAGCTTTAAACGTCTACGGTAATATCAAAAAAAAAAACAACATCACTAAAATACCTACGTAGTATTAAAGCATTTTGAATTTTTGCCTAAATTCGAATTTGGTTGATCAACGTGACGCGTTGCACAAAAGATATTCATAATTTGTGAAGTGCTTTCTCTTAAAGAATGTTAATTTCTGTATAAGGTATTCAAAATTCCACAAACAGTCACCGCCGAAAGAAAATGGAAATCGTATGTAAAAATAAGCATTCTTTCCCTAAGGCCCAAGTTAGTGGCGAGTCAGAAATGCGCGCGGGCAACTTTGATAGTTATATTCACGAATTTGCCAACTTTTTTCAAGATTCTAATCTCACTTGTTTCTTTGAAATTAATAGTAGATCATTTCTTGTGAAGAAATCGTGTTGATTTCATTTATTTAGTTAACATCTAAACAGATAACACTGAATCAACAATTTCACGCAACAATACTCGGTTCGTGGTCGCATCTCTCCATCCTCGGTTGTGCCCCACGCTCGCCAAATCGATACGCACTTGATCCGCCCACCTAGCTCGCTGCGCTCCACGCTTTTTTGTAGCAACCGGATCCGAAGCGAACACCATCTTTGCAGGGTTGCTGTCCGGCATTCTAGCAACATGCCCTGCCCATCGTATCCTTCAAACTTTGGCCACCTTCTGGATACTGGGTTCGCCGTAGAGTTGGGCGAGCTCGTGGTTCATCCTTCGCCGCCACACACCGTTCTCCTGCACACCGCCGAAGATCGTCCTAAGCACCCGACGTTCGAAGACTCAAAGTGCTTGCAGGTCCTCCTCGAGCATCGTCCACGTTTCAGGACCGTAGAGGACTACCGGCCTTATGAGCGTTTTGTACATGGTACATTTGGTGCGGGTGTGAATCTTTTTTGACCGCAGCTTCTTCTGGAGGCCATAGTAGGCCCGACTTCCACTGATGGTGCACCTCCGTATTTCACGGCTAACGTTATTGTCAGCCGTCAGCAAGGATCCAAGGTAGACGAACTCGTCGACCATCTCAAACGTATCCCCCATCTATGGTAACACTGCTACCTAGGCGAGCCCTGTCGCGCTCGGCGCCATTAGCTAGCATGTACTTTGTCTTAGACGCATTCGCCACCAGTCCAACTTTTGCTGCCTCGCGTTTCAGGCGGGTGTACAGGTCTGCCACCTTTTCAAATGTTCGGCCGACAATGTCCATATTATCCGCTAAGCAAACAAATTGACTGGATCTCGTAAAAATCGTACCCCGGCTGTTGAGCCCGGCTCTCCGCATAACACCTTCTAGCGTAATATTGAACAGGCACGAAAGTGCATCACATTGTCGTAGTCCCCGGCGGGATCCAAACGAACTGGAATGTTCGCCTGAAACCGCCACAATTTTGCACACCCTCCATCGTCACTCTTATCAGCCTCGTGATCTTCCCGGGAAAGCTGTTCTCGTCCATGATTTGCCATAGCTCTACGTGGTCGATACTGTCGTATGCCGCCTTGAAATCGATGAAAAGGTGATGCGTTGGGACCTGGTATTCACGACATTTTCGGAGGATTAGCTGTACAGTAAAGATCTGGTCCGTTGTCGATCGGCCGTCAGGTGACAGACGATGGAAGATGATCTGGGATAATACTTTGTAGGCCGCATTTAGAACGGTGATCGCTCGAAAGTTCTCACAATCTAACTTGTCGCCATTCTTGTAAATGGGGCATATTATCCCTTCCTTCCACTCCTCCGGTAGCTGTTCTGTTTCCCAGATTGTGCCTATCAGCCGGTGCAGACAAATGGCCAGCCTCTCCGGGCCCATCTCTATGAGTTCAGCTCCGATACCATCCTTACCAGCAGCTTTGTTGTTTTTGAGCTGATGAATGGCATCCTTAACCTCCCTCAAAGTGGGGGCTGGTTGGTTTCCATTCTCCGCAGTACTGACGAAAGTATTTCCTGCGTTGTCTCAACCTTCATTGCCTGTGCTGTCAGCGCCATTCAGGTGCTCGTCGAAGTGCTGCTTCCACTTTTCGATCACCTCACGCTCGTCCGTCAAAATGCTCCCATCCTTATCCCTGTACATCTCGGCTCGCGGCACGAAGCCGTTGCGGGATGCGTTGAGCTTCTGATAGAACTTGCGTCTTTCTTGAGACCAGCACAGCTGTTCCATCTCCTCGCACTCCGTCTCCTCCAGGCGGCGTTTTCGTCCCTTGCTGCAGCATGACCGCCCGCGCTGCGTTCTTCTCCTCCAGATTCTGCCTACATTCCTCGTCGAACCAATCGTTCCGTCCCACGTACCCGACGTTGCTCTCAGCTGCATTGTTGATGGTTGCCTTCACTGTTCTCCAGCAGTCTTCAAGAGGGGCTTCATCCAGCTCACCCTCTTCCGGTAATGCAGCCTCGAGGTGCTGCGCGTATGCCACTGCGACATCCGGTTGCTCTAGGTCATACCGGAGCGGCCGTCGGTACCGTACGTTGTTAACGACTGAGAGTTTTGGGCACAGTTTGACCATCACCAGATAGTGGCCAGAGTCGATGTTAGCGCCACGATAGGTCCTGACGTCAATAATGTCAGAGAAGTGCCGTCCATCAATCAGAACGTGGTCGATTTGCGATTGTGTCTGCTGTGGTGATCTTCAGGTGTATCGGTATGGAAGGCTGTGCTGGAAGTGTGTGCTACGAATGGCCATAATCTTTAGAGTTTTCAAATTTCCCGGGATTCGATTTCCCGGGAAACAGGAAATAAAATTACCATTTCCCGGGAAATCCCGGGATCCCGGGAATTTCTGAAAAACGTGAAAATAAAGCAAATTTGGTGGAATTTTATTTTTCAAATTATTCGTGTTTCGTGTAGGGTCGGTGTTTTCTTAGTAGACAGTCCCCTATTGTCGCACTAGTAGCTTTTACGGCCGTTTTGCTACAAATCGTTGCAAAATATTTTTAACATGAAGCTCGGGAACCATTTACCTCATAACCATTGATACACAACTCGATTTTGTTAAAAATAAATGATCGAAATATAGTTTTGCTTATAATTTAAGTTCCCTTGCATCTATAGCAAACCTATTGTTCCTATAGTAGCACATAATAATTATTTAAATTAGGGTAGAAGTACCAATTATGGCTATAGTACCAATTATGGCAATAGTGGGAACAATAAGAGATTTTTCTTATTGTTTCACTAGACTATAATGGCTTATATTCACAGGAATGATTAAACTATTTGTTTTTGATGGTAACTAAACCTTGAAAATAACATTTATTGCACGAATAAAAAAAGGCTTCGAAAAATGAACATTTGAAGGGACCTCCGTTACGAAATGTATGTTTTCATCCGGATAAACTGTTTCAACCGATGAATGTATGTTGCCTAGTGAGAACAAATGAATAAATTTAGCTGGTATGCTATCAATTTTACTGTTTTAAGTTGGAAATCGTGTTATTTCCACTATGTCGATAACTGGTACAAGGAGTGTGTGAGAGCCCAATTATGGCAATACTCTGGAGGCGCATTGTTTACATTTTTTGATCAGTGAAATAAAAGAAGTAAAAACTATTTTACGGGTGACTTCCACGACGGGACGGTTCTGTAAGGCATTATCTTTATGTTTTGTTCTCAATTACTAAGATTTTTCAATCACACGTTCGAAAACGTTCGCGAGCGGAAGATGCTAATTTCATGGTAGAAAGGGGTTATCAGCGACACTCAATTCTAGAAAAGTTATTCAAACCGACTCAAGTCAAAAAAGTATACAAACTTACTTTATCGATTCTACGTGGTTCGCAGACAAAATTCTACACATTTCGCTCTAAACCAACTCGATTTTTCACTTTTAGAGCGTTTACTTTCCGGATTTACAAAACGACGAAAGTAAGATTTTCAACTTTCGCTACCTAACCACTACTTTCGCCGCTCTGCTGTATGGAAAGACAAAGTGACTTATCCACGATTCAAAACAAAACACTACTTGAGCCGATTTTACACTGATACAAAAACGTCGAAAGTAACTGAATAATTCGGCTTATCATTTTGTAATAAAATTGTTGTGGGAAATAACAGGAACTCCCTAGTTTTTTATCGCGAGCTTATTATATGGAAAATTTAAGCAATGTACACGGCGAAAAAATGTTAAAAAGGTGATTCATTTTAAAACAGTTTTAGAAGACAGGTTGTGATTCTTCTGAATTAATTTTCTCAAAACCGTATGGAAGTTACTTACGTCGATTTGAAAAAGTAATCGAGAATTGTTGAATTTTCCCTTTTTTTTCGTTAAAATTTGGCACTGGAAAGGTAATGTGAGATCATAAATGCTAATTTGTATCATAATTTGCATTTACACTACATTTTGACTTCTTTTTCGAAAATTAATTTTCTCCCATGAACCTATTGCAAAAAAATGATTTAACATCTATTTAACCCAAAATTTTTGGAAAATTTTATGAGCGATATCTTTATTACATATTAGCGTTGCATTATCATTCGCTCTTCATGGCGTTTGAGTTCATTTCGTGCAAATATTCGATAGTCCATAATTGGTACACTTTTATGTCGAATGCTAGGAACGCTATTGCCATAATTGGTACAAAGACAACGCTTTTTAAAATCCATTTTTAGAAGCTTAAAGTCAATTTAGTACCAAAACTGTTTAAATCAACAGATTCGCAAGGCTTTAAACTAGTAATTGACACCAACAAGTCATGCTTGCGTTTTAGAAACACGGTTACAACTTGATTTTTATCACTACTGTTTACATATTGCATCCATAATTGGTACACCTACCCTAGAACTTTTTATATCAATCAAAAGCTTTTGATCCACTTTTTAATGCAAAAATGTAAAAGTTTTGTAAAAACACGGTTTTGATTTGTATTTTGCTTTGTACTATAGGCTATAGTAGCACAAGCGACAATAAATCCAAAAAAATTGGTTTTGTATTTTTTGTGTTTTTTCACAAAACCGTATAAATAAATAGCTTTCAGACGTAAAAACAATGCCACTGGCTTTATTTTCCGATTTTATTCGAAAATTTGTTCTTAGTCATGCGGCTTCATCGACCCTATATGTATTTTATACCAGTTAATTTGTTGGTTACTTCTCTTCTTTGTGAGTAATTTATTCATGTGTCTCTAAAGAAATGTTAGCTTCATTTCAAACGCTAGGCTCCAGAACAACAAAGTTTATAGCATTAGGCAAAAGTCCTCGTGGAGTTTATTCTTGATCCAACTAGAGTCATTATATTGAAAATTGTGACTGTTACATCCATGAAAACTTTATAAGCCTACGGAATTCATAGAAAACATCCCTTGAAAATTCCTTTATTTTATACAGCAAAATTCGTCAAAAACGATATCTATTTTATGAACAACTTTTTCATTACAATAAAAAAAGAAATCAGCATCGAAAGATGTGATGTAGTGAGTTTTTTGGTTAGAATTATATGATGGTTTTTGTTTGAAAATAGATAGTAATTCCTTTTTTTATAAAGCTACCCGGGAAATGAGAAAATCCCGGGAAATACGGTAATCCCGGGAAACAGAAAATCATATCCCGGGCAACGGGAATCCCGGGAAATCTCAATTCCCGGGAAATGTTCCCGGGAATGAAAACTCTAATAATCTTGGAGGCGGCGAAATCAATTAGTCGTAAGCCATTTTCGTTCGTCAGCCGGTGGGCGCTGAACTTTCCAATAGATCGTTGCACGCCTGACCTAACCTCGAAACTCCATATAAAAAAAATGTCAACAATTCCAGCAGTGAATGTCAACTCCATATAAAAAAAATCTAAACAATTCCAGCAGTGAGTGTCAAAGAGCAGGACAGTCAATTGAGCGTGATGAAAGAGGGACAGAGAAGGAGAATTTTTCGTGACGTCACCATGCACTCTTCTATAGTCGGTCTGAACTCCTCCTCCTGATTAACCTGAGCGTTTAAATCTCCTATGATCTCCCATGACGGCTTGGGCAGCTGTCGTACTCGCGTTCGAGCTGCGCGTAAAATGCGTCTTTATCATCATCAGTGCTTCCGGAGTGAGGGCTGTGCACGTTTATAATGCTGAAGTTGAAGAACCGGCCTTTGATCATCAACTTGCACTTTCTCTCATTGATCGGCCACCACCCGATCACGCGCCTTTGCATATCACCCATCACTATAAATGCTGATCCCAGCTCGTGTGTGTTGCCGCAGCTCCGGTAGATGGTATCCCGACCAACCAGTCTTCATAATTCTTTATAGATCTTCGACCAACGATGGCGATCGCTAACGGTTCAAAACGAATCTATATCGATCGCTATCGAAAATCACTGACTGGTTGACCGGGATGATTACCTCTAAACGTTCGCACCATTGATCCCTTCCAACACACTTCCTGCAACGCTACGATGCCGAAGCCGCGGTCCTTCAGCACGTCGGCGAGTATGCGTGTGCTCCCGATGAAGTTGAGAGATTTACAGTTCCACGTACCGAGCTTCCAATCGCTAGTCCCTTTACGTCGCTGTGGTCTTCGCTGATTGTCCCGGTTCGTATTCTCTCGTTGATTATTCGTTGCTTGATGTTTTTACGGCTGGCTTGCAGGGCCTGACACCAACCCCCTAGATTTCCGGAGGACCATTCCCCCTAATTGTTCGGAGGACCATAGTGCGCAGTTTAGCTTAGAGTCCTTCTCTGGCACTCGGACGATGATCAGCCGCCCTGACATGGGGAACAGACGCTGTTGTGAGCCGCTCCTAACATAGAGTACAGAGTCTACAGAAAAACAAAAAGCAAACCCCCCATTCCCTGTCAGCATACGACCAAAGTTCCCACCGGGGGTTGGTTACCCGATCATCCCTAAGGTTACTCGTACCGTACCGGCCGGTACCGCGAGGAGGTACACACTTAAACGGTTTCGCCGAGAACCCAACAGCTGATATCTCGGTAATAATTTGACGATACTCGGTAAAACTTTTACCGAGATCTCGGTAAACGTTTACCGAATCTCGGTAACGTTCGCCGAGATCTCGGCAAAAAATTCGGATTGCCGAAATCTCGGTAAAATAAGTACCAAGATTCGGCGTTAAAATTTACCGAGCTCTCAGCTGTTGGGTTCTCGGCGAAAAATTTTACTGAGGTCGGTGAAATAATTTAAGTGTGTAGGGATAGGAGTTGCTGGGCAAGAGGCTAAGGACCGCACAGAGGGGTCTATTTTATTCCTTCAGGTACGCGAGGTACCAATGGTACGCCATCCCCCAGCCATTTTCCAACCAATCGTGTTGATAAAGATATTAGATTTCTCTGGAATGTCTTTTTAGTGGTAAATGAATTAGGTCTTACAATTTTTATTGAATTCTTGTTTTTATTCGATAACACGAAAGAGCATGTTACTGCAACTCCTTTAGGGCCCATTCACAAATTTCATAACGCTAAAGGGGGTGGGTGGGTGTCGTCGTGGTGTTACGGCTCATACAAAATTTGTAAAATATTCATACAAAAAGCGTTACAAGGGGGTGGGTGAGTGTCGAAAATAGCAATTTTTGGCGTTATGAAATTTTTGAATAAACCCTTAGCAGCGTTCGCTTAGTCGTCAAAAACACCACAGGGCTTTTAGTTTTACCACTGGGGTTGTTCCTATCTGACATTTCGGAAGGAACACGGAAAACAAAATATACCCAAAAATTTGAGTTTAAGCCGAGGGGTGTGACAAAATCTAAAGAAACATAAAAAAATGGTTTTCGGGCTTAAACCAACGGAGAACATTAAAAAATTGAGTAAATATGTGTTTTTGTCCTAAACTTAAGCGTTTAGCACTGAAATTGGGACAGGGCCTTAGGACCTTATTAGGTAAACTGTTTTTTTTCCGTGTATATCCAACCGCAAAACATGTTCCACATTGGGTAATGTTATGTAGCCATTAACTGACTTTTTCGTTTAGCGTGCACAATGATGAATCCCCCAAACAATCATCAGCGGCAAAAGTACTGACGATGACGACGGTACATCATTCAAAACAAACATATTCAACGAATTTAGCTTCGCGGTAGATTGCAACATTGAATAATTTATAAATTTTTAGGTATGTATTCAGATATTTTGTTTAAAACCCACGAAAACTGAAAAGTGAGCCTTAACATCTATCGAATAAAACAGGCTTTCGACATGGCAGAAGCCGGCAATGTTCCGCAGAAGATTCCGGTCCGCCGCCGTTCGTCGTTATTTCAGTCAGATCAAGGTTGGTATGCAGTAGTGGAATAGAAATTGTTACATTTATTACACTATATATCATCTAATACAAATTTCTATGCGTATGAAAAGGTTCTATATCTGCTTCGCCGGTTCCATATAAACCAAGGTAAGTTACATATTAATCAGATACGTGTGCATATGTCAAAAAAGATTTGATTAGTTGCGGCTTAGTCATACCTCGTATGTATTTTGACGAAAACATATTTTGGACTTTGTTTACTAAATTTCTGCTTGAAGTTGTGACATTTTTCAAAAATTATACTGAAAAACATGGCATGTTTTCAGATTTTTCAGCCCTAGGGGTCTGCGGACCTCCGGTTGGGAAACGCTGATTTAAAGAGTAACCAATAGCTAATTTGTAATTTGTAATTTGTTGATTTATTCTTACGGTAACTTGTTAGTTTACACTTTTTATCAAGTCAAGGAAATAATAGAATAGAAGTCAATGATGTCAGTTAATCCTTTGTAAGAAACCAATTTTCGGCTTTTCCAGCTACGAGAAACAGCTGAAGAACGAAATCGAGAGTTGGAACAAGCTGGTTCGGGACAAAGTGCACGAAATCAACGAATTCAAAAAGAACAATATCGAGCTGAACGTATCGCTGCTGTCGGATGAACAACGTCGCTATTTGAGCGCTGGACCCACTGTTGACGAAGTCCTTAAGGAATCCAACGATTTCGCACAACTGCTGGAACGGTACATCCAGCGGAAATCGTTCCTGGCTAGACGGTATGACGCTATCCTCAAGGAAACCCGATCCCAAATGGACAACGTGGCGTTGGACGTAGTGGAGAATGAACTGCTTTCGAAGCCGATTGATTAGAAGAAGGTCGACGTGGTATGCGTTTGTTTTATTCGTGTAAGATTATCGTAATGGTATTAAAGTAGGTTTTGTAAAGATTATCTCCAAATGCATTTGTAAGATTATTCTCGCATTGTCCACAATGATTTTAAATTACTAATATTACAGCCAATTCCAATTCTTCGCAAAGAAAATAAAAATGTACGGGTCGAAGTTCAACAAAGGTAATTTAGGACTGCAGTCCTACATTGCACAATAGTTACAATTTATAACGATTTTTAAATAGTTTTCAGTTTCAATAAGTTACATAGACACAAGAATATCAAGGTACGAAAAATGAACAGAAAATTTTAAATGATATAACAGTTGGAACGTTTTCCTCTTAGTCTAATGTAGATCATAATCACTTTTCAAATGCTCACTCATTCGTTGAACAAAGAACGGCCTAGCAGAAGGGTGCTTATGGTGAACCCTTCGGTTATTCTTCGCTGTGTTTGAGCTGCTTACGTTTTGTACGTTATTGTCACTAAATTCTGGTGCACTTTTTTGCGGTTTCTTAGCGTTTTTCGTTAGTCCCATTTGTGGATTCATCCGGTTTTCCGTGTGGACGCAGCAAATCGCCCGGAATCGTTTTCTCCCGAATTTGGATCATCGATGTGTTCATCACCTCGCAGTCGATTTGCATCAATGTCACTTTGTCGGATGGATGGGTTGCTGAAAGAAAGGATCATCATTATTTGCAAGAAAATGATAGAGATACTGTTTTCAGAGCTGATAGTGCCTAAGAGACTTAGAAATGGTATCCGGCCGGCTCCAGAGGCACGTTCCCCGACATTTGGGAGATTTGTACCATAACCATATTTGAGCCTATTTCATCATCGACCTGATCTACCCGATGGGAAAGGAAAGCGAAGGGAAAGATGGGAGGAAATAGGGATAAGGTCCCTTGAGAGGGAAAGTCTTATAAGCGAAATGAGAAATGTAGCGCCATACGACAATGGGTTCAAACAGCGCCCTAAAAAGGGCGCTGCAAAATGCATGAGCGCCAAGCCAGCAGACAAATTCTGGATATATCTTTCCAGAATTTCCCGTCATGTGTATATGCTGATGATTTAAAACTCTACCTTATCGTCCGTATGGTAGAAGATTGTCTTCGTCTTCAATGTTTACTAAATGCGTTCGTTGATTGGTGTCGTCGGGATAAATTGATCGTTAGTATTCCAAAATGCGTGGTAATGACATTCCATCGTATAAAGGATCCAATACTGTATAACTACTACATCGTAGAGTTGATAGAGTAAATGACCTTGGAGTACTCCTGGACCCGAAGCTCGATTTTCGTCTACACTATTCATCAATCAACGCGAAGGCTAACAGACAGCTTGGCTTTATTTCTAAGATAGCTCGAGACTTCACTGCCTTAAGGCATTGTACTGCTCACTGGTTAGACCAATAATTGAAAATGTTTCTGTGGTCTGGTGTCCGTACGAGGTTAGCTGGATCTTTCGCCTTGAAGGAGTGCAGAAGAGATTCGTAAGGCTAGCCTTACGGAATCTTCCATGGCGTGACCCAGTAAACCTACCGCCTTACCCGAACAGATGTTTGTTGTTAAGCTTAGAAACTTTGGAACGAAGAAGGAAAATTCAACAAGCAACGTTGGTCGCAAAGATTATAAATGGTGAAATGGATTGCCCGGAATTGTTATCACAATTAAACTTTCGCATTCCGAAACGGACTCTAAGGAGCTCCACGCTACTACAGCCAAGGAATCATCGTAAGGCATACGGCTACCACGAACCTCCAACGGCGATTATAAGAGTGTTTACTTCGATGGAATCAGCGTTTGAGTTTGGTGAACCCTCATATAAGTTCCGCAATAGAATAAGAAGAATGTAATGTACTGTATTTTAATGTAGTTTTGTGCTGTAGAATCAATGTGATGGATTTTACTCAGGTGGCGCAGATGATTGATGCGTGTAACTAGTTCTCTCTTTCAATCTCCCGCTGTTCTTATGCAGCGCAAATAGTGACGTCACTATTTGCGCTGCATAAGAACAGCAGGAGAATAAAATCAATTTATCCAGGAATTCTTTTAATGATGTTCCAGAGTACCGTAAAAAACCATAAGATATTGGAGGAAAAAGGAATCATAAAGTAATATTCTGTAGAAATCCGCGATTAACCTCTGTTAGAGTCGGGTCTGGGTCATTTGGCATAACATTTTTTCATCAAGAACAGCTATATTTTGAAAGAAGGGATATAGTTCTGGTTATACAAAATTACCTTATGCCAAATGGCCCGCTCCCGTTAGGATCTCTGAAAGAACTTCTGGGGTCTTGAGGAAGTCTTTGTAGATTTTCTAGCTATTTTTGAGAACATAATCGAGTCGATGGATCCTGCAGTATTTTCCAGGAAGCGATGGTTTTAGATGTTTGATCGCTTTTGTTAATAGTTTTAATTAGAAATGGGATGAATTTCAAAGCAATGGCAACTTTTTTTGTGTGGCATTTACTATTCAGTTTACAGCTTTACTTGTCAAGGCTGAACCATCGGTCTAACTTTTGCCAAGTTTCCCCTCTACCAGGACCAATACTCAGACGGACTAGACAATGGTGCCCACATAATTACCGCTTTGATTCATATTACGGACACTTAAAGCCTCAGGGAAGTATAACTTAGCATTGAGCATACTAAATATAACATTCTGTATGATTCCTTAGCGTTATCAAGCGTCGGAAACCTTTAACTTTCGAATGGTGGGTAAAGAATACGCTTCCACAACTTGAATAATTTTAAATAAATCGAAATGTGTGGCCTTTTCATGATTCTTATTACGGACGCTTACTCACTTCTGCCTCATATTCCGGACACTCTGATTCAAATTCCAGACAGCTCATGAAAATCATTATTAGAATAGTCAAATCATCAATTGAAATTCTCAAACCATTAAAGAGACTTCTAAGGCAGTTGGGCATTATAAACTTGCATAGATATTTGTTGGAGAAGCTTATTAAAACAATCCTCGTATGAAATGTTTCCCATACAAAGTAGAGTGTCCGGAATTTGAAGCTGTTCGTAATATGAATCAAAACGGTACTTGTTTTATTAGAATTGTGACGTGGTATTTTTTAAAAAATACCCATATTCCCTTGCTTCTGAGAAAATAAGAAGCATTGTTAAAATCAGCAACTCCATCAAAATTTGTTAGCAGTGTCATTACTAATAATGTCCTTTTTAGTCATGCTTAGAGATGGGCAAAACGGTTCATTTTAGTGAACGGATCCGATCCGAATCACTCATTTTAGTAAACCGGATCTTTTGAACGGTTCAGTGGCTCAGCGGCTCGCAAGGGAAGAGCGAATGGATAACCTGCTTTGCTCTTGTCCACAGTTGATCAGCAGGAGTTTTCTCATTTCATTTTGTATGGGGAAAGACATCTAACTTCAAATTTATTGTGAGTGGAAGCTGTAATCAAAAAAAAAATATTTGGTAGGCGTGATAGCCTACATAAAGGTGAGTAGCAAATCAGGCCATGCATGTAACCCATTGAACTGAGCGAACGGAAAAAGAGCGGTTCATTGCCTGTTGCGCGACATGCGTTAAAGTACTTTCGTGTTTTTGCTCTCTCATGTTTCGTATATTCTCCCCCAGAAACTCACGATATTCTCGGCCGATTTCCCCTAACCGAACCAAAAAGGAAGAAGCAAAATGTGCTTTGCCATTCAAGTGGGCACTTTTTCTCTCTTTATGTCATCTGCTTGTATGCAAGTTGGCGGAGCAAATTAGTTGTATGGCTGTGTATGCTCTGAGAGTGCGGAGTTGCAGCAAACTGAGTTTGCTTGTGTGCCGTGGCGTGCAAAGCAAGGTATGTGTCGAGCATTATGATAAAGCCGAACGAAAGAGAAGAGGGGAAAATAATTGGTTCGTTTTTTTCGGGTCACATGTTGATCAGCACAAATGCATCGACTCTCGCCAAAAAAAAGCCACGGATCACTCGTTCTTTTGAGTGATCCGGATCTGCTCCTGTTTTTGTTGCCCATCTCTAAAGTGTGATGTTCTAGTTAATTTCGTTATTCTCGTTGTTGAATAACGTTCAACAATTTCTCGAAACTAGCATGTGTACCCTTATGGTCAATCTCAGCATCCTACCTTCCAAAGGCATAAATATAGTGAATAATTAAGAGTAAAGTTACCTTAGGCCACGGTGTACTATATTTAAGAAGGTGATATATTCCTTCTTCTTCTTCTTCAATCTAGTTGAGTCTTATCGCGACTCGAGTGGAGGGCCGGTGACTGGGACCATATGCCCTATTGATATGCGTACACGTCAGTGTACGTTAGTTACAAATCCAGTTTGCATTTTTTAACAAATGCAACTACTTCTCTGCATAGTTTTGTGTCTTTTTTCTTGAAGATGTCCACTAAGTTCGCATATCTACCATCGAAGGAAAACTCGGCCCGTTCGATGTTGAATCGCGGACAGTGGATAATCGAGTGCTCCGCTGTTTCCGGCTCTTCGCAAAGTTCGCAGTCCGGGTCTTCAACAATTTTCATCTTGGCAAGCCAAGATTTTGAATAGTTATGTGCTGTCATCAGTCGGTTGATCATTCGTACTTCGTATCCTTTTAGATCCTGCCCGTCGTACCATGGTTTATCGTTGTATTCGTTTTGTATTTGGTAGAAGTGTTTTCCTTTTTCTTCCGAGTAATTTTTATACCATTCTTGAGTGCTAGCAAGTTTTTTTCGTTTCAGGTGGTTTTTGGCGTCCGTGTAGAAAATTTGATGTTCCAGTGTTTCAGCTGATGTACTTGTTCCCAGCTTAGCCAGCTGATCGGCCATTTCATTGCCTGTAAGACCTACGTGGCTAGGCACCCACTGTATTGATGTTCCAGTTTCGTGCGCTGCCTGCAGTATTTCCGACAGTATATGCGGTCCTTTGTGTGCATGTAGTGCTTCCTCAAGCATCCCGCAAGCTGTCTTGGAATCCGTGTATATGACGTACAAGTAGAGTTGATTCTCCTTGATGAGTTTCATTGCGACATTGATGGCTTGTATTTCTGCGGTGGTTATGCTTACCTCGTGTGCCAACCTATAGTGGTACCTGGCTGACCCTTCGAAGTATATTCCTATACCACAGGTGTTGTTCTCCTTTGATGCGTCCGTGAAGACTCGTCCTCGATTTTTAAATCTTCCATTCATAACGCATAGTGCTGCTTGCTTCAGCTTTACGAGAGGAAGATTTCTCTTCGGTCCCGTGATTCTTTCCAGCGACGAGAAAATTTCAACGTGATGAACTGTAGGTATAGTTGTTATACGCATAATATTGTCGTAGATCTCCTTATCCTTGTGGTAAACATTTTCCAGATAAGAGTACTTATCTGATCCATCCTCTTCGATAGGTGGAACGGCAGCCAGCTGTTCGGCTATAATGTTCCTCTGTTCGAAGCTCCTCGCAATGCTGCTTCCTGTGATGTATTCTAATCGGTGTTCTAATGGATCCTGACCGGCTATTGCTGCTAGGGCGTTGAGGGGAGTACTTTTAGTACATCCGGTAGCTTTTCGGAGGCACTGGTTGGTGGCAACCGTCAGAATGTGTCGATTTGTCTTCTTAGCGTTTAGGGTGACTGCAGAGCCGTACTCTACTACACTCCTGACAAGAGCATTGTAGATTTTAATGGATACTTGTGGATGACTGCCATGTTTAGTTCCATTGATCACCTTGATCATGTTCAAGCGATCGTTAATTTTCTTCCTGGTCTCTCTTATATGTTCACCAAAGCTTATGTACCGATCCAGGGTAACACCAAGATGTCGGCAACTTTTAACAGTTTCAATTATTTTCCCGTTTATGCTAACATCCAGACATTTATCATTACTAGTGAAGAGAAGACTTTTGGTCTTCTCTGGATTTATTTGAAATCCTAGTTGTTCTGCTCGTGTTACAAAGTCGTCCAAACTACTTTGTGCTTTCTCTTTCAGGTCTTCCAGGTTTTTTGGCTCTTACGATGATGCCAAAATCATCAGCGTATTGAACCAATACTGTGTCTCCATTCGCTATTCGGTGTAGTCCCACCGTGTACACATTAAAAAGCGTGGGTGAAAGTACATCGCCCTGGGGTAGGCCGTCTGACACCGTCCTTTGAAGAATTCCCTGGTTCGTTGTGAATAATATTCGTCGATTGGTGAGGAATGAGACGATCCATGCAACTATCTCCCTCTGTACCTGCATGTCTGTTAACATTGCTTCTAATTGTGCTACTTTTACAGCATTGAAAGCGTTAGAAAGATCCACGCATATCATGGCACATACGTATTTTTCTCGTTTGTTGGTTTTTATACTGTTGATCACGTATTGCAAGCAGGTATTTGTAGACATATTCTGTCGAAACCCAAACGATGTTGGTGGGATGACATGGTTCTCTTCCAAAAAGGTTTGAAGCTGTTCGAGCACTGCGGTGTTAACGATCTTTGCTGGTGTAGACACGAGGGAAATCGGGCGCTTTCCAGCTGCCTCGTTCTGGTTTCGTCCTGGTTTCGGTATCGCTATTACCTTGATTGTTTTTAGTGCGTCGCTCACACAACCATTTCTCCACATTTTGTTGATTTCGTCTACGATGTTGGCCGTTGCTTCTATGCTCAAACTTCTGAGCATCTCGTACGAAACTCGGTCTTCTCCAGGCGCAGAGTGTTTCTTCTTACTGTTTAGTATCCTGTTCCATTTACCTACGCTCATCAGATCGGTTGCCCCCAAAGACGGGAGCGCTTCGAAAATTTTGATTTGCGTTGCTCCGAAGTGGTGGTCCAGAAACTTTTCAGCTTCCTCCCTGTCGTCACAGATAATGTTATTTTCCTTTTGATGATATTTTCGGCCCGTTAGCCGTCCTACTTTCGCCCACAGCTCCTTCGAGGAAGTGAAGGGGGTGATTTCGTCGGGTAATTCGTTTAGCTTTTGGATGATCTCAGTTTTCTTCGCTCTCTTAAACAATGCTGTTTTTCTCTTTAGGTTGATCAAGTTCTCCATGTTCGACACGCGATTGAACATTCGGCGAGCCTCAGTTTTCTCCTTCCAAGCGTTATCTACTTCGTTCGACCACCAAAATTTTGGTACTCTCTTCTCCTTTTTCCTGTGCTTCTTACAGATTTGCTTAACATTCTTAAACAAATCCTCAACTCCTTTAACGTCAGCGTTGCCCAATTGCGCCAAGTCTTCATTAATTTTGTTTTGATTATAGATGTATCTGCACGGTGCATCTACATTCGATTTTATAGTTGTTTCCACGACTAGGTGATGGCTGCCTATCCCGAAGTCCATTACATTCCAGATTGCGTCCGGAAATACCGTAGTCGAGCAAATTGTCATGTCAATGGCGCTCGATTTTTTATTCAACTCTATTGGAACAAATGTTTTCGAGCCGTCGTTCAAGATTATCCAATTCTCGTTGCTTATTACATTGAGAAGTATTTGCCCTCTCGTATTGTTTTTGTCGTTTCCCCAACAGGTGTGGTGCGCATTCAAATCCCCTCCTAAGAGGACCTTTTTGAATGGACGCAGCACATGTACTATTTTTTCCAGGTCTTCTTCGAAATCACGGTTTGTGATTGTTGGACTAACGTATATCGACGCGAGTACGATGTCCAAGCGTGCTAATCGAATGGCTACTGCCTGTGTAGCATCAGATAGTGGTGGTATATTTATTTCGTAGTAGTTATACCTGTTTTTCAAATATATTGCCGCTCCACCGTAATTATCGTAACGGGAGTGACAAATGTGATAATAGGGTGATATTCGATACGTTTTGCTGTTCTCTAATTCCGTTTTTGTCCAGGTCTCTGACAGCAGTGCTACATCGTAGTCTGCCGCCGTCAAGGTCCGTTGTAGTTCGCTCTTGTTCTTATGTAGACTCTGAATGTTACATTGAAGAATCCTCAGAGACTGCGCCATTGTTGATCGGTTGGTTTATATGAACGTTTTGTCTAGATCAAAATGTTCCTTAGCAAAAGCTTTGAATTTGTCCTCCACTTCTTTGGGGAGGTCTTGTTCCATGAACGTGGAATAGAATTTCATGATTTTTTCTTGAAATCCAGCGTTTGCGTTTTCTAACGTCTTTCTCTTCGCTTCTTTGACGAGGTGCTCCACTCGTTCCTTGTCGGTTGATTTGTGGGGATTTTCCACGAAGACATAATTGCTCGTAGGTACCTGCTCTTCATTTCTCACCTGTTTGTTGATATCTTTCGCTTCTCCAGACGATTCTCCTTGAGAGAGTCGACGTTTGTGTCCTTTTTTCTTTCCCTTTTCTTCTGGTTTGGCTGGTTGAGGCAGCTTAACTGCCGGCTTGATAGGGTTACGCAATGTATTCGTCTTGTTCCAGACTTCACGTAGGGTAGCTCCACTTGTTTTTGCCGCCGACGCAAAACTTTCCGCTGGCGATGGGTATTCCTGAAGGTTACTCAACAGGTCATATTTGTTCTGGATGGTTATGGGGCATTGTTCCCTAGCATCTGCATAGGTAAGGTTTTTCCTCGATCGAATAGCGTTGATATTTTCTTGCATCTTCTTCTCCGGACAATCCTTTGAGGTTGCTGTGTGAGTAGATGCTTTGCAGTTGGCACATTTGATTGGGTTGTCGCATTGTTCGTATTCGTCTTCACTCTCGTGTCGATTGCCACATTTCCTACAGCGGCGGGATCCCTTGCAGTTGTTGGTTTTGTGTCCATAACGTAGGCAGTGACTACAAAAGTCAACCTTCCTGAAGAATGGTAGTACCTTTGTAACGCAGGAAAAAAGTTTGACCCGCTCTGGTAGCTCGTTCGTGCGGAACGTCACGCTGACTCTATTCAGCGCTGTAGCTTCCTCATTTCCATTTCGTCGGTATAACCTTCTGACCTCCAAAACAGCAGCTTCGCTTTCGAGTTCTTCCTTGATTTCGTCTTCAGTGATGTGCGCGGGTACTCCCGCAATGACTCCGGCGATGGTGACTAAATGCTTGGGAACAAAAGCATGGTATTCCGTAGCTTCGTTCAGCTTTTCGACCAACATATTCGCTTTGATGAAGTTGCTGACGGTAACCAACACTTTATGGCGGCCAACATACTTCATGTCGACGATGAATCCTTTAAACCCTTCCAGCTTCCTGATGGTCGAGCCAAGGGAGAACTTGTTCAATTTCCCGTGACTTCCATCGTTGCTTTGAAGTTGCACGTAGATCCTATACGGTCCGCTGTCCTGGATTGTGTATTTGATGTTAAGCTTCGTTCCATGCTGCGATGTCTGCGTTCTTGTAGATTGTTGTCTATGATGTTCCTTGACGGTGCTGTCGTCTGGATCATCCTCCCATGAGGTGAACCCAGCGGCTCCGCCTTCCTCCGAACCCGGAGGGCTCGACATTTTCTTTTTCTTCTCTTCTTCTTTCTTTTTTCTTCGTTTTTTATTCTGTACTCAAATCAAGATGGCGGTCACTAGCACTGGCGTCCTTTCGCCGTTTCAATTTTGCCAACACTTTTTCTCTTAATTTTTTATTTTCTTGTTTTCACTACACTTGTAAATTATCACTTTAATACTCTCCTTCTAGCCGACTATATTTTCAAGGTTTTTTTTTCACTTTCTATAGAAAATCAGCACTTTTTGTCACTTCCGCGAAAAATACGTGTACTGTTTCCCGAACTCGGTGTGAGAATGTGATATATTCCGAAAACTGACAGCTACTTGACGACGTCATTCCTATCCACGGTCCTATAACACTTCCCCGAATATCATTACCCCGAAAACCATCTCCCCGAAAACCAGTACCCCGAAAACCATTACCCCGAATGCAACGTTACCCCGAATGACACATTACCCCGAAAATCATTACCCCGAATGGTAAATTACCCCGAAAACCAGTTCCCCGAATACGACACTTCCCCGAAAATCAGTGATGCACTTCAAGAAATTCTTCAAGGAAGCTCGCGAATTTGAGCCTGAAAGTTTTCGGCTTAATAACTACTACTATTCCTATTAGTGATTTTTTATTCTTTCAATCATCGGCTGTTCTTTCGAGGTTGTATAATGGCAGTGTAAAAATGTTAATCAATGATTTTCTCTTCATTGAGTTATAGGCTGTTCTTTCGAGTTGTACCGTTTGAGTTGAAGGTTGAGCGATAGCGGTAAAGAAAATCGACTGACATAATTGTCTTGAGCGAAACTCAAAGTTGACAGTGACTTCAAAAAATGAATGAAAATAAGCCCCTGCATTACTTGTCTGTATTACATCTTGTCAGTATTACAATTTCCAGCAAGAGATTTGTCCTTCTTTTAGTTATCGGCTATTCTTTCGGAAGTTGCACTAGCAAAGTGATTGTTGGCATCATAATTATTGACGCTTTCAACAGTGATTTTTTCTTCTTTTATCATAGGCTGTTCTTTAGCGATGTACTTTTGAAATAGTGGTCAGTTTAATATTAGTTAACATTTTCATCTGACATTTTTCAAACCATAGTCTAATGACATTTTAGAATATGTTAAACTCGCATTGCCTCCAGCAATATAAAAATATAATTATGCATTACCAAATAACATAATGCTTTTGAAAGAGGGCGGGAAAGGTCTCTAATATTAACATGTCAGCATTATCATCAGTTCGAAAAATGATTTATTGCTGTGAACACAATCATTCTCACAAAATCAAGTACACGCCTGTAAGTAAAATTTGGGTTCTCACTTGGCTCATGAAGAATAGCTGTTGATTAAAAGAATAATAAATCTTTGATAACATGAAGAACATGGATTCAAATGAAAATCAAAATTCTATGAAATAGGTATATGGGATTCATTTGTCGGATCTTCAATTTTCAATTTTTCGTGTCAAGAAAATTCGGGGTTATGATCCATTCGGGGAAATGGTATTCGGGGTAACGGACTATTCGGGGTAATGGTTTTCGGGGTATTGGTTTTCGGGGTACTTGACCATTCGGGGTATTGACTTTCGGGGTGATGGTTTTCGGGGTAATGGTATTCGGGGAAATGTTATAGGATCCTATCCACCTCGAACAAATTTTCGAAAAAAATGATCTAGTGGTCCGTATGGTATATGGTACGATAGGAGTGACGTCACATGTTTTCAACCAAACTTGATGTTGACATCAGTGAAGAGCCTGCCTTGTTATTTTTTTATGCCGTGCCTTAGGCTTTAACATATTTTACAGTCAACTAAAAGATTCACTTTTAGGTGGCAAATGCAATGCTTCACAACGCCTACTTTCTACTTGTAAATTTTGCGAAAATGAAGCTGGTTTTGTATACCATTGTTACAAAAGAGGTATTCCTTATTATGGCAATGTAAAAACCATTTTAAAATAAGATTGTCGCCACTTATTTTTACCCAGTGAATCTACTAATCATTTTCCTCAGAGTAATATTCCCTACGTCGTATATGATAACGATATGTATAGCTAGCTTATTGTAAGAGTGGCTACGGATCATTCTGGTTAACAAAATGCAAACTGATCGTCGCCAATAGTATTAATGTCCATTTTGTAAAAGATTAATTATTTGAAACTAGTGGTCCCGGCCTGGGAGGGAGAAACCAATACAAAATTTATGTACGTCATAGCGAGCCGGGATTTCGCTGTCACGAAGTGTCACTGTGAGCCCAGATCTCAAACATTGGACTAACATGGAAAAAGCGCGTAACTGATCAAAACACATTTTTGCATTTCATCAAAAGTGACAAAAAATGAATGAAAATCAATTCATGCACACAATGCAAGTAATGTCACGTAAGCACCTTTCAACCTGATTGAATATAAAGCATTGAAAAACGCATCGTTTTACTTTTTCCAATGAAAATGAATATTTAGTGCAAAGGAAACTGTGGCCCTTTTCCATGTTTGTCAGGAAAGCTCGAAAGTGCACAACAAAGGAAAACTAGCGATTTTCCCCAAGCCTGCCTTGATTGTTTTTGGCAAGCTGGAGTTATCTTGCAGTACAAACAAACGTTGTTCTTTATTTCGTGTGTAGTATCTGTGCCTCCCTCCCAGGTCCCGGCAAACTTCGTCTTGCCATCAAGTAGGCTGTTGAAAAACGCTGTGGATCGTCCCGTACAAAATGACAGTTCCGTGCACGCTCGTTTTTTTTTTCAATTTTCCCGGTGAATATCCTGAGATTTTTATACACACAAACACGTCGGAACCCTTGACGGAGAAAGAACCATTAATATCCGTTGGCCCGCTCGTAAGCCATTTCGTGACATACAAACACCACTCCATTTTTATTATAGAAGATGGTTATCGACGCAGAATGTCCGTTGGATCACATGCGAGAGATTAGGGCGTCTATGCCATATTATAATGCGGCTTTAAGCAAAAATGCCCTCCCATCGTATAACCAAATATCTAGGCCAGAACCAAAAGCCGTTTCCTAAGTTTTGTCAGAGCACACTCCAAAATTGTTTCCCATCAAAATTTTTAAACTTTCCGTTGCAAATGTCATCAAAATGTCTAATTCTTTCAGTAAGTTAGCAAGGAATACCTGAATTTCTGAACGTTTCGATTTTCGAATCAAACTATGTTTGTCTCCAGGATATCAAAGATCGAATTTGAAAAGCTAACTCAGCCTCTATCATCAGATCTCGAAAATAGTGACTTCAGAACAGAACTGACTTCAGACTTCTGAAAAAAGTGACTAGTGACTTTTTGTTGCGAATAGTGACGTTTTAATGACCATGTTGTAAAAAGTGACCGTCACTAAAAAGTGATTTGCTACCAGCTCTATTACTTTACTAGAAATCTTTGAAAGATCTCGTAGAGAAACAACACACAATCATAGGATTGTTCCTGGAGCAAACTGTGGAAAGAAAATCCTCTAAACATCACTTAAAAATCGCTACAAGAGAGGTTTAGTGAATATCGCTGAGAGGATTAGTGGATGAATTTTTGAAGGGATCCCTGAAAAACTATAGACTTAGAAGTGAAGACTAGAATATTGTCTAAAACTTTTCCTCGAGGAATTTAAAATATAAAAAGGCTTGCTACCAGCTCTGTACTTTTACATACTGAGTATTTACTTACCATTATCCACCATAGCCGGCAACATTAGCGACATTTTGGGTCGATTGGTTTTATTGTACGCTAAAGCTGGTAGCAGCAGATGCTCTCCACTAAACGACACCAGATAGAACGTATCATCTCGACGGCCAATTTCCTCGAAGAACTTGGCATACTTTTTGCCAAATCCAGAATAGTAGAACGCCAGTTCGCTTTCCTTCCGTGGCTTTTGCTTCTGATAAATTTCCAACGATCGAGCCTTTTTCCCTTTCAGATGGTTGCGTTTCTTGATTCCCAACTGAAGTTTCGATCGCTTTTGGAACGATTCCATCTGGGAACTGATGTCCTTCATCTGTTGGTACATGGAATCGATCGTGTCTTTCAAGGCAAACATTTCCGAAAACGAATTGATGCTCATGTCGTCTCCGTCCTGATCAGTCAAGTTTTTGTAACCATTTTCACCAATCCACCGACGCAATTCGCTGGCCAGTCTTATGTTTTCCGTTTGATTTACATAAAAGGGACAAATTGAAAAAGGCTCCTCTCCGTTGGCTCTCGCAGAAAGATCATCGAAATTGCTCAGATTCAAACTTATGTCGACATTCCGAGCGCTCAGAAGATTAGAATCCTCCACCCAAAGCAGATTGCGCTTGTGATGAGGCACTTCTTCCGGGGTTTCCAACAAATCGCGATTTGCTACCTGTCCAGTCAGTAGATTCCTACAATTATTGGGAAGTTTAATCATTCCACTATCTTTTTTTTTTTGTTAGAAAACACAATCTAAGTTCCTCTTACCCTAGCGGTCCAAAATTGAACGAAACCATGAACAGCATTGCCAAAACTATTGCAGTATTTTTTCGCACGTTGGGCGTCATTTGCTTGGTGATTATATTGAAGTTGCCAAGCTTTAACCTGCTTCCATCACAGACACATTTGTGTTTGATTTTCTCAACCAGTTTAGCGTTTTCCTGAAAGAAAATGTATATTTGTAAGATTTTGAAAATTGACTTTAAAAATAACATAGAGGATTTGCGACGATCTACAATCATTTTAAGAGCTTTTGAAGATCTTTGTTGCGAGAATTGAACGCGCATTGCACAGTATTTGCGATAGGGTGATTTTTAATTTGCGTGTCGTTATTTTGTGGATGTACTTACGTCTCTCAGATACAGATTCTCCTTCGTGAGCTCATCGATGCGTTGCTCCAGCGACGTGACGTACTCTTTCTTGCGCACTCGGGACAGAAAGGCGGATTCCCGGTTTTTAATCATTCGCTGATGCTTTTTGAGCGCCCGTTCATTGACCGTTCCTTCGATTGAGGGTGGCATCAGCAAAAGAGGGATCTGCGGGCTTACGGGAGTCGGAGGTGTTTCCGGGTAAGGTTTAGTTTGGCCGGGTTGAAATGTTGGTACTGTTGCCGGAGATTCCCTGGGGGGTCTCGGGAGAACGGGTTTGGTGGCTGCAAATGCCGATGCTGGCGTTGCTCGGATCAGAACGGTTCCATTGTTGGTCTGGCTCTTCATATTCCTTATCAGCGTTTGGTAGTCCTTTGCAGTAAGAACAATCGTCTTGTTGGTAATGGTTTTTGTTACAGCTCCAGTCGGGTTTCCATTGTTCGGCTTTGCGTTTTTCGGGGGAATTTTAACCTTCTTCAGGTCAGCTAGATTCGTCAGGCAAACTGGCTTCTGTATTGCGGGAATTTGAGCTGCTCCGACGCGAACTACACCATTAACGGGAGCTGCAGTAACTATCTGTGGCGGATTTGCCGGGTATTCCGGAGAAGTAGGAGGGCTATCAAACAGAATATTATTCATCTGGACACCGCCACAGGATCCATACCCACTCGAAGGGTACGAATCGCAGCTCTTATTGCTGTCTGAGGGCGAAGGAGTGTCCCTATGCGAACCCGTGGAACATTCCGATTCGCTTTCCCGCTTCACCACCCCATTCAGAAACATGTCCGGATCTATAAAATCTCCGTACTGTGGACTCATCATGCATTGCTCGTCTTGTGGAGATATTCCTTCTTCCTGGGACAACACTCCGGCACAAGATCCCACGCAGCCATTCAGAGATCCTTGGTACATCTCCATGGGGAAATCATCCAGGATTGGATCGATGTCCAACATCGTCCCATCTAAAACAAACAACGATAGAAATGCTCTAGCTTTATCGTCACATATATCACATGAAACGCAATTCCTCAACCGGCTTTTTCTATTTATATTTGGACTGGTTTTGTCATTCAGATGCTGACGCAAAAGCCTTGACCAAGTGCTTTCGTTCCTGAAGCCAGACAGTGTTTAACTAGGTAAAATCTTACCGTACAACTGCTGCTCATCCATCACCACCGTATTCATGCTCTATCGTCACAGTAAATTATTTTTTTTATCAAATTTTACAATAAAACCACTAAACCATTGTTTACTTTCCAGCGGCTGATTTATGCTTTCCTCTCACAAGTTTAACGAACCAAAACTAAATTCTTTACATCTATCACTTCAGCCACACAATAAGAAATAGAAAATGGAATATGTTGATGTTAAACTATAACAAATTTAGTGTAAAATTCACAGAAAACTGCGCAAATTTTCATTTTTTTTTTCGATACAAAAATAATGATGTGACGTACTATGACGTTTGTGTTTTTTTTTTTGGCAGTCAATACTGACGCATCAGTCCAGTCATTGATGATTATTCTCAGATGATTATACACGATAAAGTCATCAACATCTTTTAATGGAAACAACCTGCACGGAGAAATATTTTTACCTAATTTTTGAGTTTACTTTACCCAAAATTAAGTATATCGATCATAGTTTCAACCCAAAATCTCTCGGTTTTCTCTTTCTCCCACACGAATGTTGTCAAAAATAGAGAGAGCTGCATCTACCCAATGGGGGTACTTTGGCCCAATAAGCCAAATTTGGGTAAATGCAACTTTTCTTATGTTTGGGTCGAAAGAACTCAATTTTGCGTTAAATCAACCCAAAATTGAGTATATTTTTCTAATGGAATTAAAGCCAAACTACCTAGTGGGGACCTTGGAAATTTAGCCAAAATTGAGTTATTGGGCTCAACTACGGAATTGCGTTGAAACAACCCAAAATTGAGTTGAATTCCGTCTCCGTGCAGCTTGCCAACAAAAATCAAGGCAGGCTTGGAGAAAACTAGTTTTCTTTTGTTGTGTACTTTCGATCTTTCCTGACAAACATGGAAAAAGGGCCACAGTTTTCTATGCACTAAATATTAATTTTCATTGAAAAAAGTAAAACGATGCGTTTTTCAATGCTTCATATTCAATCAGTTGAAAGGTGCTCACGTGACATTACTTGCAATATGTGCATGAATTGATTTTCATTCAATTTTTGTCACTTTTGATGAAATGCGAAATTGTGTTTCAATCAGTTACGCGCTTTTTCCATGTTAGTCCAATGTTTGAGATCTGGGCTCACAGTGACAGTTCGTGACAGCGGAATCCCGGCTCACTATGACGTACAGAAATTTTGTATTGGTTCCTCCCTCTCAGGAAACAACCTGCACGGAGACGCAATTCCACTCAATGGACCGATGCACGTGTTCACTATCTGACGTTTGAGCGGTGTCGTGTTATTTACGTGACCATGGCAACGAGTGAATTCGGCACCGCTCAAACGTCAAATTAGTGAACTCGTGCATCGGTCCATTCGCGATGACGGAGGCAATTACCACAGTTGACCCTATGCGTGAAGCTCCGATTTCTTTAATGGCAAAGCATAGGATATCAATTTTCAAATGCTTCTAAAAATTCATAACTAAATTTAATTAAATTCTGTTAAGTGTACGGGGTAAGATATATTATAAGCTATAGATTCTGCAGAATATTGAGGAAAAAATATAAAAATCAAAATAATGTGTCTATAATGTAGCCCATCAATAGTCTATCAACATGTACTGAAAAGAATTTAAATAGCTATTGTAATTAATTTTTTTTCCTTAGATTTATTTGGCTTTACTTATAATAACACATAGCCTGCCAAGTGGTAATTCAAGTATAGTGCTATATATCAACATCACATGCGATAATAAAATCGGCTATTGTCTTTAAAACTTCCAAATCTTGTTCCCTAAGTATTACTTGCAAATCTGAAATTATTTGTTTCCTAATTAACATCGTCCACAATGTACGCCTTTGATTGAGGAATCTAGTGCATCCGAATATTATGTAATCCGGATAGCAAGGTGCTTCACCACAGGAACATGAATCATCCTCAATTATCCTATTCCGTTTGAGATGGGCTGGCAAACGTGAATGATTACTGATGAGTTTAGACAGTATAACCTGTCTCCGATTTAAATTACTATCTACGAACCACGGTAGTTGTGAAGTAGTAGAAAGTATTCTGTGACAGAAACGACCCATGGTTCCATCCCTCCAGTTGTTCTGCCAGATATGCATTCCCTGTTGCTTCGCCGGATATTTTACATCAAAATAAGTCAGTCGATGAGGTTGTTCGACACCACTAATGCACGCTGCTTTTGCTAATTCATCAGCTTCTTCGTTCATTATTACTCCGCTATGAGCTGGGACCCACAAAAATGATAATTAATATCCTTCAAATTCAGCTAGACATACTGCCTGCTTTACTTCGAACCATGCCATTGGAGTCGATGAATCTACCGATTGGGTTTGAAGACTTTTTAGGGCACTCATGCTATCGGTCATGATAACATATTTACCCATGGGAGGTTCTTTGATGAGGCGAACTGCGTCGAGTATCGCAAATAACTCAGCCATGTACACTGATATATTGTGCGGTAATTTCACACTAACACAAGGTGCACCAAAATTGTTAACAACGGCATATCCTGTTCCATCTACACTTTTGGATCCATCAGTAGCACATACACTGAATCCATTGTACGATTTTACCATTTCTCTTTGAACTAGGTCATTTGCAGGAAGATCCGTAGATTGTTTCATAGCCGCCTGAATGCTGAAGTTAATAGAAAGACGTTTGCTCCTTACGGTAGAGCCAACGAGAAAACATGGTAGATTTGGAAGGGTATGATTCCATGGAAAGAATTCTCGTAAACGAATAACTGCATCTCTCAGAGGAGATCTCGATGACTCTATGGCGTGTCGTGTTGCAAATTGTCTCTCCCAAGGAGCGAGACCAATCCTCTTGTTGACGAACCGCAAGATAGCTAGGTCTCGACGAATTTCAAGAGGGGTTAAGCCCGCCATGACTTCCAGAGAACATGTATGTGTAGTTTTAGTTGATCCGAGGCAAATCCGTATACAGGCATACTGAATGCGGTCCAATGCTAAAGCATCCATTTTTGGAATGTTTCTTAAGAACACTGCACCATATTCGAGAATTGGCCGCACGCACGATTTGTAGATTTGGATCATGGTTTGCGGGTGCGCACCCCAGTATTGACCAGCGATACTTCTAAGGAAATTGACTTGTAATTAATTTTGTATAAGCATTTGAAATTTCACTTCCTATACCTTGCTGGGTTAAATTTTCGACGCTTCACGCATAGAGTAAACTTTTTCCAGATGGCAGTACCGTATCTTCGTTAGATCGAATACAGCGAGGATTCGCTAGTTGGAACACGACTGCCTTCCATCTAACGAATCCGACCCGTTAGTTGGAACGACTGACAGCTGGTGAAAATGCTCCAGACTAACGCATCTGAAGCGTAAATCGTCACGAAACTCACATATACATACACATTTGTGCTATATATGGAGACTTTGTTTGTTCAATGGATCAACCCAGGATTAACCCAAGCACAAGAGAAGTTCCATTTATTCAAATTGGGCTCATTGGGCCGAAGTAACCCCTTTGGGTTGATGCATATATCTCTTTTTTGACAACATTCGAGAGGTAGAAATGAAATACCGAGAGATTTTAGGTTGTAATTATAACCGATGTACAGTCGAATTTCGTTCGTTGCACTATCTTTAAGTGGGCTACGTTGTAATTGGGCTCCCGTTAGTTGGGCTAAAGCCCACCTAAAACGAAGGCAAACGTCATTTTCTGACATTAGACGCAATTTATCAATGTTGGTAGCTCTGTTTTTCTTTTGTTCGCAGTGCTGGGAATGGTAATAGCAGTAGGCTTGAATTTCGCGAAAATCACGTGGCTCTCTCACTACAGTAGTTTGAAATCGTGAATCTCATCAAGTAGCCTATATTGCAATTTTAGGGAAAACTTTCCGTTTTACGGTTCTACGAAAAGCTACCGCAGCTGTCACATCACTGATTTGCACTGATAAATCATCAGTAGGCTCCGATGATACCTTGGATACCGTCTTGATGATTGTTGTTTGTTGCTATTTTTCATAGCGTTTTCTTTTTCAAGCATATTGTACATCCACTTGAATATTGGGTTATCTCGGCTATTTAAGAGACTGTTCGAAACAGTCGTCGGAAATCAAGGGGTATCTCAATGTATTCCATCCATATCGAACAATGTGGCCGATGTTGTTGAAACACATAATTATGATAACTTATGCACAATAAACTATTGCCACTTATTGTATTGTTTCATTAAACGTCCATTTTGAGCGTTAGAAACACTTATCAAAGGTTGAATTATGTTAAGTGAAACATTCTTTCATAAACATTCCATCAAACCACCCCTACACTTCCAAGCAGTGAAGCCGGCAGCTGAGTGTCAACAACAGCTGTTTTGGAAATCTGACTCGACGCCCACTCTGCTGTCCTTGTTGCTCTACTTGAAAGAGTAGGACTGCTCGTTTGCGCGCGAAAATCTTCTCGCTCGTTGTTGCTTCCAAATCTGACAGCGACTGTTCACCGACCGTTTGAAACGACGACTGTTTCAAACGGTCGTGAACAGTTAGGAACTGAACGGTCAATACTATGATTGAATTTTTGCTTCAATGATGGAATGATTTCGAAGTCTGCGGTAGAACTTTGACAGCTGCGGTAGAACTCTGCGGCTACCGCAAACTGGAAAATTTTCTTAACTACCGTAATATTGGGTACAATAATTTCTCTAAATCCGTAGTGTCATTGAAGGCTACACTGCGGGAAATGCAGCGGGAAATAGAACATTTTTCTACAGTAATTTTGGGTTGCCCTTAGCAACGGGTGTTCTGCAATTTTCAAGGCTTTTTGCCTACGGCAGCAATGGGCGTGAGTTTCACTGGCTTCGCTGACTGTGATTGGCTTTGTTTGACTACTGTAGAGTGAATTTCAGATTTTTTCCCAACCCTGAGTGCAACGAACGAAAGTTGACTGTACTTAATTTTGGGAATGAGCCAAGGCTGGATTCCTTGATTCGCTATGCGAGGTTGAGCAAGCCGCAATATCCACTTTTGAGTAGATTTTAGGCAGCGTGCATAAAATGCATCATTGTGGACTTTATTTCCACATTCTCGTTGACCTAGTTGCTGTTCCCCTCGTTTTTTAATTAGTTGACCTAAAGACGAGAAAAGCAAGCAAACGTCAAACTCACAAAAAAGTCGCGTTTTTCGTCAGACCGCTCGCATCAATATTTTCGTTTTTATATCAAAATTATCGAAATTATCACTAATAATTCCCCGTTTGAAGCGCGATTCGCGATCCGTATCGTTGGAGTTACCATTATCCGGTCGAGGGTTAGAAAACTGTGACTGCTGAAGGTCATTTCGAACGGTTTTCGTTTGCGGTAGGCACGGAGCAGAAAAAAAAACCATGCATCTAATCAGAAGGATGAAGCGCCAGACCTAAGCCAGACCTTACAAATTAATTACAAATTTTATCTGGTTCTTCCAGATTTTTGTAAAATGGGGCCTCAAAAGTCTGGAATATTCCAGACAAATCTGGAAGGTTGGCAACGCTGCGCTTAGGTAATCGACCAGGTCTTTGGCCAAAGGGGACATCGGATTGAGCAGGAGGAGGACAGCGGCCCCGCTTCGTGTGTCCAACAGATAATAAGGGGAGACGGGCGGCCACTCGCCAGCAAGAAAAGTGCCGACTTCCGCATTCTTGTTTCCTTTGGGTAAGTCTGTAAACAAATCGATGTTTTGGTTTTGCTTTGGCCCTTTTCGATGCGGCGGGAAGTGGATTTTGTGACCGAATGCTGGGGCCTTTCGGGGTCATCGGTGGAATTTATTGCGATTCTAAGAAATATCTGGTGATGAAACACCTAGCATCAGGAGAGGCTTTTTTTATTCAAATCTAAGGCGCATGATGGCAAACTGTCCGTGACCTGATTTCGTCGTCGGAAATAGAAAATTTTGTTTATGACTCAGAGGTGGGCGATTTAAATTGAAAATGATCTTCAACCTTTTTTTTTTAATTCTGTATTAGTATCATTTCGAACATTATTAATACATACCTAACTACATATTACATATTATTGGTCGTAGCATTTCCGAATTGATACAGATGAATTAAATTGATCTACTTATAATAATAATAATAAAAAAAAACAAGGCTTGCAGCAGGTATCTCTTCAGAAACTTGGTCCCTATTTTAATGCAAGTCTTTGAAGAGTGTCTATTTTTTTTATCCCTCCCCTTGGTTATGCGACCTTGCCGCGATGGGAGGGCATAATCCATTAGCCCATATGATGGAAACCAAAGGCGTAACCTGTAGTGGTGGTATCACATTTTGGCATTTTTTGCTTAAAGCCGCGTCATAATTCATATGGCATAGACGCAATAATATCTCGGATGTGATCCAACGGACATTCTGCGTCATTGATAGAATTGATGCCCATTTCAAATAATTAATCTATTCGAAGTGGACATTAATACTATTGGTGACGTTCAGTTTGCCTTTTGCTAACCAGAATGATCCGTAGCCACTCTTACTATTAGCTAGTTAGATACATCGTTATCATATACGACGTAGGGAATACATAGGAACTCTTAGGAAAATGACTAGTAGATTCACTGAGTAGAAATGAGTGGCGACAATCTTATTTTAATATGGTTTTTACATTGCCATAATAAGAAATACCTCTTCTGTAACAGCGGTATAAATAATCTAATTCCAGCTTCATTTTCGCAAAATTTACAAGTAGAAAGTAGGCGTTGTGAAGCATTGCATTTGCCACCGAAAAGTGAATCATGTAGGAGACTGTAATAGAAGCCTAAGGTAACTTTACTCTTCGATATTCACTATAAAAATGACTATGGAAAGTAAGACGCTGAGATCGATCATTAAGGTACACTTGCTAGTTTCGAAAAATTGTTGAACAGACAAGGAAAGCGACTTTTTTCTTTAAGGATATATGAACGTAATGACCAATAAACACTGTTAACAACAAAAAATAAAATTAACTAGAACTACTACTAAACAGCCTAATTTTGTTAAAACTTGACGACAATTGACATTTAAGACTCTAATCTTACGTAAAAGACAGGAGTAATCCGAATAGCACTTAAATGACAAATTATTCAAAACCATTTCGACTAGATAGTATTAGTAATGACACTACTACACAACTATTTCAAACAAATTCTGATGGAGCTGCTGATTTTCACAATGCTTCCTTTTCTCAGAAGCAAGGGAATATGGGCACTTTTCAAAAACTACCACGTCACAATACTAATAAAAAAAACAGTGTTCATGTTGCCTAGTCCGTCTGAGTATTGGTCTTTGAAGAGTCTCTATTTTTAATTGAAGTCCACAGAAGGCTCCTTAGGCCTTAGAGGCTTTATAGAAATTCTCAGAAACTCTTACACGACTAGGTATTCCACAAAGTTTTTCAGAAATTTCTTCTTGAATTTCTTAAAGCAAAGCGTGAGGAATATTTTCTAATTATTTCCCTTAGAATACTTTCAAGGACCTTTCCAGGAATTTGTCAAGAAACACCATCGCCTATTTTTCAAGGGGTATACTCGGACAAATTTCCCTACGGCTACACTAGAATTTTTTTCTCCATTGACCCTGTTCGTTCCAGAAGTTACTCTAGAAGATTTCCAGCAGATCCAAACTAGAGTTCTTCCAAAGAAATCCACAAAGTTTTATTCCAGAGTTTTTGGTGATTTCAAAATCGTTCATTCTTCGACAACATGTGGGGGTACAATTCCAAAAACGTAAAATTGAGCTTGTAACGAAAAATGGTCAGATTTTGACCGCTAATAACTCGGCAATTTATCGATAGAATTTTAATATTTATCCGTCAATCGATCAGAAATTTATCTACGCGTTGGTTCAAACGGACAACACTATTGGTTATTAGCAACAAACTATTGAAAAATCGTAAAATGTTGACCCCTTTCTAATCTAACCAATCACACATTAGCCAGAGGATATACGACTGCCTGATCACTGACCATAGCTTTTAGTGAGTTGCTAAAGAGATAATTAACGGTTACTAGTTTTTAGCATGATCGTGGTGGGATCATTTTTTCCTTCAATTTTTACCACGGTGTGTTTCGTAGAGCAATTTCAAAACAAAAAATTCGGCATGTCTGAAATTTTGACACAAGAAAGCCATGATTTTCCCCTTTCATTTGCGACCAAAACGAAAATAATCGGTCGGGGGGTCTAGAACAATTTTTTTTTTCAATTTTTTTACCGAGTTTGGTATATAACTTAAACTTAGTAAGTCCTTACTAGGTCGTTTTCGACCCATTTCAAAATTCAAATCATTGAAACTTTTGATTAAAATAACCTTGCAATTTGACGTTTTCTGACAATTAGGTATTTTTTGTGGGAACATTTATTTTTTCGGAGACAAAAGTTTTGAATGGCCCCTTAGGGAGCTTCCATAAATAAAAGTTACAAATTGTGACTTAGGGTCGTTTTTGACCCAAAAACTCAAAGAGCTCGAAAAATTAGTGTGTTGACCGAATTTATTTCTGTTGGGCTGAAATGAAAAGTACACATGTTGATTTTCGGAAAACCAACCGGAGATCCGGAATTGCGTTACTGTGTCTACCGGGAACCTGCCACATCTGAAAAAAAGTCTCTTTAGATACCCTTACTTTGACAACCTGTAGTTTCGTAACTGAACAAGTAATCTGAACCGTCCTCATATTGTTGAATAGGTATTTACGTGGACTGTAAATAGAGATTCTCAAATTATTTAGTTATTCATACCCGGTTCCGGAAACTCGGAACATCCGAATAGTAAGTTTCCATCGTAGTTTTGTGTTTGTAATTCACATTGGTACTATTTGGTTGATGGATATTTTGACATAAAATTTCTCTGTAATAAGGAACCAATTACCGGTGCACATCCCTTGAAAAACTCGGTCCAGTATGGTCCATGCAGAACCGGTTCCTGGAGACCCGGAAGGTACCCAATCTGGACAATTCGATGAAATTACTTGGATTGATGCCAAAAAACCAAATGACTTGTGTTCAACTTATAACGATTGATTATGTTTGAATGTATTTTGCCAAAAGAATGAATTGATGGTTATTCTGGTCTCTTCTAATTCAATTATAGCGCCAACTCGAACGTCGAGCTGGCGCTTTTAGAAGTTTTGAACACAAGAAAGCTATACGAAACATAGTTCTTGAGATCTGCTGGATATAGATAGCAAACAAGTCTGTATGCACTAAAGATCACCGTTTATGGCTCTTTTTTTGGTGTAATCGGAGACTTTTATGATTCACCTGATATTTTTGTTAAAGCTTCGTATGATTTCGTTATAAATCTAGCAAAATCGTAAAGTTACTGAATAACATTTACAAAGCTGATTTAATGTATTTGTTTTATGAATTACTATAGAATTCCGTACAACTCTAATAAAACTATGCTAAAACTGAACATTACAGCACTTATTGAGATCTTTAAGCAAAATATTACGATCACACGATCAATCTTTCACTGATAGATTTGTTATGAATAAAACCTTTCGATGTTTGTATGAATTCATTTGCACTTTTCCTACCATCAATTTAAAAAGGAAGTGTATATTCGTCAGCATTATTATTAATATTCTTATCTTTATTTTAGAGATTTTCAGCCCTAGACTGGCTGCTAATCTGAGAATATTTGTCAGCAATTCTGTTTGTTTTACCATTGCAAACAAAAGCAATGTTCTGCCAATTCTCACAACAAACACATGGACAATAGTGTCAAGATTGCATTGCTATTGCAATTGGGTGAGAATATTGGAATTATGAAATATTATATTGCGTCTGTCATTGGCACAAATATGAACTTGTCAAGCTGAGGGTCGTGAGTTCGAATCCCATCGGTCGAGGATCTTTTCGGGTTGTAAATTTTCTCGACTTCCCAGGGCACAGAGTATCGTCGTACCTGCCCTACAATATACGCATGCAAAAATGGTCATTGGCACAGTAAGCTCTCAGTTAATAACTGTGGAAGTGCTCATAAAAACACTAAGCTGAGAAGCAGGCCACATAACATATGTGGAACTCCGAAGAGAAAGCGAGTTGAAAAGTTGTACCCACTTCCAGCTGCTGGCAAGTGGTATATCTAGTATAGAAGACATCGAACTGTCATTACCAAGAGTAAACAAAAAACATATGATTCGATCAGTAGACCAGTTGCTGCGAAGATTACAGACATTAAGATCGGGGAACGGTCGGCAACGTTGGAAAGCAATGTCTGAAGATAAAACATATTTATTTTTTCATAAAATTTATTTTTTTCTGCCATACTATTTAATATTCATGTTTCATAACCACAGAATGTGATCGTTTCGAAAATATTATTTCCTATCAAAAAATTTCCTGTTTCGTAACGTGAAAAAGCTTTTGATTTCGAAAATCCTTCCATACATTCAACTAAAGAATATAATTCTAGCATAACAACATAGATATCTAATACATTGACTAAATTATCTCGAATACGAGTGGTGTAAATCTCATTCTAAAGTTGTACCATAAATAGTTATTTTCATTCCCTTCGTTGCCACTCTGGATATATATTATCTTTGGTTCATTTCAATACAATGCCACATTGGGCCAGACCGCAAAATTAGATGAAAAAAAAATATTTTGATTATGGAGATGATATTTTAGAACACTTAGGCAAAAATGTTACATATGATGAGGACTACATTTTGACATTAAGTGACATTAGGGTGGTCCAACAAAATACGGAAATATTTTTGCAACTTTTATGCTTTGCAATTTTACGCTTCTATAAAGTTGATCTTTGTTTAATTTTGAACAAATTTGCCCAAGATGCTAATTTTGTAAGTCTACTGTAGCCTCCCTACAGAAAGCTTCCTATGGAGTTTTCAATGATGCAGGGTAGGGTAGTCCATAAAAAATTGATATTTTGCCCATATCTTTTTTATTTTAAGTTCTATCAAAATTACGTCCTCTACAAAGATTTAGAACTAGTTGAAACGCGTATTTTGGTGAAATAATTAAGTGATTATATTCATTCGTTTATGACTAATGGCCATTTACATTCAATAAAGTTTTGTGTGAAATGGAGTAGGCATTGCAATATGCACAGAAAAACCGCAGTAGCAATACAAATGCAGTGGAAACTATCGAAATTTCAATCAACAATCTTCAATTATCGCCTACTAAGACCAAACTATAAAATTGATAGCCAAGAAATGTCAAAGTCAAATCACCCCCCGTTGTTTTAAAGCTAGCGTAAAAAGCAGGATTGTTCTGATAAAATTCATTGTTGTTTCAACAATGTTTTTTATTACAACAAATCGAAAACGCTTATTGAAAACAACAAAAATATTTATTATTTTGAATAGCTGTCAATTCTCTGCGTGTTGAACATTACTGTAAAGTTCTAAACATAATTTGGTTGAAAACTTTTAAAATGAATATTTTTTTGCATATTATACTTATTTATATAATGTTTAGATTCATATTCCGAACACTTGCGGCTTAGGCTGACTTGAAATGCAACTAATAGGCAAAAATCAGCCTGAATTGGCGAAACAAATATTAATATATCTCCTTTTATTGTAAGTTTTTCTTAAAAGTATTGAATAATATTTTGTTTCCATTGTCAATCACTGTGATTATTCTGCCGCATATTCCGAACAGCACGAATAAATCCTATTCATATAAATAATTTAGCATACAAATTAATTTAAGCTGGTTTATCTGACATCGAGCTAGAAAGTCATTACTACTCCCAGAGTATAAAATAGGTTCAAACACAATAAATTTGAGTTGCAATTGACTTCCACTTCCTGGGAATTGGATGACATATATCAGTGAAATATTTCAACCACCACGCCATACAAAATCCGCGTGTTCGGAATATAATCCCTCTTTTTTAATCATCAATGAAAACGTTTTGATTCGTTGTACATTTACAATGAATAGGCTGTGTATGGTTGAAAGTGATCAAATTT
The DNA here is from genome assembly GCF_002204515.2 of Aedes aegypti. Classification (NCBI taxonomy): domain Eukaryota; kingdom Metazoa; phylum Arthropoda; class Insecta; order Diptera; family Culicidae; genus Aedes; species Aedes aegypti. The sequence goes on from NC_035108.1 coordinate 256,892,895, forward strand.
AATAAAAAAAAAGTAGACTGTGAAATTGCAATGCTTTTTGGTTTTGTATAAAAAAATACTTTGCAATTGATAAGCATGTGCTTGGATCAGTTTACATTACAGAGAACAAACATTCAGCTTCATTGAACAACATGCGTAAATGCTTGTAAATGCCATTTCATAGTATGTCGTTATGTCATAGATATGTACTCTGATTATTTCGTATTTATAAATTTATATGTATTTATAAAAGAAAAATATAAACACATATATTCGATTTAGAAGATTTCCGATGGTTTTGACTTTGTTTTTGTCAGCACTCAACAATATTTCATCTAAAATCATGAACTTTCTGTAAAATATGTTCGTTTTCTCGTCAAAATTGAATTCTGTTTGATACTTCGTCCTTGGCGCTTGTCCCTGCGGGGGCGGCAATGGGGACAGGATCAAACATTTCGCGCTTAAAAAAGGTCAAAAGTGTCGTGATCTATTTGATCCTTCGACCTTGACGCTTGTCCCTTCAGGGGCGGGTGATGAAGGCAGGATAAAACATATCGCGAGTCGGTCGAATAGTGAAATGAAAAAGCGTCGCGGATTGTTAAAAGTGTTTGATCTATTGATCGTGTCGCTTGCTCTTGCGTGGGCGAGTGATGAACATTTGGTTGGCGTACAATGCGTTTATCGAATTATATGTTCATTTTCTCATAGTAGACTTACAAGGTTGGCGTCTTGGGCAAAGTTGTTCAAAATTTAACAGAGAACAACTTTATAGAACAGTTCAAAGCACTAGCTTGAAAAGCATAAAAGTTGGAAAAAATATTTCCGTGTTTTGTTGGACCACTCTAATGTCACTGAATGTCAAAATGTAGTCCTCATCATATGTAACATTTTTGCCGAAGACAGTTTTGTTCTAAAAAATCATCTTCATAATCAAATTTTTTTTTCTCCTAATTTTGCGGTCTGGCCCAATGTGCAATGTCGATTGATGTATTGGTGGTATAACACTTTTCACATTCCGATGTCCTTATACCAGCATGCAAATATTAAAGTGGGTGCCACTTTTTGAGATCGAGTTCCACTTATGTTATGTGAGCAGGCTCTGTTCCAGTGGGGACGCAATGCCAGAAAGAAGAAGATGAACTTGTTAATTTTCTAGAATCTATGGCATAAGATAGTAAGGGCAAAAGTTCGGGGAGGAATAAAAAGGGGATAAAAGGTCAAAAATCTTCTTTCAAAAATTATTTAATTTCCCTTAATGCAAATCACTTTCAACCTTTGGTCCTTTTGACCTTTTGCATTTTCGACCATTTGTCTTGTCTTCCTTTTATCTTTTGACTTATTGTCCTTTCGACCTCGAAAGATGAATATTGCTCTTGAGTTACAAATAAAAATTGAAAACAGGTTGTTTGACACACTTAGTTTCAAAAGCAATGCAAATTTCAACAATGGATGAAAGCAAAATAGAGGCAACTCGAAAATTTAAATTTCGGCCTCGGCCTGTAAATTTTTAGGTCTAGTGCTGTCTAGAATATAATCTACAAAATATTGACACTAGATTTTTGCAACATTTTCATCTAAATCCGTTTCAACAGTTCACCTCACCAGAATTTATTAATTCACGGTGCATTTAAAATAATATCACAAATAACAAAATCTCAAAAACAAAAATTGCACTAGACCCCCCGATGGATTATTTTCATTTTAGCAGCAAATGAAAGAGGAAGGTCTTGTCTTTCATTGGTTAAAATTTGAGACATGCCGAATTTTTTGTTATAAAGTTACATGAAAAAGACACCGTGTTACCGATTCCTTGTGGAACGCTTTGTAAATTTAGAACGGTATACAGAGAGAGGTTTTTGCTGGAATCCTAATGTGAATCGAGGCGTTAATTGATCAGTTATTTGAAAGTTCTTTGAAAAAAATGTAATAGTAAATAGTGAATTACTAATAAGATTTCAGTAGATTCTATAAAAGGTCCTTGAATGGGTTTTCTTCAAATCCATGGCAAAATCTTGCAGTTGATTAAAAACATAGTGATTATTTTATTTGGAAAATGTCTTGAGACATCTAAAATGTTTCCTATTAAAGATCTGTAAAGATTCATTCAAATTTCTACTTGACATATTTCTAAAGATATGGAGCTGGATCCTATTTTTGGCACTTTTGATTCACTCCAGCAGTGTTTTTTTTTTAAACTACCGAGCACATATTAGACCATAATACCATATTGATTGATATTACGGACAGCTTCAAATTCCGGACACTTTACTTTGTATGGGCTGTCCGGAATTAGAATCAAAATATCGGACAACATTTATTTACATCATACACAACCATTATATCTCGCGTAACAATTCTAAAGGGCCAATAATCAAATTGTAAACAAATCGGGTTTTGATACCATTCGATAGCATCTCCCAACACCCACAAACTGTGCAAACATTGTCAACATAATCATAAATCTTACCGTTATAAACTCGGTTTTCAAAACGGCCAATAACCGCTTTTTTTCCAAATCATTCATTGGCCCCCGCTCGAAAAGGCCAATGATTGGTTCTCGCTCCATCAAGAGGGCCTACAATCGGAAAATTTCGCAAACTGTCATTGGCCTTAGCATGGTGAGAGGCCAATGACTCTCTCTTGCTCATTCATTGAAAACCGAAAAGGCCTAGCCTTGGGCCAAGCACGCTAATAAAATTCTATTTTGGCCAATAAAAAAGGCCCATGCCTTGATGAAAATCGAAAATGGGCCAAGCATTTAAACTCATCATATTTTCCACATTTTTGTCAGTTTTCAGAATAAAATCGATTATTAGCGTGTAGTAATAGTAAATCGTCACTCAACTAGCAAGAAATCACATTGATTGATTTGAATTCTGAAAAATAGGAATTGAAAATGTGGTGAATAATATTCAAATCGAATTTTCTCAGAGTCAACGATCTGAGGATTGGCCCTTTTGAATTGTTACGCGAGATATGCTGTTTGTCGACTTATAAATATTTCACAGAGGCCATGAGTGTTCGTAATATGAATCAAAACAGCGTGCGTCGTATTCACGTACTTCCAATTGTAAAGTTTCAGACAATTTGGTCGAGAAAAATCCCCTATGCCAAAGTAAATTGTGATAGTGCCGAAGTAGCTCTGCACCCTACTGCTACCGATACTTGAAGAAGCGTTGTTTGGATCAGTTATTCTAAGTCCATATGAGGTCTCCGGCGTGATTTGGTATTGAATTCTGTATATTAATAGCGAGTTAATTCTGCCATTCTTAGCGAATTTCTTGTTAGATTCCTAACGAATTCATAGCGAGATATATGATGGATAAATAAATGCCAAGGTACTTCTGTCTTAAAGTGCTCACCTTAAATTCAACGAGAGTTTCACCAGTTCAAAAAATCATTCATGGACCAGTCAAAGGATATATTTGAAGGTATTCTTAGAAGAGAATGGATAAGCTATATTAAACATTGCCGTTTTGTGAAACTGTGGTTTAAATTTAGAAGCACAACGCAGATGTTTTTGCATAAAATTACGAAATTTCTCTGAACTTAAACTAAATACTAGATGATTATTTTTATTATGACAAATATTTTTTTTTACCGAATTAGATAGTTTAGTTGAACTGCATAAATATGTTCAATGATGTACAAAAAATCTCATATATAATATATGCTTCCTCAAAATTCATAATCTGAAAACGAATATTTTTATAGGCAAATCAAATGTCAAACATTTCTACACAGTGGAATTTCTACGTTTTTTCGGCCAATTTGTTCTCTTCGTCATGGTGGGGGTCAAATCTTCTGAAAATCGGCATTAGAATTAGCCTAATGCAAATTTTGAGCCCAACAGGTTTTAGAGAATCACCTAAGCCAAAGAGAACAGAGCTGCCGAGCAAACAATAAGTCACCCTATCAAAAATGTCTGGAAAATAATAAGTCGCAGAACCATGATAACATTCGGTTTTTATTTTTTAGGCATCCGAAAAAAAAAAACTGATTTTGAATGGACACCCTGCATTACTGGCTTTTTCAGTTTTCCATGATTAACCCTTTGCTCTTTCGGATTCTGGTTATTTCAAAAATAATCTATCTTCTTCCTCTATATAAATAAAAATGGAGTGATGTTTGTATGTCACGAAATAACTCGAGAACGGATGCACGGATTCACGCAAGTTATTCACGTGATCATTGCTAGAAAACCTATGGGAAACTGTCCGGAATCATCGGGAAAACGGGAGAAGACTATGTGTCATTTTGTATGGGGGATTACATGACGTTCTACAACAGCCCACTTGATGGCAAGACGAAGTTTGCTGGGACCACTAGTAGATTATAAAACAATTAGGTAACCTTCTGTACTATCTTCTTATATGACGTTGGAATATTTGAAAAATTTTGAATTTTCATTTGAAAGCAAATGAAGATTCGAAATTTTGCTTGATTAATTTCAATTTAAAATCAATAATATATGAGATCTGGACAAAAACTCATATTTTCATATAAGAATTACATGCGTGTTATAATATAAAGGGACCCGAAAACTGCTGGAAACCGAATGCTCTGATGGTTTAACACATCCAGTAAGGCTTTTATTTTAGCTATAGTATTTCTGATCATATTGTTTCGAACGTGTATTCGAACGAAACAATGTGACAATACCTCAATGACTCTCGAATGATATTATGGCTTTGGTTTTGTACAGTATAAACAATGCTTTATAAAATTTGAACAGTGCAAATAATGAATTAAATGCAAGTACACTGTGAAAAACCAATAAATATGTTAAATACAAGGGAGTGGTCACTCTACGCAGTGTGCCTGGCGCAGCTATGGCACTTTTCAGCGCACTGACTGGCACATTTGTTTTATAGTGTGTTGCTATAAAAATCACAGTGAACTGAAATTTTCCACTCAGCAATCATTGAGTTTCCTGAGTTGTTTGCTATCTGACAAACATATACCTTATCGTACGCGACGATTTATAATCGTCGCCGGTGAAACCGTCGTCAAAATCGTCACCAGTCAACCAGCCTGCGGATTTGACGTTTCAACAGTCTTACCAACATAACGGCAAATCACCTCCTTGGATTTGTTTGCTGGCGACGATTTTGTCGGTCTGTTTGAAAGTTGGCGGCGCGTTTTGTTGTCCATGGAACAGACAATGGACCAATGCACGAGTTCACTAGTTGACGTTTGCGCGGTGCTGTGTTATTTATGTGGCCATAGAAACGCGTGAATTTGGCTCCGCTCAAACGTCAAATTAGTGAACTCGTGCATCAGTCCATAGCTTGCGTCGCTTATTATTGCTGTGTGCGTTTGAAATGCAAATATCAAATGCGGGAGCACCAAACGCGGTAAGATTTTCCACAAGCAACTTGATGTCAAAGATACATTTTCTTTGCTAGGTTGGCGCTGATATGAGTAATCGTTGCTAGGTGTCCTTTGATTGTTTTGTCTTGCCGCATTTGGAGCTCATTTATTTGAAATTTGCACTTCAAATGCAATCAGCAATATTTGCAATGATTTCATTTGATCGTTTCCGGATCACATCGTCGGATTGCAAGATCTTTTTTCTAAGTCCAATGGCTTTCAAAAGTCATGAACTGATTAGGGTTATGTACTGATAATTAAATCTAATCCCATTTTGCAAACAGTGCAACTCGAATCTCAATTTTCACGCAGCGGCATCAAGAAGAAGTTGTTGAAGTTGTTGCAATTGGACTACTGCCATGTCATGTCTACTCTTTTACTTCTGAGTTGCAGTGCTTGCTGTGGTTCATTCGTTCTATGCGGGGATTGCTCGATGCGCGATGCACGAAGCAATCCAAATTTTTAAATTTCCCCGCAATATTTTCACTATGGAAAACCTTCGTACTTCTTGGATTTCATTCCAATCACACACCGTAAAAGTTCTATAATTCACGAATTTTCATGAAATTTCCTCAACGACTGCGTATAATTGAGAATGTTCAATCCGTCGTACTGAGAAAAAAAAAAGCTTGTGCGCATCAATGTGTACGCGATGCTCAGCGTAAAAAACGATTCCTTCACTCAAAATAATCCAAACGCCATTGTTACGTGAAAACATACGTGTTTGTTTTTCCATCGCACTTTCCACGTAGCTCTTACGTGAATCATAGGTAGCCCAGAACGAACGCATGAGCTTTTGAACTTCGTCCTTTAAACCGGCGCTACACGTAAGAGCTACGTGAATTTTCCGGTAGCCTTTACGAAGCGTTTCAATAGGATCTAGATGGTTTCGCTTTAAATTCAACTGTAATAAAGACCAACCTTATTTCTAATAAGTTTTGGAAGAAAACTAATTCCCAATTGGAAAATATAAAAAAACTTAAAAAATTGTCAAATTATTATATTCAATCGGAGCATTTTGAATCCTGTTTCCCAATTTTTGTGAGTTTGGTCTGTCTTGTTGTAGCCTTCGCGTGCTATAATTGATAGAGGTTATAAATCAGGTATAAAAAATGAAGTAATGTAGGGATTCTTCGGTATTCAAACCATATTTACCTTACACAATCGTACACAGGGTTTAAAGTTCAGCAGCTTCTGAAGTTCTTCAAAAATCAAGCGAGCGCCATCTTAGGATTTGAGCCCAACACCGAATGTACGTACAATATGCAGATGCCAAAATGAACGTGAATTTCACGTAAGTGCGATAGGTAGCCTCAGTAACAATTACCGAGTCATTATTTGGTGGTTATGAATGGCTTAGTGATCTTTATCTTGGCCAGGTGAAGTGGAGTTAAAATGAATTTGGAATGATCTACGTGATTTTTCACGTAGCAATGACGTTTGGATTATTTTGAGTGTTTGATTGTGTTGTTTTCTCTGCACCAAATGTGATGATTATTCGGTCAAAATGAATTGTGTTTATATGTTTGAGCTGAGTTTTGATGGCGAACAATGTATTTTAAAGGAAATCAATATATTTCAACATGCCGAAGGAATGGAGGGAGATGCCCGTAGATCTTTATATTATAGTAGGGGAATTCGGGGCATAATGACATTACAATGACAAGACCATACAATGACATTTTTTCAAATTACTCCTGGCCAGTTTTCAAGTTCGATATTAGTACGACGTGCTACATTCATTCATGGTAATAAAAATCATATCATATGCCAGAAAAGTGAAAATTAGGACCAAAACAAGGCTAGTAAAAAGGTATCGGGGCAAAATGAACACTTGCATGAAATTTAATAATTCCAAAATATTTAATGTCTGTCAGTTGTTCCGATGTGTAAAAGGGCTCTCCCTCTACCATAAGAGCTAAAATGAACCTTTCTGGGTACGTTATTTTGCTCAAAATGATGCTCTAATGATTCTCCCACCGCCTTGCTAATATGCCAATTTGAATAGCTTAGCTTAGCTTAGCTTAGACTGACTACACATATCAATGGTTGCTATTCCGTGATTGACCGAAGTCAGTGAAAATGCACAAAGAATCAACTAGAAGTTCGGCTGGGATTGGCCATAATCTTCTTCAGTGTGCATAATTCAGTGCCTCTATTTATACATGGTCAATAACGGCGCCGGCCACGTCCTTGCAGTCAGGTGGGATTAGGGGAAGGAATGTTAGTGTGTAACCTTTGCTATTTGGAGACCGTGTTTGCCTCTGCATCTCCACAAAGGTTACTGGGAGGGATGTTTGTTAATGGGAAGGATCGTTGGGTCACAGGATTCACTTTGATAAGCGATTAGACCATAATAAATAATTATTTGTGAGATATAAACATGCTTATATGTAAATATAATATTTTCATTTGATATGAACAATATCTATGTAGAGAAAAATTATGCCGACACTTGAGGTGACGAACCTTTCAAAGTTTGTTGAATAAAGTGAACCTTTCGGAAGTCTACACTTGAAGTGTCGAACCATTCAAAGTTTATTTTTGATTACAAAAATAAAGGTAAAAAGAAGAAGGTGTATTGAATAAAAAAAAAATTTAGACATAAATAATTTATGAATCAGAGTTTATGTCGACACTCACAGTGACGAACCATTCATATTTTTTTGAAACATCATATTTACATCTCACCGTTGTAACGAATAACGGTACAGTCATACATATTTTATAGAATAGGAACAGTAGCATGAAACGAGCTCACCAATTGATCCGTCATCATTGAGCAGCAACAATCCTCTTTCAGCTTCAGCCGTTTGCTCGGCTATATAAAAGCACTCAGAGAAAATAGGCGCGCGACCCGTGATGGAAAACAACTGACGACTACTCGGGCTTTCTTGAAGCACTGCCCAGGAGCAAGCGTCAATGTTGGAAGATCATAAAGAACTAATCGAAAGCGGCACTTTTTCACTTTACTCGATCGACGCGCGACATGTTTGATCCTGCCCTCATCGCCGGCCCCCACAGGAGCAAGCGTCAAGGTCGGAAGATCAAACACAACTAAGCGATCGCGGTTTTTTTTTTTCACTTTTACTTGACCGACGCGCGACATGTTTGATCCTGCCCTCATCGCCGGCCCCCGCAGGAGCAAGCGTCAAGGTCGAAGGATCAAACACAACTCCTTGCTAATATGCCAATTTGAATAAGAGAAAAACTTAAAGTCAAATTTCAAAGGACAATTGAAGCAGAACATAAACTTTTTTACCGTAATACATTTCAAATGCAATACAGATTTCATGCAGTGTATGAACTTTTGATGAAGTATGCATATTCTTAGAGATTGAGGAGGTGTCCATTTCGCCCCGGGTGTTCATTATGCCCCCAATCCCCCTAAAACATTTATAACAGCGTTGATGTGTTGTATTTTGACCACTCACTATATCACAAAGAGTTATCAGTTGTGAGACGAATCTGAAAACTGATTGCAACAGAGATGAAAACGAGACGACGAATTTAATAGTATTTCCAGCCCGAGGGCACGATGTACACTAACGATCTTCTTTTATCTTATTCCAGGCTGTAGAATGGCAACCTACAACAATGCCCACTGGCTGTTGTCCCACATCCGGAATTCGTTCATCTCAACCGATGACACGGGCTTGAGTGAAACGGTAATGCTGCTGGAAGATATCCCCCACCAATATGCTCAACTGCATAGGCAAGCCCTGCGGGAACACTCTGCTGGCGGAGTGCAAGATGTAGGTCGAGAAGATGGCCTCGGGATGAAGCAGAAAAACTTCGAGGACTTCTATTGCTATCCGGGGCTGGACGATTCCGACGACGAAGAGATGGACACCTTGTCGCAGTCCTACGAAATACAGATGGATCAGGATATTGGGTTCCATCGACAGCGTTCCAATACGGCTCAGAAGCTAGAGCGGATGGACATCGCCAGGAGAAAAGCGGCCAAGGTAAAAAATATCAAGTATGAGTGTGCAGTTCAGCGTTCCGATGAGAAAGACGACGAACTGTTCGTGAGGAAAGATGTAAGTAGAGAGACGAAGTCGGAGGTTGGAATGTCGTTGTTAGCGCAACAGCTGGAAAACTTCCCAAAAATGCCACAGAACAAGTTCATCGAGTTTGCCAAATACGATGGAACTTCGCAAACCGAAGTGGCTACCAAAATGTTTAAAATATTCCTAACGATGTTGCCGGAAAACCAGAAAGCCTATCCGATGCAAGTTTGCGTCATAGCCACTGCCAAAATTCAGGATTTTATAGGATTGATTTGTTATAAGTGTAGTTTAGCATATCCAGAAGTAGGTTTAAGATCGATTAGGCACTACGGACTATTTATGACTGAAGAGGACGGTGAAATCGATATGGACTTCCCCCCGTTGGACGTCAGGGAGCAATGCGCAAAGTTTTGTTTTTCGCATTTGGCCATAGCTGAGCGGAAAGCCTCGGAGATTCAAACGCAATCTAGCTTTAGTCAATCGTCGACGATTGTTTCGGAAGATCGAACGCGTTCAATAACGTCCGATTTGGGTGAAACGGGAAGTCAACCGAAGCTGTCTCCGACGGAGCCTTCTACTAGTTATTTCAAAGGTATCACCCCAAAGCAGAAGGAAGATTTAGACAAAATGAAAGATCACACCTCAAAGTTAGATGCACCCTTGTACAGGGCATTCAATGTCTATATGGTTCACAAATCCCGTCTGAAAATCGAAGTTCAGCTGGGCATATCGGGAGATAAGCTAGAAATAGATCCCATCCAGCAGAAATCTTCCAAACTGTGGCCTCGCCAAAAGTCTGCCAACCACAGCATGGATTCCGTTGCTCACTGTTCCATAGTCGAACGAAAATCGTCCAAATCCGTTGTAAGAATCGTGTACAGTGCAGTTCCCTATGCGCAGTCACTGACCGTGACCGGAACGGATTACGTAACGTCAAGTCCCACCATTCGGCAGCACCAACAGCAGCAACAGGCACGGGTGCCCCAATTCAAAAACTACGACATTGAAACGGATCCTGCGACGGCGCAGGAAATTGTAGAAAAGATTAATAATATCCTCGAGGTGCGGTCGAGTCCTGTTCGGCGGGAGTACATAGCTAGCCGGAGTAGTCACTAGATTTCGATGACGCCTAGTGGCAAAGGACTCCTCGTCATTCTGTACATACCTTCATTATGATCATTCATCACGCATCCCGAACCATAACTACACCCAATACATACCGGTTATTTATTTCACTCATTCCCTCCACCGTCAAACGCAAACAAATTACAGTTCCTCTTCTAAAGAAAAACTGCTAGGCGTTTCTATTCCATGTTATGTTTAACGAATACATATTTCGTTAGAACGAAGTTTCGGTTCTGTCTCGTAAAAATGTTACAACCTTTTATTAGATTATTCTTGCAAAAGATTGAAGAATCTTGCTTTAGAACTTTTATCCAAAAATATGAAGAAATTTAAATTTCAGCGAGTTTTTAAAATCTAAACTAGTACACAACACTGAAAACGGCCTTACAATCAAGATCGAAATACGCATTTCTGTCCCAGATACAAACTCTCATGAAATTATATAGTATACCTAGCACTAAATTCTGTTTTCGATTACTTATAGGTATTTCACTAAATAGCTCGAAGGATTATTCTGAATCGTACCTAGAATTGAAACAGGATACCTTCATCATAACTTTTCGCGAATTTTATATATTTTTAGCATAACATGGAATAGAAAAGTCTTCGAATCAGGTAAACGTCTTCAATTACATTACGCATAAAAATTCCACAATTTGCCCTTTTGTCGTATGCAATATGTATCTTGAAAGTACAAGGAAAGGCCCTCGCCCTCGGAAGCGCCCCTCAACGGAATCCTTCATGCGTCACGTAACCGAAGAACGCGTCCTGGAAAGAAATGATCTAATTCTTCTAAGAAGTAATTTTCGCCCGGTCAAACTGCAAATGCCACGTGTAAGGCATTTGCGCGTCAACTCTCAGCAACTTGAAAGTGTTCATCATTTTTTGTAAGGTTAACAACAATGTAACATTGAAGAAGAGGTAATCACGGTGACATTTTCTACTAACGCGTAGGATTGTTTTATTCAGTTAATGAAAATTTAAAAGGCGCCTAGCGAGAAAAGCACAAGCAGACGTTAAAATAATCATTGTTTGGAGTAGGATTTAAACCCCCGACTCAGTAGGACGGTAAGGCGGCCCTTCAGTCCGCCATCAGAACCAATTCCAAATTGTTTTTACGTGCTTTTCCATGCTAAAATGAGAATACTAAACTACTACGCGTTATTAGGTTATGTCACTGTAGGTATGTAATCTACTTCAAAAATAAAAAAAATTATAAGATTTTCTAAACAGATACGCTTTTTTACCACCTAATACGCAAAGGTCTCAAAAATAGTTTCCGGACACACCGTTTGTAAAGAGTATCGCACAGGGGGTTTCGTTTCAAAAAATGTCAGTTCTATTCCTTTGGACACCTCATTATTCAAGTTCATTCTAGAATCTGGTCGACTTGGCGATTGTTCAAAGTTCATATTAATAATCAATAACTAAGTACTCAGAAAATACACACCAACCACTCCAACCACTAGTTTCTGAAAAAAAAAATAAAACAAATTTTGCTTTACAACTGTCGAGAAAATATCTAACCTAAAAAGATCCACGACTTAAATGGGGTTCCAATCCAAACCCAACATGGTTGAACTAGTATGCGATGCAATTTGTCCGTGTCCTTTTCGAACATTTTTTTTTCGATCATATTTTAATATTAAAACAATATAAAAAAATATTGATTATTTTTATATGAGCTTTGAATTTATCGTAATACCAAACGCCCTATTCTAAATCAGAAGTGACGAACAATTTACAGACTATTTGTAGCCAATGAACATTGACGGAACTGTTCTGAACATGAAGTATATCTTCAGCCGATAAGATTTATATTGTTTGTAATCCTATCAAATTCAATGAAACTGACCCACATTATAAACAGATGCATCTAAACTCCATTCAATGCAATAATGTTTTACTGGAAGACACGAAGAAACTAAGTGAAGTCACTAAACTGGATAATGTGTATTTATATGTCACCGTTTGTAGATTTGTATAAAAGTTTCAAAAGATCAATTTTATTTAGTAATTTTGTACATATGTGTACAGTGCGTTGAAACGGATATTTTTGCAATAATAATTATGGACTCAATAAGATTCTAATTGTTTCTAATAAGTTCCAATCACTGTCTCCGTGATGACATTTTTCAAATCAAACTCGCGCTCATCTATTCGGGTTTTCTACCATTTTTGCTTTGAAACACTCTGACGTCTTTAAATTCAACTGATCATCATGAGCAAAAAAAGCCGTAAAAACAGTCCACACTTGTTCAATTGTTTTAGTTTCTTTCGCGTGAAAGATCAAACGTGTAATATCAAGAGTAAACTGTTTCCACTGTTAATTCCGTAGAAAGGTATAGGAAACTAGTGTAGGCCCGCGGCAAACAAGGAAAACACTATTAATTTTATTGTATTTATTATATTTACGCTAATTTTTTATACAGGAATTAAAAGAAGCCAATTTTTCAATCACGTACGGATTCGATGTCAGCCTACCGGTTATGTAATCCGAAATGTCCATTTGTCTACTTCTGTTAGTCATTAGCGTTTACTGCTTGCTCTTTAGTGTTTAGGATGAATTTAGTAAGGTACCGTGGGGCAAGTGGGTAATGGAATTCGCATAGTTGAGATTCTTCCAATTCTAGAGACTTTAAATTGAAACAAATGAGGTTGTGTATATTTTTTAGCTTGACTCCCACCATATATAAGCAGCATGCTGAAATTGATTTTTATGAAAAATTGAAGAAAAAAAATACAGAAAAAGTTTTTGAAAAATGTGTCCTTACTTTTCACTTGCCCAAAAGTGGGGCAAGTGAAAAGTTTACCATTTTGAACAATAAATTCAAAAACAAACAGTTTTATTCACGATTTCTATTAGCTTTAACACTTGTTAAGGCTTCCCAATGAACAATAACATAAGTAACATGTAGGCAAAGAAAATGTTATTCTTTTCACTTCAATTTTCTTCTGTTTAGTTATGTTAGTTTAAATGATTCGACAACATTATAACTGCAACATTTCCAATGTTAGTTCTTACATTATAGGACAGCAATTGCATTTCTGCTCTGTAGAATTTCCACCGCTCGTTATTTGTTTTTGAAAAAGTCGGATATGACGTCGGATAACTCTTCGGGAGAAATCAAACGGAATCCTTCAATAACGTATTTAGAATCTTTTTTATGTGGATAGACCTATACCCCATTTTTATGTTTTGAACTAGCTTTACATAGACATTCCACGAGATTTCCGTGTGTTCTCTAATATTGCAACTTTTCAGTCAACGTCTTCCTTTTAATTGGCTGCCCGAAGTAGACATATTGATATTGTAATGTTTGGCAACATCTTTGAGAGAATTTCCATGATTTCTAATAGCTTTTAACGCTTGAGTAAAGTGTTTCTTGAATTATCAGCACGTCATGTTGTCCTATGATAATTGCGAACCATGTTTACTTATGGCTACTTAAAGAGAAAACACAAATTCAATCTCTAATGATAAACTTTTCTCTTGCCCCACCTGATAAGAGACTTGACGGTGTTTAAATTTAGTTATTTTTAGGTCTACGTCGAATTAATTCTGAAACTTTTTTTATTGCAGTTTGAAACTGTCACAGAGAACAACTAAGAAGTGGTACAGGAAATTATTTTCCGCAACTTTTTTTTCCACTGAAAACATTAAAATAAGATTGTACGCCGCCAACTTGTTACGGAGTAACAGTTGACAGGTTAACAATTTTTCACTCTATTATGCAATAATGGCTGAAAAATCTCAGAAATCTCTTACCTATCGTAATGTTCTCAATGACCTCAAAGATTTACGCATGAGTTTAAAACGTTAATTCACATATTCAGTAAAATATATCAATTGTTTTCACTTACCCCATTTACCCACTTGCTCCGCGGTACCTTATTTATTGTGTGTTCCAAAAATAACAAAACGTTGCGATTTTCCCTCTATCGGCAGCATAATTTTTTTGCCACAAAAAATATTAAATCAAATGTTTGCACAGGGTCTCAAAAAACTCTTCTATTGAATCGGTGTCGATTTTGATTAACCTTCCAGTCGTCCCGCGGTTTACCACCGTCAGAACCACCAGGCTGCTGCTTTGTTCGATAAGCGTGGTTTTTCCACCAGTCTTGTACAAAATACAACAGCGCTACGACTGAAGTGTTAATATTCATTTGATTTTTAACTCCGATGTTTTTTGGGAGATGTCAACTACCCATATAAAACATCTTCGACTGCCATTTTTTTATTCAATGTATTTTAAAAATAGAATTGAGGTAAGCAATGTCAGGTACCAAAGAGCTTCTTAAAAATATGCGAATCGATTAAACTGTTTCTATTGGTGTAATCGTTATCAAAGCCACCATTGGTTTTATAGATAGACCATAGCAACCTGTTTATTACACCTAACATGAAAATTTGTAATCATTCCTAATCTGACTCTCCTCAAGATCACTACAATAAACGTTACCGTTCCTTACTTTTAAACCACTGCGTTTTCTATATTACAAGAGTTTCAAAGAAAAAAATGTGTGCATTGAAGTTTTTAAGATTTTTACTTGGCCATAGTGGTACCAGAAACATAAATGCGTTATACCAAAAATGGTTGCTCCAATTTGTTTAATTTTCACACATCATTCTCTATGATCGTCTTTGAAATATTGTTTCGAAAAGCAAATAACCAAACATGTTTTAGCCCGAGATATACGTGGGTTATGACTAGGTGTCGGTTCTTAAGAATTCCAAAAAAGTTAGATGTGTTTAACCCATAGGCTGACATACACATATCAAGTCAATATTTTTTCATGAGCTGTAGGTTGATGAGAGATGGAGATGTATAGATTAAGAGTATTGTAGACAACATTATGTCAAAACACCTCTGGGTAAGGTAGGACGAAAAACTTCCTTTTTAATAACCTAGATATAGGGGAAGTGGTGGTAAAATGAACACCGTGTCTTTTACCGAGAAAAAACAAATTTCAATAATTTTTTATCACGCACGGACGATTTAGAGCATAAATCGAAGTGTTCGAGTTGATATGGAGGTCAATTGAAGTGAATATATCAACAAAAACTAAGATTTCAGAAAACCATGTTTGAAAATACGAACTGACGTAACTTTTAGCACGTCGGTCTTAAGGTTTTTCAGTGAGATGAATATCGTTATGATATGATGTCAAACCTGATACCTTTAGATATCTTTTTGAATGGGTTACGATTAGTGATCCTTTATAGAGAGATAAGCGGAAGTAAAATGGAATGACTTGGCAACAGACCAGCAGTGCTGATTTTGCTCGGCGTCGAGAATAATATTGTAACACGGACATGACTTCCTCATTGCTAAAACGTGTATTTTGTTTCGTTATAGATCTTTGAGATAAATATCCAAACTAATAAACAGCCAAAAAAATCAACAACTAAAAAACGCATTGACAAAAATTTAAAAAAGAAAAATATTTCATTTTTTTTGCTTCATGTAAAATTACTTTCACCGAAATAATTTTAAGCGCATTACATTACTCTTCAAGAAAGGTCCAAAACAAACATAACGCATGTTCGTTTGGCTCACACTTTGACAGCTCTCGCTGCTCGATTGGCTCACACTTTGACAGAAATGTCAGCTTCCGCGAATCTCTCTTATGAAGGATTACAACACGATGCAAGTTTTGCTAGCGATAAAAATATGTGAAAATTTAGCTATTTTAGTCTGAATTCGTCTCGCTACTTTAGATAACATCCCAATTTTTGATGTTGAGCGTTAGAACTATTCAAATTCCTCGTTTTCTATCATAAACAAGACGATTTTCTTAAGGTGTTTATTTTACCACCCCTTCCCCTATGCATAGGTCTCCAGAACATTCAGTAATTTACAAAGGTTCATAAATTATTTTAAACATATGATTTATTATTTGTCCCAAACAACCAGAAATCGCATGAAAGTTCTAGAGATGGTCAGGTTTCTCGTTTTTCAAACCCGAACCTGACCCGTTTTATTTTATTTCTTCAATCCCGGACCCGACCCGATCCCGAGACAATAATTGAAAAGCAAACCCGGACCCGATCCGAACGCGAAAAATTTTCGCTGTTTAAACCCGAACCCGACCCGAAAAAAAATTGTAAGAAAAACCCGAGTTTGAAAAGATGGTAAATTCACCGTTTCTGATGTATAGAGAAGCTTTTAGGTTGTTACTTTGTTCACATTTCTTACCAAATCCTACTTTTTTTAAGCCCGAACCCGACCCGTACCCGATAATTTTGTAACTTTCAAACCCGGCCCGAACCCGAACCCGAAAAATTCAAAATTTTCAAACCCAGACCCGACCCGAACCCGTCGGGTTCGGGTTCGGGTCAGGTTTCGGGTTTGAAAACTCGAGACCCGACAATCTCTAGAAAGTTCATGTTACAACTCGTTTATTCATACTAATTACATCAAACTCGCAAAACACCATTGATAAACTCGTCAGATTGATGAGCTTCCTCGCATAAAACACTTCTTTTCTGAGTTCATTTGTACATTTTGTTTCGTCCTGTACACTCGCACAAAGTAAGTCGAATCAATACGTAGCAGCTGTCAAATCGACATTTGTTATCATAAGTTAAGTCGCATAAGATCACAGGTTAGTTCGGTAGAATATTTATACACTCGCATTGTATGTTATTATTCAACACATGCACGCATATCGCCTCCACTTTTGTACGTAGAAGGCCTTTTCGCGACATCTTATAAGTGAAATGTTGCACATACAAAACCTCCAGGTGATTTTGTTATACGTACATTTTGGTTGTCTGGGGTGTGGTTGTGTCCACAATTTCAAATATTGCAAATTTCAGTCCCTATTGATAAATCGACTCTACTGCAGTCTATATTCATCCAATAGATTGGATGATTTATCCTACCGTGGACGTACCATATTTGACGCAGTTAAGAAAATTCTTAATTCAAACGCTTGTCAAATCGTCTAAATCTTTCCGATTTTTGTTGAAATTTGAACATATGCTAGCTCAACTATCATAGAATTAAGGAAAAATCAGTAAAAAAATATTAAACGTTTTTTTCTTTATGTTTGATTGACTTTTTGTGGAACACATTAGGTTCCTTAATTGACGCATCAATTCTTCAATGTGCCTAATTTGACGCACTTACAAATAATGTCTAAAGTTTAAAATATATAAGAGTTTCAGTATTCAATAGTTTAATTAATTGAAAAAAGCGCTTTAGAGTGGACATAAAAGTTAGAACCTTTGGAAAAAGTTTTGAATGACGTCATCCGGTAGTACTTTTGCTATGCGTTTGGTTAGTGTAGAAAATAAAACCGACGATTGAGTTCAAACCATAGTTAAGCATTATTGTTTAGTTTAATGAATTTTCGTCGCGATATCAGACAAGGGCAAGATTTGAAAACTACGTTGCGCTGGAACGGGGAAGGTAGTTGCTAAAATAAGGACAAATTGGTCAAAAACTAGAACGAAAACCACCGGTTCCAAAAATGTCCGTTTGAGAATCTTCGTTACTTATAACACGTGAACTACGCCTACTTGTCCCATGTTCTATGTCACCCTTATGGGCCGCGGGAACTAACGGCAGTATGAGCCTCGAAATAGATCGAGAACCATATATGGGGTCATCCATAAAGTACGTCATGTTATTAGGGGGTAGGAGATGTTCTACCTTAATTTTTTTGAATTTTTCTTCTATTGAAGATGTGACGAATCATATAAGTTATTTTAAGGCTCCATATAAAAGGCGTGACGTAGGGCGGACGGGCGGGGTTTTTCTAGAAAATGATATTTTTGTGACACGTATCTCATGGACACCCCCTATTGTATAAATTATACGAAACAAACCTTTGAACCTACACCTCACCTCCTGACGCATTTATTGAAGTTTCCTTGAAACATTAGGGGACGTCCATAAACCGCGATAAATTGTTCAATTTTCAACCCCTCTAAACCTTGGCCACATTTATTTTATGAAAAGTGCAAATATTTTGTATGAATCGTTGCGTTTCCCTGAACCTTCTCCTCTTCCTAAAAACGTGACGTAATCTATAGATGACCCTTTACATGTGATTACATAAAGCATTGGGTTGTTCTGTTTTTTTGAATGCAATCACCATAAATATTTCTTTTCCTATTTTCGATTCAACAAAACATGCTGAACAAAATAGCAAATAATTAGGAACATTGTGTGCCTAATTTGACGCACAAGATTTTCATACAAAAATATGTCTTAAACCTTAAAAATAGAAAAATTTCGACGTCAACTAATGAATAAAAGAATATTACTGACTGTTGTTGTTGATATTGCTGTAAAACAGCACAATATTTTCATGAAAATTGATTAACAATATTTAGCACATTCACTAAGGAATGAAAAAATTGACGCACTTGTCGGATGCATTTTCAAATAATTTTTATTGTTTGCCTATTTTTACTCAAAAATTAACTTTTTTTGATTGAAATCTTACAATAACATGCAAATGAAGATTAAGAAATAAATTTTTGAATGTTATTCTGAACTATAATTAATTTATAATAAAAATAATTAGAAAATGCGTCAAGTTTGGACCCGCGTCAAATATGGTACGTTCACGGTAGTCGAAAAAACGTACAATAAATCTTAGCGCATCATTTTGTAGCATTTTTATTAAACTTCAAGGGAAAAATATATACAAAAATGATTCTCAGCTTTTCAGTTGAGTTTTTGAACTTATTCAAGAAAATGTCAAAACTGACAAGTCTACTTAACTAAAGCGGTATACTTTATGATTTTGAATTTTGATACTTACTAAAAATAGCATCACCGAACGATTCCATGCCCACACATGTCCCCTTCCTAGAAATAGAGCAAAAGTTTTTACACAGAGCTACGAATATGTTCAATTTTTTAACTACAGTCGACCCTCCACATCTCGATGTTCTACATCTCGATATCTCTCCCTATGTCGATGATCGGTCCCTTCATTCTGCATACGATTTATCTCTCCATATCTCGATATCCTCCTTATCTCTACATCTCCATATCTCGATATGTTCCTGATGATTTTATGTTCCCAATTTTCTCTACATATATCGATATGAATATTATCAAAGGTTACTAGACCAAATTTAAGCGATTCAGAACAATTCGGATACTCGAAGTTAAGTTTGTTTGTTTATTATTTTTCTAGTAACGGAGTGATTTTCAATCTAGTGTTCATTGAATTAATGTTCTATGTCTCGATCTCTACCTATCTCGATGGTCCCTTCGATATCAAGATGTGTAGAGGCGACTAATTCTGGACAAACATTTCACAAGGGCACATCGACATTGGTAAACATTGGCTTTGCAAGCCGCTGTTGAGCCCAATTCAACTCGATCACGTTCACCAATGCCACTATCAGGAAAAGCTAACACCAATCTTTCTGATAGTGGTGTTAGTTTGCGTGGGCAGGCTTTTTTTTTTTGTTTTTTACAAGGGGGAAATCTGCAAATAGATCCCCTGAGAAGGTAACTCAGGGAATGCGGGGATGACGCACCAACGACGACCCGCTAAAACCAGCCTATGCACTGTGCTTGAGCAATTCTTTTAAAATTGCTCAAGTGGTGAACAGTGCATCGACATTACCCTTGGCCTCAGACCCTTATCCCCCCGGAACCACCTTACGGTATTTCTTCGGGGAGGGGCCTGTGCATATAGCACAACACGTGTAGCAGAAGTAGCCTAGGCAAACTACTTCTCCTAACGGATTTAAACAATGTTACAAGGGACCAGCCTCGGCAGGGCTAATCCTCTTCAGCCAACTCTTGGTCGGCGCACCATAGGCGCTGCAATTCTAACATAATGTGAGTGACAGCCGTAGTTACTGCATTCCAGCACTCGGCATCCGCACACATTCTCTCAATTATATTGTCGGGGGACGTGTCCCCTTCGCATGTAGTGAGCATGCGACCTCTCACAACAAAGAAACGGGGGCAATCGAACAAGACATGCTCCGCTGTTTCCTCCACACTAGCACGATTGGGACACGCAGAAGATTCTGAATGCCCGAACCTATGCAGGTACTGTCTATAGCAACCATGTCCTGACAGAAACTGCGTCAGATGGAAGTTCACTTCCCCATGGTTTCTACCATACCAATCTGACACATTTAGTATTAGCCGATGGGTCCATCTACCCTTAGTGGAGTTATCCCATTCCTGCTGCCAGCTTCTAAGCGTTTCCTCTTTACACGTGTCGCGGACTCCTCTGGTACCCCTTTGGTTGAAGCATTGAACATCTTCCTTGATGATGAGCCCGATGGGCGTCATCCCGGCTATGATGCACACGGCCTCTTTAGATACCGTCCGGTATGCACTTACTACTCTTAAGCACATTATTCTGTACGTGCTTTCCAACCGCTTTAGGTTTCTTCTCGTTCTAAGCGCTTTTGACCAGATTGGTCCTCCATACCTTAGTATGGATAGCGCCACGCTTGCCAGTAGCTTGCGTTTGCTGGCAATTACAGCAGAGCTGTTAGACATCATCCTCGAAAGCGCCGCTATAGCCGTAGATGCCCTTTCACAGGCATATTCAACGTGGTCGGGCTTAAAAGGGCTCAACAGCAACGTTTTTAGAAAAAGGCTCAAGACTTCTTGAGCCCTTTTCAAATGTTTGTCCAGAATTTAACTTTTTTCGAGCTCAAAATAATAGATTCAATAATTGAATGGGTGAAAGTGTAAAGAGAACCGATATTGAACATTGCAGTAAAAAGAAAAAAAAGGATAGACCTTAATAAAAGAAAGTAACTGAACACACATCAAATGCACGACAAAAACATATGGAATAAAATCGTAATAAAATCGAAACACAACTTGAAAGTGATCAGCTGATTCATAACATTATGTTTTGAACAGTATGCAAAAAAGTAAAATTTTTAATTATTACCGACAATAATGAGTAACATACGCACCATCTTTACTATTTGGTGTTGAATGCAGTGTTATCACAATCATTGTATAATTTTGTTTTCCATATTTTTTAAGTTGCGCAAAGCCTTAAATGATTCTTATTTGTGTGTTTATCAAAAATAACGTGTTGGATTTTGATGATTCCGATTCTTCGGGAAATATTGATGGAAGCCTTCCATTAGTTGT
The DNA here is from genome assembly GCF_002204515.2 of Aedes aegypti. NCBI lineage: Eukaryota > Metazoa > Arthropoda > Insecta > Diptera > Culicidae > Aedes > Aedes aegypti. The sequence continues at coordinate 256,914,493 of NC_035108.1, forward strand.
ATCGAATTTTCACACGCAATACTGACCCACTAACTGACTGACTGACTTAATCAAACGCATTGTGCAGCGTGACAAAACCCGCCCAATCAAAAAAGAGACTAATATGCAGATGAGCAGCAGCAGCCAGAGACCGGCAGCGGTAACCAAAAAGGGCTCACATGCATTCGTAACACAACGGCGACCTTTTATTTTCACCAGCAGGGAAGACACCTACCTATAGGCTTCATTGCCGGTCGTTGGTTGTATCATTCATCAACATCACCACGCGCCACCTCAGCCAACAAACGATCGACAGAAGCATAAAAAATGTTAGCATATATTCATAGATAAACATCCGAAAACTTGGAGTAATTTATTTATAAAAGTAAAGATACAGTATATTGAAAAGAGAAAATTAAAAATGTCTGTTTTCATGTACAAAAATTAAACGCTTCTTTACCACAAAATCAATACAGTGGCCCAATTTCATTTTCGTACAGGACACTGTTATAACATCAATTTATTAAAAATTATTAAATGATGTATTGAGTTAAAAATACTTTATCCATATTGAAGGTAATAGGTGTCATCTATAATTTGCCAATCACAAAATGTTTCTATTTACATTCGTCTTTGGATTAATAGAAAAGTGTTGAATTCATGTCTAAAATTCACCCAATTTCATATTCGTACACCTATCAAAATTCAAACGTACAACATTCAAAACTAAATTTAAATGCTCAATCAAATGCTGAAGTGCTTTATAATGATGTTCAGATGTAGTAAAGTACATTTGGGAAATTTATTAGCGGACGTATATGAAACTTAGGTAAATTTAAGAGAAATGCCAGGTTTGCAATGATTTTTGCTATAAAATCCAATTACTCGAAAAATAACGTCCATTTTTATTATTGGATCCAATTTATTAATTATATCCATGTGCTCTGAAAAAAATTTGGTCACAAAAAATGTTTTTCAGAAAATTATTGGTGTTATAACTTCAAAACTCCTCCAAAATGATATTTTCAATCAATGTAAGCCAAATTTTCATTCCAAACAACAGGTAGAGGTTAATTTTGAACTTGTCTGTAAAAATAATTTTAACTACAAACTTCGTTGTACAACAAAGTACCCTACACTACACTACGCTGTACACCCGATTCTGTTTTTGCACGGATTTTTTTACACGGCCGTGCAAAAAAAGTTTTCATATTTTTTTTCGCCAAAACCTTATTTTTGCATGAAACGTCGAGAACTGGTGTTACTTTTTTTGCACGGTTGAAATTTTGAACTGAAAACTTTTTTTGCACGGTACGCATCGCCCGTGCGAAAACAGAATCGGGTGTACTTACATCCACATAATTGACGTTATATCAATATTCAAATATCTTTGTTATAAATGTTATATTACCTAAGATTCTAAAGTATAAGTTGATGATATCCACTCGTAGTTACTCTAAAACTGATTATAAGTTTTTGAAACTTGGGCAGTATTCGCAGTAATCATTCTTAAGGAAGTGATGAAAATGTACGCTATTTTTCGATTTACCGGATATGTTTTGTTTTTATATTGCTGGTAGAGGGATGTGTAGGGCACTTTAGGAGAGAAAAAAGTTTTCAATTTTTTTCGTTGTGATGAGTTTAACAAGATAACTACAATATCAAAATTAATGAATTTATAACTTTTGAAAATTATTCCCAAATTGACAGAAGATATGATCCCAAAAAAATAACACGCGTTTCCAGAGATTGAGCCCAAATGGGCTTCTTATTCCACTTTATATGTTTTAAATAATTTGACTTCTGTTTGTCTGTGATGTATTCATTCACACTAGAGATGGTCGGGTCTCGGGTTTTCAAACCCGAAACCCGACCCGAACCCGAACCCGACGGGTTCGGGTCGGGTTCGGGTTTGAAAATTTTTATTTTTTCGGGTTCGGGTTCGGGTCGGGTTTGAAGGTTAAAAAAAATATCGGGTGCGGGTCGGGTTCGGGCTTGAAAAAAGTCGGGTTTAGCCGGGTTTAGGTCGGGTTTGGGGATAATTGTTCACAAAGTAACAACCGGAAAGCTTCCCTATGCATCAGAAACGATGAATTTATCATCTTTTCGAACTCGGGTTCTATTCGGGTTTTTCTTAGAAAACTTTCTCGGGTTTCGGGTCGGGTTCGGGTTTGAACAGCGAAAATTTTTCGGGTTCGGGTCGGGTCCGGGTTTGCTTTTAAATTTTTGTCTCGGGTTCGGGTCGGGTCCGGGTTTGAAGGAATAAAATAAGTCGGGTACGGGTCGGGTTCGGGTTTGAAAAATGTGAAACCCGACCATCTCTAATTCACACCCATGCGTCTGCTTTGTGGAGGATGGGAGAGTGTTTGGTACGGTTTGGCTGCCCTTAACGCTGCCATGTGTACACCTCCTTACAATGCATGTTATGTTAACTTATGCTAATACCATTTAGCATCGGTAACGCATGTGAAAAGCTATCTTTTCAGCACTTTTTTATTTCCCTGTGTTATGATCTGATCTAAATATCGCCTCAGTAGAGTGTTTTGATACGTTTTTTTTGAAGATGATATTCGCTCATCCGCTAGATCTGGGTCAATTGTTATTGATAAATATGTATTTATGATGGATTGAAGTTTTGTCTGAAAACGTCTCAAATATTGTTATTACATTTAAACAACTTTTCTTTCGTAGTTTCATTACTTTTCATGACTTTATGACAGGAAGCTTTTTATAACAACATCGTAATAGAGAAAAGTCTGTATAAAAAATGATTATAACATTTTTCATTATAATCAATAAAATAAACAACTCTGGAGAGTAACCTAACCTAAAATTACAAAATCAACAATCAGGAGAGTTGATCTGACAAACCTGATTGTTGATTGAATATAATCGATGGTTAAAATGGCAATAACTATCATTATTGTAAAATCAATATATCGAATTCAACATAAATTATTATTATCTTTATTAGTGAGATTTTCAGCCCACGGCTGGTTCATCTCCTCGATCAACATAAATGTTTGATATCGAAAAATGATAAACAAGGTCGTCAAATTTGACTCAAATATTTGTTATATAAACTATCTTTTTCTCTACGTGAAGGAAAAAATGATTAAAATTGTTTAAAATCAATGGAAACACTAATAAAGAAAAACACAACCAACTGGTTTGAAATAACACTGAAATTTCACATGATAATGACAGACGACTGACGATCGACTCAAGTTAGTCTTATCTATGTTTGATTCACAATTTGAGATTCACAAAACAACATTTTCCATCCCAGAAAAACTTGGCTTTTCACTGCTTTTATGTATCGTCAATTAAACAAATAATGGGTGGCCTCCCTTTTCTAATCGGCTAAAGTGGTATGAATTAGTTTAAAAATTTACAGCAGCCCAATAAACTAAATTAATTGCTTAGAGAAAGATTAAATATATCGACGTTCAGTACAATAAATCGAACCATGACAGTTGCCGCAATCAACCAACGAAGCTAGAGCGTGAAAGTTGTTAATGTTTCCGCCCAACCCGAAGATTGCAACCGTTTAGCTGCCTTTTAACAAAATAACCCAAATCCCACCTGCTGCAGTCGCACTAATCGATGAAAGAGGGCGATGAACGATTTCAGAGCTTTCATCAAACGATCGCACCCGCAACTCGATGGTGGCCGCAGTAACCCTCCACTACTCTCGGGTGCATGAAGTGTGGCTTAGTGACCCAGTTCGATATTCAAATCATCATTGGCACTAATTTGGAATGAGATAGCCCCTTAGCTGCAGACACTTGAAGCCGCATCGATTTGCTCGGTTGGACATTATGAAACTTACTGAGCAAAGAAACGCACGAGAAAACCGAAAAAATCGAGAGGAAACAGATCTATAGCGATTACGATAGACGAAGATATGGAGGAGAGGATGATCGCGATAAAACGATTAGCATAATCGCATGTGACTTGAGATAGTTTGCTTTGGGTTCGATTTCGAAAGAAGACAAATGAGGAAATTTTGGGTGTCTCTGTGTGTTATCAGACGTGCGTATTTTTTCTTTTTTGGGTTGCACTTTTGTGGCTAATTAGTTGCGTATGGTTAATAATGGCTAGATTAAAGGCTCCCCCAAATCTTATACAGCGATAGCGGCAAAAAATCGTCGCGATTTCGTTGTGTCGCTGCAAGCACTCTTCGGCGCCTTAACACTAGAGCGCCGCGATCAAAAATGTAACGCGGAGCCCCGGGATCAAAAACTTCTATGGATCATCGGCTATATCTAAGCGATGGCTCAGCCGATTTTTAAAAATCTTTCGCGTGTTTCATGTACATGATGTACATATCCTCAAGCTGGATGAGAATGGAATAAACTATTCCTAGGCGTGTTCAAATTTCCCCTAGAGTTATACATTTTTTTAACTGAATATGCATGAGAATCTTGACAAATCTTACCAAAAAAGTTACTAATTTATTTTTATCAGATTCGAGTAATAGTGAATAATAAGAAAAATAACACATATACCGTGCTGCTTCGAATTGCCGGACGCTTCGAAAGCCGTACACTGGCTTTTTCACGGTGTTTTTGGACCATTTTTTTTGACCGATTTTTTTTTCGCCTAGAATCCATAACTAAGATGTCTTCTACGTTTTCCATGCATAAAAGTTGTCGAAAAAAAGATGTTTTGGGTGATTTAAGGCCGGTGTCCGGGATTCGAAGCATCCGGACACTTCTAATCAAGACGGTATATGAAAATAAATATTTCCAGCACCCCTAACGAGGCTAACTTGGGCAGGTTGCAGATTTCGACAGCTAAACCTCTAGTGCTTTGGATATGTATGCTAGAGGTTTGGTATCTTTGACAAAATATTTTGAAATAAGTTGCACTACATTTTGATCCCTTTGGTTTTGATCTAGATTACTTGTAACTGATCTAGAAATTTTTTAACTCTTATTATTAACGTCCTAGTTTAAGACTTCCTTCTGCAATGTTGTCCAGTGAGACATTTTTGACATTTTTTTCGATATAAATTTGCTTGTATAAGTGCTGTGGACATGTTTGAGCAGGAATTTTAATTGTTGATTAACACTTAAAATTTATATTACTGAAAAGAAATAAATACCTTATTTTCTTAACTGAAACGTACTGAATCGAAATATAAAGCAATGACATGTAGTTATTTTGTCGACGTTAATCTGATTGCAGTTGTCCAGAGAACATTTTCGATTAGTAATAGAAATACAAAATTACACTCAACATTTATTTTAATTAAAAAATTTAAAAAAATCTTGGTTTTTCAAACTGTTTGCATATAAATTAAATTTCAAAGTGATAACATGTAGTTTTTCAACATAAAATATATTAAATGAGTTCAGTAAACATGTTTGTGCAGAGATATTAATTTTGGATTACACCCAAAATTTCTTTTATTAAAAAAAAAAACATACTAGAAACCCTAAATATTCATCTTGTTTGTCTGTTAAACATAGTTTAAAGCAGTGCCATGTAGGGTAGGTGTACCAGTTATGAACATAATGGTTCCCAATTTCGCCGTACGTGATAATTTGATCATTCGGTGTGTTTCAGTAGTTTGACATCAAATATGTATTTCCTTTTCCTGCTCAAAGTGTACCAGTTATGGCCATAGTGGTTCCCTATTTCGCCATACGTGATAACTTGAATGTGTCCACATTTTGAAAAGTTTCGTGTGTTTTAGCAGTAAGATATAGGATATATCTTGATGTTAAAACATTCGAAAAAATTGAAAATGTGAAAGTTATCGAAATAATGCATATGGCGAAATAGGGAACCACTATGGCCATAACTGGTACACTTTCCCTACATGCAAATTACCTACTTCTACCCAAACATATTAACTCGATTTCTACAAAAGAATTCTTGCCACAAAAAATACATGTCATTGCTTTAAACATTGTTTTACAGGCAAATTGGATGAAAATTTATGGTTTTTTCGTAGGTTTTAGCAAAAGAAATTTTAAATGTAATCCAAATTTTATATTTCTGCTCAAAAATGTTCATTGGACACGTACAATCCAGTTTACGCCGAAAAAAACTACATGTCATCGCTTTGAAATTTGATTTATAGGCAAACAGGTAAAAAAATAGATTTTTTAAAGTGTTTTAATCAAAATACATATTGAGTGTACAAGTCACCAGTCACCGTGCGGCCTCCATTCACCGTGCACATATACAAATCCCTACAGAATTTTCATACAATTTTCACAAATTATTCTTTTGTCAGCAAAATATGATAAAACTGATGAAATGAAGTAGTTTTTGTAGTCAAAAACACGTGAATTCTGTTTGATAATGAGATTTTCCAACACTCTTAGTAGAAACGCCAAAAATTCACATTTTTGATTATTTAACGATAGAGTATGAAATTTTACAAAATTTAAACAAGTTTTCACTGTGGATACTATTAGTAGGATGTATTTCATCGTATGAGCAATTATATTTTATGCAAATAGAATTTGTTATTGTGTTTCAGTCGAAACCCAAATGCACGGTGAATGGATCCTTGTCAATATATATGGTTGTCAATATATATGGCACGGTAATGCATTAGTGTTAAAGGCATGAAATTATTCGATAATATTAGATTTATTGTTATATCGTCATTAAACTACTTCATATTTAGTTTTTGAATGAATATGGAATTGTTTGGACTATACAGTCAAACCCCATTTAACGATTTTAATGAAAAAATAATTATTTAGCCAATTTTTAAACTTTTTATGGTTTATATCGTAAATGGAGAATACTCTTAAAAATGAGTGCGCACACTACTAGCAACATAGTTGCTCCATCAACAACGTTTCTTCTAGATACAAAATTAAATCATGACGAAAACTATACACACGGTGAATGGTGACATAGAACGGTACGAGGCGACCTTAACATAGCATTTTCAAACTTAATTTTTGAGTATTTTTTGTTATGCATCACTGGTTTTAGATTTTTCCCTGAATTATTATATAATTGCTTGCTACGTAGTGGTATTCTAGTACGGTTCAAATTATTTGGAAAAGTTATATAATTTTTTGAAGTGCAATTTTTTCTTAAATGCACGATGAATGGTAGCTTGACGGTGATCTAGAATTTCTCTTCTACTCAAAAATGTGTTCTAGACTACAGGAATTAAATTAATCTCTAAATAACTACATATCAGTGCTTTGAATTTCGGTTCATAGGCAAACAGTTGAGAATGAAAGGTATATCTTGATTATTTAATTTAAATTTTGAGTGTAATCAAAAATTTATAGTTCTGCTCAGACATGTTCGCTGAAATTCTGCAAGCGAGTTTGTGTCGAAAAAATGTCAAAATTGTATAATTGAATAACATGATAAAACGAAGTGATAAAGAGCCAAGGAAGTGACCAAGAGATAAAATTGATCTAGATCAGTTATAAGTTATTTAGATCAAATCCAAAGGGACCAAAATGTAGTGCAACCTAGTCCAAAATACTATGTCGAAGATTTCAAACCTCTAGCATATATTTTTTTGCTTCGCATGCATTATTTATTTAGATGACTAGGGTCATTCGAGTTTAAAAAACCCTAAATTACAAAATTTGCGGTAAAATTTGAAATGTACGCGAAAAAAAAATGGGTAATTTGAACACCCCTGGAACATTTTTTTTATTATTGTGCTAAACTTTGGAATATGGACATGAGATACGTTATAGAATTTTGAAAGTCGGTTGAGTCGTTGCTGAGATAAAGATGATTGAAATTTAGGGCACAACTGGTTTTTGATCCCGGGGCTCCTAGAGGTAATGGAGAGGAAATTTTGTTATACCATGACCCCACAGTTATGGATCAAATAGTGTGGAGTCCAACATATAAAATTCAATGAAACGACATGGAAAACATAAATTGTAATTAAAAAGTACAAATTGATTCGTTTCAAATTGGAACTTCGGTTAGTAAACTGTTTTGAGTGTAATATTCACATAGGATTGCATAAAAATTAAAAATTTTATCAGTTTCTGAAAAGCATATTATGTATCAATTTTCATATTATGGATCAAATTGTAACATATTACGGATCAGTGCGCAAAATCAAGAGATTTTCAACTCAATGCATCTGTATTGCATGGTTTGTCGAAAGTTAACAATGTGTCACATATTATTTCAAAAAACAGCAGTGGTAGAGCTGGAAACAAGGGTAAAATGCCTTTTTTTTGTGATACTGTATTGTAGTAACTGAGACATGTACCGTTTTCGCTCCACACCAAGTTTCGACCCATTTTTGTCTGCTAAAAAATGAAATACAATTTAATCATAGTAAATACTGTTTAAAAGGCTTAACAAAAAACAGAAATTATATATCCTCGGGTAATATTGTGATACCGTGGGGTAAACGATTGTGGTCAAGGTCACTTTATGGACATATCCTGAAAGTTGAACTAGAGAAACGGGATTGTTTTTCAAACGACTTGCAGTGATGAGCTTCAAATTAGCATATCATCGTTTCCTCGGTATGATCTCCATTTCTTGGCCCTCCGGAAGATTTATTTATTTATTTCGTCAAGCATAGGTAGACTACATACAATAATTACAATACTTGCTTACATACTATGGATTACTTCTATTGTTCTTTAGCCGTGTTTTAAGCTGCTCTTTGGACATAGTAATGCCAATGAATTCGCAATGTACATTATACTGACGAATCATACGGTTTATTGATCCGTTTTGAGCATACTGCCATATTGCGTTCTGCATGATTTTCTGAAAATAATTTTCTTGTTCTTAAATGCCGAGAGGGTGTGTAGAAGTTTTATTGAGAGAGAAGTGCAGCAGAGTCTACACGGTTCGAAATAATGTTATTTATAAGAGAATCATTGCGAATTCCCGGCGTTGCTTAAGTGTTTCCAAATTGATGAGCATGCAACGTGCTTCATACGACGAAAGTAGCAGTACAGTCCAATTCAATTTCCGAATAAAAGGATTTGCTTCTGTACTGATTTTATGCGTTCTTCGTGTACGACATGGTTCGGGTTCCTTACTAAGTGACAATATTCCAGAATTGGATTTACATATGTAATATACAATAGTTTAATAGTATATGAGTCTTGAAAATTGTTACTGAATCTCTTAATGAAGCCTAGCATGCTGTTTGCTTTGTTTATTATGGAATCATAATGTTCTACAAAAGTGAGTTTAGAGTCTAGGATTACGGATTCGGAACATCCGTAAAAGTCGACATATTCTGAAAGTTGACCTACTAGAGCTAGGTCTATGGTCTAAATCATATTAGCATACTTTATCTTACACATATGATTAATTGAATTTGGAATCAATAATAAAAGAATTTGAAATTAACCTACCAATCGTCGCGCGGTTTGCCACCGTCAGAACCACCACGCTAATGTTGTGTATGAAAAGCGAGGTTTTTTCAACAGCGTTGTACAAAATACAACAGCGTGACGACTGAAGTGTTTTTTTAAGACCATACAATGGTAATATCTTTCAGTTACCCTCAGCTGGTTACCAAGTTCGTAATGTATTCCATTCATTCATGGTGAAAAAAAAACATTAAATGTCAGAAAAACGAGAAAGTTGTGTCAAAAACAAGGCTGGTAAAAGGCTATCGGGGCAAAATGAACACTTTCGTGGAATTGAGAAAAAAAATATATTTTTGATGGGTGTCAAACGTTCTGATATGCAAAAGGGCTCCCCCTTTTTCACACTAGCAAGAAAAAACTGCTCTAGTTTAGTTACTTTTCTTAAAGATTAGATTCTTCCACCGTCTTTGCTTATAAACCAATTTGAAACTAAGTAAAAATTAAAACAAAATTTCAGAGGACAATTGAAATAAAACATAAACTTTTATATTGACAAATAGTTCTTATACAATACAGATTTCACACAGTGCATGAACATTTGATGAAATATGCATATTCTTAGAGAATAAGGGGATGTCCACTTCGTCCCGTGTGTTCATTGTGCCCGTAATCTACCTACTTTTATATAAAGGGTGTACGGAATCAATTTACGACACACACAAATATTTGGCAAAATTCGCACGTTCAACCAATTATCTTCAAACTTTCAGAGGATAAAATAAAACATGTTATGACTATTTTCCCATGTTTGTTTTATTCCATTTCAATTCCATATTCAAATGCATGAACTTTTCTCTTCATACTACTCATAAGGTCCTGTATTTGGACCAACTGTCGTGACAGTCCATTTTTCCTTCATATATTCCTCCGATTTCACTTCCTTAGGATGCTCCCAAAGCAAGCACCATGATGGCCCAGTATTTTCAATTGGCCGCAGTTCCGGTACGTTCGGGAGGTTGAGATACTTAGCCACGAAATTGACCTCCTCAGCCTTGTACCACTCCAAAATCTCTTTCGAGTAATGGCACAAGGCCAAATCCGGCCAAAAAAATCGTAGGACTATCGTGTGATATCAGAAAAGGAAGTGGATGCTTTTGTAGGCATTGATTTAGGTACACCTGCCCATTAACCGTTCCAGTTCCAGTTCACGAATGGGGTGCTCCGCTTTCCACACGAGCAAATTGATTGCGAAATCATATTTTTTGGCAAACTTTGACATCTTCTGCTTTCTAAAGTCCTCAGAAACATCGAACTTATGATAAGCAGATAAAACTAGAGCTCCGGAAGCTGCCGGAAGTCTGCTTTTACATACGTCTCATCACCTACATCACTGCTGTTCTTCAGACTCCATCTTCACAACGATTGCAAATCTGCTAGTGAAACTTACATAGCGTGAACAAATACACATTGAACTGATTACACAAAAACTTTCAATAGAAAATACTCCACAGGTAATAAGTAACAGTCATTTAAAAGTGGTGCAATTCGATTCCGTACACCCTTTGATCACAGACAATCTGTGCTTTAATGGTATTAATTTCAAATTCTTTTGTTCTTGATTCCAAATTAAATGATTCAAATATGTAAGATAAAGAATGCCACCATTATTTAGGACCAAGAATGTCAATGTCGCATGGATCACAAGCTCAAAACCACTAAGTTAATTTTAAAGAGGCTCTACGATCAAATTTTAAATTCATAAATTCTAAAAGATGGGCTTGCTGCTACACATAAACTTCATTCTCTATTCTACGATTTCGATTTGATGTCTTTATTCCAAACCTGAGTTCCCAAGACGCATTATCATGAGCGGTATGCGCAGTGCACCATCAGGATCAGCTCAATGCTCTGCGGCTACTGAAAGCATTCCAAACGAAGCGATTGACCATCATCAGAAAGAGATTAAAACTCTGTGTTTCATTCGTTCGGTTACCCGTTTGTCAGGTTCAAGGTCGATCAAGCGCGGAGATTATTGTCGGCTTTAAATTTAGTTTTCACCTTCCAGTGAACATCCCAGCAAAGATTGTTAGACAAAAATTCTAACTAACGAACTTTCTAAAATACGGACACGACAAATAATTTAATTAGACTTGAAAGGCGATTAAACCAAGCAGAGAAAAGAACCTCAAAATATGTAGCCTTAAGCCAATGGTGATAGTAATCAGTCATTGTGAGGTGCCGTCAAAACAAAATAGAGGTAAAAACGAATCAGAAAAATCTAATCTGGAATGCTGTCGATCTCGTTTTTTTTCTATCCCTCCTTGCCTGGACTAGCCTTGCATGCGGTGCAGCTAAGTTACCAGAAAAGATTCTTTAGGAACTTACCAGCCACCAGGTTTCATTTTTCAGCCATGGAAAAGAAGAAAGAAATCGTTCAATTTAAAAGCCTTTTTATGAATTGTGAATGACTGAGGTCACCGTTTTCTGACCAAACTAGAACAGATGACTTGCACGTCAACATAAGGGGGAGCGGTGGTACAGTTAATGAAGTGCTTTTTGTTTAGGCAGATTGGTTAACAATCGAAACTTATTTATATCCCTTGACGTGTTTGAAAAGATGATTTAGGGAAATCAAGACAAAGGGAAGAAATTTGGACTAAAAAATAAAATTAAACAAATGTTTGATTTCACTTTTTTAACTACTTTAGATCACGAATTTTGAAAAGTTTGCGAATATAGAAGTGTTTTGAATTTCATTTTCTTGAAATATACAGTGCACTCCTGCTAATTTGAACATGCAAACCTCCGAGATTCATTTTTAACGTGAAGTTCTAGTCATCCTACGCACAACGAAAAAAAATATTTCTGGTTATTTCATTGGCTGTTTTTTTTTTTATTCTGCATCCCATTTCACAACATTCCGCTCCACTTCTTTGCGTTCCATGATCTAAATGGCATTTGAACCATTTTTAATTTGAACGATATGCAAATTAGCGGGGGTCAAATTATAAAGTGTCCAGATTAAAAGCGGTTAAAGCAACGGAGGTACGCGATATTCCTGGTATACCAGCACCTAATTCAAAAATATAAATGATGAAAACAACATTTTATGAGTTGGGCTTCGTGGCCGTGCGGTTAGTGTCGTCAGCCATTAAGCCACATAATGTCAAGGAGTGTGGGTTCGATTCCCGCTTCACCTCGGATTGCTTTTCGTAAGGAATGTTTTCCTACTGTGCCACCTGGCGATCCATGGTGGCCCGTTGTCTAGTGTGGTGCTCTATTAAAAGGACAAATCCGTTCAATGAAAGCATTTACGTGTCGATGTCTTTAAAAAAAAACCTGAATTATTCCTGGATAAATTTATTGAGGACTTACAGGAATTCCTGAAGGAATCCTTTGAGCTATATATGGGAAGGAAAGCTTCCATAATATATTTAGAGAATTTCCTGGTTGAAATCTTGAAGGAATACTAATCAGAATTTTTTAAGAAAATTCACAGAATCCGTGGGAGATACTGATGAAATCACTGGGGTAGTTTTTTATTGCATTTTCAAAGGGATGCTCTGTAGAAATCTTTGAAATTTCAGGAATAATCTTTATGAAGATATAAAAAAATATTTGTAGATTTCTTTATTGAATTTTTGAAATTATCCTTACGAATGATAATCCGTGAAAAAATCACTAAATCAAACATGAAGACTTCATCTGAGAAATACCAGAAACAAAAGTCGGGAAAATGTATGAATGATTTTCTGGTAAAATCTCAGGAAGAAATGATTGCAAAACGCAGTAGGCCGCGCCGCGAGCGGTTGTGTTTTCAACTGCCTGTAATGTTTTTTTTTCGCTTTCTGCGTGATGGATTTTTACGCGATTCCGCAGGTGGCCACCCGAATAGTTTTTCTTTGGTTTGTGACAAGTGCAATTCTGATGAAAACTTCCAACAGTTATATAGTTGTAACACTTGATAGTGCCATTAAGTGTTTTCTTCTGTTGAAAAAAAAAATCGTTTTTTATTGTGGAAACCGTTTCGTTTCTATGCTTGGTGGACAAGTGATTATTTCGATCCAGAATCAATTGTCTCTTTCCGTCCAAAGTGAATGAAAATCATTGTGAAAACCGTGCCTTTTTTTCGACGGTAATCCGTCAATGGTCGCGCTATTGTAGTTTGTACAACATATGTGGAAAAAAAATCTTGGAAATCAACATTTCCCATACATAGAAACCCCCTCCCCCTGATAAGATTTTTTTGTATGAAAATTAAAAATAAAATTATATGTCGCATATGAAATCTCAGACCCCTCCTCCCAAAGACAAATTAAAGACCTCCATGTCCCTTGCAGTTGCCCAAAATTTTATGGCTCATAAGGTAATCTAGAACGCCGTGAAAAGTGTACTGCGATCTGTCAAACTTGGGTACCTTTTGCACAACCGAGGGACCAAATGCAATACTAGAAGTGGTACCCAATCTGAGCCCGAGTGGGACGGACCTGCCCTTACGTAATTAATGGACCACCCCCAATTGTTTCATCCAAAATACTTTTTCATAAATAAGCCTGATTCGCTGCTGACAAGTAATTTCTCGGCCTATCTTGATGCATGGAAATTTCTGCAAGGAAATGATCAAGAATGCGCTTTTTTCTGATCGCAGTACGTAGTTGAAAAGAAATGTCAGTTCAAATGGGAGTCGCTGTAGAAAAATCCTGCAAGGAATCGGCAAAAAATTTCTTTAGCGATTCCTTTTCAGTAGCAAATCAGGCTATAAGCTAAGTATGCTGTTTCGTTCAAGAAAAGTAAAGAAATTCCTTGACTGAATAGGTCAAGAAATTTCCTACAGAGAGCCCCCTTTGAAGTGACATTTCTTTTCAACTGCGTACTGCGATCAGAAAAAATGTGATTTTCTTGACCATTTCTTGGAAGAAATTTTCCACGCATCGAGATAGGCGATTCTTTTTCTTGTCAGTAGCAAACCAGCCTATAATTGGAAAAAAGTGTGGTAAAGAAAATAACATGACAGGTTTTAAGCTAAGTATGCTGTTTTGCTCAAGAAAAGTCAAGAAATTTCCTACAGAGAGCCTAATTTGAAATGACATTTCTTCTCAACTGCATACTGCGATCAGAAAATATTGATTTTCTGGACCATTTCTTGGAAGAAATTTCCCTCGCATAGAGACAGGCGATTCCTTTTCTTGTCAGTAGCAAACCAACCTTTAGTATGCAATCTACGTAATACTACGTTACCACGCAACGCAAATTCCTGGAGAAAATGATGGCAAAATGGATATAAATAATATTTCACTTTTTGTCTATTTACCTTCAAATGTTTAATGGAAGGATAGTAAAACTAAGCATTCAAGTTAAAAACATATTAATACTCAACGAATTTGTTATGAAGTTTTATGGAAACCTTAGAATTTTGATAAATTTTTTTCGGACTGCTTATCCATCAAGTTAATTTTTCTCGACTCACTAGTGTTGGATCTGCTTTACTAAGCTAAATATACTGTAAATCTGAGTGGTTTAAAAGTTAAAGAAATACAAATACATTCAAAATGGAAACACATCAACAATAAGAAAAAATTGTTTCTCGTGGAACAAGGCATTATAAAACAAATAACAAATAGATGGATATTCATCAATTATGAGATGGATCAGAAAGTATATCCGAAACTTATTTACATTTTCTATACTCTACTTTAGAAAGTTTTATCGATGAAAACTGAGAATTTACTGAGAATGTGCGCTTATTACCGTTCTCACATGACCTTTCATTCAACTGGACAAATTCCAAAAACAAAGCTGAGTTTAAAGAACTGGAGCACACGCTTAGTTCCTCGCCTTAGAGAATCAAATAGGCTCAACCTGGAATAAAAACAAGAGAAAGTGTATTCGGCGTCGGCAATGACTAGCACAACAAATAAAAGCAGATTGCGTCTACCTATGCGCCTAGACTGAACCGCATAGAATAAAGAGAGCATAATCACCTGTCTGCCACCGTAATCAAATACGGCGACATTCAAAACCCCCAGACGCCGCCAAAGCTCAGCGATGCGAAGATATGGTTATGCTTGCACTTTTATTCGCTTTCTACACATGTAAACGCATTCACTTTGATGTAGGTACATAGTTCGTGTCATATATGTAACCATCGCGTCGTTGCGTTGTTGCTGTGAAGCTGATGCGTATGGGAATAATAAGTCACGTTGCCGGTAATCAGAGCGAAACCAGGGCACAATGTGCAGGAACAGATTGAACTTTGAAGATTTTTATATGGCTTAATCGCGTTGCTGTTGTATGGAAATTTCTTGCATTTCTTGGATAGTGATTTTTAATAAAAATGCAACATTAATTCAAAACGACTATTTTATTTGATATATGCCAATCTGTTTTTTTTTATTTTTGCATATTTGTTCTTAAATGTTTGCCAACTTGATCCATTTGCTGCTTTGTCACTTAGATTTCTCATACTGTGTTCAATTTTTTCTGCATTTTACGCTCGAACGAAGAAATTTTATGATGAGAATAGAAACACTAAGAGTAAATGTACCAGTATTTGCAACTCTAAGGTGAACTATAAAATAAAAACAGTTAAAAGACTTCTATAGGGTGTCCCAGAAAGGATGGACACGACATTGATAATGAAAATTAGAGTACTTTTCTAAACAATAAAATGTTTTCATATTTTTGTATTTTTCTAAATTTATTACGCCGTGGTGAGATCAAGTACATTGTATAAAGGATGTTTTACATAAATTTTAGTTTGAAACTTTATTTGGCTTTGTTAAAGAACACTTTAAAAAATGGTAAAATTCGAAAAAAATCATTTTTCTCTCCACTTATCCACATCAAGAAGTTATAACTGTTCAGGTATTTTGAATATTAATAAAAATAATACATTTCAGATTTTGGTTGGTAAATGGCTGGGCATGGCGTACCATTGGTACCTCGCGTACCTGAAGGAATAAAATAGACCCCTTTGTGCGGTCCTAAGCCTCTTGCCCAGCAACTCCTATCCCTACCTCCTCGCGGTACTGGCCGGGGTACGAGTAACCTTAGGGAAGATCGGGTAACCAACCCCCGGTGGTCGTATACTGACAGGGAAGAGGGGGTTTGCTTTTGCTTTTGCTTCTGCAAACCTTGAGCGTCTGTACTCCATGTTAGGAGCGGCTCACAACAGCGTCTGTTCCCCATGTCAGGGGCGGCTGATCATCGTCCGAGTGCCAGAGAAGGACTCTAAGCTAAACTGCGCACTATGGTCCTCCGAACATTTAGGGGGAATGGTCCTCCGGAAATCTAGGGGGTTGGTGTCAGGCCCTGCAAGCCAGCCGTAAAAAAATCAAGCAACGAATAATCAACGAGAGAATACGAACCGGGACAATCGGCGGAGACCACAGCGACGTAAAGGGACTAGCGATTGGAAGCTCGGTACGTGGAACTGTAAATTTCTCAACTTCATCGGGAGCACACGCATACTCGCCGACGTGCTGAAGGACCGTGGATTCGGCATCGTAGCGTTGCAGGAAGTGTGTTGGAAGGGATCAATGGTGCGAACGTTTAGAGGTAACCATACCATCTACCAGAGCTGCGGCAATACACATGAGCGGGGAACAGCTTTTATAGTGATGGGTGATATGCAGAGGCGCGTGATCGGGTGGTGGCCGATCAATGAGAGAATGTGCAAGTTGAAGATCAAAGGCCGGTTCTTCAACTTCAGCATAATAAACGTGCACAGCCCTCACTCCGGAAGCACTGATGATGATAAAGACGCTTTTTACGCGCAGCTTGAACGCGAGTACGACAGTTGCCCAAGCCACGACGTCAAAATCATCATAGGAGATCTAAACGCTCAGGTTGGCCAGGAGGAGGAATTCAGACCGACGATTGGAAAGTTCAGCGCCCACCGGCTGACGAACGAAAACGGCCTACGACTAATTGATATTGCCGCCTCCAAGAACATGGCCATTCGTAGCACCTACTTCCAGCACAGCCTTCCGTACCGATACACCTGGAGATCACCACAGCAGACAGAATCGCAAATCGACCACGTTCTGATTGATGGTCGGCACTTCTCCGACATTATCGACGTCAGGACCTATCGTGGCGCTAACATCGACTCCGACCACTATCTGGTGATGGTCAAACTGCGCCCAAAACTCTCCGTCGTTAACAACGTACGGTACCGACGGCCGCCCCGGTATGACCTAGAGCGGCTCAAGCAACCGGATGTCGCAGCGGCATACGCGCAGCAACTCGAGGCTGCATTACCGGAAGAGGGTGAGCTGGACGAAGCCCCCCTTGAGGACTGCTGGAAAACAGTAAAAGCAGCCATCAACGATGCAGCTGAGAGCAACGTCGGGTACGTGGGACGGAGTCGACGGAACGATTGGTTCGACGAGGAGTGCCAGGAGGTTTTGAAGGAGAAGAATGCAGCGCGGGCGGTCATGCTGCAGCAAGGAACCCGGCAGAACGTGGAACGCTATAAACGGAAACGGCTACAGCAGACCCGCCTCTTTCGGGAGAAAAAACGCCACCCGGAGTGCGAGGAGATGGAACAGCTGTGCCGGTCTCAGGAAACGCGTAGGTTCTATCAGAAGCTCAACGCATCCCGCAACGGCATCGTGCAGCGAGCCGAGATGTGCAGGGATAAGGATGGGAGCATTCTGACGGACGAGCGTGAGGTGATCGAAAGGTGGAAGCAGTACTTCGACGAGCACCTGAATGGTGCTGAGGTCGTCGTAGCTGAACTCATAAAGATGGGTCCAGAAAGGCTGGCCATTTGTCTGCACCGGCTGATAGGCACAATCTGGGAAACAGAACAGCTACCGGAGGAGTGGAAGGAAGGGGTAATCTGCCCCATCTACAAGAAAGGCGACAAGTTAGATTGTGAGAACTTTCGAGCGATCACCATTCTAAATGCGGCCTACAAAGTATTATTCCAGATCATCTTCCGTCGTCTGTCACCTGTAGTAAACGAGTTCGTGGGAAGTTATCAAGCCGGCTTCGTTGACGGCCGATCGACAACGGACCAGATCTTTACTGTACGGCAAATCCTCCAAAAATGTCGTGAATACCAGGTCCCAACGCATCACCTTTTCATCGATTTCAAGGCGGCATACGACAGTATCGACCGCGTAGAGCTATGGAAAATCATGGACGAGAACAGCTGTTGGGGAACCAGTAAAACGCCACTGAGTCTTGGATAGCGAATTGCTTCAAGCTAGAAGGTTTATATTTTAGTGAGTAAATCTCTTTGTAGTATAAGGATGGCTAACTTACAATTTCAGTTCGATTATAGTTCAATCCTGTTCCCAAACAATAACTTTAAGCTGGCAGTACAAATGACCTATTAAAAGTATTTCGGTAAATTCAACGGGTTCTAAATTCGTAAATGTGGTTATGCTTACTTCCAGAACAATCTAAATATATATTATTAGGGCCTTGGAGCAGGGATAAATGAGGGTTAACCTTTCGCTGGATATGCGGCTTAAACCTAGAAAAAGCTAAATGGAGTCATTACAAATTACAGGGCCTCATCTGCGTCAAGCCCTCCTACCGTCTACACTTAGCGCAGGTCCCAAATAAGTTAAATTCTGGCCGTAATAACAAAGAATATTAAATATGGTTTTAACGAATCACACGCGCTATTGCTTCATTGAGGCACTTTTGTTCTGTCTCTGCTTGACGTATGACTCGTCGTTCTGTCGATCCGTCATCAATTCGCTCGCTGTTGTTCGCCCTGGCGGGGTTGCCAGTTTCTCAACATCCTCCCCCCGGTGGAACCCGTCGATGTCCTTGGTTCCACCATCCTTCGATACCTCCAAGACAGCCAGTTTGGAAGTAGGTTTTCTAACAGGAGCACCTCCGGCGGTCTGTACAATAGCTTGGCGTACTCGTCCATCTGCAGCTGTTAATACTTTAAGAACGCGTCCACGTACCCATCCGTTGCGCTTAGTATCGTCAATGATCAAAACCAGGTCGCCGGGTTGAATAGGTTTGACTTCATCGAACCATTTCGTGCGTTTAGTTAGGGTTGGGAGATATTCTCTAGTCCAACGCCTCCAAAATAAATCCAGTTGCTTCTGAATTGCTGTCCACGATCCTTTCAGAAGAGATACTTCCTCAGCTGTCGATACCATTGGCAAACGAACCCCAGAAGAACTTCCCAATAAAAAATGATTTGGGGTCAATGCCTCCTGCTCCATCGAGTCCAGAGGCAAATATGTTAGCGGTCTGCAGTTGACTATGGCTTCTGCCTCCGCCAGAAAAGTCATTAAAGATTCATCGTCCAACTTTTGGGTGCCGTTCTGAATTGAGGTCAAAGCTACTTTAACGGACCTCACCATTCGCTCCCAAGCTCCTCCCATGTGTGGGGTGCCTGGGGGGATGAATTTCCACTCAGTTTCTGTACTCGTAAATTCTGCAGCAAGCCCTTTGTTAATCTGCTCTCTAAGAAGACGATCAGCGCCTTGGAAGCAAGTAGCGTTATCGCTGTAGATCTCAGCAGGGCTTCCTCGGCGACAGATGAATCGGCGAACACCTTTGATGCACGATTCAGTGGTTAGTGAATGGATTACTTCCACATGAATCGCACGTATCGTTAAGCATGTGAATATGGCCACCCAACGCTTGACATGACTACGATTGACCTTCACCAATAGAGGCCCAAAATAGTCTAGGCCACAGTATGTGAAAGGTCGTACATAAGTAGACATCCTAGCATATGGTAGAGCAGCCATCCGTGGTACAGCAGGTTGGGCTCGACGTATCTTGCACAACTGACATTGATTGGACACCTGACGAACTTGGGTGCGAAGCTGAGCAATGTAGTATCGTTGCCGTACTTCGTTGACGACAGTTTCATTGTTGGCATGTAATAATTTACGATGAAGATCCTCCAGTACCAACATTGTCAAACGATGTCGTTTTGGGAGGATATCGGGAATTTCATTTCGGGTGGCACATGCTGAGCTGCACTGATTCTGCTATCCATACGCAAAACTCCTGCTGCGTCCAACATCGGAGATATTTTGTGAAGAACACTGTTTTTTTTCCAAGGGTTGGCGCTCCTCAACAGGAAGCCGTTCATTATTGCTCAGTGTAGCTAACTCGTCGGCGTACGATTCCCATTGTACTGCTCGAAACAAACATTCTTCTGCTCTTTGGTACTCAGGCTGTGTCAGATTACCAATTTTCCGCTCTTTGCCTTTGACTGATGATCGACAATTGTTCAAGAACCGGCAAACATAAGCCATAACACGCTGCATCTTTTTCCAAGTAGAGAATCTTTCGACATCCAGTAATTGCTCTGGAACTTGTAGTTTACGATGAGCATAGCAGGCCCGTATTTCGTCCGTCACCATTCCAGATGCTTTTTTCGGTGGCCACTGGTGTGCAGGGTAACGGAGAAAATCTACGGGTCCACCGTACCAGATGCTATTCTTATTAAAGTATGGTCCTGCGCCCCATTTCGTTGCCTCGTCTGCTGGATTTAGCTTGGATGGGACCCAGCACCATTGTTCACGATTAGATTTTTCCAATATTTCGCCCACTCGGAAAGCAACAAATGGACGATACTTTCGGGGATCCGCGTTTATCCAACTCATTGCGACCTCTGAATCGCTCCAGAAAAAATGCTTTCGAACGGGTAGAGTATGTCCATCGACTACGTATTTAGCCAATCGTACACCCAGAACGCATGCCATAAGCTCCAGACGGGGAATGGTCACTGGTTTCAATGGGGCAACCTTGGTTTTTGCTGCCACAAAAGCCACCTTTGCTGGACCATAAGCATTCGTTATCCGGAAATACGAGACGCACGAATATGCTGTCTCGCTCGCATCCACAAACGTGTGAATTTCTAGTGTTGAAAGATCTCCTGAAGAAAAGTAGCATCTTGGGATTCTTACACCTTCGATGCTGTCTAGCACATTCATCCATTGCTTCCATCGTTCAAATGTTTCGTCGCAAATATGTTCATCCCAACCTGTTCCTTCGCGCCAAGTATCCTGTAACAGCACTTTCCCGAATACCAAGTACGGCGCTAGGAACCCTTGAGGGTCGAAGAACGACATGACGCATCTTGCTAGCTGTCGTTTCGTTGGCCTGATATTGTTCTCTCGTAGTTGGGCAATGTCTTCAGGCATTGACGTGTTGAATCGGAATTCGTCCGCTCTAGTGTCCCAAAGTATTCCGAGAACCCTTTCCGATTGCTTTTCTAGGCCAGAGTTCAAATCGATGATGGTTTGTTGCTCTACTTCTCCAAGTTGTTCTAGGACGGCTCGTTGGTTACTACACCAATTCCTAATCTCAAACCCACCGTACTTGTGGATTGCCTTCACCTGTGCCGCAACTTGGGCAGCTTCTTCTATGGTTGCAAAGCTGTCAAGGTAATCATCCACGTAGTGATTGTGGACGATTCCTTGCACAGCTCTAGGGCATTCATGAGAGAACTGGTTGGCATTTGCGTTTTTTACAAATTGCGCTGTTGCCGGGGAGCAAGTTGACCCGAATGTGGCTACGTCCATTAGGTACGTTTCCGGCGGTGATGTTGGGTCAGTTCGATACACAAACCGCTGTGAATGGCGATCTTCTGGCCGAATGCGTACCTGATGGAACATCTCTTTAATATCGGCGCTCACCGCTACCGGATATTGCCGAAAGCGAAAGAGCACCGTGGGCAGAAGTGTCATTTGATCCGGCCCTTTTAGGAGCATACTATTTAATGATACGCCATCAACCTTCGCTGAAGCGTCCCATATGAGCCGCACCTTTCCGGGCTTCCTTGGATTAGTTACAGCTCCAAGCGGTAAATACCACACGCGACGAGGATCCCCGCTTTTGAGCTCCTCGGGTGACGCACGATGTGCGTAGCCTTTTTGCTCGTACTCATGAATCTGCTTGCGAACATTCTCGTTGAGCATTGGATCCTTCGCCAGCCTTCGCTCCAAGCATTGCAGCCGTTTGACAGCCATAGTATAGCTGTCGGGAAATTCGAAATCATCGTATTTCCATAACAGACCCGATTCATAACGTTGATCCATCCGTTTTGTTGTTTGCTCGAGGATTCGAAGCGCACGTTCCTCTTCCGCGGAGATTCCGGCGCCGGCCGGTTTTATTCCAACTTCTTCTAGCGAAAAATATGCCTTCAACGATCGGTCCAAATTCTCACCTTCGGAACATTCGCAAACATGGTAGTTAACCGATAGTTGTCCTGCATCACGATGGCCTCCGTATACGCACCAACCAAGCCTTGTCTTGACGACTGTTGGACCACCTTCGCATCCTTCCTTTACCTTTAGAGGAACTGCTAACTTCAAGTTATCGACACCGATTAGCAACTGCGGTGTCACGTTGTGGTACTCTTGTATGGGAAGGCCTCGCAGATGTTCAAATTTATCAGCTAACTGCTCGATCGGCAAACTTTGCCTGGGCAATTCGAGCGACTCCACAGTTCCTACCTCTGACATTAGGTACCTCGGTGCTTGTTCATCAGTGCCAGAAATTTCTATTGTTACTCGATGCGAATCATTCTCTTCTCTTGTTACATTACCAGTCCATTTGAGACACAGTGGATGTCGGTAGCCCGTCACTTTAAGCGTCGCTGCCAATCCCCGCTCGATCATTGAAATATTGGAGCCTTCATCGAGGAAGGCGTATGTAGTGACCTTCTTTGGTCCACTGTACAAAACGACAGGAATAATACGGAACAACAAAGATGGAATGTCTCTGTTGTGGAAATGGTGATCAAGTGGTGCCGGTGCACTGGAAGTCGTTGCATCCTTCGCGTTGGAGTGAAGTAGTGGATGGTGACGTGTTAAGCAACCATTCACTCCACATCTGTTGCTGATTCTGCACGAGCGTCGGCCATGGTTGTACAAGCAGGTGCGACAAAGGCCGAGGCTTTGAACTCTTTTCCACCGTTCATCGGTCGATAGTGATTTGAAGATCGTACAGTCCCTCACACGATGTCCAGTTTTCTTACAGACCGAACAATCAAAATTGTTGCTGGAATCTGCTGGTCGATTCATGCTACTCTTCGCAAATGTACTGCTAGTTACCCCAGCATCGGAATGCATAAAGGTCCTGTCGGGTGCCTTTCCTTTTTCGCGTTTCGTTAATCGTTCAATTTCACTCCCGCCATAAGACGATACGCTGCACGCATCAGCGACGACTTCTTCCATATACTCGCCGAAAGTTTGAAGATTAACCAGAGGTCGATTCTTCCGGTACGATGCCCATCGCATTTTGTACTCTGCAGGAAGCTTCTCAATTAAATCTTTCAATAGGGTTGGGTTGCCCAGGTGATCCAATAAATTGGCGGCGGTGATATGGTCACACAGAGTTTGAATTTTTGTTCCATACTCGATTATGGTGTCCAGCTTATCAGCCTTTGGACTCGGCGTATTTCTAACTCTCTCGATCAGCGACTCTATCAGCAGTTCAGATCGTCCATAGCGCATGCGGAGTGCTTCAATCACATGGGGTACAGAAGCAGGCAGAATTAGGCGACTTCGAGTAGCCTCCCAGGCTACACCTTTCAAACAGCGCTGCAACCGAATCATGTTCTCGCCGTCACTGTATCCACAAGCTTGCGTTGTATAGGTGTACTGGCTTATAAACACCGGCCAATCTGCCGGATTCCCAGCGAAGTGTGGCAAGTCACGTGGCAAAATTTGTCGTGCAGCAAGTTGTTGAGGTGTGGGTCCGAGTGATACCGGAAACATGGGAGCTTCTGGCTGCATCCGAATTTCGTCATGAAAACGGACATTTTCGACAGGCAGCTCTTCATTGTGGAGTGCATTGTTCCGAATGTCTGCGGCAAATGTTACGCTGCCGTGACCGGTGTTGCGGGTTAAGATTTCTTGCCTTGATCCACGTTCAGCTTCAGTAGTTTGCCCTAGGTCGTTTTTGACGCCCTCGCTAATTCCATCAGTTGCTGAGTACGCTGCCGCTTGCCGTTGGTATTCGGGACGATTCTGAGTTTCTCCTGCTAGTTTCGGAGTTGATGAAGGACGACCGCTGAAGTGCTTGGAAACTTCCACAGTTTTCGGATAAGCTCCTTTGTTTCCGGCTATCCGGTCCGGTACCGATGGTTGCCGTCGGTTTTTCTCCTTCTCTGTGAGATAGAGCGTCTTGTACTGCTCAAGCATTCGTCGTAAGTCCTCTACGTCTTCGGCGGTCGAGGTCTGGTCTAACGGGCGCATTCCTGGGTCTTCCTCTCTCTTCAAGCTTTCGACGTACACTGGCATTTTTGCTGCTGGAGGTAGAGTGTTCTACCTATACTTCTATACTTCTATACTTCTCGGGACCCGTATTTCCAATCTCCCCACCGACCGCGCCTTCCTGCTCTCCGTGGACGTTTGAGGCAACTTGATTGCCGTCACCAAATGGAATGTTGAGGTTTTCCATCCAATCTCGTATCTGCTGGTCAGATTTTCCTCTACTAATTTTGCTGCGGACGCTCGCTGCATCGTCCGCTATAGACGCCTCCAGAACCTCGAACTTCTTCCTGGTATATTCTGCTTCGATTTCGAGTGCTGCCTTTTTCTTCTGGATGGCTTGCTCCTCTTCGAGCCGCTGTAAATGTATTTGAAGCCTGGCTCGCCTACTAGCACTGGTAGAGGCTGAGCCCAAGCTTTCTACGTGGCTGGTGGTTTCATCATTGTCCCCTCGGGTTGATTGCTCTCCCACTCGACTCATGATGAAATTCTTGAAGAAATTGTTGGGGAACCAGTAAAACGCCACTGAGTCTTGGATAGCGAATTGCTTCAAGCTAGAAGGTTTATATTTTAGTGAGTAAATCTCTTTGTAGTATAAGGATGGCTAACTTACAATTTCAGTTCGATTATAGTTCAATCCTGTTCCCAAACAATAACTTTAAGCTGGCAGTACAAATGACCTATTAAAAGTATTTCGGTAAATTCAACGGGTTCTAAATTCGTAAATGTGGTTATGCTTACTTCCAGAACAATCTAAATATATATTATTAGGGCCTTGGAGCAGGGATAAATGAGGGTTAACCTTTCGCTGGATATGCGGCTTAAACCTAGAAAAAGCTAAATGGAGTCATTACAAATTACAGGGCCTCATCTGCGTCAAGCCCTCCTACCGTCTACACTTAGCGCAGGTCCCAAATAAGTTAAATTCTGGCCGTAATTTATTTATTTATTTAT
Source organism: Aedes aegypti (assembly GCF_002204515.2). Lineage (NCBI taxonomy): Eukaryota > Metazoa > Arthropoda > Insecta > Diptera > Culicidae > Aedes > Aedes aegypti. Next base: position 256,939,940 of record NC_035108.1, read on the forward strand.
GCACCATCTTCGGCTACGCCGTACAGACTGATTTCTTAATAACTACTTAATCTAAACCTCTTATTCTAACACTGAATACATTTTTGGACATATTAAAATCAAACTCGTCACAAACATCATTGAACGAACGCAAACACATATGAAAACAGTTGCTGTATCCAAAATTAGATCTATGGAAAGGAATCACGAATAACACTGAATTACGAAGACGTCTGGAAGGAACATTCCACGGAATAAATTCTAACAGATCAGGGCAGTCTATAGTGTTTGTGATGAGGTCAAAAATAAACAATCTCTGCGATCTGATGCGCCTTGCAGAGAGAGATTCTAAGTTAATTAACTTAAGTCTTTCCGGATAGCTCGGTAAGTTTATCGGATCATTCCAAGGAAGATGACGCAAAGCAAACCTTAAAAAGCTTTTTTGGATACGTTCAATTGCCAGATTATGCTTTACGTAGAATGGCGACCAAACCGGTGATGCATACTCAAGAATGCTGCGTACTAGAGAACAGAATAACGTCTTAAGACAATAAATATCGGTAAAACCGGAAGCATGGCGACGGATGAAACCAAGCACGATAAATGCTTTGGCAGTTATGATGCTTATGTGCTCGTTAAATCTTAATTTTGAGTCAATCGTAACACCCAGATCACATATTGAGTCAACCCTTTCCAAAAAATCTAGTCCCATGTTATACTGATGGAGCGAAATGCTATTGGATCGTGAGAAGGAAATTACTTTGCACTTTTTACTGTTTACGCGCATGCCATTATCGTCGCACCAGATAAGCAGTCGATTTATGTCTTCTTGTAGTTCGACACAATCTGCAGAGGAGGCAATCACACGGAAAATTTTTAAGTCATCCGCATATGAAAGATTAAATGAAGAAAGCAGCTCATAAAGGTCGTTTACATAAATGATAAAAATCAACGGACCGAGGACACTTCCTTGCGGGACGCCGGATGGAATATTGAATGTCCTGGAGCGTGTGGATTTCACTTTCACGAAAGCTTCACGATCGGTTAAGTAGGAGCAAAGCCAGTCAGTAAGCCACGCCGGAAAACCAAGATGACTGAGTTTTCTGCAGATGATATCATGCGGTACTGAATCAAAAGCTTTTGCAAAATAGCTTTTGCAAATACACTGCGATCACATAGAGGGTGCGATGATGCAAATTTATGCGAACGGCGACTTGTTCAAGGGTCTCACAGTTGTCCAGTGGAAAATACTCGCATTTCAGGTAGTTTTTAACGGCAATAAGTACTCCGCCGCCTCGCAAATGCTGACTGCTTGATTCACTGCGATCGCATCGAAAGAAAGCATAATCAGGCGAAATTTCATTACTTTCGATATCACCTCGGAGCCAAGTTTCGGTGAAAACGAGTACATCATAGTCGCAGCTGGACAACAGCAAACGTAGCCGGGAAATTTTCGTGCGTAGCCCCCTGACATTTTGGTAGTACACCGAAAGTGTACGACTTGAAATACCTGCCAATCTGGTGCCAACATTGGGTGTTAAGTTGCTTGATGAAGGCGCAGTGGACCCAGTGCAAGGACGATCGTTCATTTCGATCACATCGTCAATTGATCGGAAATCATCTGGAGTTTGGTAACTAGAAGCGATGGAAATTACAGGAAGATCAGTATTCCTAACATTTGCAAACTTGCCTGCATTAACTGGTTGGAAGACCCCTTCTTCGTTCTCAAACACAGGACCGGGATGACTGCGGAGCGCTGGCGGGAAGGGCTCGACTGTGTTGAGGGAATTAGGGGCTTCCATAAGACTTGCAGGCGTGCATCCCGGGGCAGGAACGATTCTCGCTGAGCCAGACAAACAGGAGTACAATGACCGACTGGAAGCGCCAGAATAATCAGGTACATAATTATTCAAACTGTATGCGTACTTGCCTGTAGTGGTTGTTTGGAAGACCTCTTCTCCGCACTCAAACTCAGGACAGGGATGACTGATGAACGATGGCGGGACTGACTCGACTGAGATGAGGGGATAAGAGGCTTCCATGAGGCTAACAGGCATGCATCCCTCTTCAGCAACGATAGATCCAGATGATGAATGGCGGAATTGAAGGAGTTGACTAGAATCGACGAGCGCATCAGGTACAATATTATCGATATTGAATGAATACTTGCCTGTGGCAACCGACTGGAAGACCCCCTCTCCAGACCAGAACACAGGGCCGGGACGACTGCTGAGCGCTGGCAGGAATGACGCGACTGTGCTGGGTGGTTCAGGGGCTTCCAAAGTGCTTAACGTAGTGCGTCCCGGGTTGATGGTGCTTAACTCAGGTCCATTACAGGTGTGATGGGAGAAGAAACTGACAGTGACGGTGTCATTGGTTTCCTGTGCTTCAGAGGTACTCGAAATTTTTGGGCTCCATAGTCTTCAAACTCACGGAATAATAAGCCCTCAGGCCATGTTTCCGGATCAAGAGCCTTTGGTTTCATTGACGGGTCGAGACCGATTTTGAAAGACACAAATGTGAGAGTACTAATGTCTTTCTCTTTCGGAATCAATTTAACCACAGTAGGGTCATCATCAACATTGAGATTTGCTTTGACCATAGCCTGCACAGCTTCTGTGGTCACATCCGGTCGGATTCGGGAGATGTACAACCAGAATTGGTTGTCTTCCTTCTGGCAAACAGGTATTGTCACGACATTAGCCTGCGGCTGCTTACTACCAACACGACAATTTTCCGAAGCACGTGCGACTACTTGCTCAAAAGGTCTTTTAGTTGTCCTTCATTCCGTTAATGAGGGCCAGCCAACAGCTGGTGAGAATTGAGCTTTAGGTTTAGCATTGATTTGCTTAATCTCGGTTCTTAACTCCGTTATTGCAGTGGTAAGCAAATTGAGTGGCGATGTTTGATCAGCATTAGTCGAAATAGTGCGGAAATGTGAGTTTTCGAAAAGCTCAGCACACTTGTCGCACATCCAAAATAGATTTTTCTTGTTTGTCGTGAAATAATTAAGCAACGCACGTGTAACGCCTGAACATGCATTCATGTGGAAGAATGCACCACAGTATCCACGACTGACAACATAATCGATGCCATTAATAGCTTCCGAGCATTTTGAGCAATTCTTTGCCATGATGATGCGCCTACGGTTATGCAATCCAATTCAAGATATGCTCCTCGTTGAATGACGAACTTGGACAAGTTAAGTTTGCAATCGCATGCAATATTCGATTCCGATTTTGATACGCAGATGTCGCTTCGAGCGAAAAAATCGTGACGAGGGTTATGGTGCAGTATTGTTTATGTGCACAATCACAGCTGTGTCATAGATCGCGAAAACGCACTTGATACACAATTATCATACGATACAACACCCGCACGTTGAAACGAAACACTGAATTGATCGGCCGTGATGAAAATAACGAATAAAAACGATAAATGACTAACGGAAAAGTAATAAAAAATATTCACGATTCAGATCCTACATATATCCAATCGGACAGAGATGCCAGTAATAACAAAGAATATTAAATATTGTTTTAACGAATCACACGCGCTATTGCTTCATTGAGGCACTTTTGTTCTGTCTCTGCTTGACGTATGACTCGTCGTTCTGTCGATCCGTCATCAATTCGCTCGCTGTTGTTCGCCCTGGCGGGGTTGCCAGTTTCTCAACAACAGCTTTCCCGGGAAGCTCACGAGACTGATAAGAGCGACGATGGAAGGTGTGCAAAATTGTGTGAAGGTTTCAGGCGAACACTCCAGTTCGTTTGGATCCCACCGGGGACTACGACAAGGTGATGGACTTTCGTGCCTGTTGTTCAATATTGCGCTAGAAGGTGTTATGCGGAGAGCCGGGCTTAACAGTCGGGGTACGATTTTTACGAGATCCAGTCAATTTGTTTGCTTCGCGGATGATATGGACATCGTCGGCCGAACATTTGAAAAGGTGGCAGACCTGTACACCCGTCTGAAACGCGAGGCAGGAAAAGTTGGACTGGTGGTGAATGCGGCCAAGACAAAGTACATGCTAGCTGGTGGGGCCGAGCGCGACAGGGCTCGCCTAAGTAGCAGTGTTACGATAGACGGGGATACGTTCGAGGTGGTCGACGAGTTCGTCTACCTTGGATCCTTGATGACGGCTGACAATAACGTTAGCCGTGAAATACGGAGGCGCATCATCAGTGGAAGTCGGGCCTACTATGGCCTCCAGAAGAAGCTGCGGTCAAAAAAGATTCACGCCCGCACCAAATGTACCATGTACAAAACGCTCATAAGGCCGGCAGTCCTCTACGGGCATGAAACGTGGACGATGCTCGAGGAGGACCTGCAAGCACTTGGAGTCTTCGAACGTCGGGTGCTTAGGACGATCTTCGGCGGTGTGCAGGAGAACGATGTGTGGCGGCGAAGGATGAACCACGAGCTCGCCCAACTCTACGGCGAACCCAGTATCCAGAAGGTGGCCAAAGCTGGAAGGATACGATGGGCAGGGCATGTTGCAAGAATGCCGGACAGCAACCCTGCAAAGATGGTATTCGCTTCGCGTCCGGTTGGTACAAGAAGGCAGGGCAGGCAATCGTCAGATTCGTCACAGTGCGATGACGAAATAAAAAAAGACATCGTCATCCAGTATAATAACTCTGGCAGGTCGTCGTCTCTTCATCTACGGAAGAATGCACGACTAACTTCAATCCAAAATCGTCAACGAGCAAATTTTTCTTCATCCCGTAGCAGACCTTTACTCACAAGAAGAAGACGTTTACTGTATATTCGCTTGCTTCACACCAACCAACGAATGCCGTCACATAATTGCTTGTATTGGCAAATGAACCCACTTTCCTCATGATTCCAAAATAGCTCTGTTGGTAAGCGCGTGGTGTTGACGATTCATAGATCGTTTGTTCGATTCCAGTCGTGTTTTGTTATTTTGTTTTTGTTTTATTTTTTAAAAAAATGCTTTCAATCTGTCGAAGACACGATTAATATTTTTAGTCGGCTCAGTGCACCCGAACGAAGATTCGCCCGTAACGAAGGAATCGTATTTGTTCGTCATGACGCCGAGCCTCTGCGCCGGATCTCTGCGGCAAATCGTCATCCGATGCTGGTTGAGTGACGATGACGATGCTTCTTTTAGTTTCGTCGCCGACTTTTTCCATTTGACGGTGACGATTGCCTGCCCTGCAAGAAGGCGTGGAGCGCAGCGAGCTAGGTGGGCGGATCAAGTGCGTATCGATTTGGCGAGCGTGGGGCAGAACCGAGGATGGAGAGATGCGGCCACGAACCGAGTATTGTGGCGTGAAATTGTTGATTCAGTGTTATCTGTGTAGATGTTAACTAAATAAATGAAATGAATGAACATTTCAGATTTACGAAAGGTTTATCCATATTCTCTTGGATAGGAAACTTTAATTTTTGATTTATTCATGTTTTACGTAAATATAAGGATTTATTTTTGACCATTTTCAAATCGACCTTAATCTAGCCGTATTAAGATTTTTAGTTTCAACACAAATTTTACATGCTTAAGCTTAAAATTTCAATTTGAATAATTGATATTCCGATCAATTATCATATCGTCGCTGATAAATATACTTTTTCAGATTTTTATTACATATAAGCATGACATTTGAAAAGGGCCAATGATATGTTTAGTTATTATTAATCAGCCAATACACAAAAACTTATATCTACCAATCTAACGCCTGATAGTTATTTTAAGAAATTGTCCAAAGTATTCAAACATGTATTAAACATTCTTAAACAGGATAAGCAGATACGCCCTTTTGAAGTGTATGGAAAGAATATCGCACGGTAAATTCCGTTCTATCTATAATCAACGGTTAGGTGCATACATAATTGTTACACCTTTGCGGTTGTTCTTATATCATTCAGTTAGCAAGTTGGATAAAATTTACACGTACACATATTGTCTAGACTGACATTAGAAAAGGGCCAAAGCATATTTGAAATATATACAAATCAATATAACTGATCAATGACTATCAAAGTTGATAGAAACACTCGAACAACATATATCTGTATCTATACTTTATATCTGCATTCTATTCAATTCTATTTAATTCTTTTCTATTTTAGTCTGTTCTATTCTATTCAATTCAACTCTACATAAATTTAAATAAAATTCTATTCTGATCCACCCTACTTGTTCTTATACATATTTTTACAAATGCCAATGTTTTAATCAACAACTGTGCGCAAATCATTTGAACGGTACACTTTCGCTGTTTTTACGGCTTTATAGCGCTGACAGGTCTGTGAAACAGCGTAATGCACACAACTCCGACACCTGCTCATTATGTCAGCCTAGTCCTCGATCAGTCGCATTACAGAAGTCTTTTACATGAAATTTGGTGATATGATATTTCGAAGATTTCGGCAGACTCAGCTCTTTCCAGCTTTCGACAAACTTGTTCAAATTACCTTCACAACTGGGATCCAGCTCGAATGAAAAGCATTTAATACAAAATGCTTCAATTCCTTAAAATACATAAAACAACATGTAGAAATTGAAACCCTTATTTGAACTTATAGTGATATAACCATTCAAATCTCCATTTTCTTGGAGCATATGAGAAGCACGGATTAGGAGTCAGAGTCTGTGCATAGCAATTTTTCACAGACTTGGGAGCGCTATAAAGCCGTACAAAAATCGAAAGTGTACCTTTCAAACCTTTTGCGCGCAGTTGTTAATTAATACAGTGTCCATTTGTAAAAATATGTATAAGAACAAGTAGGGAGGATAGAACAGACTAGAATACAAAATAATTAACACTTCAGTCGTCGCGCTGTTGTATTTTGTACAACACTGTTGAAAAAACCTCGCTTTTCGTTCATAACAGCAGCGTGGTGGTTCTGACGGTGGCAAACCGCGCGACGACTGGAAGGTTAAATAGAATTAAATAGAATACAGATATATGATAAAGATACAGATGTGATGTTCGAGTGTTTCGATCAACTTTGATACAGTCATTGTTCAACTGTACTGATTTCTATATATTTCAATTATACTTTGTCAGTCTAGATAATTTCTGCACGTGTAAATTTGGGATTGTTCAAATATTACGTAACGCAATAGGGGGAGGGAGGGGGTCTTCGGTGTTACGGTTCATACAAAATTTTTAAATTTTCCATGCAAAAGCTATTACGTGGGGGAGGGGGGATATCAAATTGATATATTCTGCGTTACGTTATATCTGAATCATCTCTTTTATGCAACTTGCTAAAATCAATGAAATAAGAACAACCGCAAAGGTGTAATAATTATGCATGCACCTAACCGTTGATTATAGATAGAACGGAATTTACCGTGCAATATTCTTTCTATACACTTCAATAGGCCGTACCTGCATATCATGTCCAAAAACTATTCATACATATATGAATGCTTTAGACAATTTCCTAAAATCACTGTCAGGCGTTAGATTGGTAGATATCATTTATCGTGTATTGGCTGATTAGTAACAACTATACATAACATTGGCCATCTTCAAATGTTATTCTAGAAAATAAAATAGAAAAATTTATTGTTCAATATCCAAAACCAGCTTAAAAATTAATAAAATACTTCATGTGATTTCTATCATATAATCTTCAAAAGGGCGTAACTCAAAATTCTGACTAAGGATATTTTTCAAATTCGGCCCAAAGATGCAGAACAACATCAGACTGCCGTTTGGAAGGTATATTTTATTTGATAATAACGGTAATTGGAGCATCGTGTCCTAGTTATGATACCCCTGACTGACGAAAAAAAAAGTCTAACTTGCCAAGTAGGTTTTTTATTTTTTTTGGATGTACAGTAGCTTCTCGATTATACCACGGATAAAAAAAAAATTGGTGTGTTATACCGAAGCGTGAAATCTATCTATCTATCTATCTAAGTGCTTACACAGCCAATATTGAAAAGCATCCTGGAAATACTAAAATTTATTCTAGTACTTTTTGTCAGCATTAATATTCAACAGCATATCAGAGATATGGTACAAATTATAAAATGGCCAGGCCCACTGTGCATACTTTGGGGTTGAAGATAATTAAGAATTTAATGGCAATCGGGTTATTCACGTATGAATAACATGATTAACGAAAATTCCTCAATTTATAGAAAGGGAGAAACAGGGACAGCCGTACCAACCGTTTCATAAAGGGAGCTAGTTAAAATCGTTGGAAGTGGCATAGCTAAGAATGTTAAGGTGAAGCGGCGTGTAACTCAAAGAATCATTAGAATCATCATTGATGTAATAGTCGTAGTGTCGCCTTTCCATGTACATTTTCCAAACAAACAAACAAAAAATATAACATTTGTGTTAAGTATATTTTTATGCTTATTTGGTAGATTGACGAGTATTGGAAATCAAAATCTACTCTTCAATCGTACATATCAAACGAAAACATTATGATTTAATGAAGGGCAACGGAATTTCTCTGTTTTTATTGGATTTATCGCATATTTTTGTTATACACCGGCACGGTTTATGTTTGCAAGAGATGACGGTGTTGCCAGGTGGCTGGTGACAGATTTTTCTACCAACTGTTATATGCTTGTTTTGCTGCATATTATAAAAACTTACAACTTGCAAATACAAGATCAACTGATTTAATAAAATTTTAATGATTTTTGTGATCAATTCTAGCCCTCCCCTTGGTTATGCGACCTTGCCGCGATGGGAGGGCATAATCCATTAGCCCATATGATGGACACCAAAGGCGTAACCTGTAGTGGTGGTATCACATTTTGGCATTTTTTGCTTATAGCCGCGTCATAATTCATATGGCATAGACGCAATAATATCTCGGATGTGATCCAATGGACATCCTGCGTCATTGATAGAATTGATGCCCATTTCAAATAATTAATCTATTCGAAGTGGACATTAATACTATCCGCGACGTTCAGTTTGCCTTTTGCTAACCAGAATGATCCGTAGCCACTCTTACTATTAGCTAGCTAGAAACATCGTTATCATATACGACGTAGGGAATATTACTCTGAGGAAAATGATTAGTAGATTCACTGAGTAGAAATAAGTGGCGTCAATCTTATTTTAATATGGTTTTTACATTGCCATAATAAAAAATACCTCTTTTGTAACAAGGGTATAAATAATCTAATTCCAGCTTCATTCTCGCAAAATTTATAAGTAGAAAGTAGGCGTTATGAAGCAATGCATTTGCCACCGAAAAGTGAATCTTGTAGGAGACTGTAATAGAAGTCTAACGTAACTTTACTCGTAAATATTCACTATAAAATGACTTGACTAAAAGTGACTTTTTTCTTTAAGGATATATGAACGTAATGACCAATAAATACTTTTAACAATAAAAAAGAAATTAACTAGAACTACTACTAAACAGCCTAATTTTGTTAATACTTGACGACAATTGACATTTAAGACTCTAATCTTACGAAAAGACAGGAGTAATCAGAATAGCACTTAAAAAACAAATTATTCAAAACCATTTCGACTAGACAGTATTAGTAATGACACTACTACACTACTATTTCAAACAAATTCTGATGGAGCTGCTGATTTTCACAATGCTTCCTTTTCTCAGAAGCAAGGGAATATGGGTATTAAAAAAAACTACCACGTCACAATACTAATAAAAAACAGTGTTTATGTGGGCGCCATTCGTCTGAGTATTGGTCCTGGTAGAGGGGAAACTTGGCAAAAGCCAGACCGAGGGTTCAGCCTTGACAAGTAAAGCTGTCAGGCAGCTCCAACTGAATACCATACAAAAAAAAAAAGAGTTTTGTGATCAATTCACATTAAATGCTATGATTTTACAGATAGCAACTCTGACATCACTGCGCTCAACGATCGCGATGATTGTGCACACACGATAGACGCGTCCCGACGCATCAATTAATGAAAAACTTTATGTTAAATTTTTTGTTCACCCATAACACCTCATTTTACGGTACATATGTACATTTTTTAATGAATAATTCTTTTTGGCGCTTTCTTATTAGAGATGTAACATGTTTCAGAAGCTATAATACTAATACCATTATGTCGCTTTCCTATTCTAAGTATATAAATTCGTTCAAATACTTATGACCAATTGAAAAAAGACATGCTAGACACGCTAAATTATGTTAGAATTTTTAATTGAACAACATGTACATGAAGGTATACACGGTACTTTAAAAAAAAAAACTATAGAAGAACTTTTACGAAACTGGAAGACATAGGGCATTCCACAACATTCACAAATAAAATCGAAGCCTGGTAATTTTTTTATATGTTCTCTTGTAGAGGAAGACGGGATAAGAGCGCCAGCCGGGGTAAGACGGACCACCTCCAGTGCGGCATGAAAATAGCGGTTTTCTTGAAACTCAAGCACTTTATTTTAACGCAAGATTTTTGTCAGTCTGAAGCATTTTGGGTAATATTTATATTTACATTTTTATAACAAACATCGAAAACATAGTTTTTGCTCATCGATATTGAATTCTATCTAAATTTGACAGATTTTCACTTAACGATACCGTGAGGGAATTTTTTGTAAAAACCACAACAAATTACCAAAACTCAAACGAGACATACAGCTACATAGCATATGAATATATGATCATTGATCCTGATTTAATTTTTTTTTTCATTTTATTTCTTAGATACATAAATCATATGAAATTTAAAAACCGTATCAAAACCCTAATGAAAAGAAATGAAGCGTAAAGTGAATAGATGACATTGTGTGTTTAATTAATCTTCCATGGTGATTTTTTCTTCATAACTTCAATTTTACTACCACTGGAAAAGAGTTGCCTTTAGTTTCGAATGTTGCCCTACTACAAGCTTATGTATGCGACTTCCCTGTAAACCCAACTAGAATGAAGTTTTCGAAATTTGACCCTCCACTCTCCCTATAGGAATATAAATACGAACATTGTAAAATGTTGTTTTCAAAATTAGGTAACCGATCATGTTCAATACAAGAACTATGCTAAAAATCTAGGGGTCGCTGATGGTTTCTTTATGAATCAGATTATTTGATATTTCAAATAACATTTAACCGATTGATAATGGGTAGAAAAATTCTTTGATTGTTACTAGTATTTTTGTACATAGGGTGAGTCCTACCGGTCCTATACTCTTTTCGCGCTTCTGGTAAACACTTAACTACATGGTTTCCCACGATATTTGGATCCCTGTTTTACAGAAAGGTGAAAATATTTTTATTCCCCATATATATTTTCGCATTAGCCAGTTGCATGATGCGCTCAGTTGACTTGAATAGCTGGACTTACCTTCACTCAACCATAAATAAGAACCTGTCGTACAGTTCTAACCGGCTGAGAATGGGAAAGAAAGGTCATCACTTACACAATGCGATGAATGAACGTAAACCGAAGATCCAGAAGTGATCACAAAATTGTCGAAAATTCTACAAGGTGTTGCTTACAAAAGGGGAAGAAACGATGATAGGGCAACACACAAAAAGAACCCAAAATTTAAATTACACCTTAATCGATATGTTTTCCTAGAAGGAGGGCACAATTTTTAATGGTGACGTGCGCTCCCTCATTCCATTCTTAACTTTTTTTTGCTTGGTTTGGTAACCTTTGAGACGACGATGAACCCGAAACTGTTTGACCGTGGAGAACGAAGATGAACTAAATTTCGTTGAGGCCGGAAGCCACCTCTGTCAAGGAAACATATCAGACAGCATGGTAAGTGATGGGTTGTGATATGTTGATGATGGCTTAACCGTATGAAATCTGCAAAGGGAATAATTTGGCGTGGGTTTGCCGAAATGGTTGGAAGCTGTGGCTGTCAAGTTTGGTCCATAATTACACCTTGACCCTGATGAATGCGGGATGGATGATAAGTGCTTATTTTTTGTTCTTTGCCGATTGGTGGAGGATGTAGCAATGTAGACATTTTCAAGAAGCTCTGAATATTGCATCACAGTTTTACTTGAAGGAGATCCCCAACACAGGTAGCTGAAGGTTTTGGCAGATTTTATTGTTTCTTTTTTATATCTCACACCGTAGAGCAGTTTTATGACATGATAATTTGAGATGCCCACCCAACTGGATAATTATAACTGAATGGTCTGCTTCCGTTCAAATATCTAGTTGTGAATACCAATTACAAAAAAAAGAAGTCGAATTCTGGTGTAGTAGTATGGGACCATTTTGGATCAATTTTTGAAAATGGCCTTGATTTACGACAATAAATAAATATGTTAGTATTTTCGTAACTTTGTTCTCTTTATCATGGGTGATTTTCTAAAATATATAGGGGTCAAAATTGGTATCAATACTTTAAAGCATATAAGCGCATCTTACTGTCGAATTTCAGAACATTTGACCGAAAGAAACTCCCCATGACGTCTCATGAGAAAATCTCAATGTGACAGTGCATTTGAGCCTCGCAGGCGAAGGTTTCAGAAGCAAGGAAAGGGGATTGGTTCAACGCGGTTGAGATTATAGAATTTGAATTAAAAACCTTGGGCTGGCGACCGAACAAGCATAGGCATAGACCGAAGTCGTAGGTATGCTTCCGTAGGGTTATTGTACTAGGAAAACATAACTGCATTAAGGCCGCACGGGACGGTATTATAATCACCCTATCCCTTTGAAGAAGCAAATTTCAAGTACCACTCAATATATCGATGCGAAAAATGTATCACTATAATCAGAGGCGTCTGGTCAGCCTGTTCAACCTGTTCATTGAACAGGTAGACCATTTGAATCAAAATCGTACAACTAATTTAAAAAACGAAATCAAATTCAACAAATCTTAAAATAGCTTGAGGGTTTTCAATATAGTGTGGGTTCATACGCACTACATAGAAAGTAGCTTAGCAATTGTCCCAAGGCGCCAAGATCGATCGCGTAGTGCATAGTTTCCCAAACTGTGGGTCGCGACCCCCAGGGGGGTCGTGAGCTGGTCTCTGGTGGGTCGCGAAAAAATTCTTGATTTGTATTATTTTTCCTAGATTTTTTTCCTACATTTTCAAATGACTGCTCAAATCTAGGTAAATGGTTTGAAATCGTTCTCATTTATTTATTTCAGCACTTATTTTAGAGTGCCTGACAATCATTAAGTACTGATGATCAAGACGCTTGATGTGGCATTTGAAATTTTCTTGGAAAAATGTTAGAACATGGAAACTGTCAATGATAGAGCACCCAGATGTCAGTTCAGTGCTAAATGCTGAATATTGTTGATAAACAGAAAAACTCACAATTAATAACATTTTTTCGTGATTCCTGAATTTCTATGTAAAACTCATTTATGGGGAGTCGGATCTTGTTCTTGGCACTTAACTTCAATAGTTTTTTAAAGCTATTGTACTTTTATATGCTCACAATATGCGTCGTATTAAAGTGTTTCTAATTGAAAATTTTCGGAAAATTGGTCCGCCCAAAAAAACCGCCCATGCCAAAGTGTACCAAGGAAGTGCACAAGTAGCTCTGCACTGCCATCAAAAAAGTATTGTGGTGCAATATAATATTGCTATTTGAACAATATTGTTTGAATGACAATTAGTGACATTGATATGTTAGCAACATCGTAAAGTCTGTCATAAACGCGCTTGGTGTATGCCCTTGACCAAATACTGTATCCGACAAAGAAAGTTTTAGCGGAAAACGAATTCCTAAACATTTTCCATTTGGTGGGTCGCGAGGAGTATGCCAGACGGCTTGGTGGGTCGCTTACTCGAAAAGTTTGGGAACCTATGGCGTAGTGTGCTGAGTTCTCGCACCATGGAAAACGCTCGCTGATACCCACAACACGAGCGTGGTACTTCACTAAAGACAGCAGCGCAAAAGTTGGAATGACATGCCGTCGGAAAATGCTACTGTGCATTCAATCTGTTCAACTGCAACTGTTGAACCAAATCCCATATAACTAAGGTACCACATACATTCACAGATTAGTAATCTGTACACGGTTAAAAGCATACATGTGTTAAAACAACCCGTTCAACAGAATGAATTGAACACTTTTTCTCTTTTCGAAAGATTTGTGCACTCTAAGGAGTTTCCTAACAGAATGTTTTTTGTTCGGAATAGATCTAGTGCCCATCCATCCAGATCTATTTACACCAACTTAGGATATCGACATTATAACATGAGAGATTTTAATAATTAAAATCACATTGATAACAATCAAATGCATACCAAGCATACGTATGTTTGATTCATCCATTGCACACTGGGCCAGGAGCAGAATTTAGCCAGACAAAACCTCTAGCGCTTTAGGAGCGCATTTTTTCGGGTTGGTGTCAAAGGAGACTTATCTTGAATTAGTTTGTTCTTCAATTTTATGATAAAAGTTTGTTGGAAATTTCGCCGCATATGTGGCGCTGCGATGAAAACTTTTTTGTTTTGCGTCCTAGAACTTTCGCGTCTTCGGCAATGTTTTAGAACGTGTAAAAATACGACAAGTTGTCGAAGACACCAAAGTTCTAGGACTTCAAATAACAAAGTTATGGTAAACAATGTGTAAATCACTTAAATTTTACGTTTTTTCTACTTTTTACGTCAAAATCGTAAAATGTTTCATTTTAAAAACCATGCATCGCTTAATTTCGATAACAGTGATGTACTGTATGATAAAAAAATCTAATTTTCATATAAATATTTGAATTTTTGAACAAATTATTGTAAAAATATCATAATTTTTAACATAACTTTACACAAAAAATTGCAAATTTTTGCAAAAACTTATCAATGAGCCCAAATACGCTATATTCCATCTACCAAATGTCAAAGGTTGCCGGAGATATATTTTGATATATTTGAGATATCTGAATTCAAAATAACCACCTTTTTCATATAAATAGAATAGAAATAGACTTATTATTGATTTTATCATTGTACTACAAGATTGTTGACACATTGCGTCAGTCAAGTTTTATTAATCAAATACTTTTTGTTAGTCATGTGTAACAGTATCTAGATATTTTCATATTGTTGTGTGGCACAAGACATCTCCAGCAACTGTCTAATTAGAACATCGCTGTGGCCTGCTATAATTAACTTTTTACATCCTGTTATGACCGTGTCGAGACATTTCTTTCTGACATAAATCACAATTAACATATCACAAGTATCAAACCAAAAGAATTTGATTAACAAATCTTAACTGACGCAATGTGTCAAAAATCTTGTAGTATTATGATAAAATTAATGATAAGTGCATTCTATTTATATGAAGAGATGGTTATTTTGAATTTAGATATCTCAAATATTTCAAAATATACATCTGGCAAACTTTGAAATTTTGGTAGATGGAATATAGCGTATTTCGGAACATTGATAAGTTTTTGCAAAAACTTTTTGAGTAAAATTATGTTAAAAATTATTATATTTTTACAATAATTTGTTCAAAAATTCAAATATTTCTATAAAAATTAGATTTTTTTCATACGGTACATGCATGTTATCGAAATTAAGCGATGCATGGTTTTTAAAATAAAACATTTTACGATTTTGACGTAAAAAGTAGAAAAAACGTAAAATTTAAGTGATTTACACATTTTTTACCTTAACTTTGTTATTTGAAGTCCTAGAACTCTGGTGTCTTCGACAACTTGTCGTATTTTTACACGTTCTAAAACATTACCGAAGACGCGAAAGCTCTAGGACGCAAAACAAAAAAAGTTTGCATCGCAGCGCCACCTATGCGGCGAAATTTCCAACAAACTTTTATCATCGAATTGAATAACAAACTAATTCAAGATAAGTCTCCTTTGACACCAACCCGAAAAAATGCACTCCTAAAGCGCTAGAGGTTTTGTCTGGCTAAATTCTGCTCCTGGCCCAGTGTGCATTGTTAAACCAAAAAAAAATCAATTGTGGTCTTTGGTGAATTTTGCGCAGTCAATATGGAAATGGAATATTCTTAAAGTGTAAAGCATGCAAGTATGACGCTAACTTTCATGCAATACGAAGTCGGTTTCTCTCGACAGGTTCAACCAGCCTATTTGAACAGGCTGAGGACGATGATAAAAGGTCAAGAAGAGCGTATTACCAATGAAATTAGTGCAGTTACATTTTCTTCGTAGACTGCTCCGATTTACATTTTTTAAATAATAGATGATTCCTTATTTGTTTCCTCTATAAATTATTGTGAGATTTATATTGTTTTTTTTTTTTAAATAAACCTTTCTAACGGAATTGTCGAGTCGCCACCGAAGCAGACGGCGTGCAAATTATTCGCGATGTGCTTTTAAACGGTAACACACAGATATGCGCGCATTTCAAACGCAATATCCAAATTCAAGTAGGTTTGAATTTTTTCGTTCTTCAGGGATGCGAATATTTCAAATCTACTTAATCTGAAAGATTTGATGATTTTATTATCACTGCGACGATATATCGACCTTTTCAGTTAATCGAATACCGTGGATTTTTCTGGCAGAGCACAATACACAATACACACATATTCACATATTAGTTGCAATGACTGGGGACCAAGAAAATTATTTTAAAAAAATAGTATTTATTTTTGTTTCTAAATTTCTGCGAGATTGATATCCAGCTGAAAATATATTATTTCTAAGTCAAGAAAAACTTACCAGGAAATTTTGAAAAAACAATCACTGCATTAATCTTACTAAATGCAAGAATGCATATTTCTACATTGATACATTTTGTTGTTTCTGATAGATTTTGTAGCTGAAACATGCAAAATCCAGTTAATCACTAAATTACTGTTTAAATAGGTGCTACTCTCAGTTAATAACTGTGGAAGTGCTCATAAGAACACTAATCTGAGAAGCAGGCTTTGTCCCAGTTGGGACGTAAAGCCAGAAAGAAGAAGAAGAAGAAGATAGGTGCTACTAATCAAATTTTAAAAATATCTTTCTTGTTGTTGCACGCGACGCCTCTGACTATAATTATATATATGTAGTGCACAACCCAATAAATTTTCAGTTTAATTGGTTCACTAAAACTCGAGATTTGCTTCTGCAAAGTTTTGATGATAATTGTTAGAGTGAGACAAAAGATAGGGAAATAACACGGTCTCCCTTGTCACATTCATTCATATGTTTTTGGTCGTATAGTTATAGAACAATCTTCTATAGATAATCTAAAGCAAAACTTTTATTAAATTGAAAAAGTTTTTCAATTGTATTGATAATATTAATATGTTTAAACCCTTGGGGCAAGATGAGCACCATGTTCGAAATTAAGTTAAAGTGTGAAATTATAGAACCAAATTTAGCTGTGAGCTTGACTTACGGTATTAGCTTTGCACAAAACTATTTTATTAAACAATATATTAACAAAATGTGTTGTATATTTTATCGTTTTTTTTTTGTAAAATCTTAGGAATTTTTTATAAGTTATTTATTTTCTGATAAAAGTTTCAAAAATTATGTTAGTTGAAGATAATTAACATCAGAAGTTAAAGATATATCTTCGAATATTACAAGCATTGAAAAATAATAGTTTTCTTTAGTAAATTTAATCTTTTAATGGGGGTGCTCATCTTGCCCCGGAGTATTTATGATCGATGATAGAGAAGATATTTTTTAACGTCCCAGACAACCAGAAGTCGCATAACAGTTTAGCTAGCTTAGCTTAGCTTAGCTTAGACTGACTACACATATCAATGGTTGCTATTCCGTGATTGACCGAAGTCAGTGAAAATGCACAAAGAATCAACTAGAAGTTCGGCTGGGATTGGCCATAATCTTCTTCAGTGTGCATAATTCAGTGCCTCTATTTATACATGGTCAATAACAGCGCCGGCCATGTCCTTGCAGTCAGGTGGGATTGGGGGAAGGAATGTTAGTGTGTAACCTTTGCTATTTGGAGACCGTGTTTGCCTCTGCATCTCCACAAAGGTACTGGGAAGGATGTTTGTTAATGGGGAGGATCGTTGGGTCAAAGGATTCACTTTGATAAGTGATTAGACCATGATAAATAGCTTTTTGTCAAATATAAATATGCTTTTATGAAAATATAATATTTTCATTTGATATGAACAATTTCTATGTAAAGGAAAATTGTGCCGACACTTGAAGTGACGAACCATTCAAAGTTTGTTGAACAAATATCTAAATGTAACATTCCTACAGCTGTCAGGACGAAAGCATGTGTTATTATATTTTTCTTATTTGAAAAGAAACAAAAACTCGATTAACTGGAACATCATAGAACACTCTTATTCTTATGCCGACACTTACAGTGGCGAACCATCCAAAGTTTGTTGAATAAAGTGAACCTCTCGCAAGTCTACACTTGTAGTGTCGAACCATTCAAAGTTTTTTTTATAATTACAAAAATAAAGATAAAAAGAAAGGGGTGTTTTGAAAACAAAAAAATGTTAAACATACATAATTCATGAATTAGAGTTTATGTCGACACTCACAGTGACGAACCATTCATAGTTTGTTGAAAAATCATATTTACGTCCTACCGTTGTATCGATTAAATGTGCAGTCATACATATTTTATAGATTAGAAATAGTAGCATGGAACGAGCTCACCAATTGATCCGTCATCCTTGACTGAGCAGCAACAATCCACATTCAGCTTAACTCGTTTGCTCGGCTATATAAAAGCACTCAGAGAAAATAGGCGCACGACCCGAGAGGGAAAACAACTGACGACTGCTCGGGCTTTCTTGACGCACTGCCAAGGAGCAATCGTCAAGGTCGAAGATCAAACAGAACTAACCGATCGCGGCACTTTTTCACTTCACTCGACCGACGCGCGATATGTTTGATACTGGCCTCGTCATCCGCTCCCGCAGAAGCAAGCGTCAAAGTCGGAAGATCAAACAGAACTCCAACCAGAAGTCGCATAACAGTTTACGAACAAAGTCGTCTACTCATGCAAATTATATCACATCCGCACTAAATGATGGATGAAATCGTTTCATCGATGACTTTCCTCGCATAAAATGCAATTTTATGAGTTCATATGTACATTTCGTTTCATCCCGTATACTAGAACAAAGTAAATCAGATCAATCCATTCATTTATTTAGTTAACATCTACACAGATAACACTGAATCAACAATTTCACGCCACAATACTCGGTTCGTGGCCGCATCTCTCCATCCTCGGTTCTGCCCCACGCTCGCCAAATCGATACGCACTTGATCCGCCCACCTAGCTCGCTGCGCTCCACGCCTTCTTGTACCAACCGGATCCGAAGCGAATACCATCTTTGCAGGGTTGCTATCCGGCATTCTTGCAACATGCCCTGCCCATCGTATCCTTCCAGCTTTGGCCACCTTCTGGATACTGGGTTCGCCGTAGAGTTGGGCGAGCTCGTGGTTCATCCTTCGCCGCCACACACCGTTCTCCTGCACACCGCCGAAGATCGTCCTAAGCACCCGACGTTCGAAGACTCCAAGTGCTTGCAGGTCCTCCTCGAGCATCGTCCACGTTTCATGACCGTAGAGGACTACCGGCCTTATGAGCGTTTTGTACATGGTACATTTGGTGCGGGCGTGAATCTTTTTTGACCGCAGCTTCTTCTGGAGGCCATAGTAGGCCCGACTTGCACTGATGATGCGCCTCCGTATTTCACGGCTAACGTTATTGTCAGCCGTCAGCAAGGATCCAAGGTAGACGAACTCGTCGACCACCTCGAACGTATCCCCGTCTATCGTAACACTGCTACCTAGGCGAGCCCTGTCGCGCTCGGCCCCACCAGCTAGCATGTAGCTACTTTGTCTTGGCCGCATTCACCACCAGTCCAACTTTTGCTGCCTCGCGTTTCAGGCGGGTGTACAGGTCTGCCACCTTTTCAAATGTTCGGCCGACGATGTCCATATCATCCGCGAAGCAAACAAATTGACTGGATCTCGTAAAAATCGTACCCCGGCTGTTAAGCCCGGCTCTCCGCATAACACCTTCTAGCGCAATATTGAACAACAGGCACGAAAGTCCATCACCTTGTCGTAGTCCCCGGTGGGATCCAAACGAACTGGAGTGTTCGCCTGAAACCTTCACACAATTTTGCACACCTTCCATCGTCGCTCTTATCAGTCTCGTGAGCTTCCCGGGAAAGCTGTTCTCGTCCATGATTTTCCATAGCTCTACGCATCAATCCATAGCAGCTGTCAAATAAATTTTGTTATCACATATTAAGTCGCATAAGAGTACGGATTAGATCGCAATAAATTCTACACACTCGCATTGCATACTAATTTTCATTATATTAAAGATGCACGTATATCGCCTCCACTTTTGTACGTATATGGCCTTTTCACATCATCTTATACGTAAAACTTTGTACATATAAGCATCGCATAACGCAAAAAATGATTTCATTATACGTACATTCTGGTTGTCTGGGGTGTTATTTGGAAAACTATTTATCACTTTTTAAAACTTTTAATGGTTGGAGGCTTAAGTAATGATGTAATAAAAGATAAGGATGGTTACCAATTTAACCAAAACAAGAACGTTTAAGTAGGCTTGCTTATCCTTAGGGTGCTCATATTGCCCCGCCTGACCCTACTCTACAAACATTCTCTTAGTTGCTACTGCAACAGCCAGTACCGTAAAATCGGGTGTAATTGATCAGAAGGGTGAAATTGATCATCGTATCACACGATTTTATTTATTGGTAATGGAACACAAATATCAATGTAAGCTGCAGCAAATGAACGTTGTTTGTCGTAACTATTGTCGAATTGTGTGTTGTGAAGTTTTTTCCGTTAAAGAATGTTAATTACTATGAAAATAATGTAAAATTTCAAAATCATGCACGGTGAAGTATTGACAAACACCTATGAACTTCTATTTCTAAGCAAGGATTTGAACATGGTATAAACCTGAAAGTTTGTGAGGATGCTTGAGATATATCCCCAAACCAGATTTCATCGCCAAAACTCTTACCAATTAGCTCATATGGTTGAAATAATTGAATTTCTGTTAGATATCATTGAATTCCTTAGGAAATTGCATACATTTAGGCGTTTTCCACGTAATTCTTGAAATTCAACTATTCGATATTTATATAAATATTGCATTGTTAAGAATTTGACAAGCATATTCGGATTCAGGGAGCTCAAATTTATCATGTAGAATTGTTTTGGAAACTAAAAATAATGGCATTGACAAGTGATCAATTTCACCCCGAAATGAGATCCCCTGATTTTTTATTTTAGAGATATTTGTTAACACTAAAATGACATTTGTCAGAAAATTTCGGTACATGACTCGATGAGTCTCACCTTCGTACTTGTTTTCCTGCATTTAGTTGTTTGGCTTTGTTAACATTATAGAAAACAGACTAGAGAAAACGTGAAAAATGATCAATTTCACCCGAAATTACGGTAATCTTTTTTTTCCGCAAAACAATATTTTGCGCGCGAAATTTTCAAATCATAATTGCCCCAAGTATCCGCATCTCAATTAATTGACAATAATTGCATTCGCCAATTGAGAATTACGAAACTATGCATACACTCGGTATGCACTTAGTTGCGTGGGCCCGTAAGTTAGTCACGAAATGGACCGTAATGGAATCGAAGGTGCGACCCATCGCACAGAGGTTCGACCTAAAACAAATGTCGGCCAAAGCCTCAAACTCATTTATGTGGTAAATATTGTTATGTTTTTGCTACAGTTATGTCTTTGACATATTTTTTACCATGTTCAAGCATTATAGTATTTTACTTACAGGGCTGGTAGCAGTCAGACAGTTAAATAATAGTGACTTAAGTGACCAAAATCATAAAAATAGTGACAAAAAAGTGACCAAATAGTGACCTAAAAGTGACTTCAAAACTACAACTAAAATACGTTCTATGTGGATATTAACCAATCTACATTTTGGGTGAATTTAGAGTGTTCGCATAGTCTATGCATTCTTTGACATGCGAACAGCACTTGCTTGTTAGCACATACACCACCTTATGCGAACACTCACACGGTTTTTCTAGTGTTTGTTCGGATAGTTCAGCGTATAAACCAGTCTGCTATGATCGCTATGATCATGATTGAAACTTATTGTTTGGTCGCATAAAATACCATGCGAATATGGGAAATGCATTAGTTGGGGTGTCCGTTCAAAATCAGTTGTTCAATCCCCGGATTATTTTTTTTTTAAATAGAATAGTCAAAATCGGAAGACTTGAGATTAAATTATTTTTGATTAATACTGTGAGCTGAATATGATTTGAATTTCAAAAGAGTTTTGGACAAAATTAATTAAATTTGTAGAAATATCTAAAAGCCCGGGGTGCACGGGGTGAAGTCATTGGAATTTTTTTGATATGAACAAATTTTTGCTCTGTGTAATTTATACTGATTTTCCCAAAAAACTGCAAAGTTCAATAACAAACCTTATAAGACTGCCTTCGAAATTATGCGTTAGTCATAGACCATGACTGATTCCTGGGCAAATTCTTGATCTGGTGAAACTTATGTTGGATCTTTTTAACAGAAACGGTATCTTCGAAAACGTTTTATTTTCTCCGTTGAAGCTGGCTAAATTTTTGACAAAAATCTAAAATTGCATCTTACAAGCAATCTATCAAAAATTTGGCTAAGAATTGCGTCAAAAACTTAACAAAAATATGATTAAGATTACCTAAAGGACCTCGCTTTTTGTTTACCTTGAAAGATTTTTCCATGAATACATGAACAATTTTACATGAAATTTGTTGGGAACGATTGGAAAAATACACTGTAAATCTGCAGAAATCTATACAAAATCTCGTCAGGGGCCTCATAAGAACTTTTTCATAGATCAATGAATAACGAATAGGTAATCCAGACAAGGCTTTATCAAAAACCATTATCATCTCAGAAATCCGCCAATCGTACTTCTGAGTTAATCTGTCCAAGATTTCAGTGGATCTCCCAAGAAATTTGTCAAATATTTATTTGGCTCAGGTTTTCGTAAATGACAATATCATCAACCATAACTACTTTCTACAACTTATTTTGGTGGTTTGTAGGTTTAGTGCTTGGAGATGTTCGGTCAAAATAAATTATTTTCCCGGTGATCATCTCAAATTTCTGGTTTTCCTGTCTTTTTCCCCGGTCCAGCGGCCACCCTAGAATTATTGAAAACAATTGTATCACTCAGTGACGACTCGTAATCTCACGTTTTATCTGTTTTACGACCCGTTTTGTATAGAAATAGTTGACCTATGAGCATATGATTCCTATCAATATTAGTGCTCGATTTTGAAGTCCTGGACGAGTTTCAAACAAACTCTTTGATTTTTTGTTTGTCATTAAAACCCGAGCTTATCTCCGGGAGGAATTTTGATGAGGATCTTTCAAAAAATAGGTTAAAGATTCCTTCTATAGTCACATATTACTGCAGAAAGTACATTAGTAATTTATTCAGCAGATCCGTAAGATATTGGCCCTGGTATTCGCCAATATTTATTAAAATATTAGGACTACAAAATTCAGCCCAAATTTTTTGCCAACATATTCTCCAAAACCTTTCCTAGATTTTTATTTATATTTTCCGTTGCAAATGTCTACGAAATATTCAGGAATGCATATCTCTTTTGACTCTTAAACTTCAAAATCACACTTATTTGTTTTTATAATACTAATATCTATTTCTTGCTGTTTGTGTTTGAAAAGATAACCCAGCCTTAAATTTCAATACCGTTAGATTACGAAAATAGTGACTATAGTGACCAGTTTTCGGAAAAAAGTGATTTTAGTGACTTTTTGTTGGAAATAGTGACTTTTTAGTGAAAAAAGTGACCAAGTCACTAAAAAGTGACTTGCTACCAGCCCTGTACTTACATTTGCTTTTGTTTTGGGCTAAAAGTGAGGCTATCCTAAATATGATTTTTCACATTGACATACTAAAGATTAATAACTACAAATGGTTTTCAAAATTATATTCGTAATCTGACTCATTCCGTACTTAACATTTTAAAAATTGTATTCGTGATCTAACTCAGTCAGTACTTTATGTATCTACGGAATCAGGCAACTTATGTATCTACGAAAAACTTCTCTAAAGAATGAACATACCATTAAGGTGGTTTAACCTTTTTTGTAAGGTGAAGCTGAATTGAAGCCAAACTCAAAATTTTCAAGAGCACAAATCTGTAGAACCGAACACCCGTTTGAGCTGAAAACTTGATCGATTGGTCACCACCAGCTAGTGACCAATCGATTATGTTTTAAGTTTGAATGGATGTTTATTTGTCCAGATTGATGCTCTTGAAAATTCGGGGTTTGGCTTCGATTCGTCCTCACCTTAAATTCATAAAATCATGTCAACAAAAAGTTGCATAAAATGCAAAATCCAATTAATATATTTAAAACTTTGGATATAAATCACAAGAGTGTTCAGGATGCCGAGAAAACTTTTACCGATCAGAGAAAACTACGTTCATTTTTGAGGTTTTGGCCGCTCTCGAACCACAGTGCATCGTCAACTAGGTAGGTAATTGAATCCACGAATCGAAGATTGGCCACTGTACAAGTAAAGCACAGACTGAAGGTAGTTAAACTGCTGAGAAATGCTCGATTCGAATTGACTTTGATTGTTTCGCACACAAAGTGCGTCATTTTTTTATTTCTATGAATAGGCAAGTAGACGTGATCATATATGAGTGCAAATTCAATATTTTTTTTAACAAATATGGTTAATTGGTATACGTTGCTGCACTGACCCACGCTAGTGTATTGACAACAGTTGATTGAATTGGAAATAGTTGATTGTTCGACAATTGCTGTATCGCGCAATGAAAATTTTCTGAAGACTGGACCAAAAATAGCCACCGGGAAACCCGTATTATAAGACCACTAAGATGAATGACCACACTGCTTCTTTTTAACCATCGAAATAACCATATTGTAGGACATTTCACTTTTTGTACCAAAATTAGGTATGTGACGGCTCAATCTTTTTGGTTTTTAGAGCATGTGACCCATTTCATACAATAATGAGTGAACTACTACTTTGGTTCATTGTGGCCACCGAAATAACTAAGGAATGACTACCGGAAGTACCGGTATTGTAAGACATTTTTATTTTTGTACCAAAATTAGGTGAGTCACAAGTGTACAATAATGAGTGAGTCAAAGGTATTCAAAGTTATGAAGATTGAGCTGTCGCATGCCTAGTTTTGGTATTGAAACTTAGTGGTCCTACGGGTTTCCGGGTGTTCCAAAAGGACCATCCATTAATCCTTTTGGAAAAGATATCCAAACGCAAAAAAAAAAATGATAGAGATTTGGACGCCTATTTAGTTTTGGAACATAAATCCGATAAATTTCATCGAATTGTTTAGTTTGTCCACATTCCGGGACTCCAACAAGCGGTTCTGCATGAACCATACTGGACCGAAATTTCCAGGAGATATGCTTCGGTAACTTGTTCCTTAAAGCAGAGAATTTTTATGCCAAAATATCCATGAGCCGAATAGAATTACACATACAATGAGAATTACATATACAAAACTACGATGGAAACTTAATTTTCGGATGTTCCGGGTTCCGGAATGGGATATCAATGCGGACATGATTTAAAAATCTTCAATCATGTCCACGTATATAAATATTCATCCATATATTAACGGTTCAGATTACTTGTTTGGTTACGAAACTACAGGTCGTCAAAGTAAGGGTCTCCAAAAGGACTTTCTTTAAGATGTAACTGGTTTTCGGTGGCCACAGTGACCAACTCCGGAACTCCTGAACTATCCCGGACTTTGAAGGAAAAAGTAATACATAACTCCTTGCTATCTATATGACCACGTGGTTTATGGACGACCTCTTGTGGAATGTCCAATAGCGTGATGGGGTTAATAGTTCAACCTTAGCGGAATAATCAATATTTCTAGAAATACTAGGGGAAGAGCATCAATTTTCGATTCATCACTAATTTACGACCCTTTCATACGTTTTTGGCCTACTTTGTATTTTGACACATATATTGGGATGTGCGGTTTCGGTAATCCAATTCGCATGGTTATTAAATTAATTAACTCGCTACACGTGATAAAGATTGATAATGTATCGGTGAAATTTAAAAAACAATCCACGTGCTCGGCTGGGATTCGAACCCAGGACCCTTGTAGGCTAGACGAGCGCTTTACCAACTAAGCTACCGAGGCACTCCGCGTGCTCGGATTTTTTTTTCATAATTTTACCCATAATTTATCCATATTTACCACGTGTAATGAGTTAACTAATCTACTGTGTATGAAAAACCAAAAATTTGCACAGAATTCTTTAAGGTCGAAAATTGATGTTTTCCCCCACAAAATAAAAAAAAATAATAACACGCAGTAGTCCTTCAACATGCCGGCTACAATTTAATTGAGCAAACTTGTGTGGAAATACAGCCATTCCATGAAAAACCGATCTAGTGAGTCACCGACTTCCGTGAAAATTTGCTTTTTTGTTCCTTATCCGAAGTAAGGATACACGTATTTTGGATTTTTTAATAAGGGTGACCATTTCCAAAATAGGGTGACCAGAAAAATCATGATTTTGCAATTTTTTATTTAAAAAAAATCATAACTTTTGAACCTCTTGATTTCAGTTTTCTTGGACGAAATGAAAGATAAAAATTTTGAATTTTCAACAAAAATATAAAATTTTACAAAGATTTTTTTTACATGAAAAAAAAACTCAAAAATTTCTGTTTTTTCGTGTTTTGAAGGCCTTGAGACAAAAGGGGCTATTGCTGTACTTTTTTTTTCTTGAAAGTTTAGAAAATTTTACGTTTACTGTCAAATTTCAGCGATGCATGTTTTTTAGTTTTTAAGATATTTTTTTTTTGAAAATAAAAAAAAACATTCATTTTTTATCGGCACACACTGTAGGTCTCAGCGCATTAGATTTTTTATTTAAAAAGATCATAACTTTTAAACAGCTCAACCGATTTCATATCTTGGAATGGAATGGAATGAAAGCTTAAGACTTCAACTTTTCAAAAAAAATATGAAACTCTGAATAAAAATTTTTTGTACGTTAAAAAAAATAAAAATTTCCTAAAAAATAGAAAATTTTCATATATTTTCATAAATCTTTTTTCAGGGTTTTAATTTTTTTCTGAAAAGTTGATATCTTAAGAATTTATTCCATAAAAATATTGGAAATCGGTTGAGCTGTTCAAAAGTTATGATTTTTTTTTTTGAAATAAAAATTTTATGCGCTGAGACCTACAGTGTGTGCCGATGAAAAATGACAGATTTGTTATTTTCAAAAAAATATATCCCAAAAACTTAAAAACATACATCGCTGAAAATTTGACAGTAAACGTGAAATTTTCTGAACTTTCAAGAAAAAAAGAGAACAGCAATTGTTTCTTTTGTCCCAAGGCCTTCAAAGCACGAAAGAACGGAAACTTTAGATTTTTTTTCATTTAAAAAAAAATAACAATTTTTGTGGAATTTTATATTTTTCCTGAAAAGTCAAAATTTTAAGCTCTCATTTCGTAAAAAGTTAAAGTTAAAAAAAAAATTTGCGATATCGCGATTTTTCTGGTCACTCTATTTTGGAAATGGTCACCCTAATAAAAACAATCCTAAAACACGTGTATCCTTATTTCGGATAGGGAACAAAATACAAAATTTTCACGGAATTTGGTGACCCACTAGATCGGTTTTTCATGGAATGGCTGAATATATGTCCGTTTTTAGTTATAAAAGATTACCTTTAGCGATTTTTTTCCCCACGGGTGAAGCAAGAGTTCGTAACTAGCCTACCCATATTCGCATAATCGACGTAAGTGCCAATCTGATCAAAATGTGTGTTTTCCAATGTTATGCATTCTTTACCTCGTTGAACATGCGAATAGCGCTTCTTTGTTCGAAAATATTTGAATGATCCGATAAAAACGGATTGATATGAGTACAAGATCCTACTTATCCGAACAAAAATACACTTTGTCTAGTGTTTCTTAGGATAGTTTAGCGTATAAATCAGGTTGTTATAACAGTGACCAGGTGTTCACGTCAATTCATGCATATAATCGTACGTCTAACTAACTATTTGCTCGAAATAAATTATGGAAATGTTTTTAACAAACAGTTTCAACACTAAACAAATCGCACTCGCTCTGCGCGCGTGTGTGGTACACATGAGATGGATGGATGTGGGTTATGAAAAAGGTCTGTGGGGATTTGAATTCGAAACTTGTATCCAACTGAGTTATTGGGTCACCAGGTTGCTCGGTAGCTTAGTTGGTAAAGCGCTCGTCTAGCAGACAAGAGTCCTGGGTTCAAATCCCAGCCGAGCACGTGTTTTTTCATAGTTTCACCCATAATTTATCCTTCTTTGCCACGCGTAATGAGTTAATCAATTTAATAACCATGCGGATTGGATTACCGAACAGCTCAATATAAGCGTCAATTTAAGTATGTAAGGTAAAGCATGCAGTTTTGGCGACTTTTTCACACGATCAGTCAAATATTGCTTAAGCCAAAGCTAATATGTAGATTTTAGGTAATTTGCAAGTTTTTTTTGTGAGATAATATAGGGTCCCGGTGCCATTAGTGGAATACCTACGCAATAAAAAAATGACAACTTAATAACAAAAAGTCTTAACAGAGATCTTTTGGCTTCAACAGAAAGATTTCATCCTCTACTATATGGAAAAAATAAAAAAGGGTGATAAAATTATGTTTTGAACAATACATTGCTTGAGCCGCTATTGGTTCACGTGTTCCAGTAGTCGCGCTAGGTCTCTAGTAGTAGACGTTCGGGAATGATATAAGGAATTTAAAACAAAATAGTTGATTTTTACATAGGTTTAACATTTTTCTCTCGTAGTAGCAACTAAAATTTTTCGAATGAAGCGTAAAGATCATTAAAGGGACATTTACTCATTTTTTTTTAAATTTATTTAAAAAATTGCTTCCATCAGATTATCCACTACTGGAACACGAAGGCAACTACTAATGCAAGGGAGCTATTTTTTGCGAATACTCAATTATTTGTATGACTTTTTGATAAAATGAAAAGCCAAAATTTAGCAGATCGATTGAATTACGTTTTATTTCTTAGTCCAATCTACTGGTACATTACAACCTTTAGTACCGGCACCCTATGGCTCGAACTTTTGTCCCAATATGCGTTGCGTGGTAACGGAATATTTCGTAGATTGACTACTGAAATCTGACATGTTATTTACTTTTTCATCACGCCCATCTGTCATGAAACGGCCTACTTTCCTGCACTGAAGTATGCAGTGCGGTAATAGACATTACGCAACTGAAACCAGTGCTGAAATTGTAAAACAATGGTGAATGCATTCCGATATAACTTTTGATACCCTCAAGTGATCTTCTACGAAATTTCAAAAAAAAAATGTAGTACGTAGCTTGTTGCAAAACTCGATTTTAACAGCACTCGTCGTAATCATCCTACTCGGCAAGCCTCGTATGATAAATTTACGACTCGTGCTGTAAAAATCGTCACTCTGCAACTTGTTCCGTAAACTTCTATTTCCGTTCTTGTTCCAGTTACCGTTTTTATTCATATTCCGAACACTTATGGCCAACCGTGACTTCAATTGCATGTGATAGTCATAAATTAGATGAATTCTTTGAAAATTGTAACTTCATCACGAATTCTAACTGTTAGCTGTTGAGTGTGCTGTCAAAAATGTTTATTTCAACTCGTTTAGTATTGTTGTTACGTGAAAGTATGGAACAACATTTTGATTCAAATGCCGAACAGCATGAATCTCAAACTAGAGAATCAACACTTCCTACTGCCGAGGTATAAAATAAATTGAAAGTCTTAAAACTGAATTGCGTTCTACTGCCATTTTCACGATTATGACATATTTCATCGAAACATTTCAACTAAATCGCCAAACAAAAACCGAGTGTTCTGAATAGACCCATATTCCGAATATTCGGAATTTGAGACAAAACGGTACGTATGAAAAACTATTTTGGATGACATGACAATTTCCTCTGCCGGCCACGCCCAGCTTCACCCTTACGAGGAAAGGGAAGGATAATGATGATATGATACCAACTTAAAGAGAGGCCATCGACTAACCGATGCCCTCATAGATGTCAAGGAGTTGGGGAAGGGAATGTTCTAGGATTCAGTCTAAGCGAGTGATAAGACCGGATTAAAATTGTTGGGAGTGACGTTGCGAAGAAATTTAATGTCACTCCATGCGCGTATCCTCCAGGGGTGGACACAGGTATTTCCATCTTGTGTTCTAGCCTGGGACGAAAAAAATCATGCTCACTATACTCAATTCACTGACATTTATGCCATCATCAAAGTAACCGCACCACCACCGATATGATTGTACCAATGAAGATGGCACAAGAATAGATGAAGAAAACAAACAACGATGCCCGTATGTCGTTAGTTTTTTTGATTATCAAAACCAGAAGAGTGTCAGTTTTAGAAAACACAGCGTAACAAAAATGACATTTTTGCGTGTCTCAAGAATCAAATTATGTGTCTCTAGTAAATTTGGGGCTGCTGAATCTGGTGTCATTCTCAGAAATGTTCCAGCACGTCACAATTTTTAGCTACAGGTCGCCAAAGTTGTATAAAACACTGTTTTTATTAATGTTTACATGAAATTTAAAGTACAATTTATCAAACATTTTTGTAATCTTATCCACCAAACATGCAAAATAGAATTTGAACATTCATTTCAGACATAATTTTATTGAAATTGCGTGACTAAATTTCGATTAAACCGATTTTTTTAACATGCTTGCAGTCTCCATACAAAATTCTTCGTTTCTTCTATATGGAAAAATACAACAATTCTCTAAACCATCAAAAAATAACTTTTTGCAATTTCTCATCGTAATAGGCTGTTTTTCATCACGCCAATCTGTCATGAAACGGCCTACTTTCCTGCACTGAAGTATGGAGTGCGGGAATAGTCATTACCTAACTGAAATCAGTGCTGTAATGATTCATTACGCAACGCTTTCTCATTACGCAACTGTTTTGAGTTGCGTAATGAATCATTACCCAACATTTTTTCAGAAATTGTAAAATAAAGGTGAATGCATTCTGATATAATTTCTGATACCCTCAAGTGGTCTTCTACGAAATTGCAAAAAATGTTGTACGTAACTCGTTGCAGAACTCGATTTTTGCAGCACGAGTCGTAATTATCCTACTCGGCAAGCCTCGTAGGATAAATTTACGACTCGTGCTGTAAAAATCATCATTCTGCAACTTGTTCCGTAAACTACTATTTCCGTATCGAAAGTATTACAAACTTTGATGATAAGTATTGTTATACACATAAAGTTTGAATTCTGTGGCAAATTGAGCCAATTTATTACCTTACAAGCTGGAAAACTTGCATGCAAGTTGGCTGAAATAGTCATATTTTACATTTTAAACAGCCAATATCTCAAAAACTAGACGTGCTATGATATTTCTGAAAACGGCAATAGATTCAGCAACCCTTAAATAAGTGAATAGCGGTATTTTGGTGCTGGAGACAAAAACGTGTTCCGCAGTGAAATTGATTATCAATGAGGTTCATATTAATTGAAAAATGTGCTGCTATACGGGTAATGAACGATCCGATGCACGGAACCGATTATATTTACGCGTCTTTAGTGTGCTTCGTGCAAAAATTACAACTTCCCGAAGCGGAATGTAAAAAAGTCAAACTGGTTCGAATGAAAATCTTTTTTTGTTTCCGATTATCACAAAGCGGTTGAGTATCAGCAGGTTAAAAGGAAACTGAAAATCTTGCAGCAAACGCTTTGCCAATCTTTGTTGTATTGTCAAGGTGAGGAAAAAACGAATGAAAATCAACGAAGATTTTACCCAGCAAGCGTCAATCTAGGCGAGGGTAGATTGAGTATTTTCGTCCCTGGTCCTAGCTAAAGAGCATTGGTTTAAGGCCTTTTGGTGCGTCATCACAAAATGGCTTCTTCCAAAATCATTAGCATATTGTTATGATAGTATTGGTATTTGCAGCATCGATGAAATATAACTGCTTATCACCTGATTTAATGGATAATTTATGCGAAGAAAAATGCTTCAGGTGGTATTTCAATATTTAATCAACACTTTCAGGTACAGCATTATCAATTTAGCGACAATATACATGAGATTTATATTCTCAAAAAAATCTCCGATTTTATGCCGCATTTCATTGCCCCACACAACTACACTTGTAAATAGAAGGTGCTTACTGTAGTGGATGGAATGGAAATAGAAAACGAAATGTTTCAAAGCAACATTAAAGTAATAAAATACCACAAAAAAAAAAACAAATTACTGGCAACACGATCATTCTGAGAGAGCCTGGAATACGAGAACTCGTACGTGAATGATTTTTGTTCGGCTGGATATTTTATCCACCACATCATACGAGTCTGACCCGAATAAAGAATCGTATAAGTTCGTATTCCACAAGCATTAATGTTTGAGCATAGTAGTATAGACATTTTCACGGGATGTTTACAGATCATTTGTTTTCGAGGTTTTTGACCGTGTTCCTCTGTGGTAATGACCACATAGTACACGCAGTTGTAAACAAAAGCACTCAGAAACGTCAAATGAAAATATCTGTAAGAACAAAACTGGAAAAGAGAGAAAGAGAGACACTACGAGAGCGTGCACGGCACTGGAAGCAATCGTCGGGTTTGAGATTGCTACTTAAAGACTCGAACGACATTCTGTTAACAATTGTTCTGGCACGAGGACGTGTTCAGTATTTTTTCGCGAGGAAATGGCTGACTCCCGTTCCGACAATGGCGTAGTTGAAGGCGCTCCCAAGCGGTAAGTTCCTTTTGCAGCTCAGAAAAATGTGGTAAATTCGCTGTTTTGCGAAAAAAAAGTTCACAGATGGAGCATTTTGATTTGAAACATAAGCCCAAATTTGTGCGAAAAGCGTGGAGATAGAAAAAATGTGATTTAGAAAGATGGCGGCGGAAAACGATAAAGCCGGCCTAAAAAAATGGATGATGCAATACTGGCCAAAAACAAAAGGAGTGAAGAGTCTCATGGCAAAAGAAAAAAAAGTAAGATTATAAATACCAAAATAAAAAAGGAGCGAAAGGACTCCAGGTAAAAAAAAAAAAAAATGAAATAAAATGAAAATAGCCAAAAACAAAAAGAGCGTTGGTCTCATGGCACTAAAAAAAATAATTCTTTAATGAACGTTAAACTGTACATATACAACGAAAAAAAAAAATAAATCGTTATTTTCAATTTGATGCATTACAGGAAAGCGAAGAAAAAAGCTTCTAAAGTGGAGCCAACGGCGAAAAAAAACTCTAAATTAAGTACGGCGGTTAAAGAGCTGGCCGCATCAGAAGCTAAAGTTGAGATGATACGCGCTGAGCTTGAAAAAGCTCATGAAACCATACTCTCCCTCCAAGCAACGTTGAAAGCCTCCGGAAGTAATTCGGTTGTAGTGAACAGCGAATCTGAGAGCAATGGTGGCAATGCGGCGGCGTCAAATGAACCTGTAAATAACGGAGCGGAAGCAAATACCGTCGAATTCGGAAGAGACATCGGTCCGTCAAGTACGCGATGCAATGGCGGACGTGCAGTGGCGTACAGAACATCCGGGAATAATGCTGAGGAAGTGAATAGCGTCGGCTTTGGTAGCGAAATATGTCCTTCGAGCACACAGCGCAATGGTGGAAGTGAAAGTGAGGTTTCTCGTTTTATGTCGTCGGTAAATCAGATTTCGATTTCCACCGTCAATATACCGGAATGCAAGTCGTCGGTGGAAGGCGAGGAAATCGGAAAATTTGAATTCGAATCATGGAGAGACTTATTGGTAGACTCGATGACACTCGCTGGGATAACTGACGAACCAACTCAGTTCATAGTGTTCAAGGTCAAAGCAGGCGCAAAGTTGATGGAAATATTCAAAAACACGACGACAACACCGGACAGTCCAAATCCAGACGCATACCCTTTCACAAACGCTATGCATAGGTTGAAGACCTATTTCGGGTCAAGTTCGGACATCATGCTGCAGCGCCGCAAACTGGCAATGATGATCCAAAAGCTGGATGAGTCTGATGTATCGTTCATCATGAGGGTTGGAGCGATAGCCAGAATGTGTGATTATGGCGCCGAAAAGGAATTTGAAGAGATTGCCAGCACAGTAGCCGAACACGCCAGAAATAAAGAGGTGCGAACTACGGCACTGAGAATGCTTAGTCGGAAGGGTACGCTGACAGAGCTAATCGACAAAGTTCGCGAAATACAAGCCGTCAACATGAACGAAGAGTATTACCGCCTCCGACATGGAACAGTAGATCAAGCTACCGTCGCTTCGGTTAGTGTTGGGCAAAGAAGTAATCGGCAAGACTTCACTCGACGTTCATCGAACCATGGCCGGTTTGGGAATCAGCAGAAAAGCCGGTGGGATCAACTAGGCTCCAAGCGACCTGCAACAACTGTATGGAATAGCTCTGGAGGAGAACGCTGCTTCAGGTGCAACAGCATGTTTCACAGGCCGAGCGATTGCATGGCAATCGATAAAACATGCTTGAAGTGTGGACGGAAAGGTCATTTCAAGCGAGCCTGCAAGACGTTGATCCGACCGGGTAGCAAGCGTTTGAGCGATGCAGAGAACTCGGAAATCGATGCAAAGAGAATTGCAGTCGTAGACATGGACGAAAACGCGAAGCAGGAAGAGCGACCAACCGATGCCGAAGTAGGTGACAAGAAGTTTTAATACTTTTCATTATCTTTTTATTCTTTATTAAATATTTTGAAGTTGAATTAAATTGGAATAATATTTGAATTACTTTTATGAAACTTGTAAAACTTTCACAAGTGGAATAAACTGAATCTGTAATTGATTTGTGTATGCAATTCCATATTTTTTTATATCTATTTACCAGATTCCGGAAAAGTCCCCACTGCCATGCTTCGGTGTTTTGAATCCCTTGTCAGAAAAGTCGGAAGATTGTGGAATAATTATTGCAAAAGTAGCAGGAATGAGCTGTGAATTCCTGATTGACTCTGGGGCTCAGGTTAATACCTTAACTGAGGAAAAATTTAAAGCACTTCTCGATAACCGCGAATGCAATGAAGGTCTGTACAATATACAGGAACTATCCGATCGTTCACTTAAGGCTTACGCTTCACCTGGACAGATCAATGTACTCTGTACGTTTGAAGCAAATCTGTACATTTCAGAGGATCGTCCAATTCTATTAGAAAAATTCTATGTGGTGGATGAGCGTCGGTCCCTTCTCGGAAGACAAACAGCAACTCGGTATAGTGTCCTTCAACTCGGATTGCAAGTTCCGATTTCATCAGAACATACGAGGTTGCCATTATGGAACGCCACGACAGAGATAGCTATAGTAGGAGCAAATGAGCCATTCCCGAAATTCAACATACCGCCTATCGAAATAAGCTATGACAGAACGAAGCCTCCTTGCAGAAACATATTCATGAATATACCACCTGCTGTGAAAGCATTGGTCGAGAAGAGACTCCATCATTTGCTTTCGTCAAATATTATTGAAAGAGTCACCGAAGACATGGATACGTCTTTCTGTTCCTCCATGCTGGTTGTGCCCAAGGGGCGCGACGACATCCGACTCGTTATCGATTTGCGTGGGCCAAACCGCTACATCAACCGTACACCATTTAGCATGCCAACCCTCGAAAAAATTCTGGTCGATGTAAATGGGTCAAATTGGTTTTCGACAATAGACCTAGCGAACGCTTTCTTTCACATAGAACTGCACGAGAACAGTCGACATCTAACGAACTTCTTCACAGAGTTTGGGATGTTCCGTTATGTCCGGCTACCATTTGGACTCTGCAACGCGCCTGATATTTTCCAAGAGGTACTGCAAAGAACCATATTGGCCGGTTGCGAAGGGGTGAAAAATTATTTGGACGATATCTTCGTTCATGGCGTAACCAAAGAAGAACATGATAAAAACTTGGCGGCAGTTTTAGCTCGCCTCGAGGAACACAACGTCAAGAGCAACACATCAAAATGTGTATTTGCTAGCCAATCTGTTAAATTCATCGGCTTCGTCATTACACCAGATGGATGGCAAATTGAGGATGGTAAATTGAACGCTATTCGAAACTTTCGAAAGCCTGAAACGTGCTCGGAAGTAAACAGTTTTTTAGGACTCATTACCTACATCGACAAATTTATCCTGGATCGCGCAACAAAAACCGAAAGACTCCGGTCGTTAGCCAACGCGGATGTATTCTACTGGACAGCGGACGAGGATCGAGAATTTGAAATGTTACAACAAGGAGCGTTGAATGCCATTACAAAGCTGGGCTACTTCTGTACTACGGACAGAACCGAACTATTCGTAGATGCCTCAGCAATAGGACTTGGGGCGGTTTTAGTCCAGTTCAACAAGGATGGTATTCCACGAATCATAGCTTGCGCATCTAAATCGTTGACATCCTCCGAAAAGAAATATCCCCAAACGCATAAAGAGGCACTGGCAGTCGTATGGGGAGTTGAACGATTCACGTTCTACTTGACAGGTAAGAATAAATAATTTCAAATGATGAAATCATTCCTTCGCGCATTTTAGATATTCACTAATATATTATTGAATCAGGAATAACGTTTGTCATCCGAACGGACTCGGAAGCAAATGAATTCATCTTTCATAGCAACCATCGGATTGGAAGACGAGCAGTATCTAGAGCGGAAGCCTGGTCTCTTCGTCTCCAACCTTATGACTTTGCAATAAAAAGAGTACCGGGCTCTGACAATATTGCTGATGCGTTATCAAGGCTGATAAAAGCGTCGCATGAAGCAATCCCATTTGAAGATGATAACGAAGGCCACTACTTGTTCTCGCTGGACGCCGGATGTATGGATATTACACTAGCAGAGATTGAAGTCCAATCGGAGGACGACGAGGAACTCCAGAGGCTGCGGAAGGCGTTGAAATACGGGAGCTGGCCTCGCGAGTTGCGTAAATATGAAGCTCAGAAGAAGTCATTGCACGTCCTGGGATCTCTAATGCTCAACGACGAAAGAATCGTTCTACCGAGTTCATTACGAACAAAAGCTCTGGAATCAGCACATGCGGGACATATCGGAGAAGTCGCGATGAAGAGAATAATGAGGGAGTTCTTCTGGTGGCCCGGAATGGCCACGGAAACTGAGCAATTTGTGAAGCAATGTTCTACCTGTTGTCAGCTAGCCAGAAAAAATCCCCCAGTACCACTTTCATCTCGAGAACTGCCAGAATCACCTTGGGAGGTAATTCAGATTGATTTCCTCGAAATACCCGGCTGTGGTTCAGGCGAGTTCCTGGTAGTCGTGGACATTTATTCACGGTTCCTGTCAGTCGCTGAAATGCGCAGAACAAACGCCGAAAGCACAAATGCTGCACTTTGTGATATTTTCAAACGTTGGGGATTTCCACGAATCATCCAGAGTGATAATGGGCCACCGTTCCAGAGTTCCTCTTTCTGCACATTCTGGGAGGCAAAGAACGTAAAAGTTCGAAAAGCTATTCCTTTGAGCCCCCAGTCTAATGGAGCAGTGGAGAGGCAGAACCAGGGCATCATAAAAGCAATTGCTGCATCTAAGATCGATGGAGAGAATTGGAGAAGAGCCCTTGAAAAGTACGTGCACAATCATAACACTCTAGTCCCTCATGCAAGACTAAATGTCACGCCTTTTGAATTGATGGTTGGTTGGAAGTTTCGAGGAACATTCCCAAGTCTATGGGGTTCGACCAACCATGATTTGGATCGCATTGATGTACGGGAGAAAGACGCGGAAGAAAAACTCATCAGCAAGCACTATGCAGATAAGAGCCGAAACGCTAAACCGTCTGATATCGATGTTGGCGATGTTGTTCACCTTAGCCAGCAAAAAAAGGCTAAAACTGATCCAGTTTTTTCATCGGAACGTTACACCGTTGTTGCGAGACAAGGACCTAAGGTAGTTATCGTAAGCCAAAGCGGAATCCAATACGCCCGAAACGTACAAGATGTCCGAAGAGCTTCTGGCATAGATTTGGAGAGGGACGAAGGGTTGGCAACTAAGGATTTCACTGATAAACAAGCTTCCACCCACGCGGCAGATTCAGGTGCGTACAATGCTAATGTGGCTCCAAATACTAATCTTCGGGCCCGTACAAATCTAAGGAAACCTTCAAGATACAACAGCGACTAAATCTACTACATTTTTGAGTGACGAACGTGTAAGCATAAGCATTCGATTAATTTGGTGAAAACTTGGAATTTGTGAGAAAATAAATTGAATGTTATATCACCTATAAATAAAAAATAAATAAATGATTAGAAAAGAAAATTTTGAAATTGCTTCTGCGTTGAAACCTGCGTCGGATCCGTTTTAGAATGGGGAAAATCCTGTTTCGCTGAAACCCGATTTACAGCTGCTCCGTTGAATCCCGTTTGTCGATGGATTTCGTATATAAAGAGGATTCCAGACGGGAGGAAATCACTTCAGGTGTCTGCATTTTGGTTTGCATGCAACCACGGAATGCAACTGAGTTGGCTACAAAAACAAACAGTATAAGATTACCAACTTGGTTTTAGGAATTTTAATCAATCAAAAGCTGTGTTCAATGACTTTGATCGAACTTGCTCGGGGTTGGTTGTACTTGCTCGTATTTTTTGTCAACAAATAACTGTCAAAGCTACTTCGAGCAACTCCAAGCTGCTTTCTCAATGAACGCTCTTTTTACTCTTTTTACTAATTTACCGGAATTCCACGTGAAAAAAAATTCGCGCACTTAACAATCCGTATCGCTTCGGAATTTTGCTTTTTTTCTCACTGTTTACGTTTTAAACGTCAAAAACACGAGCTACTGCGAGCTGGTTGAACTAGCTCGGACTCTAGCTTCCAACCTGTTTCGAGCGACTCGGAGTTGGTTGGACTCGGCTCAATGAACACAAACCCGAGCGACTCGAAGTAGGTTGGAGTGGCTCAATGAACACCAAAAGCTGACTCGCAAGTGGTTGCAACCAAGTTCGAGCAGCTCGTTGAACACAGCTAAAGACTTACCGATGAGGCATTGTTCCTTTGCTTGATTGTCAGGCGTCAATTCCTATAAATATCGTCGAATATCAGCTTTTTTTAAGGTATTATACACTATTTGATAAAATATGACGAAATATAACATTCATTAAATGAATTTTTCATTAAAAAAATTTTTCTCACTGATAGGTTTTTCAGAACACAATTTGTTGAATGTGACAGCTCAACAGCTCAGTGCACGAAAAATTTATATACACGAAAAAATGGATATAACAATACTTTGCACGGAAACCAATTTACATTTCAAATTTAATTCAAAAGAATCTACACTGAAACAAACGTTGAAGTAATGAGAACCATGAACAAGTTTTAAATTTACTATTCCAGTCACGATTGAGCTATCAAGAACGCTTTTTATTTGCGTTTTGTTCCCTATCGATCCAACCGCTTCGATAGTCGAGCGGTAACCGTTCGCGCTTGACAATCAAGAGATCCTCGGTTCGATTCCGATCTGCTGCAAGTTTTAACCATGATATAGTAATTTTTACTGTCGAAATGGTGCCATGGTAAAATTGAATGCACAAAATATTTGAAATAAGTGCAATTTTAGTCTGCACAGATCAAGTGTCGTTGTGTATTTAATTTAACACTCTAATATAGTATTTTCAACTGCAACGCTGTTTTCAGTGTAGCCAAACAGCAGTTAGTTTCAATGCAGAAAAAAAAATATTGTACCTTAAAATACTAGTTGTTGAAAGCTATAATTGTGAAGTACTTGGAAAGATTTTTGACTCTAATCAGAACTTTTCTATTATTGCGATTATTACAATATGAGTCTACGGTAGAACTTGACGGCTACCGCGAAACGTCAAATTTTCAAAAGAACCGCAATATTATACGGTTTTAATTGAGGGTCCGAGAGTAGAGAAGGGAAATAATGTAGTGGATGGAATGGAAATAGAAAACGAAATGTTTCAAAGCAACATTAAAGTAATAAAATACCACAAAAAAAAAACAAATTACTGGCAACACGATCATTCTGAGAGAGCCTGGAATACGAGAACTCGTACGTGAATGATTTTTGTTCGGCTGGATATTTTATCCACCACATCATACGAGTCTGACCCGAATAAAGAATCGTATACGTTCGTATTCCACAAGCATTAATGTTTGACCATAGTACACAGCAAAAAAAGTTGTTGAATATTACATCAAAACCGCTGCAACCAAGTCGTTCCCTCGGTCGTGTTATATTACACAGCCCGACGTACACGCGGGCTTTTGGTGTAATAAATGCGACCGATGTAATTTTTCCGATGTAATTGTTTTAACGTATCCAACACGATGTAATCGATGCAATGTAATATGAGAGCTATGTAATCTAAGCGAATTGAGAGAAATAAACGATCACAAATTCTGCTCAATGGTTGATTAAATTGCTTTTTTATCCTTATTCGATCTTAAATCATATTTATGATTTAAAATCGAGTTTTACCCATGTATATAGGGTTATTGAGTATCATAATTTAGAAATTGATAAAAGCAATTTAATCAACCATTGATAAGAATTTGATGGGAAAAAAGATAACATATATATCAACCAAAAAATATCAATACGGCGTCATTTGAATTATCAATTATTTTTTATTGCAGCATTTATTACATATTTATTGCAAAATTTTTATGGAGAATAATGGCTGGGTGGCTTCAAATCATGAATCCGAAGAACCTCAGTGGAGCCTTCCAGATACGTGCACTCGAGGATGTGTTTTGATTCCCTCAGCAACCATGATTCACAGAGCCCGTTTATGTTTCTCGTACTGATCTAAAACCAAAGAAAACAAAATATTGAATTATTTTATACATCTTTAGGATTTCAGTATTTTATATAAACAGATCTATAGTAAATATTAGGAGAATTATGGTTATGTTAAATGAAAATTCTACTTGAATATCTTACAGAAATGTAAATTTTCAAGATTCTAATTTTTTCTTTGTTATTGAGGTATTCTTAGGTGCAAATATTTCAACAAATTTGCTTCAAGAAATCCTCCTGTTTTAAGTTCACCTGAAATTTTTAAAATTCTAAAAACAGTTTCCTCGTCTAGAAATTATTGCAGATTTTTTGCAAGGAATTTCTCTTCTGGTCATCTAGTTGAAATTCCAACCAAGATCCCTCTGAGGTTTTCAGGTTTATTTTCGCTAGAGAAGCGCTTTGAGAATTCCACTACAAATATCTTTAATTAAAAGATTATATTAGGTGATTTGCATAATACATTTTTCTAACTCGATATTGAAGGGATCATCGAGTTAGGGAAGTATCGAGATACAGATAAAAGTAATTGCACTACAAATATAGTAAAATTTAAACATATTCACCTTTGTGGCACTTTTTTAACAAATTTATAAAAAAAAAGTGATTTCAGTCGCTCTGAAATAATTTATCAACCTCCATTTTAATATCATTCCTTGTTAAAATCAATTCCCAATTGGAAGAGATTTGAAACTTTTCATGAAAATATCGAGTTAGAGAGGTAAGGGTTCATTCACATATTTCATAACGCTGAAAATGGCCATTTTTGACACCTACCCACCCCCTCGTAACGGTTTTTGCATGAATATTCTATAAATTTTGTATGATCCGTAACATCATGAGCACACCCACCCACCCCCTTCAGCGTTATGAAATTTATGAATAAGCCCTAAACTTGTATACGATACTGAAACAGATAAAACATATGAATAGATGGCTGAAAATCAAAAAAATATGGACAACTTTTAATATAGGGGAATATTGAGCAGTTTGGCCACCTCAAGCAAGAGCCGACAAAAATACTGAAAATATAATGGAATTTTCAGATTATTGCATGATTTCCAACAATTTTTAGATCAATACACTAATACTGCTTGATTTCCGGTACCTTATAAAGTTCACGAATAAATGATCAATTTTTATTTATTTTTTTTAATTTTTCGAGTCAATTTTTTACTGATGAGGTGATATCAGGTCCGTCGCACTCGGGCTCAGATTGAGTACCACTTCTAGTACTGCATTTGGTCCCTCGGTAGTGCAAAAGGTACCCAAGTTTGACAGATCGCAGTACACTTTTCACGGCATTCTAGATTACCTTATGAGCCATAAAATTTTGGGCAACTGCAAGGGACATGGAGGTCTTTAATTTGTCTTTGGTGATATGATAACGGGGCCCAGATAGCCGTAGCGGTAAACGCGCAGCTATTCAGCATGACCAAGCTGAGGGTTGTGGGTTCGAATCCCACCGGTCGAGGATCTTTTCGGGTTGGAAATTTTCTCGACTTCCCAGGGTATAGAGTATCTTCGTTCCTGCCACACGATATACACATGCAAAAATGGTCATAGGCATAGTAAGCTCTCAGTTGATAACTGTGGAAGTGCTCATAAGAACACTAAGCTGAGAAGCAGGCTCTGTCCAGTGGGGACGTAACGCCAGAAAGAAGAAGAAGTGATATGAGCACCAGGTCCGTCTCACTCGGGCTCAGATTGCGTACCACTTCTACCCAAGTTTGACAGATCGCAGTACACTTTGAACGGCATTCTAGATTACCTTATGAACCATAAAATTTTGGGCAACTGCAAAGGACATGGGGGTCTTTAATTTGTCTTTGAGAGCACCCTATTTTTGGTTGTGAAACTATCTAATGTAATCTGAAAATTCATTTTTTTTTTCACTACACTTGAAAGTTATTATTATGTATAAACACTTCGTACAACAGGATTTAATTTTAAAGAACAATCTAACATTCAAATATCGTCATAATAGACTGATGAAATTAGAAAGAGCCATTCCGGACAATATGGGCAGTTTTTTCGAATATCATTTAGGTATTACTTTTTTTTTAAGTTTAGAGCACTGACTTTTAACAAGCCTAATGCTTCATTTCCTTGTAAGCTTTGGGGTTGCATGTTATTTCAATAGAAATTTCAATAATTTATGTAGTTTTCAAGGGGTGCTCTGCTCATTCTACCCCATAGGCGAAACCGTCCCGAATACCCCTATATATCTATCAATCAGCGAAATTAGAATTCTCCTTTTCAAATTTCTCCTGTAATTACTTGAGAAGTTTCTTTCTAAATTTGTTGATCCTGATGAATTTCCCAAGGAATATTTTATGTAAGAACTCCTTTTTTTCGGTTGGATATGAAATATGTGCAATATTGCATAAACTACAGTACTGTAGTTTGTACTCTTAAAATGCGAATAGAAAAAACTAGCTGCGGATTATTCTCAGTGTACAAGATCTCCTGTTAAATTTGATTAATGAACCAATGGTAAATTCCATCTGGAGGTGTCTTATGAAATTACTCCATAGGCTACTTTTGATATTTATTTAGGAATTACTTATGGAGTAACTACCAGTGCCGGGAATAGTAATAGTAGTAAGCTTGAATTTGTAGGATTTTTGCGTGGCTCTTCTGACTACAGTAGTTCAAAAACGTGAATCTCATCAAGTAGCCTATGTTGAGTGCATGAATTTTCTAAATCATTAGTGTCATTGCAAGCTGTAAATGCGGGAAATGCAGCGGGAAACAGAACATTCTTCTAATTTTGGGTTTTTTGGGAAACATTCTTTTTTTTTTAATTCATTTAATTTTTTAATTTAATTTAATTAATTCAGTAAAAATATTTGTTTGCTGATTGTGGCAAA
The DNA here is from genome assembly GCF_002204515.2 of Aedes aegypti. NCBI lineage: Eukaryota > Metazoa > Arthropoda > Insecta > Diptera > Culicidae > Aedes > Aedes aegypti. The sequence goes on from NC_035108.1 coordinate 256,983,493, forward strand.
ATAGATTACCGAATCTCAGTCATTTATGTAAACTACCGATTTTCGTCAATCTATAGATGCATAGATATAGATGCAATATATAGAATCATAGATGTATACATCTGTCAATATCGCTCATGTGTCAAACTTGAACGAGATTTCAGTTAAAAATAGGTTTTACTGATTGAATTCGTCATTTAAGTTTACCGAAATGAAATTCTGCTGACACACTTAGGGGTTTTGCTATTTTCAAGGCTTTTTGCCTACAGCAGAGATAGGCGTGAATTTCACTGGCTTCGCTGACTGTGATTTGCTTTGCTTGGCTACTGTAGAGTGAATTTCAAGATTTTTCCTAACCCTGGTAATTACTTGAGTCCTTCTAACATTTGTATATGAATTCCTCTTGAATAACTTTTATATGAATAAAATACTTGTGATGTTCCCTCTACTAATATTAGAAAAACTTAAGGTTTCATTTGAGATTCTTCCAAGATTTTCATATGAATTTTATTAAACACTTTTAGAAGTTCCTCGAAATTGCATTGGGGATTCCGAAAGGATACATTTTTAGAGTCCTATTTCTTATGAAAATTCATTCAAAAGCTTCAGTTCAATGTTTACATGAATTCTTCCAGGAATATTGATTGATTTTTTCCATAAGTTCCTTTTTTATTTTTTTTTTTTCAATTCCTGCAGGAGTTCTTTGTACAATTCTTACCCAGGAATTCTTTTAAGAGCTCCTCTTAGCATTTTCTCTAGTATTTTATTTTTATTTTTTTCATAATTTATTTGAACTCAATAGCCTCGGGCTTTTAGAACTCATTCATAGTTTTTTGTCTATTCAAGATACGTAGACTTTTCTGATAGGGTTTCCATATAATACTCTAGAAGTTTTTTTTATTTCTTACAGGAGCATCTCCTGAAATTTTTCCATGATTTGTCCGAAAATTAAAAAAAAAATTGTTGGAGTGTAATTTTTTCAATTTTTCTGATTTTTCAATACCTTATGTAAATGCTGAACAATTTTTATGTAAGGTACCGTGGGGCAAGTGGGTAATGGAATTCGCATAGTTGAGATTCTTCCAATTCTAGAGACTTTAAATTGAAACAAATGAGGTTGTGTATATTTTTTAGCTTGACTCCCACCATATATAAGCAGCATGCTAAAATTGATTTTTATGAAAATTTGACTAAAAAAAATACAGAAAAAGTTTTTGAAAAATGTCTCCTTACTTTTCACTTGCCTCAAAAGTGGGGCAAGTGAAAAGTTTACCGTTTTGAACAATAAATTCAAAAGCAAACAGTTATATTCACGATTTCTATTAGCTTTAACACTTGTTAAGGCTTCCCAATGAACAATAACATAAGTAACATGTAAACAAACAAAATGTTATTCTTATCACTTCAATTTTCTTCTGTTCGGTTATGTTAGTTGAAATGATTCGACATATAATGTTGTCGAATGTTAGTTCTTACATTATAGGACAGCAATTGCATTTCTGCTCTGTAGAATTTCCACCGCTCGTTATTTGTTTTTGAGAAAGTCGGATATGACGTCGGATAACTCTTCGGGAGAAATCAAACGGAATCCTTCAATAACGTATTTAGGGTCTTTTTTATGTGGATAGACCTATACCCCGTTTTTATGCTTTGAACTAGCTTTACATAGACATTCCTCGAGATTTCCGTGTGTTCTCTAATATTGCAACTTTTCAGTCAACGTCTTCCTTTTAATTGGCTGCCCGAAGTAGACATATTGATATTGTAATGTTTGGCAACATCTTTTAGAGAATTTCCATGATTTCTAATAGCTTTTAACGCTAGAGTATAGTGTTTCTTGAATTATCAGCACGTTATGTTTTTCTATGATAATTGCGAACCATGTTAACTTATGAGTACTTAAAGAGAAAACACAAATTCAATCTCTAATGATAAACTTTTAACTTGCCCCACCTGATAAGAAAATTGACGGTGTTTTAATTTAGTTATTTTTAGGTCTACGTCGAAGTAATTCTAAAACTTTTTTTATTGCAGTTTGAAACTGTCACAGAGGACAACTAAAAAGTGGTACAGGAAATTATTTTCCGCAACTTTTTTCCACTGAAAATATTAAAATAAGATTGTACGCCGCCAACTTGTTACGGAGTAACAGTTGACAAGTTAACAATTTTTCACTCTATCATGCAATAATGGCTGAAAAATCTCAGAAATCTCTTACTTATCGTAATGTTCTCAATGACCTCAAAGGTTTACGCATGAGTTTCAAACGTTAATTCACATATTCAGTAAAATATATCAATTGTTTTCACTTACCCCATTTAACCACTTGCCCCGCGGTACCTTATGCATAAGATCTTGTGTAAATCCTGCGAGAATTCATTCTATAAATTCTGTGATATGTGTACCTGGCATTCCATTTTTGGCGATGATCTAATTTTAATTTGGAGAATTTCTAGTCATTATCAAATATATCCAAAAATCCCACAGGGCTGGTAGTGATCAAATTTTGCCAAATTTTTGCAATGAAATTCCATGGTAATTTTAAGAATACTCTTAGGCGTACTCTGCTACACTAGTAAATTATACTAGATTTTTTTTTCCAGTAATTTCTAGAGTATCAAAACGAGACCATAGCATCAAACGAATAAGCATAAATGAAAAAAAGGAAGATATAAAAGTTCTTGTTGATATTTCTCAAACAATCCGACCAGACATTCCCTGAAGATATATTCAAGAGTTTTTTTTATGAATTCTTTTTGACATTACGATAACTATTACAGTATGCTTTTTGCATGATTTTCTCAGAAACTTAACATAAATTAACTTTTAGATATTTAAAAGATTTATTCAGGAGTTCATTTAGTGTTTTTCACAGAGCTCATAAGGAATTCCTTCCAAATACCTTAAGAATTAAGATCAATTTTCGGCCTAGTGATGATGTCCCTTGCTACAGAGCAAAGCCATGCCGAAGGTAACTGGTTTCTACTCCCGGAAGGTTCAGAATATTTTCGTAATGGTAATTTTTTGACTTTCCAGGGTATACTTTGGCAACTTTGGAAAAGAAAGCTCTTAGTTAAAAACTGTGGAAGTACGCTTGAAACACTGCTGAGAAGCAAGCTCTGTACCAATAGAGATGTAATGCCAAGAAGAAGAAGAACCTTCAAGAATTAAAATAATTAAGGATGATTCCAGAAATCTTATACAGGAATTTCTCCAGGAAGCCTTCCATGAACTATTGAAGAAATTTCTCAAGAAAGTACCAAGACCTTTAGGAGTTCATCCGTCGATTTCCTTAGGATTTATTTCATGACATTTTTGGAATAATTATTTTAATATCTCTCCAGAGTTTACTCCACGATTTATTAAAATTTCCTGCAAAATTTTCGTTATGGTTTTCTTTAAGGTTTCAATAAAGAATCTAAAAACACAGACAAACAGACGTAACACTCTTGATTATTTTCATCGCACAACAGAGCAGCGCCCAATTCTAATATTCGATAGTTGGCTGACGGGCCACTCGTGACGCTCGCATCGATTTTGTTCGCGTTTGACGTTTGCTCAATACCGCCACCTAGTTCGCGGTTGGCCAAATGAAGTATTTTTAGCATTGGGCGTAAATGTTCACGTGACTATGTTTTAAAATGCTAATTATTCTAGCTGTAACGTCTGTTTGTCTGTGCTTAAAATATCTTCAAGACTTACTACAGGGATTATTTTAAAGATTTCTTCAAACAATTCATCCAGGGATGTCTCTACCGAGTTGTCGAGGATTTTTTTCAGAAATCACTGAAGAGATTTATGAAACATCTCCAGGAGATATTTTCTAAGATAATTACTGTTGAAACATTTGTAGAAAGCCCTAATGAACTCCCGCAAAGACCTCCTGAAGAAATCCTGAATACCTGAGGAAGCCTTAAAAGATTGTATGATTAAATTGCAAAGGTAATTTTTGAAAATTATCAATCGAAATCTGGATTTAACATACCCAGCTGAATTGGCTTGTTTTTATTCTACGTTAAAGCCCAATTTACCGCTGAAAAGGAAACGCTCAAGGAATTTTTCGCTAATCCCTTGTAAAAATTTTCTACAGCAACTCCTGTATGACATGTTATTTATCTGCAACTGCGTATTGCGATCAGCAAAAGCGCTATCTTGGGCGATTTCCTGACGGAATTTCCAAAAAAATACTCTTCAGCAGCAAACAGGATTTAAAATTGAAGTAGAACCCAAAGTTTCAAATTGTTTCGCGTCCTGAAAGTATTTTTAAAATGCGTTTGAAATTAGTTACTTTTGAATATCCTCTCTGCAAATTTTACTTTGGGACGAGCTGTCGTTATGTGAATTGAAATGTTTTGAGTCTACAGATTGAAATCATCTTTAATAAATGAATCGTCTTTAACCCGTATATGACTGAGTGAAAGAAAAATAACTAAAACTCTCACCACTCAGCGAATAGTTAACGGAGTTCAATTATTTTTTGACAGTATACTTGTTCATATATCTAGTTTCTAAAAGTAATCAAAGGTTCTTGAGAAATGTTCCTGTGGCTAGAGTTATTCTGGTGGGTCACTATGTCATGTCGGTTGAATAGGGTACTGTGCTTCTGTGTGCCTGGAGATAGGCAAATTTCAAGTCACAGATTATTTCCGAAATCGGCTATAATGTGACCATTATATGTATCAAGGAATTTTAAGAAAAACGTATCAGTGTGAACCATTTGAGAAACGATTGAATTGGATAACCATGTGTCCTGCGTTTGTTTGATCCTTTAAATGACCAATAGTGTGGGACAAAATTTAGATTCTCGCTCCAGTCCACTTTTTGGAGTGCATTAAGGTCCCATGACAACTGTGCAAAATTTCAGCTCGATCGGTGAAATTATATTTTAGCGCCAGCCATTCAAAGTTTGTATGGGATTTACTATGGGAAAACTTACTTTTCATTTTCATTTTCATTTTGCAGCGTTTGGTGGGGCAATGAGAGCGCAAGTCAGTCCAAAGCCGGGGGAAGGGATAGGTAATGGCCGTAATAGTCTATGCGGACCACTTGAACACCATCGGAAATGATAGGAAGGGTTGGGGTAGGGTATAGGAAATTGGAGAAGACTTGACACAGTAATGCGATTAATGCTGCAAAATGTAAATGTGCTGAGAGCAATTTAATTTGAGTTTTGGAGTTTGGTTTGATTTATTAAAATTCCAAACAATTGTACAAGTAAGAAAGAATTAGCTCATCGCTTTATAGAGATTTATAACAATATGAGAGTGATGCTAAGAACTGCTGATGGCACGATGTGACGCTTTAGAAGCTTTTGCTAATGATTGAACATTACTAAAAAGAACGCAATTCAATCGATGGTGACAACTTTACAAACTTTGTCTGTTTTTATCATGTACAGATATAAAATTACAATTCAGTTCACTGATTGGCGGTGCTGATTTATATAAAAATATTTGATATTATTAAAATGAAATGTGTTACTTACTCATGATGTTTATACTTCCCTGACCAGAATTATTCTGATTTGAGCACCATTTTCGAAGCTATTCTATCCAGTTATACATTGACTGCTTACAATTCTGAAATTATTCTTATTGTGCATGCTCATGCATTATATTAGTAATGATCATAATCATGCAACAGATAAGAAGGTGAGAAAGAGAGAATATAGGAACAGTGATTAGTAATGAGTAATTATGTAGTTTTGTTAGAATAATAAACAATTAAACAGCAGTAATGAATAGCTTAAAAAATGACATTACAGCATAGCTGAGCCTTTCGGATCATAAGACCGATGTATAAAAATAATTTGTTTCGAAATTGTCCGCGTGGTCTTCTAGTGCCCCTATTAGATAAGAATCAATCATAGACATACATACCGAATGCTTGTCATGACCCTATGACCAACATTTGTATATGTATAGCCTTAGCTGATGTGGCTTTTCTAATAGGTAGTTCTTTCACTCATTGATTGTCTTCAAAACCTTGTCAAGTATAGAAGATTGATTTTATTTCGTTTATTACTACAGTATTAGGTATTATTTTATGTTTTTATCACTATTGATATTGTCAAGGCCAGAATTCCTAGTGAGTGAAGAATTTCATAGTACTAGAACACCATAGAAGATCACTAAACACTACCTAATCATGGAACGGCTTTTTGCTCTATTATTTTAAGTAGATGCTATTGATCTCCCTTTGCTCCTATCCGCAACCCGGTGCACGCGCCCTGTTGGTTTTCGAGAACCTCGTAGGAGATTACAAACCGTCAATGGCATTCCCAATTACTACCCCACATTGCACATTCAAGGGTCTGACTGTGCTCCTAACCCACCCTCAGTTTGTAATCTTCTCGCCAGTTTGAAATTATATTTTCCCGAAGTGAAAGTAATTTTGATGAGTGATAGCCGTACTATGCAGTAGTTTAACCAGAATCTTTAGGTCAGAAGACAAAATCTAAATTTTGTAATAAAAAGGTTGCCATTGCTTTGAAATTCACCAACATCTAATCAAAGCTACTAACAACAGCGATCAATTATCAAAACTCATCGCTCCCTGGAAAATATAATCCCAAGCCCAGGGTACTATGGGAAAACTTACTTTTGCAAAGAAAAATCGCCAGAGGTCGCACATTGACCTCTATAAAAATTCTGAATACAGTTCCCGTTAGGTATTTTTACGGGGAAGAATATTGCCGAGGACCGCTAAACAATTCGTCTGTTGTGAATAACTTTAATGAAACACTATTGACATTGCGACGTTGATTAACATGTAAAAGAATTACAATTATAACAAAATTGGGCAAATTTCCGAATAGTCTATGCATTATAACCTTTTTCACAAGCATCAGATTGCTTTGGAGTCGTCGACAATGTTGTTCATCGTAAAAATACCTATCGAGATCTGTGTTCAGAATTTTTATAGAGGACAATGGGCGACCTCTGACGATTTTTTCTTTGCAATAGTAAGTTTTTCCCATAGTAAATCCCATACAAACTTTGAACGGCTAAGCGCTAACTAATAGTTTCACCGATCGAGCTGGAATTTTGCACAGTTATTATGGGACCTAAATGCAATCCAAAAAGTGGACTGGAGCGAGAAGCTAAATTTTTCATATAACCGTGTCTCAGGCTTGACCATTTTCGGGTCTCCGCCTCAAATTTACGATAAAGTGACCAATATATATCTAAGCATCTGTGTCAAGCTTATGGGAACGCAATTTTGTGAACTATTATATTTTATCTCTACTTTTAGAGAATTGAAACGGTTCAATTAGTATCCAACAAATCTATAGTCGGTTTTCAGGGCGTTATGTCCGAGTGGCCACATCCAGTAACTTGGCATGTCCTAAAAAATCGTCTTTTTTATCCGACTTGACCCAGTGACTCACCGGAATAACTCCGGCCACAGGAATATTTTCGAGTTCCTCTAGCCACTTTTATATATAGTTATGTGTGCCAGTACACTGACAAAAATCATTTGAATCCATTAAGTATTCACTGAGCGTAGAGGACCTAACATTTTTTTCTTTCACTCAGGCCTATACGGATTAACAGTTTATAAATATTATTCAAAAACATTGTAAGAATGCAGCGCCACACCTAAAAACTGATTTCGAAAGTTCAGTCGCGTCGCGAGTCCCACTGGCGCGATCCAGTTTGCGGCGGCTCGATAATATTAAAATCTAGATATTGAAGCGCAATAAAATTGTGTTATACTTAGAATAATTTGTTCTACCGATCGAGATACAATAGACGTTAACTTTTTCATTGTTAAACAACTCAATTGTCCAACTGAATATTCAGCTTTTTAATTTTTAATTGTCCAAAGGAACTCCTTGAAAAACATCGAATGGAATCCATGAAGAATTATCGAAAAAATTGCTAGAACAATTGCTGTATTATTTACCGCATGAGGTATTCTTGGTACAATGTATTGAGTAATTCCTGGAAGAGTTCCTAAAAAGTGGGACAAATAACTATCAACTAAGGAACTTCTTGAAGAATTATTTTATAATTATACAGTTTTGGTACTTTTCAGCAAGAATTTCTGGAAACTTTCACAGAAATCGCAGTAAAAATATCTGGAAAAATAACTAGAGGATGATTACTACAAAAATGTTTACAAATAATTCCTAAAGATTTCTAAAGGTTGTACAGTTGCGTTGGGATGTTGAAGAATTTCACGGAGTAGGGCATACATTACCTATGGGTTTCCACACTATATGCGAATGCAGAAATTAGTCAATCTGAAGAACAGGCTCTGTCCCAATGTCAGAAAAAAGAAGCCTTATGTAATTTTCATCAATGTTTCAAGAATAATATCAGTGATAACATAGTCCTAAAAACCATCAAACATTTCCAGCATTACTTAGCTTTATATACTTAGTAGATGTATTTTTTTTTATAAAACTTTCATCGTTCTTAAATAGTTCAAACACTATATATAACTCTTTTTATTTCTTCATATATCTAACATTTTTGGAATTCATTCATTTTGTAGCCAATAACTTCTATCAACTGTAAAATATTCGTAGATGATCTAAACATTTACCGAAAAATTCACGAAATTCGCTTGAACATTTGTAAAAAAATCTGCAATATTTATCAAAAATATCTTACAATGTTTGAATATAAACTTGTTCTTCTGACTATACTGCCCATAATCGCATAACAGTCCCATGTCGATTTTTGACCGATTTGCGTTTTTTACATAAATCAACACAACATCGTCAGAAGATCGATAAAAACTGCTAAAAAAGTAGCCTTTGTTCCTAATTTGTACAAAAACGAATCCCACTTGTGTTGTCCCATCTTGAAAGTATTCGCATAACAGTCACATCAAAGTCCGTATAGTGGTCGGGCTCAGAATGGGTACCACTTCTAGTACTACATGCAGTCTCTCGGTACTACTAGTTATTAACTTTATGTGTAACGAAGTAAAGGGAAATCAATTATACAGTGAATCCTCCATGTGTCGATGTTCTATGTCTTAATATTGACTCATGGAACCATACTTAAACAAAATTTCATGGTAACTACGATGATTCGCTCAAACAGCATCCCAAAGCATTTCTGTTCCATGACTCGATGTTTCCATGAGTCTATGGTCCCTTCATATATTGACTCATGGAGGTTTGACTGTATTTAATACACACTTGCTTACGGTACTGTAAATGTCATGTAGTAACGTTGTTTCGAAAATATTTTTAAATTAGTGGAAATCACACATAATTATGTATTTTCAATTACGATGCATTACAGATTTCCATTTTAGATAAGACTTATACAAATATTAATCTTCTTTTATGTCCGTACTTAACCATTTGGGTGGTACGAGGGGAATAAAAATAAATTAAGAACAAAAAAAAAGTTTATTCTACATTTTGCATTAAAATTTTGTAATGTTATTGCTACATTAGCTAGATTCGTCCTGAACCAGGTTGTTCTGGAACATCTCGAATCATTTCCATCGGATTCCATTTCCGTATTATCCAAAAGATGATCATCTGGGTCTCTCATGACTGGGACTCATGACTGTAAGCGTATTCCACATCATGATGTGTGTTTTGAGAAAATATTGAATACTATGTTTTTTTATCTGGTGATTCAACCATGGACATACAGTATACTCTCCGTAACTCGCTATTCCGTATCTCGATAAAGAGCTATAGAACGTGTAGTAAATGTGGGTTTTCATGGATACCTCGATGGTCCCTTTAACCAAAGTTACCCTGATTTTGTGTTCTTTAACACAATATTTCCCTAATTCGATAGTCGCTTTAACATCGAGTTACGGAGAGTTGACTGTACTATGATAACTATTGACATAACTATTTTTTTTTTACGGCCAAAGAACATAAATAGCAAATGAAACAACCAGTGCTTTAATAACAATGAGTGTTTTAGTAGCTGTCGAACGAGCCGATGAACATCATGGGACTGATATGCAAATACATTGGTACCTATATTATATTGTATATAATTGCATAACAGTCTCGCTACGATTTTTCTACATTTTAAGGCAAATTTTCAACTTAAATTCAAAAGAAATTTATTAGGTTTGTTCGTGTACTCAACAAACAGTGATATGTAGAAATTTAACACATTTCAGGCCAAATAGAGACTCAAAATGGAACGAAATTGTTTCCACATTTCAATCGTCTTTTTCTCAGTTTGTCGTTTTGCAACATGGGACTGTTGTGCAAAGAGGGGCAGTATACTACTTACAAAAAAATATATATACTTGTTCTTCTAACAATGTTTGAATGTTCACTATGATGTATTCGTTTCTCTCAAAAAAAAATCATGAACATTTACAAGATATGATAAAAACTCCCATAATAAAATTCCTAATATTTTAAGACAATCAGTTTAATTTCTCCTGTAAATTAGCAACGTTTAAAGTACTACAAAAAAATGTCAATTATCCTTATAAACCATTAGTCTGTTTCAGTAATTCCTATGAACTTAATATTTGTCCCAGTAACTCTACAAACGTCCAACAAACAAAAATAGTTTCAAAATTGATTTGCTGATAAAAGGAATCGCTTAAGAAATTTCTCACCGATTCCTAGCAGAAATTTTCTACAGCAACTCCCGTTTGAACTAACATTTATTTTCAATACACACATTCAGAATTTTTTCAAAAAACTAAAGAAATTTATATCCGACTATTTTTTTTTATTAAAAAATCAGTGACCATTCGTTCAAAGCAATTTCGTTAAACGCTTTATAATTTCAAATCCGTTGATTTCGACATGTTGCAATTAAAAAGCTCAAAAGCTTATTAAACTGTCATTTTTTTTGTTAAACTTAACTATCAAGAGCACTAACCAAAACTATCATTTTAGACACCCACTCACTCCTCGTTACGATTTTAAATTTAAATTTTAAAACCTCGAAACTAATGGTTACCAACAAGGCATCATTGACTAATCTTTTTGAAACCCCCCGCCTTCTTCAACAATCTGACAATATTCGTATAAATCGTCCGCTTTGATGATTTCCTGCATTTACAAAGACTCTCAGGAAACACTCAATTTATTTGAATACTTTTTCTCTCTCTTCAGTAGAGGAATTTAGAACAGAAATGTTCTGGAATTCCACTGAAAAATATCAGTCGACACCTAGTGTTGGACAATACATTTGCAACTTTTTCGATTTTCCATACAAAATCTTTGGAGCTTTAGATCTTAGTTGTTTGTAGACCGATTTGTATGAAAATTCGATTGCACGTCAGGCATAACTTGAATTTCGTCATACATTTATTGCAGTTCAAAAGCAATAACGATTTGACCAAATCGAATTTTTTGACAAATTTTAAAAATTGATGGAACTTAAAAAGTGGACGGAATAACTCCATGGTACCTTCAGCAAAGTTGTAGATTTGGACAAGATGAACAAGTTTGCTTAAGGCAGTTTTTGTGTAGCGCTTTTCTGTTTTCAGAAAAATTCCTTAGTTTTTCATCAAAAATTTAACTTTATTTGATCCGTTATTATATGTTGTTATGTCTGATTTGCTGTGAAAAGTTCATTCAAATCGGTCAATAAATAACTGAGATCTGGCCTACCAAGGTTGACCATTTTGTATGAAGAATAAAAAAAGTAGCAAATGTTTTGTCCAATACTGCATATCTGGTAGAATTTTCGGAATTATGTATTTTCTTTGACCTGTAGGCGAATTCCGGCGCGTATATTCTTCGAAGAAAAGAAAAAAAATCTTGCTGGTAATTTATGGATGAAAATTCGCCGGAATCAAGAGTTTTGTAACTAACAGGCTGAATGATTGAATAAAATTTCAAACTTCTTAGATGAATTTCAAAAGAACACCTTAAGAACTTAGAAAAGTATTCCTTAAAAGACCTTAAGAAGTATTCTCTAGAAGTAGTAGACATTACAGTGGAGTTACATGATAAGTTCCAGCTATTTGGATATGGACATTTCCCAGATCCCTGAGAAGATAACTCAGGGAATTTGGGAATGCCGCACAACCAACGACCCACCTAAACCCTCCCACGCATTGTAGTGGTGTACATAATGCATAAACTCTTGGCATCAGACCCTTTCCTCCCCGGAACCTATTTACGGTATTGATTCGGGGAGGAGCCAGTACATATATCACTTTAACACATCCTAGCCGGGGCCTTCCTTAGACGAGTGGTTAGAGTCCACGGCTACAGAGCAAAGCCATGCTGAAGGTGTCGGGGTTCGATTAACGGTCGGTCATGGATCTTTTCGTAACGGAAATTTCGCTGACTTCCCTGGGCATAGACAATCATCGTACTTACCACAGGATATATGAATACGAAAATGGCAACTTTGGCGAGAAAAGCTCTTAATTAATAACTGCGGAACTGCTCATAAGATCACTAAGCAGAGAAGCAGGCTCAGTCCCAGTGAGGACGTAATGCCAAAAAGAGAAAAAAACATTCTAGCCGTCTTAAACATGGTTACAGAAAACTAGCCTCGGCAGGGCTAATCCTCTGGCATAGGCACTGCCATTCCAGCATAATGTGAGTGATTGTACTAGATTACCATTGATTTTCACCTACTTACCTGTATCGTTATCGTTGGTTGGCTGTATCAGGGATTCACCGGATCGGGCATTCATGGATGTATTTTGGTTACATTCTCCAGCTCATCCAGGTGCACAACAAAAATCCGTAGGCTTCTCTGCCATCCTCCTTCCATGGGGAAACATCCCCACTTTCCCCCAATACCTACGTTCGGACTTGTATTCCAAATCTGTTCCTTCCATCCTGGATGTGAGTGGCACCGGAACACGATCCTTCTGCTTCCGAACAAGGAAGGTGATGGATCCGGAGGGAGTATCCGAATTTACAGCTACTGCGACCGAGATGAGCCGTACCTGTTGAAATTGAAACAAAATATTATTATTTTAAAGAGTTTTAAAGAGATTTTTCAATAAAACTTACCAAAAGCCGCAACGAAATTCAAAACAACACGTACTGCAACGATTGCCGCATCGACCGCCATGATGCGCAAAACAAACTTTGGCAGTGTTGCGAGACTTATGTCGAATTCGTTTTTGAACCCAGGTTGGAACTGGCGCAACCAAGGGTGGAGGGCGGCTGTCAACTGGGAGTAAAATTGAAAAGCCGCCAACCTAAGTCCAGAACCAGTTTTAAGGCTTAACGCGGAAAAGTGAAAATCATTCTTCGCATAATTACAGGTAATCAATGCGCTTGAAATAAAATGTTTGCCAGCAGTTATTTGCTACGTGCTACTGCAGTGCGCTGTTGGTAATTTAATCAGAAAATTCTGCTAAATTCCCAAAAAAGATGTTTGCGAGAAAATTGATTACGCCGTCACCATTGTTTGGTCGTTATTTTGTATGGTTGTTTACATTTTAGAACCAGCGACACGTCGGGGTAGCAATAAAGAGCCGCCAGTTCCACCCTTGGGCGCAACCCGTTCTGAATCACAGTTCCAACCCCAACCCGATTCAGGTTCGACCGAACTACAATTTGCTTGACGTTTGTTTGTTTATGTGTTGATCACCGACCCAGTTCCTAAAAACGAAAACGACATTACTATCGCATCAATTAGAGATGCAAAATAACATTCGAATCTGTGTAATATGACAACGTTCATCGGAATGACTTGGTTGCAGCAGTTTCTGTGTAATATTTCTATATTTTAGATGTGAATATTACACAAGAACCATGTAATGAGAAATGATAATCTTGTTTCCGTGTAATTTCAGGGCGATGTAATATAACATCAAAAATATGCTATTATGCATCTGATTTTTGCTGTTACATCGGATTTTTATTACATCGATTGAATTACGTCGATGCAAATTACATATTTTTTTGCTGTGTAGTATAGACATTTTCACGGGATGTTTACAGATCATTTGTTTTCGAGGTTTTTGACCGTGTTCCTCTGTGGTAATGACCACATAGTACACGCAGTTGTAAACAAAAGCACTCAGAAACGTCAAATGAAAATATCTGTAAAAACAAAACTGGAAAAGAGAGAAAGAGAGACACTGCGAGAGCGTGCACGGCACTGGAAGCAATCGCCGGGTTTGAGATTGCTACTTAAAGACTCGAACGACATTCTGTTAACAATTGTTCTGGCACGAGGACGTGTTCAGTAGTTTTTCGCGAGGAAATGGCTGACTCCCGTTCCGACACTTACCTTTTCCATTGTAATTCTGCAGCAAACATTTGTGTTTTGGATTTCATATTGCGTTCACTACACTTCCACTAAACAAATCTTTCATTCACTTCCCTTAAAGGAACACATTTCAAACGGGAATCAAATATTTATAAAGTTTTATCAACCGCAACACTCAAAACTATTATGGCGGTGGTTTTCACTTGCTGCGAATCAACGCCGCCACCGCACACTGAGACATACCTGTGTTTATAGTCTAAAATATCCAACTTTTTTCCTGTTGTATTAATTTTCAGTGCGGATAGATTGGGCAAAGCATAGAAACTTGAAATTCATACGTTGTTTGTTTTTCGATTCTCTCAAATTACAAAAACCATCTCTACGAAGCATAAAATCATACCAAGAGTTTATCAACCACCCAAACCCAGGACCACCCAAAATAATTGAAAAGCTCCACAGTGCGATGCGTCGGGATGCGTCGGGACGCGTCTATCGTGTGTGCACAATCATCGCGATCGTTGAGCGCAGTGATGTCAGAGTTGCTATCTGTAAAATCATAGCATTTAATGTGAATTGATCACAAAAATCACTAAAATGTTATTAAATCAGTGATCTTGTGATGAGAAACTATTTGCGAAATGATAACTTTTTATGATATGCAGCAAATGTTCCGAAAACAAGCATATAACAATTGCTAGAAAAATCTGTCACCAATCACCTGGCAACACCGTCATCCCTTGCAAACATAAACCGTACCGATGCATAACAAAAATATGCGATAAATCCAATTAAAAACAGAGAAATTTCGTTGCCCTTCATTAAATTGTAATGTTTTCTTTTGATATGTACGATTGAAGAGTTGATTTTGATTTCCAATACTCGTCAATCTACTAAATTTCCCATGTGTTTACATAAAAATATGCTTAACACAAATGTTATATATTTTTGCTCTCTGAGATAGCTCTAGTTTCATTGAAAATAAGTACTTTAATTGGAACAAACTCACCAAATTCGAGCTAAGCAAATGACTTATGTCCTACTATGGGCTAAAAATCGTTACCAAATAAAAATGCAAAACTAATTCACCTTAAGGTGAAGATGCATCGAATCCATACATCGAATTTTCAAGAGCACAAATCTAAAGAACCAGACAGCCGGTTGGGTGGTTTTCTAGAATTGTGCTCTTGAAAATTCGAGGTTTGGCCTCGATGCATCTTCACCTCAAAACATCGATATGGTAGTCCTAAGTAAAACCGACCTTACATAAAAAATGCTTTTGTTTCATGCAATGGAAGTTTGACTGATAATTTGAAAAAATTTCAAAAAGAGACTTTTGTTTCACTTTGCACTATGTGCTTCTCATATACCATATTAAACCTAAAATATACATGTGACTGATTTGAATTGTAAGGATCCGTCCGGAGAAGCAGTGCTTTTCAAAATTGGAATATACCATGTATGTGATACTCATCGTTGAACAACTAACCTACTGAATTTTGTTTGATTATGCGGCCAAAATATTAGCTCACTGGCTCATATGTAATTGGAGTCAGTAGTATCATCGATGGCATTAATTTTACTTAATAATTCTCACAATGATGATAGATGCAACCAAGCATCAAATAGCATCTGGGTCTTCCATAGAGTAGGTATATTCATCTTCCATCGTCATAACCCATGATGTTCAGCTCAGCATAGTACACTCAGTGGCGACCAATTTCCATCACAATTTCAAGTGAATCGAGCCGTGATCGTGTTTGGAGTGTTTTTTTCTGCACATGTGCCGCGGCAAGACCCCGCAGTAGGTAATTGTGACGCAATGCATTTCCTCTCATCATCGGTTTATTAATCCGCGTCTATTGAATGCGACGCGATGGTGGTCCTCTTCTGTTCGTTTGCATCTCCATTCAATAATGTAACTTGAGTCTGTAAGCAGTCCCCCATATTTCGGCTGAGTGCTGAGGTAAGCTCCTCATACAATAGGCTTGAGCCAAGATGAGGCTTACAAGTGGATGACGACGTAAGTGAATTTGTTCTGTTCACATGTGTGTTCAACTGTAGAAATAAGGCGCACTTGCACTTGTATACACCACGAATATCTCGCTTCATTCATTATTCGAGAAAACAAAGAACTCGCGATCATTCGGAGGAATCTACCGAAATTGAAATCAATACCAGCCGAGCAGAATGAGGGTGTTGCGATCGGTTGTTTCTTGAGCGATTACATCATGGGCGGTTTATTTATTGGACTTGTTTTGGGACTCGTGTGTTAACACAGTAATGATAGGTGGGTCTGTCTTATTGGAGATTCTTTTCAAGCTTTACAGTGGTTACCAAACCTTCTATCATTAGTTGGAGTTAAATGAACCAACCAAAGCTGATAAGCTAGTTTCAGTGAGTTTTCCTAAATAGTCGCGTTTGTGCCCGTGCACGGAGAAAACGGAAAACCCATATTTGAGTATTTTTAAACTTATTTTTGACAACTACCGTCGGACGGGGCTACTTTTGATTCCAGGGGCTACTTTGGACACTCACCTTTTGCATTTATTAGCAGCGTAAATATTAATCTGAGCAATTTTATGTCTCCAGCACTTTTATTAACCAATGTATGCTCTACTACTAGGCATGATTTTTTCTTGGAACAACATCAACAATAACAGGATAAACAAGAAAACATTTCAGAAAAGCTCGAATAAATATTCACAAGGTATAAAACATTGGCTATACAAACATTGTTTAAATTTTATCCATGTCGTGGAAACTTATTGGGAGCATCACAAAACTATCGAATCGTCATGTTTCATCAAAATCTTGTAATTTGTTTTGCTCAAAATTGTTGTTTTATTAAAACAATTGATTAAAGGTCTTATTTTTGCGACTTTTATTTTATTATAATGTTTTGGTTTGTGTATTTTACAACATGAAAAAAATAAAATAAATGTTTGTTAAAGTGAATAGACATAAAACACACATATTTTTTTTTTTTTAAGCTTTAAACCAAATGGTTCATTCGCTTTTATTTAGGATTTTTTTATAGTTGCAGGTTACATTTCTTGACAAAATTTAACAATTTCGTTTCTTCATCTTCGTTATTGCTTAGTACAATCTGAATGTTACTACATAGTCGTAGTTCTTCCCTAATAGCATCGTATTTCATACAGTTCAGTAAGATATGTTCTACAGAAAGTTCAGTGTTACATATTTCGCAGTTGTTTGATAACGTTCGGTCGAACAGGTGCTGCTTGGTCATCCGAGTATGACCAATTCGGAGTCTCGTTAGTAGGGTAGAAGCACTAGATTTCGCCCCCCTAAACCATGTAATCGCAGGAATAATAAATTTCTGACTCTATTAATCAATATCAAATAATGTTATTGGGTTTATTCAACTATTCATCTATTATTTTAGGATGATCAAGCTGCAAAGTTATCCAAAACAAAGTTTTACTATTGAAAAAAGTATAATTTTTGGATTGATGGTGTGCTTTAATTTTCGTCCCCCCAAATTCAATCTTCGCCCCACCCATGCTCTAATCTTCGCCCCCATTAATTGAAGTACAGGTTTTCGATAGTTTAATCAAGTACTTATTATCTTCTCACTTTTCATCTTCACTGGTACTTATCCTGCCTATTTCCACTATGTCTTTTTCTTTTTGGCATTACGTCCACACTAGGACAGAGCCTGATTCTCAGCTTAATTTTCAAAGAGTACTTAGTTCATAACTAAATGGTTTCTTTACATAAGTTGCCATTTCTACAGTCGTACCGTGTGGCAGGCACGATGACACTTCATGGACAAGGAACTCAAATAAAAATTCCATTACAAAAATATCCTGAACCGATAGAGCCTGAGCCAGCTTAATTTTCAAAGAGTACTTAGTTCATAACTAAATGGTTTCTTTACATAAGGTGCCATTTCTACAGTCGTACCGTGTGGCAGGCACGATGACACTTCATGGACAAGGAACTCAAATAAAAATTCCATTACAAAAATATCCTGAACCGATAGGTAATCGAACTCAGACACCTTCAGCATGGATTTGCTTTGTAGCCGCCTACTAACGAAGGCTATGGAAGGTCCTGATTTCCACTGTGTATTGTTTTTATTTATTGCAAAGTAATTATTTATGCTCTTGTAGCA
This sequence comes from Aedes aegypti, assembly GCF_002204515.2. NCBI lineage: Eukaryota > Metazoa > Arthropoda > Insecta > Diptera > Culicidae > Aedes > Aedes aegypti. Next base: position 257,001,757 of record NC_035108.1, read on the forward strand.
TTTATGTGATATATGCAGGGTTCTGAATTTTCGTATCAATGATGCGAAATCTACGATTTTTCTCACGTAAGGAGAGTGCTTTTTTCGCTTCCTCACGTGAACATCTTTTATCGCTCACACTAATTTCCCCTGGAGCTACGATGGTGGATAACCGAAAACCACTCCACTCCGGGGATAATTTATTTTTCACTTCATCATATTTTCGCTCACCAACTGCTCCCGAGAATTATCACTATGTGGATAAACAAAAACTAGTGCCGGCGACGGGATTCGAACCTAGTACATTGCTAAAAACAACCGCGATGCGTGCACGCTAACCATGCTACCACCCCAACTTGACGAAAGGAGTGGTTAATTTGGTGCATAAAAGCAACTGCTGCTTGTGGCGATGGATACAGGAAAAGTTCTCCATGGATCGGAGAAAGAGGAAACAAACTTCTCACAGCTGTGCAATTATCTGTTTTCGCTTTGTTTTGTGGACGGATAAAATCGCAAGGCAGCTAATCGCTGAAAATTGCTGTGAGGGATAGATCCATTATCGTGAGAGTGAGTGAGAATTCGGAAGCCTGGATATATGTTATTATTCCCAGGAAGTCGAGAAATTTCCCAACATGAAATAATCCAATGTCAGAATATCGGAATCAACCCCGATATGTCATACATTAAAGTTCTCCAATATTTTTTAAATAATTATATCAAGTACCGTTATTTCGGGAGAAATTTATCATATTCAGCGTTTTCAATAATGTTAGCAGTGCCAAAAACTGAATGCGGAAAAAAAGTACTGCGGTAAACCCATTAACTCATGTAGTGGTAAAAATAATATTTAATATTAAAAATCGGTTGATCATATTTCGTTTCTATTCCATTCTTGCTGAATATGGTGGGTTATTTGATTGACAATAATAAGTTCAATTTGTTCTTCGTCACAGACTATCAGTATAATGATGAGCAACAAATATCATACACTGAAATGAATTTTATTGTAGAAACTACTGAATGCATGGTAAAACTAAGAACTACACCAACAATTTTCAAGACTACATAAATCTGTTAACTTTTTTGAAGTGTAGTCAACATCAATACACAAGAAAATTTATTTATTTAACCAGAATTGCAATATTTATGACTAGAAATAAACTTGATTTGAACCACACTGTGCTGTACGGTAGGTGTCACGGATTTAAATGCTTTGTAGTTAATGCTACTATGGAAATGGTCACATTTACTGCACAGGATTTTTACCAGATTATGGTAAACTAAACAGATTTTAGTAGTCGGTTGAAAAACGTTGATGAAGTTCTTAATCCCACCTAATTCTAGTGGTAACGTCCGCGTCTACAAAGTAAAGCCATGCTGAAGGTGTCTGAGTTCAATTCCTGGTCGGTCGAAGATCTATTCTTAACGGGAATAATATTGACTTCGTTAGGCATAAAGTGTTTTTGTGCTTACCACAGAATAAAAGGATACGAAAATGGCAGCTTATGCAAAGAAACCTCTCAGCTTATAACTGTGCAAGTGCTCATATGAATACTGCTGAGAATAAATAGCTAAGAACAGGCTCTGTCCCAGTGAAACGTAATACGAAGAAGAAGGAACTATTCGGTACATTTAGAAAATCCTTTAAACTTCCTGTAACCTCCTGTAAACAGTTAATAAATCAATGAGTTTGTTTTGTTTTTCGAACAATTTCGAGGAGGGGCGAAAATTAATGCACGCACCACTGAAAGAACGTTACAGGTAGTTTCGCCAGGGGCGAAGATTAGAATCGTACAAAAACGTGCTTTAGTTTTCGCCACCCTGAAAAAATAGTTTAAAACTGGTTATAATTGCTGGAATAGTTGAAAAAATCTATTCGTGTCTCTTGCTGATGCATGTCTTATCAGAACTATTCATTTTTTAAAGATGAAATAGTTATCTTAATATGTTTTCCTTGCCTTTTAAAATAGACGCTTTTCTCAATGAACGCAAAAAATAGCGTATCATTTTTTCCACATTTTTATATGTGATTATTTGGCGGTTTAGAAGATTACTTTAATTAGTAACATTTGGAAACTAAGTATATTTTATTCCAATCTTTTATATAAGTTAAAAAGTAAAACATTTTTATTTTATTACAATCTAGAACAAGCTAATGTTCTACCAGGGGGGCGAAAACTAGGGAGGGGGCGAAGATTAATACATCTACCCTATACGTTGCTCTCGTCGGATTAGATGGACAAATTGATGTGAAGATTTGCGAAAAAGTTACACGTCTTCTCAGTGAGAATCGAACTCACGACTCCCCGATCTCGCAAATCTTCACATCAATTTGTCCATCTAATCCAATTGCAAATTATATGTAATGTTTAGCTTTTCGGTAGTTGTTAAACTTCCACTCGGCTGGTTGGCCGTAAACCACGATTCATAATTAAAACAAGTACTTATTTTTGAGTTATTTTTCTCTCTCTATTTCATTCGCTCCTTCTATTGTTGTCATAGAGCGAAGAGCAAAACAACCCAAAAACCGAACCTTTGTGCGTTACCTCAAATTTGAGTAAGTGGCATTGTACTGGAAGTTGAGTTATTTGATCTGCCGGTTGAGTGAAAAAAAAAACATAGCCAATAGGTATTTTTTTGCAGGGCAGCAAATGAAAACAACTTCTACCCCATCAACTCAACATTAGATTAACGCACGAACCCCACGATTTGAGTGGAATGAACTCACTTTTGAGTACTTCATTTTCTCCGTGTGGGTGTTGGGAAAAAAACTTAGAAACAGGCTCTGTCCCAGTGGGGACGTAATGCGAAGAAGAAGAAACATAAGAGGAAGAAGAATGTAAGCCTTATAATCTGTGAGGCAGTTATGTGTAGAACAGTCGCAAACTTTTAATTAGTCTATCAGTTCAGCTTGATTGAGATACTCTGTATTAGCACACATTGTATTTGTCCTCGAAAACAATCCATTCAATGAAGTTAGCATACATCAATTTAAATCTCATTAGACCAGCCAAACACCGCATCCCTTTTTCGAGTCAGACCTCAGCAGCTTCGGCTATAATGAAAATTGATTGTTTCCTTCGCTATTCAGAATCAACATGATTGGCATACGATTGAGGCTTTGTATTGACCTGTCCGAGGTTCGAGGTATAAAATCGGAATTTACACCACACAGAACGTCGGTACCAACCTAATGCAACTCGGAACCAGCTATGGAACCAGTATGGAAGTGCCGTATGAATGCAGTGTTCATACTAAGATGGAAACTTATAGGGCGTGAAATGAAGTAAAAGAAATTGAAAGCAACAGATCGGGCAAACCGTTGTTGCTGTGTAGAACATAAATTAGGTGGTTTGACACGCCTCGTTACGATCAGAGCTGCTCTAGATCTAGGTCAGACAGCAAAGTATTTTGTTCCGATTCCGTGATTGAAAGAGGGGAGGGGATGTGGGAATACAAACTAGAATTCTGAAATGATTGTCCATGGACGGATTAGCGCGAATGTATCAGCTAAGATCTAGGCCATTTCAACAATATTTTTGCTACTAACAATTCCAACTTATGATTCTGTCGTCGAGGGTGAGTATGGGTCAAAATCACGTAAGTCCAAATCCAAAAGTCGAATAACTTTCGTAAATTGTTTTGAAATATTCTTTTTTGCAATTTCTCATCGTAATAGGCTGTTTTTCATCACGCCAATCTGTCATTAAACGGCCTGTTTTCCTGCACTGAAGTATGCAGTGTGGGAATAATCATTACGCAACTGAAACCAGTGCTGTAATGATTCATTATGCAACGCTTTCTCATTCTTCAACTGCTTTGAGTAACAATTTTTTTTCAGAAATTGTAAAATAATGGTGAATGCTTTCCGATATCATTTCTGATACCCTTAAGTGGTTTTCTACGAAATTGCAAAAAATGTTGTATGTAACTCGTTGCAGAATTCGATTTTTACAGCACTCGTAGTAATTATTCTACGAGGCTTCCGTTAACTACTATTTTGCAATTTCTAATCGTATTAGGCTGCTTTTCATCACGCCAATCTGTCATGAAACGGCCTTCTTTCCTGCACTGAATAATGTAGTACGGGAATAGGCATTACGCAACTGAAACCAGTGGTGTAATGATTTTTTACGCAACGATTTCTCATTACGCAACTGTTTTGAGTTGCGTAATGAATCAATACCCAACATTTTTTCAGAAATTGGATAAATGATGGTGAATGCATTCCGATGTGTTTTCTGATGCCCTCAAGTGGTCTACTACGAAATTGCAAAAAAAATGTTGTACGCAACTCGTTGCAGAACTCGATTTTTACAGCACTCGTCGTGATTATTCAACTCGGCAAGCCTCGTTGGATGAATGTGGGACTCGTTCTGTAAAAATCATCATACTACTTGTTGCGTAAACTACTATTTTCAATTCCGTTGCTTATTAGCCTACTTTTCACCAATAAAATGGACAACATAACGGCCTACTTTTACTAACAGTGCTGAAAAGTGATACTTTTCAGCACTGTTTTTATGTAACACTTAACACAGTAACACTGTTCAGTACTATTTTGAGAACTGTCAATGAGAAATGTCAAATATCTAAATGTGTTTCAAAGCCATTCATTTAATTGATTTGTATCTTTCAATGACTAGCATCTTGTTCTACATCCATTGGACAATCCGAATACAACTCGTGTAAGCGATTATGAATAGGAACAAGAAAAATTTGATACCTGGAAAATCCAGAGCTACTGATCTCTAAAATTTCAATAGAAATATTAGTAGTAGAACGCTAGTGGCGCTGTTCTCACCAAACTGATTTTAATTATTATTATCTTAAATTATGGTTTTTCATTGTTTGTTCAATGCCATGTCGTTGTTTTGGTATTTATAATTAATTTAAAACTTTTCACGCTGTCAGTTCGTGGCAAACTAGAACACGAACAGCTGCGACATTAGCATTCTTAAGTTAATGCTTCTACTAAAATTTCCCACCAAAATTATCATAGTCACCGATGACTTTGAAGCTGATTATTGCTGTTTATTTTGTAGCCAATGTCACCGTGTATTTTATGATTTCGACGGATTTGGTTGAATCCATCGGTTTTCATATGAACCTTATTGGAAAATACTAGGCCATGCAAATGTCGCCGCTTCAGTACTCGTGAATGAACTGCATCACTACGCACTGCATTTCATATGCTGTTAAATGTAGCTTAATTAAAATTTTAGTTGTTGTGGATAGAAATTCTGTTCATGGAGGGCAGCGTTGAGAATCGTTTTTAATAGGCATTAGTGACAATCCCCAATGTAAAGTGGGGTTTCGAACTGAATTGATCTCGAAAGTGGTTAATCCAAAGAAATAGAGGTCCGTAATTTACGAGATCCAAGTATCTACAAACCATTCGTCTCCATCATAAGTTTTAATTTTGCAGAATTTCGGAGAAAATGCTGTTTAAAAATGTTGGTCTAACAGCTTTCTACACTTCACCATCTGTTTTGCTGTAGACTGTCAACGACTCGTATCATGCTTAAAACCAGGGTTGGGAAAAATCTGAAATTCACTCTACAGTAGTCAAACAAAGCCAATCACAGTCAGCAAAGCCAGTGAAACTCACGCCCATCGCTGCTGTAGTCAAAAAGCCTTGAAAATTGCAAAACACCCGTTGCTAAGGGCAACCCAAAATTACTGTAGAAAAATGTTTTATTTCCCGCTGCATTTCCCGCATTTAGAGCCTTCAATGACACTACTGATTTAGAGAAATTCATGTACCCAATATAGGTTACTTGATGAGATTCACGATTTTAAAGTACTGTAGTAAGAGAGCCACGTGATTTTCGCGAAATTCAAGCCTACTACTATTACCATTCCCAGCACTGCTTAAAACTGCAATGCTTACTGTGGTTGACTTCCTCTGTGCGGGGATTACTCGCTGCGCAAAATTTTTAATTTTCCCCGCAATATAAAATTGCATGAATATCTTACCGGGCCTGTCCTCGAATACCTTTTGAGCCTAGATCACTTCTATGCTTATATCAATCCAGCTTTTTACGCTAGCTATAAAACTGATGAGGGTGATTCGACTTTGACATGTTTTGCCCACAGATTTTATAGTATGATCCAAGCAAGCTGTTCTTTGAAATTGTTTATTGGAGTGTCAAAACTTTTCACTATTTGTTTTGCAGCTGGGCATCATCAAGTTCGGAAATCAATTCTAAAATATTTATCGCTTTCTTTCTATAAACTTATTTCTTTTACACTATTTTAGGCATCTGAAAAACGTGGAACTTCTCGAGCTTGAAGACAGAACAATGACGATACAATAACCATGCCATAGAACCAAAAATTAAACATTCATCAAAACCATATGAATCCACACACCAAATCCATGCAACTGAATTGTTTAAATTCAGCAAATCGATGCTAACGATCAGAAAGGCAAAATTCAGCAAAAAAAATTCGGAATTCAGCGAAGAAAATTGGTTTGAATGGAATAATGACGACCAAAAATATATATTCCATAAAGCGACAAGTCTGTTAGGCTTTTGAGAAGCTCCATATATTGCAAAGCTATGTGGTTTACACATCCATTTCTTACTAGTCTCACAGCTTGTACGCACACTTCTTCCATGTTTAAAGTTAATATATATTTTGTAGGTGGGAGAATATTAAAAATGCGTTGCGGGAAGATGGTGTGGAAAATTTAGAATTAATTCATATTAAAAGCATTAGTTCACCGTATTCGGTTTGAAAAAAACACAAGCTCAAAGCCAAAATAAGATTGTAAGGAATAATTATGGCCACGACCAAAGCAATGTCTTGTTCTGGATTAGAAGGTCCTCCAAAATGATTACATTATAAAGTTCCGTGGTTCTCATGGAAATATCTTCAAGTGGATGATCACATTTTGGCATTTGAACATGCTCGTTGTCCTTGATTGTTCTTCATTAATCTGGAAGAGAAAACAGTTGAAATAAAATAGAAAACTTAAAAAACATTTTTGATTTCCATATCCTAGCAACAATAATGAAAATTTTTGACGTTCCATGTCAATAAAACAAAAATCATATGCCCAAAGCATACTTTGATCTAGCTATAAAAATTATAGTGCATGCAAGAAATGTCAATAAGGGGTGATTCAAAAATTATGGCATGCTAGCGTAAAAAGCTGGATAAAGAGTAAAAATATGTGACAGTCATGTAGTATGAATTTATCACAGCTTGCCTGATTGAACAATTTTGAGCCTTTACTACGCAAGGATGTCCGTGGGTTCTTTTGGAATACAGTTTTGATTCATATTAGGGTTCATTCATTTATTTCATAACGCTAAAAATGGCCATTTTCGTCACCCACCTACCCCCTCGTAACGATTTTTGTATGAACATTCTTCAAATTTTATATGAGCTGTAACATCATGAGGACACCCACCCACCCCCTTTAGCGTTATGAAATTTGTGAATGAGCCCTTACGGACACTTAAGGCTTCAGTCAGTCTGTATGATTCCTCCTCATTATTGAGCCTTCAAAACACTTAACTTTCGAATGGTGAGTGAAGATTTTGATTCCGCAACATTAATAATTTTAAATAAATAGAAATGTGTGGATTTTTCCGGACGCTTACTTACTTTTGCCTCATATTCCGGACCCTTCGATTCGAATTCCGGACATAAATACAAATCAAATAATCAACTGAAATTGTTAAGCCACTAAACAGACGTTTAAGGAAGTTCGGCATAATGAATTTGCATAGATATCTATGGAAAATGTTTATTAAAACAAACCATGAAAGTAAGAACATTTGAGCGATAAAAATTGAAACATTTCGTGTGAAATGTTTCCCATACAAAGTTGTGTGTCCGGAATTTGAAGCTGTCCGTAATATGAATCAAAACGGTATGTTTGTGATTCTTGATAAAATCGGATTGAATGGCATTTTTCGTAATAGCGTGGCAAGCCTCGTAGGATAAATGTACGACTCGTGCTGCAAAAATCATCATTTTGCTACTTGTTGCATAAATAACTATTATAGTAGGTATGACAATACGTTCAGGGGGGTTCAGAGACAAAATTTTGATAGCCAAATATTGACAGCAGTCACTTTTCAACATCGACTTGGATTTTTTCCCAGATATATTTTTCACATTGTGGTGGATTGCGTTGGGCACATAGGGCAAACGCTCCCTTAGTGGAGGTAGCTCCAATAGTGGAGGTAGTTTTTCGCTCTAATAAATGAGTATGTGATATTTTTCTATGATGTACGATGTGAAAATGATGCAAGTAATCGGACAATATTCATGAAATTTAATCGTAAAACTATTTAAAACAATGGTTTTGGTTAAAAATATTGCTTCTTTGCACCTATAGTGGTGCATCAGTACCCATAGTGGAGGGTCCCATATGAAATCAATGGGTTAGTCACCATTCGTAAAACATACCTCAAATAAAGAAACAGTGTTCCTATTATTGATGCAAGGTTTTTTGCGGAGAAATTTCAAATGAATCGTGATTTCATACATTCGAATGATAGAAGGATTTGAAATCTATCGACTGATACGTTAAAATCATATATTTCATGTTTTATCACCATGTGGTGCACCACCAATGGTACTTTTGCGCTAGTGAATTATTTACCGTTTTGATTCATATTACAAACACATGAGCCCTCAGTGAAGTTTAACTAATTAAATATGAAATAAATTATTCCATGACTAGTGAGCCCGGCAAACTTCGTCTTGCCATCAAGTAGCCTGTTAAAAAACGCTACACACTTAAGCATCCTGTGTTCGGTAATCAATTTTACCGAAACGGTTCGGTAATCAACTGAAATACTGATTTTTCGGTAATTGGCCATGTTATGACAGCGTTCCTGGACCAAAATTGCTGACCGTCGGTAATTTGAAATCGAGCTGTCAACTTTTTTACCGTATAGTCTGTAAAATTGCTATATTACTGAATACGGTAAAATATTTAACAGATATTTCGGTAAACGATGCGAAGGATTACCGACATCGGTAATGTACCAGCCGGAAACGTCAAAGCCAGCATCATGATTGATTTTGTTGGCGTGTTAATTTTTCTTCAACATTTTCGTCGAATACAAAACCAGATCCCTGATTTTTAAACAATGTTCTATTTGCGAGGTGGTAAGTACAGCTTAGCATATGGAAATACAATTCATTAAACCTAATTGTTGGTGTAAATTATCACTTGTTTACAGGCAAAATTGACATCCGATACAGTTCCTCCTGCTTCTCAGCGTCCAATTCAGCGATTCAACATCATAGCAGTAAAAAGACCGACAAAATGATATAACACCTAAAAACTGTAGTTATTCATCTATGAACGGCCTAGTCTTATAGCTAGACTGCTAGAATAGGCAATCATGAGTGCTCCCCTATAACCAAGCATTTCGATTAATGTACAGAACATACATGAACATACAGTTATGATAAAATTGAAACAAATAAATAAGTGTGAATGTTCTTCTTATTCATCCAATGAATACAGGTTACAAACATCAAAAAGGGGAAAAAAATAATTCGGTTGACCAGATTTGCAAATATTCGGTGATGAACTACGCGAACTAAACTGTTCCCTTTCCGTATGTCCTTGAACCCCTGAGAAACTTTGCCGAAGACCCGAACTTTCTATCTCTTATGGATCACAAGATAGAACTAGTTTTAAATGCTCAATTTTACATGCTCACTAGCGCCACCTAGCGGCAAAATTGCGAACTAAACTGTTCGCTTTCCGGATGTCAGGGGATCAACTGAACAACTTTGCTGAAGATCGCTTCTTTGCAAGTCGTAAGGGTCTCGAGATATAGCAATGTGAAATTACCTGTTTTGAGGTGATGCTAAACTTTTCAGGGTGATTCAATATTCAGCTGAGTGTTGCAATACTTATTTTAGTGAGTCCGTATTTACGACGGGTAGTGTATGTAGTGCACAACCCAATAAATTTTCAGCTTCATCGGTTCACTAAAACTCGAGATTTGCTTCCACAAAGTTTTGATGATAATTGTTAGAGTGAGACAAAAGATAGGGAAAATTACACGGTCTCCCGTGTCACCTTAAGGAAAACAAAAACAAACTGTGTACGACTAGCGTATGCTAGTCTACGTGTGTTCAAATGTCACTAAGCTCTTTTTTTCGTTTACCGAACTGATTACCGAACGTTCAGCTGTTGAGATCTCGGCAAATTGATTACCGAATTCGGTAATTTTTTCGGAGTGTGTAGTGAATTATATTGCAGTGGTTGTCTGTGTTCATCATATTGCAGTCATTTTTTTAGTCTGATTTGGCTGAAATTTTAATGACAAACTACAAATAACTTTAAGTTTTGTTTGTACAAAATTCATAACATTTCATTCATTTTCCAAAGAGTTTCAGAGATGATTTATAAACTTATTGCCTACCAAATCTACTGAATGGCTTTGTCAAGTTCACTTATCATCAATGATATTGACAATTAATAAAAACTATAAGTGTTATCCCAAGACGGTGACACAGCTCGGATAAATTGTTCCACCTATTGTGTTTTGTTCAGCCCATTTGCGAGGAAGTTACAATTTCTGGACAACTATATAATATGTATTCTGAGTTTTCTTTTTCAATGCCGCAATTCAGATTAGCTTCAGATGATTTTGGCTCGGACAGTGGCCTGTGAGAAGAACATGAAACTTAGGAACATTCCAAAATAAAAAACTCTTGTAATAGTTTTTGCGAGCGTTTCTGGAGGAATTCTACACAAAACTTCTGAAGGAACTGTAGAAAGATTTTTTTGTTGTATTTAATATCTGTTAAATTCATGTACAGTCATCCCTCTATGAGTCGATATTGAAGGGACCATCTACTCATGGAAATATCGAGTCATGGAACAGCATTGCTATGGAAAGCTGTTTGAGGGGACCATCATAGTAACCATGAAATTAGGTTTTTAGTATGGTTCCATGAGTCGATATCGAGTAATGGAACATCGACTCATGGAGGTTTTACTGTAGACATTTATTTTAGAATTTCTGTGGCAATCTCTAGAGACACTGGTTTTGCTGCCATGAACAAAAGTATTTTTGAACCATAATTAGTTTATTTTTGCATTCGAAGCGCATCCATGAATAGGAATCAAAAATAAAAGATTTTAAAGTGATGATGAAAAGAAGCCAGACCTCAAATTTTCAAGAGCACAAGACTTGAGAACCAAACAGCGCTCCGCGTTGAAAATTTATCCCATTGGTCACCACCAGCAAGCAAGAAATTTGATTGATTTTCAACTCAAACTGTTGACAGATTCTCCAGTCTTGTGCTCTTGAAAATTCAAGTTTTGGCTTCGTTTTATAATCACCTTAACGTGAGTTCTTAGGAAACTTCCCAAATTGTATGTTATTACATGAAGATTTTCGGTCCATTATGCCTTGAACTTTTAAAAATTAGTTATTAATGAAATACTTTAGTATCGAACAATTGTCAAAAATCTTTTAAAAAAATGAGTTTAAGCCAGAAATCTTTATAAATAAAAATGGAATGGTGTTTGTATGTCACGAAATGGCTCACGAACGGGTAAACGGATTTGAATGATTCTTTTTCCGTTCTGTTCGTCAAGGGTTCCGACGTGTTTAGGTGTATAAAAATCCTAGGATATTCACCGGGAAAGTCGGAAAAATGAGCGTGAAAGGAACTTTCATTTTGTATGGGACGATACAACAGCCTACTTGATGGCAAGACGAAGTTTGCCGGGACCACTAGTATAATATAATTATACTTTCTTCGGTTAAAATTTGCAACAGAGAGAGGGCCAATATAGTACACTTTGATTAGTTAGGAATTTAGCCGTATCATGGCGCTAGCTCAGAAAATATTACTATATGGAGCTCATTTGTTAAGACGTTCTATATCTCATGATACTGTGGATTTGGAAGAATGATTACTTCAACAAAGTTGCTCATTAAATCGAAGGTTTTACGCTACATGGCTGCTCAACTCAACAAACTGCCACTAGAAGGCGCTGATGAGCAAGTTCGAGTACTGTTAGTAGACTAGTGTCTTTGGCGAAGTTGTTCATTTGTTCAACGGCTAAAAATTGCTTGTTTAGTTGCTTCCATATTTTGCCAGTAGGCATTTTTAACCCATCGTAAAGACTGGTGCTTTCGGAAAAAAAACTGTACAATTGATTGTTCGTCACAATCAAATTAAATAGAGTTTCTCCATGATATCATTACTAATTTATGGTGAAGCAAACGAATACCATATGTTTCCAAAACAGGAAACACAAAATCGAATGATTCCCAACTAAGAAGCAACGAAAATGTCGAAAATACCTTCAACTAAGCATAAGCTAGTCGAACAAAATCGAACTAATCAGACATGTACCACAAGGGCTGTCTATCCTTTGAAGGCTTAGTATAGTATTGAAAATGGATTTCCAGCTCTTTCACCTTAACCGAATCTCGGAGTAGAAATCCGAATCAAGTTCACTGCGCTGGTGAAAAGAGATACTTGTATCAAAAAGCGTTGAAGATTGAGTCTGACCATGTTGCAACTGATGGGTAATAATCAATCACGGTAGCAACATTTTCTCCTCCAAGGTCTTCGAAGTTTCCATGCACTTTTTTCGGCGGCTAAAAAGGTGAAACGTTTCTACCATTAGAGTCCGTGCCGGTTGCATGGTTTTCCTATATCTAGCCAGGCCACGGCGAGCGGGCGGTCGGCAAGTGATATTTCCAATTTATGCTCATTAATAGAAATTACTGTACATTTATGTGAATTAGCGCGCAAGCAACAGCACGTGAAGGAAAGTGAAGGTGGAAAATGAGTGAAACATCTATAGATATGTTTTATGATACTTAGAGTAATAGCCATGCCATGGTGTGATCAACTGACTAAACACACTTAATGGTGAAAATGATTTTTTCGGTAACTTTTTTTCTTTTTTCTTCGCTTCTGCTTGTACAAACCTGGAATCTCTGATTAGAGTTATATGAGCACTTCAACAGTTATTTGCTGAGAATTTTATTAATTAAGTTATAATTTTTGCATTTATATATCGTGTGACAAACTGTCGCGCAGTGAAGTGAATAAAGTTAGATGCGTTCAAAACAAAATTGCCGTTTTTCAAAATTCAAAGATTAGCATTAGCATTAAGCATTTCGCACAAATTCGTAGGTGGTACAGTCCTAGACCATTGTATGAGGGTTGCCTCCTTCCCGTCCGTTACCAAAGTCAGAAATTTGGGACTAACCTCTAACTCTTAGACAAGATTGACGCATCCTCCAATAGTCGAGAGCTGTCCTGGCCACGTCCTTGCAAAAGCTGGGGAATGGGAAAGGATGATTGATTGAACACCTACTTAAGAAAGTTGCAGAGAACTCTACGACCTTCGTTTTTCAAAATTCAAAGATTCCGAAAAAATCGAAATGTCTTCAAAGTATTATTGGAGTTTTTTTTAATTATTACCTATGTTTCTATTTTTTTTCTATTCTTTCAAGTTGTTTGACAAATATTTTTCTGCATTCAAGCCAGAATCTTCTTAGAATTCTAGCTAAATGTATTCAAAAATCTCAGGATCCTTTTACAACCTACATAAAAATCCGCTCATGATTATCGTTATCGTTATCGAAAACCAATTTTGATATTGTGATGTTGCGAATTTTGATAACTCAGTTTGCTGTCATTTTAGTCGTTTTAACGGTTAAAATATCAAAAGAAAATTAATCCCAAGAAATCAAATTGTAAACTATTTTTGCCATCAGCTACAGCAAATTGAAAACTGTTTATCATAGAGGGTAAATTGAGAACTCATTGAGAAGTATCTATTTTCGATTGTTATTGAAACGAGTGTGCGACAAAATAAATGCTTCATTTTTATATCCTCATAGTGTTTATACATGTAGCACGAATAAATTTATAATTATATACAAGGAAAACATTACCAAAAAATTGGATAATAGCAGGACGAAAACAAATATGATATGGAATATTTCAACGACAAATTGATATCAAATTATGATACCAACTTGATGCTGAAAACAGAATATGTTTTCGACTCGCTTTCTTTTTGATTTTGGACTTTGTTCGGGTGGGTTGGGTGACAAAATGTTGAAAGACAAAATGCCGAATGCCAAAACGTCGAATGCCAAAACGTCGAAAGGACAAAACGTCGAAGGGACAAAACGTCGAAACCCAAAATGCCGAATGCCAAAAAGTCGAATGCCAAAACGTCGAATGTCAAAACATTGAAATCAAAAACGTCGAAAGGACAAAACGTTGAAAAAAAATATGAGTAATGTCTAACAAAATGTCAACTTATTCGATTAATGAGAAAAACGATGAAAACCATAAAAATATTACGAAAAGTCCATATACTAAACAATGTTTTGAGTAGTTACAGCACTTAAAAATACAGTATTGAACAGATTGTAGTACAAATTGGCCATCCCAGTGAACACTAACTCGTATACGATAGCGCATAAGAGTACACAAAGGGAAGCGATATACGTACATGCGCCGTAAGGGATGGTACACAAATTATGTCACGCTAAATTTCAACTTTTTGACCCCCCCCCCTTTGTCACACTTTTTGTGTGAGTCCTCCGAAAATTTTGTAAGGCTTGTCACACTTGACTCGACCCCCTCCCCCCCTTGGAGCGTGACGTAATTTGTGCATGACCCCTAAGGCTTCATGTGAGATGTACGTATATCACCTCCACCTTTGTACTCTTTTATACCATCATATACGATGGTGTGTTTACTGGGATTTTTCATACAAAATGGGTAGATCTCGGTTTCTAATGGTCCTATTGACATGAGCTTTTCACCGCCGTTCTGAAATTACATGAATTTCACTTAGGGTAAATTGGTATAATGCGCCACAACCGGGCAATACGCCCCACTTCATTTTTAAGGGATTGAGGCTTCTTTAATACGTAAATATGATTACCTATCTTAAATATCTGCGAAAAAATGATGTTGCGCATATAAGATCTTTGGGAAGTATGAACAACCAATAGAGATACGAAAAATATTGAAAATCAACTTTTTGGCGTAAAATTTTGGGTCCGATAGGCACGCCTCGTTGTAAATGAAGCCCATCCTTTAATATTGTACTTATTGCTGTTTGCATTTAAGATGCAAATCTTGTCTAAACGTCCTCCAAATGCGGCAACACAAAACAATCAAAGGACACCTAGCAACGATTACATAAATCACCGCCGCCCTAGCAAGAAAAATCCATCTTTGACATCGCATTACTTGTGGAAAATCTTACCGTATTTGATATTTGCATTTCAAACGCACACAGCAATATTACAAAAACTTTTACCGGAAGACGACTGCTAATGGACCCTTTTAAGCTTAGCAAGTGGTGGAATTCTCCTTGGAAACATTTCTACAAGGCTGCGGAACTTTTTCTACGGGAGGGGCATATTGCCCGGTTTGTTTTGAAACGTCAAGATTTGGACCGTTTACAGAAAACGTCTTGTACACTTTTTAGAAGCTGCCTGGAAAGAGAAAGTTGCATGCAGAGCATGGCCAACTAAGTAAATAACACTTTGACACCAAAAACTATAGAAGTAATGCATTTTCCACTGCGATAGAGCAGTTTTTTTCTTAGGGGAGGCGTATTATACCTGTTTACCCTAATTGGAAAATCACAATAAATGAACAACAAAATTCATCGGTTTTACTCATAAATCTTATTTACAAACTTGTATGGCTTATCAAGTGAAACATTTTTTTTTTGAAAAAAGGACATATAGCTCTAAGTATTTCAATTTTAAAATTATTTTCAATTCAAGACTTTTATCGTTTTCTGTCAAAATGTCTGATTTGCGATTACTCAAAAGCGTGATTATGGAAAGTTCAAAATTTTAAACTACGGTAAAAATTTCACTACATTGTGCACTAGAAGCCATGATCCATGTCTTCAAATCTGACTATTTTGCATGAAAAAATGACCAATGTGTAGGATGCTGAGCTACTTGGGCACTTCCATGATTCACCTTGGCATCGGGGTTTTTTCTTGGCCGAATTGTCTGAAACAGAGAAGCGCTTCAATACGACGCATATTGTGGCCAAATATGAGTTCTCTAGCAATCAAAAAAATCCACTGCCGAAGTGAGTCAAAAGTGCCAAAAATAGGATCCTCCACCCTACTTTGTTCTGTCCAGTATTGTATATTCTTTTTCAATGCTATCATCATGAAATTGTAATTTTTAGCTGGATTCGGAAGCGACAATAAAAAATAAATTGAAAATTAGGCTCGGAATTCATCAGGTTGTTTATGTATAGAAGTCTATTCAACAGAACATATTTAAAACTTGCTGGATGTCCTGATGAAAGATTTCTGTTCTGAAAAGTGAAATAAAAAATCAAGTCAATTATTCTTATTCGAGGGAAGAACGAGTAAATTTTTGAAGAATTCACTAATTAAAAAAAAAACAGTTGTTAATTTGTTAAGAGAATTAGTGTAAAAGATTAAAATATACACTATTTATCAACCGATAACAAATCCAATTCACTTTAAAGATGCTGCAACGATTTTGAAGAATTGATTTAACTGAAAAAGTTACCACATTCTGATGCATCTAGCGAAAATAGTTATTTATGCAACAAGTTGCAAAATGATGATTTTTTCAGCACGAGTTGTACATTTATCCAACGAGGCTCGCTGAGTTGGATAAATACAACGAGTGCTGAAAAAATCGAGTTTTGCAACGAGTTGCATACAACATTTTTTGCTATTACGAAAAATGTCGTTTAAGCTGGATCATTTCCAAAAGCACGAACAAACATTTCAACGGAAATCACGTGGGCATACATCCATGTGTAGTATCATTTCAGTATTTTTCAATCGCGTAGGCTGCGACATAGTATCTGCGAATGTCAAAAATTTTCTAGTTCACATCATACAGACCCATATTCCCTATTGGAGGGCAGAACATGTAAGGCGGGTACAGTAGCGGGTTCTGCTGCCACCTTTACAAAGATCGGTCAATCGTTAGAAAATGCAGATCGCCAAGAATGGATTTTTCTTGGTATCCATGGAAGATACCATGCTACGGAACTAGTGCGCTTTAGAACGCATCCGGGTACGAATCGAATGCGCCACTTCCAAAGTTATCTCGCATAGATTCTGAGAAAAATCCAACTTCGGCAAGAAACCGATTCTAACTTTTTATCGCGCCGACAATATCACCAGTCTTGCATCTGGATTGCACATCAGATATAGAATCGGATGCTATGGCAGAACAGACTGGGATATTTGGCTGATGCCTCCCATACAGAACCGAAAAGTTCTACTTTTCAGCACCGAAACCAGTGCTGAAAAGTAGCACTTTTCAGCATTGTTTTTTTTTTGTAGGAAAAGCAGGCTATTATGTTGTGCATATTATCAATGAAAGGTTGATTGATTTGCAACGGAATCGCAAAAAAAAAATTCTAGGAAGAATAGAACAAAATAAACAGTGGACTGCTATCGGAATTCATTTCCTCTGCCGTTATGTGAGTCCAGAGGTAAGGCAAAAGAAGGCTTAGTCTTTTCATTCTTTTAACATTGTTACTTCTACCGCAGGCTTCATTTTCAATCTTCCTCTTGAGGTGCTGCAGTGCTTCTTCTCTAGTCTGAACTGGGTGTAAGGTTGACAATTTTTGTGAAAATTTGTTCCATGCTTACTTTGACGAACAATTTTGCAGTATCCAACGCCGTTCGTATCGCAACCATATTTTCCTTGGCAACGTTATAGTCGCTTGAAAAATGACTACTTTCGACCTAGGACAGGACGTGACAGCTCAACTAAGACTGCCCCGTTGTTTTTCAGTCAATAACCTTGACGAGCCAGTGCTACCAGTATCCTTTTTAAGTAAATCTTGTAAAAAAATTTAAATATCAAGACTTATAATTTTGTTGTTTCTTGCACGCTTCATTCATACAATGCAATAGAGGATGCTAGCGTATTTAAAAACCAGGTTTATATACAAAACGAGCGATATATTTAGAGAAAATTGAAATGATTTCCATTACATTGGTTTCAATTATGTATTTTTAAATTATTTTCGCATTGTAAAAACATGCGGTAAACATAAAATCGAATATAAATGGATTTGAAACAAAAAGATTTCATGAAAAATTTCCAAACTTATGATAGAAACTCTAATTTATGAACTAGCAACACGGCCAGGCTAGCAACAAAGTTCCCTGTTGCAATTCAACTCAACGATGTGAAAGTAGGCCTTTGCCAAAACGACCAATGAGAAGTGGTCTTTTTTGACAGGCAATTGGGTTCATTTTTGTACTATGACCTGACACGTCTTGTCTTAGCTTTCGACGTTTTGGCCATTCGACGTTTTGTCCTTTTCGACGTTTTGGGATTCGACATTTTGGCATTCGACGTTTTGTCTTTCGACATTTTGTCCCTAAACCGCTCGGGTGATGATTCCCTCTAAAAATCCTTTCATGACACTCATCAGAACCCTTTTAGGAAACTTCACAAGATACTCAGAATACTCTCCGGATTCTCTTTCAAGATTCTTGTCAGGATTATAATATCCTCTTCTGATTCTTATGAAATTTTAATCAAAATCGTACTAGGATTCTCATTAGAATCCTGACCTCTCAGATTTTTATAGAATCCTTCAAAAAATTTAATCCAAAATTCAAATAAGATTAATTTAAGATTTCTAACGATTCTCTTCTGAAACCATTCAAGATTCTCATAACAATTCTGTCAGGACTTTCATCAGTATCTTCTCAAGATTTTCATCAGAATCTTCACAGAATTCCGATCAAAATCTAAACAAGATTATCATCAGAATCATCACAAGATTCATGTCAGAGTCCTCCAGAATTTTCGCAAAAAAACCTTATAGAGTTCAGAAAATTCTCAGGGTTTCCTTCAGAGTTCTCTCAGGATTCTTATCAGAATCCTCTAAGAATTATCATCAGAATACTCTCAAGATTATCATACCTCAGGATTAAAAATCATCTAGGATACTCATCAAAATCTTCTCATGATTTTCTGCACAATACTTCCAGAATTCACGTCTGACTCCTCTCAGGATTCTCATCAGATTCCTTCATGAATTTTCAAAATTCTTCCAGGATTTTCATCAGAATCCTTTAAAAAACCTCAGGATTTCAAATTGATTTTGGCTGCATAGATTTGACCTACATATTTTTCAATGAACTGCATTTTTTCAAACCAAGATTTTCTCACACCTATATCGTAAAATATCATTTGCATGAGAAACCTGACTATACTGTCCATGTAAGCAATTTGTTCAAAATCAACAAAATAAAAGTGAACCGTTGTTTGGGTGCCCAATTTCGGTCAACCATTTATGGTACGGTGTTGTAAAAATGTTTCATCCTCAAATTGGACAGCATGTTTCTCCATTCATACAAAATTACCGGTCCCGTTATGGGATTGACCAAGATAAGCTTAACTTCTGGAAGGGCATCGTCGTCGTCGTCATCTGCAATGTATTGGTATAATAAATTCGGGTGACTTGTCTGGCCTCCTTCGCGCGATGCGTGAGCCCAAAATATGCAAAGAAAGATTTGCCTTCAGTGGACTGGACGAGAAGATGCTGTGGTGGATCAAAACCAAAGTTCCGTCCCCCGCGTTCAACCCCATCAACAGTTCAACATCAGGCAGTGGGGTGTCAGTCGGTCGGCTCACGTAGAACTTTGTATGTTACACTGGCCCATACAAATGACCCATTGATACGGACTGCCACAGAATCCCAATGTTTCTTTATCGTCTTTTGACTGGGGGAGAGCGTGCTTCTCACAGGGACATGATGCAAAGAATGCCAAGTCTGAGCAGGGGTAGTCACTTACCATGTTGTCCCACGGTATCTACGTAATGACGAGGGCACAAAGAGTGGTTCTATTTGTCATTGTGTATATTTTTTACTTTTGGAGAAATGTAGAAAAGTGATCAAATTAGATACTGATAGCCAAGTTTGGACATTTTTATGTTTATGTTTATGTTTATTGGTATTCATCAACAGGCTGAGTTGCCCAAATGATGATAAAAAAAAATAAGTACATGAAACGTCACTAATCAAACAATAAAAGCGAACAAAATTTACAAACAAATTAAAGCAAAAACAGACATTTAAATACAACTATCTTCTAAAATATTCTGAGAATCTTCTACGGAGTACTTCGCGAGACAAGTGGTAGTCAAAGAGTGACGAAACGCGATTGAAGGTTCGTTGGAGTCCATTGATAGCTCCATGCATTGCGTAGTTTGTGCTACGATAGGGCAGTCGCAGCATTGCACTGTTACGCAAAGCCCGAGGTTGAACGTTGACGTTAATCTGTTCCAATATATATGGGCTGTCAATCCGGTTACCCAGTGCATCAGCAATCAGAAGAGCCTTAGCAGTATCCCGTCTGGATGAAAGTGGCTCCAAACGAATCAGCTGACATCGGCTCTCATAGCTGGGCAGACGAAAAGGATTATTCCAGGGTAGTCTTCGAAGGGCATATCGAAGGAAACGCCGTTGAATGGATTCTATTCTTTCTGCGCCGTTGCTGTAGGATGGGCTCCATACAGTTGAGCAGTATTCTAGCGAGGAACGGACTAAGGAAGAGTAAAGTGCCTTCAGACAATGAACGTCGGTGAAGTTTTTGGCACAGCGAAAAATAAACCCAAGCGTTCTAGATGCCTTGTTTACTACGTACGAAATGTGCTGTTTGTACGTGAGTTGGGAATCCAAAATTACTCCCAGATCCTTAACATGCTCTACTCGTTCTATGTCCGTTCCACGCAAAGTGTATTGGTAGACAAACGGTTGCTTTTTCCTTGAGAAGGTTATCACAGAGCACTTGTCAGGGTTGACTACCATACGATTCACACTGCACCAGTTGGCAAAGGCGTCAAGTTGCTGTTGCAGAAAACGGCAATCGTCGATGGAGCGTATGCGGAGAAATATTTTGAGATCGTCCGCGTAAGACAATCGTGGTCCTTTAAGCGCCAAATTCACATCGTTGAAATACAGGAGAAATATCAGGGGGCCCAGGTGGCTTCCTTGAGGGATACCCGATGATGCAGAGAAAGTGTCGGAGTGACAGTCTCCTATGGCAACAAGTAGATGGCGGTCTGTCAAATAGCTAAGAAACCATTGTAAAAGATTCCCGTTAATTCCAAGCCTTTCTAATTTTGCGATCGCTATGGCATGGTTTAGCTTGTCAAAGGCCGCGGACAAATCAGTATAAATCACATCTGTCTGCGCTCTTTGGGTCATACTTTCAGTTGCGTATGAAGTGAGACACAACAAGTTGGTGGTTGTAGAGCGACCAGCGATGAACCCGTGCTGATCATCGCTCAAATACTGTTTGCAGTGGGAAAGTAGTGGTCCCATGACTACTAGTTCGAATAACTTCGAAACTGCACTCAGCGATGTTATTCCACGATAATTATTTACATCTCGTTTACATCCTTTCTTATGGACCGGGAACATATGTGCTTTCTTCCAGAGCGAAGGGAAAGTTCCGCATGATAATGACAATCGGAACAGCCGACAAAGAGGGTGCAGTAAGTGATCGATATTTGTCTTAAGAAAAGCTGGAGGTACACCGTCAGGTCCTGGATTGAATGATGTTTTAAGTTGGGAAGCAGCATCGGCTATCATCGATTCATCAATATGGAAGGTGCTTAGCGATTGACTAAATATAGGCAGCCCATTGACGGCAAGGTTGACTTGGTCCGCATCCAACGTTTCGGTGGAGAACACTTCGGCGAATTTGGCACCGAAGAGTTGACAAATCTCTGAAGTTGATGATCCCAATCGGCCGTTGTATACCATTGATGAGGGCAAGCCAGACTCTTTCCGCTGCTCATTCACAAAATTCCAAAAAGCCTTCGGATTAGCTCTCAGTTTTCGTTGAATTCCACGTTGATAAAGTGAGTAGGAGCGTTGACTCACGCGCTTATACTCCTTGTTCAATCTGAGGTACCGGCATTTTAGCTGAGGAGTGCGATGCTTGGTGTATTGTCGTAAGGCGCCTCGTTTTGAAGTTTTTAGTCGCCGAAGCTCGTTGGTCATCCAAGGGATACGCGTTTTGTCCTGAAAAACCTGTTTCGGAACATGTCGATCGATAACGTAGGAGAGCACATTTTACAAGTCTTATGAAATCAAAATTCCAAAATGTTGAGGTTAGAACACACGCTTCTCACGCCGAAGAGCTGAGATCGAATCCCATCCCTGAGATTAGTCACTAATAACTGTAAAAGTTATAGTGACGACTTTCTTTGCAAGGGAAATAAAGCCATTGGTCCCGAGTTGAACTAAGCCAGGGTTAAAAATCTAATTAATAAATATATAAAAAAAAACTGTCGCTTAAACGAAAAAAAAAGGATTTGGCTTTTTTTCGGAACGCTGGTATTTTTTTTTTGGAATAATGCTGAAAGTTGCATCGGAATGAGCAATCAGTTAATGCATTAGACTAGTTTTACGACCAGCAAATTGAAGCAAGCTCTAGTCCAAGCTCTTTGAACCAAGTGCGGAAGTAAAGGGTGCCACTAATCATTGTCAGAATTTCCTAATTCGAAGGATTTAGATAGGAGATCTTGAACTCCACTAGGGAATCAAGGTTTCCTTCCAGATCATAAAGAAAGGAGACCAACCAATTGGTATCACACGCTGATATTCTTATTATGCGCCCGTTACATTTTAAACGTTCCTTGAAGTGAAGTCTGCTTTATTTTACACGCTTTACTATTCGCAACTTTACCCAAGTAACCACAAGCATTATAACATTGCACGTATTATTCTTCTTATCTTCATATAAAAAGCGTTACAAGGGGGTGGGTGGGTGTCAAAAATTCCCATTTTTGGCGTTATGAAATTTGTGAACAAAACCTAATGCTCCATGGTTACTTGGCTATGCACTTGATATAACTCGTGATTCATGCGTCTGCAGCACACACCATTTTCTTGTATCCCACTGCGTATGGACCAATGCACGAGTTCACTCCTTGACGTTTGAGCAGTGCCGTATTACTTACGTGAACATGGAAACGAATGAATTTGGCACCGCTCATACGTCAAATTAGTGAACTCGTGCATTGGTCCATTGTCCGCAGCCAGTGCTGTAAACATTCGACACTCCTTGCGACTTTAATTTCGTTGCCGTAGTCAGCAGTCATTTTATTTTCCAGCATTCATTCGTTACCGTCACCTCTCACACACAGCACGAACGGTAGAATGAACATCGAGAAACACAAAAGCTGTAAATTGAATGTCGTCTGACAAGATGACATTTGAATAAATCATAAGTTTTACATAGAATTCAGACATATCGGATCACAAACAACATGAACAATTTAAGTCGAGTCTAGTACACGACACTGAAGACCGCCTTACAGTTGAGATCAAAATACGCGTGTCAAAGAATACAAACTCTAGTAGAATCAAATGGTATAGTACTAAATTCGGTTTTTTAATCTACCTAATATAATCTTGCTTGTTATGTCGAATGTTATACACATACAGTGAAAGCAGCGCCTGTTACGAACAATGACAGAAATACCCAAAACCGTAACGTTTTCTAGCGAAGATATCGTGGTCATAGGCACTTAATTTACATTTTTCTTTCCGAGATTCGTTTGACCTCTCGTGTTGTGAATGTTTTAGGGAAGCGCTGTCGATTATCAGCAAACAGGTGTCGACTACCGTGATTGCTTACAACACTGTCGGCATCACTTTACGCTCGAAAACAAGGCTTTCCGGTCTGCCTATTTCAACGTTCACGCTTCGTGTCCGAAAAGAGCCTCCGAAGGAAACCATGTTTTATACAGGGCGTAATTTGTTTCCGTTCGCAAGTTGTTGGACATAAGCAGGTTACGTAGTCCGTAAAAGGTCCTATTGTCAGCCGCAATACGTCTTCCACTTCTTCTTCAAATTCTTCATCAACTTCAAACACATCCCCATCAAACACTACTTCAGCACCTACATCACCAAGCCAGCACACCACCCTATCTCTACATGGAACCATGTATTTCATTATGGTAGAATTAATGGTTAGGCATATCCTCGCAAAGCCAAGGAGCATGTGCGACCGTGTATTGATAGTGCCGTTCCTCTGCACTCCAGATCTCCTTCGAGTGCAATGTTGAGCAGTAAATTCGAAAGTGCGTCTCCCTGCTTCAATCCGTCTAACGTAACAAACGAGGTTGAAATCACGTTTGCAATCTGAAAACTAGATTCGTACCATCCAGTGTAGGACGTATTAGCCTATGATCGCGCTCATCTCAGAGGCGTCATCGCTGAATGCTGCTCAATTTAAGCGTGTATGCTGAGAGGAACAACGCTATCTACTGTGCCATTCACAGCAGTGGAATATTCGACGATCATTTAGCATGTCTTCAGCTTCTTTTTGGCGCCAATCCTATTGCGCGTCAGTAGAGTGAGGAAGTCGATCATTTGATTTGTCGTCCGTTAAACAGTTAGTCACAACGCAGAGAAGACGTCCTGGCCGAAACATTGGTGCCATGACCACGATCACCGAATTTATGTATTTGTCGTCAATCATTAGTAGAATGAGAGCATTGAGGATGCCAATACCGTTTCCGGACCCCGCCGCCCACCCGTCAGACCAAGACGTTCATTCGAACCGTAGCGTTTACCCGTCAGACCCCAGCGTTCATCTGCCGGATCAACGCCGTCCATCCGGACCTCACCGTCCACTTGTAGGACCCAGCGTCATCCTGCCGGACCATTGCCGTCCATGCTCGGACCCCTGCGTTTACCTGTGTCCGTCTATCCGGTCCAAAGCGTCCACCGTCCGGACCGTAGTGCCCATCCTTCGAAGAAAGGCATCCTTGAATAGTAAAATCACATCGTCCTATCAACACACATCCTCATTCATTCAACCGGACGACAACGATCAACCACAGCAAGCCAATCAACCATTCAAGTACCGTTTTGATTCATATTACGGACACTTAAGGCCTCAGTGAAGTATAGCTGATCAGAAAGCATATAAAATAAATCATTCTGTATGATTCCTCCACGTTATTGAGCCTTCAAAGCGCTTAACTTTCGAATGGCGGGTGAAGATTTTGATTCCGCAACATGAATAGTTTTAAATAAATATAAATGAGTGAACTTTTCATGATTCTTATTCCGGACGCTTCCTTACTTTTTGGACACTTCGATTCGAATTCCGGACAGCTCGTGAAAATCATAAATAGAAAAGTCAAATCATCAATTGAAATCGGTAAACCACTAAATAGACGTATCAGGAAGTTGGGCATTATAAATTTGCATGGATATTTATGGAAAATGTTTATTAAAACCGAGCCTCGATAGTAAGAACATTTGAGCGGCAAAAATTGAAACATTTCGTGTGAAATATTTCCCATAC
Organism: Aedes aegypti; assembly: GCF_002204515.2. Classification (NCBI taxonomy): domain Eukaryota; kingdom Metazoa; phylum Arthropoda; class Insecta; order Diptera; family Culicidae; genus Aedes; species Aedes aegypti. Next base: position 257,027,102 of record NC_035108.1, read on the forward strand.
AAAGTTGAGTGTCCGGAATTTGAAGCTGTCCGTAATATGAATCAAAACGGTAAATCATCCAGTGAAGCAAGCAACCCGCGGACTACGTACGATCACCAAATTCCTAACTGGAAAAGCCAGCATCGATCGGCGATCACCATCAAAGTAGCATCGTTTCCATCTTTATGTGTCTACCGTGCCTACGAATCGCAAGCAAGCAAACTGGACAGCACATCATCATCAAGCGTTCTAGCTACCATGAGTGAGTGAAAAGCAGCCAACCATCAAATCAAGCAAATTATATCATCACTGCATTTGAATATTCCACTGCCATTCAGCGTGCAGCCTCTACAATTGTCCCGAATCCAACAGCGCGTCAAACTGTAGAAAGAAGCGTGCGCGCTAAATGCATATATTTTGTCTGTTTTGTTTTGTCTGTCCGTACTGTGCGCCTTAAGGCCCTCCCAATAAGACCGTAAGTTTTTTTTTTAATGCGACCCTCCACTCAAACCCCACACCAAAAAGTCCAGTATGAGCCTCCTAGTAGTGGACGCATCAGTCGAGTCTAGTACACGACACTGAAGACGGCCTTACAGTTGAGGTCGAAATACGCGTATCTGTCAAACGATACTCTAGTGGAATTAAATGGTATAGTACTAAATTCGGTTTTTTCATCTACTTATAGGTATTCTACTAAACAGCTCGAAGATTTATGATCATAGTAAAAATAAATCAAATTCTTCTATCGTTACAGCATCACGTTTATTTTAAACTAAAGGTGCTTGAATGTTAAATGATCTAGTAAATTTAAAGTACATTCGATAAAAAAACAAGAGATTATTCGTTGAAGTTTCAGTTTATTTTGATGCTCGATGAAAACAAGCTGTGCATGAAAATAAACTGAAATCTACAACATTCTTTTAGTTGTGTATACAATGATTTTAAACACTTGATCCGTCTTAAAAACGTGAGGAGATGGTAATTTGAACGAGCTCGCGATCCTGTTATGGAAATTTAATGGCAGAATATGTTAAAAGAAATCAATAAACAGTTTTCTCAATGAAAAAAAAACAAATGTTTTGAAAATAAAATTTCTCATTAAAACCCTGGTTCTAAACCCTTTTGGAAATTATCCAAAAAATTTTAAAAACCTTGGAAGCCAATTTTGGCATTGAAAGAGGAAAAAGTTCAAAAACTTGTTACGAAGTTTGAAAGCGCGCTCAATTTTGATCATGGTCCCATTCACAAATTTCATAAAGGTGGGTGTCTTCATAGTGTTACAGCTCATACAAAATAAGTGAAACATTAAACATTGTTACGTGTGGGTAGGTAAATATCAAAAAATGGCTATTTTTTGGCGTTATGGAACTGGTGAATGAACCCTAAGGACAGATTTGGAAATAATGATAATATTATAAAAAAAATATGAAAGCCCCCGGCTATGATGGAATTTTCAAAAAGTAGCTTGTCTTGGTTTGTTGATATATTCAATAAATGTTTTCAGTTGGCATATTCTCCTGACAAATTATTATTATTAATTATTATTATTTGTTAGCGACACTTTACCATTCGTTTGGCATTCGTGTCGGGACTTGCGTCTCCTGACAAATGAAAAATGCCAAAGTTTTACCAATTTTTAAACCTTACAAATATCTTTCCGAAACTTCTAGCTATCGTCAAACCAGCTTGCTTCCTCTAACAATTTTAAGCATTACGCCCGCACTGGGACAGAGTCAGTAGCGTAGCTAGGGGGTGCGGTCCGCACCGGGCCCTAAGTTCATTGGGGCCCCCAAATCGTGGTAAGAGCTTCATTTAATATTATGAATTTGATTTCTAGAAAACTAACACGTGATCAAGCAAATATTCAGTTTTAAGGTGACCTGATCGGCAATGGTAGGGGCCCCATGATCAATGATATTAGTGAATAGAGTGACATAAATACCTACTCAAAATTCAAATTCTGTCCCAGTTGAGACGTAACGTCAGAAAAAAAGGAAAAATTTGGTTTAATTTTGCAATTTATTTGATCTATCTTAATGTGTGCGGCCCATTCGGCTAATATTGCTGTGTGCGTTTGAAATGCAAATATCAAATGCGGGAACACCAAACGCTGTAAGGGGCCGTCCATAAATGACGTAGCATTTTTTCACTGATTTTTTACACCCCCTCCCCCCTCGTAGCTTTAAGTCACAAATGATGATACCCCCCCTTGGAAAATACGTAGCATATCAAGAACCCTCCCCCCCTCAAAATTTTTAATTTGTTTTCCTCAGCGATTGAGCTAAAATGAAACATTGAAATACAGAAATGTCTATACAAATATAGAGATTGATTGATATTAAACACTTAATCTGACTAATGATAGTTTGATATACCGTAACGTTAAAAAAATCTTTGGAAAAAAGTTTAAACTAGCATATTTCCTGTTTATTAAAAAATATTAAGAAATAATCTTACTCAACTCATAATGAAACAATGAAATAATAAAAATGCTCTTTAGTTGAATTACCGACTGATTTAGAAATCTGAACGATAGGACAATTTTGATAACACTCGAATTTGATGTCCTCATTGTTATCCAGGCTGTTCCATCAAGAGCATTGATATATCAAAGCAAATCGATGATTTGACTGAGTGGAGATCGCCTGTAACATTTAACGCACTGAATAAAATTCCTGTTTTACGTGCTTTACTATAATAACGTTAATATTTGCGTAAATGATAATATTGTATTCTTTTGAAGAATTAAAGCTCCAACATAAAATATAAATAAAACCAAAAACGGTTGATTATATGTCTTGCAAATGGTAAAACAATATTTTCCAAGTCGATAAAGCATTGATTTTTACTTAACTTATTAAGCTTTTAATTTGTTTGTTTATAAATAAAATAGTTTAGACACGAATACAATATAATATTCACATAACTATTTAAAGCTTCATAAAATCTGTTTGATTGTATTTATCAGGAAAATTTGAAATTTCTTAGAAGTATTGAACCTGTTTTGAAGTTGAATCTTCATTTCATAACCCAAGTTTGATAAGTCAGACGAAGAAGATTGATAGAAAAAAACTGTTTGTCAGTTTTTTCAGTGACTCTTTTTACCAAAATTATTCAAAATGCTACGTCCACTTGTTGGGACCCCTCCCTCCCCCTCGTCACACATCGTCACAAATGCGTGAAGACCCCCCTCCCCCCTAAAATGCTACGTCATTTATGGACGACCCCTAAGATTTTTAACAAGGAAGGCGAAGTCAAAATTTGATTTTCTTTGCTAGGTTGGCGGTGATATGCATCATGGTTGCTAAGTATCCCTTGGCTACTTTGTGTTACCGCATTTGAAGCTCAGTTAGGATTGATTTGCTCGTCAAACGCAAACAGCAATACTACAGTAAATATTCTAGTAATTCCAATCATTTAAGCAATTTATCTATCAGATCCTGCAAGACTTTCCAAGTGGTGGTAGGTCATTTGGCATAAAGCCGTTTGGCATAAAGTCGTTTGGCATAATAGTAATTTGGCATAAAGTGGTTTGGCATAATGGTCGCTTGGCATAATGATTGTTTGGCATAATAGTCGTTTGGCATAATGAGTCTGAAACCAAGAATTTGTCAATTTTTCGTTTTTACGTTTCTATTCAATCTTAAGACATCAGGCTTGTTTTGGAGTCAATTGATACAAAATGACACTTTATTCAACAAACATTCGCTCTTGAATAAATTTAAGCATATTAGGAAAGTTATGGCCAATAGTATTTTATTATTTATCCAGAAATTACCCTTCTTTCAAATATTCAAAGTATTTTTTTGTTTCCAACTGACAAAAGGGCGGCAATCGACAACATTGATCTGCTCAAATTATCAGCGAAAAGAAAATCGATTACTGTAGTTCCTTCGATGGGTTGTGCTACTTTTCCCCGAATGTCGGTTCCCCGGATGTCGTTTCTCTGAATGCCAGTTTCCCGAATGCCAGTTCCCCGAATATCCCGTTTCCCCGACAAGCCCACTTCCCCGAAAAGTTTGTAGGACTCATAATTGTCGTAACTTTATACATTTCAGGGTGGTGAACGAACTGACCATCTAATATGCACCCTTCTTTATTTAATTGGCGGTTCTTTCGAGTTTTACCTTCCTCAGCATTTTTGCCAACATGTGTATATCCGAGAATGACAGAACACTTCCTTCTTTTGACCAGTCATTCGAGGAAAAATAGCACAATCACTTCGATGATTCTGAACGCACTTTTTATGTCTTTTCGTTTTATTATGCCGCAATATTTTTTGGAGTCCATTTTTCTATTGTTTTAATTATAAATTTTGCCTTCTTTTAAAAATAGGTCGCATTGATAGATCATTGGATTAGAGCTTTTGATATTTTGCAAAATAAATTCCATTCTTTTATCAAGTAATTTTCATCGAGTGTTACATCCAAACTGGGACAGAGCTTGATCTGCAGCGAAATATTCAATGAGCGTTACCTTGATGAATAACTGCGAACTTTCTTTTTTAATTTACTGTTTTCAAATATGTATATCGCATTAAGCTCAAAGATACTCTATGTTCTGAGATGTAGAGACCCGTCACGAGTTTTATTTAGCAATGCTCTCTAATGTCAAAACAATTTTTGAAACTCTTAGCTTGGAAAATCTCTGAACGAACACCACGCTTGTTTAAAACCTACCAAAATTTGTTGCTATGGGCTCGTTGGTGTTGATCTCAATAAAAGCTTAAAAAATGTCGATATTTATTTTAAGTCAATCATTATGCCAAACGGCCATTATGCCAAACGGCCATTATGCCCAACGGCCATTATGCCAAACGACCATTATGCCAAACGGGGTACAGTCTTCCAACTACCCAGTAGTTCTTTCAGAGAACTTTGTAGGAATTAATCATGGGTTACTTTCAAACTTAATCAAATTTAATCAGATGTTACTTTGGGATTCCTTTCTGAAATACATACCGGATTTTAAAAAATTTCACCAATAATATCTAAAAAAAAAACATTTCTGCAGATATTCCTGGGAAACGACTGAGGAAATCCTTTGAAGCAATTTTTGGAAAATTTATTTAAGAACTTTTAGAATAGTTCCTGAAAGAATGTTAGGAACAATCTCTGGAGTAATTTTTGAATGAATTCTCTTGTTGAAATCCGAATGATAATTTTGAAGGAAATTCTAGAAAACCTTTGAGAAAATACGTTTTTTTAAATCTTATAGAAGTTGTAAACGGGACTTCTTGAGAATGTTTTGAGAAAACAATGTTAAAACTATTGGATACATTCCTGGTGTACTTATGATTTTCATGAAAAATTTCTGAAAGAATATTTGAAGGAATTCATGCGCATTCTCTGAGGTAAATTCTATTCTCCTTAAAAAGTTTTTGTAAATTACTTTTGGAAAATTCATTGATTTTTAAGGCATTTCTTTCATGAAGCATTTCAGCAAAAACACAAAATGTGGGAAATGTCCAAATTTTCCTAGAATACTTAATTAAAACTGTATATGAATCATTGCTTTCCAGAGCTACTTCGTTAGCTAAATTTTCACTTCAATGGAAATTCACTGGATGTCCTCTAGTTAATTTCAGTAAACATTTTCCGATCAAGAATTGAGAAAACTAGGACTGTATGCTAATTAATTGACATTTTTGCCATTAAACGACTACAAAAACATATTAACATAAGTTCAATCACTTTAGTCATAATTCCACACAAGCTATTTGGTCATCGTTTAAGTCAACAGTCGATTTCACATTAGTGCCTTACATTTAGACGGCGCTCACCTAATTTTGAGGGCCCCTAAATGAAACTCCGCACCGGGCCTCAAAATTCCTAGCTACGCCACTGGACAGAGCCTGCCCTTTACCATCATGTTCTTATGATCACTTATCCAGTTGTTAACCAAGAGCTATCTTTGCCAGAATTCGCATTAGCATATCGTTTGGCAGGTATGAAGCGACCTCAAAAGTTAATCTACGAATTTCCCGCGAAACGATCATTATACAAAACCTCTGCACCTGTTTTCCTCGAAATGTTAAACTTTGAAGGACAACCATCATCCTTTTGATCCTTGAAATTATGAAACGCGTCTTAGTTCAATTTGATGACTGAGTAACGGACCCGTGTTTTTTTACTCTTATAAGCAGGTGAAATCAACTGACCTGTAAGAAATCTAAATTGCTACGGCAAATGAAATGTAATATGTTGTTAACAAAATGTTAATAAAATCTTAAATTTATTTTACCAAATTAGGATTATTGTGTTGTCTAATAACACAGAACACCTAGATATGAGAAATGAATGTAATGTTTGGAATGATACTAAAAAAAAGTACGTATAGTATTTTTTCAAACTTACAAAAATATCAATAGAATATCAATAATAGCTCTAAGTTTCAAATTAGGTTGATAGAGTAAAGCAGGGCAAAATTTCTTAAAATTTCTAGCTCAATGCAAAATAAGTGTTACAAATATCGTAGGAGTTCAATTGCCATTCAAATAAGCCATTTACTCCAAATATTAAAAAAAATCGATTGAGATTTGGAAAAGTTTTGGCTATTTGTTGTTTTGGCTATTTGCATGGAACAAAACAAACATTAATTCTTATTCAACTTTTTATGTAAGAGAGTTTCTATGCTTGTATTTATGATGTTTTGAGGTGATTTTACATGAATACGTACTTAGAAACCATTTTTAAAACTGTTATAACAAAAATGGTTAAATAATTAGACACAAATTTGTTCAGCAAAATTGTAGTCAATATGTTGAAGGTTCACTGTGTGGTTAACTGTCAACTGTTAAAGTTTTTCTGGAAATATTGATTATTCCACTAAGGTTGAACTTTTGCCCCACCTTACTCTACTGATATCTAACATAGAACTTCTAGATATAAGATATGAATGTAATGTTTGAAATAACACTAATAAGGGAATTTAAAATCTTAAAGAGGGAATAGAATCCCATAAGTGGATGGATGAGGGTTTCACGTTGGTCCTCTGGTATATGATTTTCTGGGTTGGGCAGTTGTGTACATCTCAACGGTCAACAGATAAGCCAACCGTTTTCATGTTCCCCACACTCGATGGACCCACCGACTGCGTATGTAATTGTTATTTTGGTCAGGCAACAAAATCTTCAAACCCAGTCCGACGAGGCTGGATTAAAAAACGCACCCAGTTTTAACGAATCTGGATGACTGAGCTTTTACATCAAGATAAAACCAGTTTCGGCAGCTTTCCTGGGGCTGCCGAGGGAGAACCGATGGCACAAGAACCAGAATCTCAACCGTCAATTCATAGTTCGCCATGCTGAAGCCTTCAGCCTATAACGGCGATTTTGACTTTGATGTGTTTGGCCACGGGATTAATTCTGTTTGGGATCAACCCACTCTGCTGTGGAACTAGATACTAGAGTAGGTTCTTCCAAACAAAAGCCGTAAATAGTATACTCAACTTCAAAACTTTGTCTTCCAAATGAACATATTGGATTTCGTAAGTCTGTGTGACACGAAACGTCAATGAACGATTGAAGGCGAAGACGTATAAACAGTTATTAAGAGTAAAACAAACAGCAAATAGGAATTATGTCGCGTTTCCGCGTTTACACCTCGGAACTGCTATCGCTGCGTTTTTTTTTACTGCGCTTCGGTTCTTTTATGACACCCATTCATTTGCTCATGACTGGCGGCGAACGTCCATAAGCAAGTACTTTCTTTGACGGATTGAGCGAAGGCCTTTCGGAGTGGTGCAAATATGAAGGTTACAGTTCCGGATTTCATGCTAAGAGAAATTGATAGGGCACTTATCGCGATGCACTGTTCGGCAGCTTGTGGGAAAATTAGCTGCTGTGGAAGGTATTTTGCTCTATATGGTCCGGATTCCGGGAAGGGGTTTTTTGTCTCTTTTCAGGTCAAAAAAAATTATGACGTACCGCCATTCGGGGTGACATTGGGCGTAAGAGGTAACTTTGACCGCCTCTTTCAATGTATCTCATGGCTAGTAGGAACATCGCAAAATTAATCTTTGACCATCTATTGACTATTTATAATATATTCCTGAAAATTGAAAAATTGTTTTAATTTTTCAAACATTAGCTTCTAAGTCACCCTTTCGGCTCAATGCCACCCTACACGACAATATTCTGTAGTTCATATTGTTATAAATTTGTTCTACTAGTTCGTTTATTTGAGGCTCAATCGCGTTTAACACTTTACGGAGCCCAAATTCAGTTTTTGTATTTTCAGTGGATACAATTCATTGACTTTTGCAGTATAAAATTATTACGGGATGAAGCCATGGTATTGATGGCAAATGGAGATTAGTGGTCACAATTTTTGAAGGAAGGACATGGTAGGGATTGGGATAGGCTGAATAGTGACCAAATAATAACCAAATAAACTAAATTGTATAAGCATGTTATTCCACACGAGAAAAAAAACATATAAATAATTTAGCCAAGTGATTATATTCCTTTTAATGGATTCCATTTATGAAGTTTCATACCAAAATGTTTAAAAATGTGAGAATTACTCTATTCTACGGAATTTTTCTGGGGCTATACCTTACAAGGCTTGGAAATGTATATACTTTTAAACCCCATCAATTGTCATGGCTTTCCATACTTTCTATATTTTTTTCGATACCTACTGATCATGTTGTTAATTTATTATATGAGTCAGTGGTCTGCGGTCTATTTGCTTTAATTCTATGAAGCACTTCCAGAAATCGGATGAAGAATCAAGCGACGTAATAACCTAGTTTCTAAAAAAATAAAGGGATCAAGAATGTCATCTATAAGATACAGCTTCAGAGATACAAATCCTCAGAACTTACGGTTTTTGTAACTTCTTCAAACGGTATCACTCAACAAACGACCATTAATTTCCTTTCCTGTTAAATTCTTCACCTATTAAAAAAAAATAGATTTTTTTGTTATAGTCCAGGATTAACAAAGCAGTTTAGAGCTATTGGACGAACATAAATGTGTATTGTTCGACCAAATTTTGACCTTCCGGTCATCGCGTGGTTGACCACCGTGAGAACCACCACGCTGCTGTTGTTATCGAAAAGCGAGGTTTTTCACCAGTGTTGTACAAAATACAACAGCGCGACGACTGAAGTGTTAAAGGTTTATTTGACCGAATATTGAGTAATTCGTTTGGGCACATGATAATATTGAAACTATTCGGTATTCGGCCGAAAGCCGAATAATGCTATTTGGTACATCTTTAATGATCATGTTTGAGCCCTACACTGCAACGCGGATCTACTCAAATCTGAGTTGTTTCAACGCAAAACCGTGAGCCCAATAACCCAAATTTGGCTAAATTTCCAAGGCCTCCATTAGGTACTTTGCCTTTGAAGCCAAATTTACTTAAATTTGGTTTGATTCAATGCAAAATTGAGTTCACTCAACCCAAGTTTGAGAATAATGCATTTACCCAAATTTGTTTTATGGGGCCGAACTATCCCCATTGGGTAGGTGGGGAAGAGAGAGAATACCGAGAGATTTTGGGTTGAGAGGATAATCGATATACTTAATTTTGGGTAAAGTCAACTCAAAAATTAGGTTAACTGTTTTAGAGGCAGCGGAGAATGTTCCAAAACGTGTTTTATTCAAGCGCAGAAATCGCGCAGGCGAAATTTCCAATGAAACTAACCTCACTTATCCTGGTTTTCCAACCTCAAAATAGTGCTCCTTCCAGCCGGATCTCAATGTTTATGAAAGTAGTGCATTAATACAAAAAACAAACGTACGTAGAACATAGAGAATGGATATTCCTACCTTTTCAACCAAACTGTTTCACTGTTACCCGTCTTATATTAGGAAAATAAAACATTTTTTTCCACAGCGGCATGTGATGGATGCGTGAAAAATCAAATCTCTCATCCACTGACTAGTTGCGCTACCAAAGCATAGATGGCTAACAGTATGTCGCGATTGGAGGCGTATGAGAGAATAAGCAAGTTGAGGCTCAAAGGCCGGTTTTTCAACTTCAGCATAATAAACGTGCACAGCCCTCACTCCGGAAGCACTGGTGATGATAAAGACGCTTTTTACGCGCAGCTCAAACACGAGTACGACAGCTACCCAATCCACGACGTCAAAATCATCATAGGAGATCTAAACGCTCAGGTTGGCCAAGAGGAGGAGTTCAGACCGACTATTGGAAAGTTCAGCGCCCACCGACTGACGAACGGGAACGGCCTACGACTAATTGATTTCGCCGTCTCCAAGAATATGGCCATTCGGAGCACCTACTTCCAGCACAGCCATCCATACCGATACCCCTGGAGATCACCACAGCAAACATAACCACAAATCTACCACGTTCTGATTGATGGACGGCACTTTTCCGACATTATCGACGTCAGCACCTATCGTGGCGCTAACATCGATTCTGACCCCTATCTGTTAATGGTTCAACTGCGCCCAAAACTCTGCGTCGTTAAAACGTACGGTACCGACGGCCACCCCAGTATGACCTAGAGCAGCTCAAGCAACCAGATGTCGCAGCGGCATACGCGCAGCACCTCGTGGCCGCTTTACCGTAAGAGGGAGAGCTGGATGAAGCCCCTCTTGAGGACTGCTGGAAAACAGTGCAGGCAACCATCAACAATGCATCTGAGAGCAACGTCGGGTACGTGGGACGGAGTGGACGGAACGATTGGTTCAACGAAGAATGTAGGCAGATTCTGGAGGAGAAGAATGCAGCGCGGGCGGTCATGCTGCAGCAAGGGACCGGGCAGAACGTGGAGCGTTATAGACGGAAACGGCAACAGCAGACTCGTCTCTTTCGGGAGAACAACGCCGCCTGGAGGAGTTTGGATTCACCTGAGCCGCACGTAAATCATTTTTGTCAATATCTCTGCCATTTTTCTACCGATTTTAATAAATCATAGCTTTTTCAAACGCAAATAATGGCGCGTACATGATTGGTTTGAGATTGCCCAGATTTTTCGTATTTTAAGTAAGTTCAGGTGAACCCAAACTTTTGCACGATACACCATACTGAGGGGTGAACCCATACTTTTGCACGATGACTTGAATGACTGTTTCATTGACTTTGAATACTTTTCAGATTTTTCCGCAAAATTGTGAGCGCCCTTCAAAGAATATTACGATTCTAATAAACGTTGTTCTAAAAGTTTGGTCGATCCAATGCTGAGGAAATTAGCTATGTTTTTTCAGTGTGTTTTTTGAAAAATGTCACAACTTTAAGCAAAAAATTAGTATACCAAATTAAAAAAATGTATTTGGAAAAATACACATGAAGTAAGATTAAATCTTTGCCATATGAATGCGGCTTAGAGAGTTTCAATTGGACGTGTAATCCCAGAGATATGGACTGAACGCTTTTATTATTTTTTAGGGGGTGAACCCAATCCAGACAACCAAAATGTACGTATAACGAAATCACAAAGCTCCAGTATGTGCAAAATTTCACTTATAAGATGTCGCGAAAAGGCCTGCTACGTACAAAAGTGGAGGCGTTATACGTGCATATATTATGTGATGGATAATAGGATACAATACGAGAGTGTAAATGTTCTACCGAACTAACCTGTGATCATATTCGACTTAACTTATGATAACAAATGTTGATTTGACAGCTGCTACGGATTGATTCGACTTACTTTGTACGAGTGTACGGGACGAAACAAATTGTACAAATGAACTCAGAAAAGATGCGTTTTATGCGAGGAATCTCACCAATCTTACGATTTCATCCACCGTGTTTTGCGGTTTTGATGTAGTTTGTATGAATAAATGAGTTATTAGTGAACTTTCATGCGACTTCTGGTTGTCTGGGAAACTTATGCACGGGAGTGTACATCACGTTGATGGAGCTGCCACCTTAGGTTAGTTGACGTGATGCAACATTTCATACTCAGCCGCTGGATACCAGAACAGACGCTGTTTGAGCCGCACCTCCTGGTGAACAGACGCTCGGGACACTCCCCCTTACTTTAGCTAATGTCAGAAGGACAACAGTGCCCAAGTTGCACTACCAGCTAAGTACGCACGAACACGATCTTTAGATGAGGTTAAGAAGGCGATTAAAGAGCTGAAGATCAACAAGGCTGCTGGGAAGGATAAGCTCCCGGCCGAACTTCTCAAGTACGGTAGTGAGCAGCTGCATAGAAGAATTCACCATATACTTTCAAGTAGACATGTTGTCATGATGAGAGGGGTTCCAATAAATTGGTCAGAAGAAGTTAAGTATCTAGGGCTCATGCTAGATAAGAATTTAACTTTCAAAAATCACATTGAGGGCATTCAAGCCAAATGTAATAAATATGTAAAATGTCTCTATCCCCTTATTAATAGAAAATCAAAACTTTGTCTTAAGAACAAGCTTTTGATTTTCAAACAAATTTTCAGGCCAGCCATGTTGTATGCTGTACCAATATGGACTAGCTGTTGTAATACCAGGAAGAAAGCTCTGCAGAGAATTCAAAATAAAATTTTGAAAATGATTCTGAGACTTCCTCCCTGGTATAGTACCAATGAGTTACATAGAATATCCAATGTTGAAACATTGGAACAAATCTATATAAATAAAAATGGAGTGGTGTTTGTATGTCACGAAATGGCTTCCGAAAGGATCAACCGATTTGAATGATTATTTTTCCGTTTTGTTCGTCAAGTGTTCCGACGTGTTTGTGTGTATACAAATTCCAGGATATTCACCGGGAAAGTCGGAAAAACAAGCGTGAACGGAACTGTCATTATGTATGGGACGATCCATAGCATTTTTCAACAGCCTACTTGATGGCAAGACGAAGTTTTCCGGGACCACTAGTGTCAAATAAAATAATAAATAATTTCAGGCAAAAATCGTTACAATCTTCTATTGCTACGATTAATGCGTTATATGTTTAGGTTAAGTTAGGTTAAGTATATTCAAAGCGTTTTTTTTTTCTCTTATAAGCAGGTGAAATCAACTCACCTGTAAAAAATCTGAACTGCTACGGCAAATGAAATGTAATATGTTGTTAACAAAATGTCAATAAAATCTTAAATTTGTTTTACCAAATTGGGATGATAGTGTTGTCTAATAACACAGAACACCTAGATATAAGAAATGTATGTAATGTTTGGAATGATACTAATAAAGAAATTAAAAAAAAAAATCACCATATACTTCTGAGGATATGAGAGGAAGATGAACTGCCTGCTAGCTGGATGGATGGCCTCATTTGCCCTCTCTTCAAAAAAGGGCATAGATTGGAGTGCGCCAATTACCGAGAAATAACGCTTCTCAATTCGGCGTTCAAAATAATGTCACGTATTCTGTTCAACAGATTGAGACACCGCTTGAAGAGTCCTTCGTCGGCGAATACCAAGCTGGTTTTCGTGAGGGCCGATCGACGTCGGATCAAATGTTTACCCTGCGACAGATCCTCGATAAATTCCGGGAGTACAACTTGCAGACTCATCATCTGTTTATTGATTTCAAGGCGGCGTACGATTCAGTTGAAAGAAACGAGTTGTGTGAAATAATGATGGAACATGGTTTTCCGACGAAGCTGATTAGACTGATTCGTGCAACTTTGGAAGGATCGAAATCAAGTATACGTGTTGCGGATGAGATTTCTACATCCTTCGTAACCTTAGACGGATTGAAGCAGGGCGATGCACTTTTAAACCTATTGTTCAACATAACATAATAATAATTAACCATGCGTTTGTAACGCAAATAACCATCGCTAAATCTACAACGTTGATGTTTTGTACCGAAAGCGAGATTTTTTCCATTGTGTTATATGAATTTTAACACCTCGCTTACTAACGTGTCAACAATGTTTAAGCCAGTGCAATACATGGTAATTTACCCTAGTGGAAGATTAAATTTAAAAAGAGTTCAGGAAAAGTATAGTGGTCACACTATTATGGGTCGCTTACTATTATGGATCGTTTCCATTTGAATTGCATTATGAACAGAGAGACTAAGTGACCAATAATAGTGTGACCAACACTGCTTACACTATTATGGGTCACCTTATAATGATTATTAGACATTCTATTCTATATGTAATTCAAATGGGAATGACCCATAATAGTATAACTACTGTATGCAAAATCTAGTTGTGAAGTAATGAAACAGCTTTGACTATACAGTGGTCACAATATTATTGATAACTCACTATTATGGGTCATTTCCATTTAAATTCCATGTGGAACAGAGTGACAAATCATCGTGACTAGGTGACCAACCCAGCGTACATTCCTAGTCACCTAGTCATCATTATTAGTCACTCTGTTCCAAATGCTATTCTAATGGAAATTAGTCATTACAGTGGGTGAACCGTAATAGTGTGACTACTGTACTGTAAAAGGAAAACTTCTATATTTATTTTACCTGAGGATTCAATGGAATCTGGATTGTTTAGCGTTGGATTGAGGTAGACGATGTTATCATCAGTCACATATACAGACTGGAATTGCTGCTCACCATCCGGTAGTTCCAATACAGCATGGGCGGCTTCATCTATAAAATAAAAAAAAATACAGATGTTATGTCGCGTAATTTTGGTAGATATATGCAACTGGCCATCGTGTAGAAAAAATCGATTTTATTACCATACAGGCGTATCTAAAGTGATTCACTTCTCCTGGTCGATTTTCTCTTTGGGTTTGTACTTGTAATAAGTGCTGACACTATTATGGATCACCTAATCACGATTAGTCACTCTATTCCATATTTCATTCAATTGGAAATGACCTATAATAGTGGGTGATTCATAATTGTGTGATCACAGTTCATTCGATTTCACGATGCAGCCTGATGATAGACGATGAGTTCGTTCTACTTATAGTCAGGTCTTCTATAAGACACTTCCACCCACATTCCTCCCATGACAATGTCTCAGCAGATTTTAATAGTTAGCATGGCGTTTATAAGTGACACATTTTTTGTTTCTAAGTGACACATACTATGAGCTTATTGCCTGTCGAATTTCACCTGAATCGATCGGACGACAGCTGGAAAATTGCGATGGGCGTAAAGTGGGTGGTAGCGTCTAATAGGGGACCTGACTCTAATAAAAATAGTAGTTGAAAAGTCGTTCAGCTAAGAAAATTTCTTCTTATTTAATAAGCAAAAGAGAAAATCAACGAAGAGGTATCGATTACTACAGATACGCCTTCGTAATATTAAATGCTGGATAAACCACTTACCTCTATGAAACGGTTCTTCGTTTCGTTGGATTTGACGTGGCCTAGCAATGTCAGATGATTTAGCGCGGTTACTTTGATCGACCGGCTTTTTGAAGATAACTTGGGGTAGGTATCCCACCTCGCTTTGGGTCACAGACTGTGTTCCGAGAGCTTGTACCGTTTCAACAAAGTTGGCCGCTAGCTGCGCCCGATCAGTTTTAACAGGCAGCGAATTAATCGGCGGTCGCTGTGTTTGGTGTCCCAATTCTCGAGGCTGAATATATGTCGGAACGGAAGAATAATCTTGTGGTGGCAGCTGAACTAGCTGAGATGATGCTGCAATAGTTCCAGGATGCTCTTGCTGCTGAATCGCGATGTCAGAATCGAGTGCGGGTTTTTTAGATGAGGCGATTTCTACAATACATGAAACAATGAATACACGAATCTTTGAATATAGTAAAATACGTACCACTAATAATTTTGTTGTAGTCTTTCAAAGGGCGTGATTCCTCGGGCTTAGATTTACGGTGCTTCAGCAATTTTCGCTTGGTTTCAATATCCGATACTTCCTGTTTTAGTAGGTCTTCGGCTGCAGCCTCTGCCGAGTGCAGGCTTTTATATTTCCGGCTCACAATGACCGGAATTTTCTTCGTTGCACCATGGAACTCGCATCCTCCGTTCCGAAGTTTTTCAATCTTCTCGTTCGATGGAAGTTTGGGCCACAACAAACATCCATCTCGGACCCATGACACCGGAACAGCAAGCACACGTAGCTGTTGCTTCTCAAAAAATTGAGCCACGGTGAACATCTGCGAGCAAGAAGCAAATTAATATTAACTTATACATTAGACAAACATGTTTTGAAAACTCACCTTGCGTATGATTTCAGAAAATTAGGGATTTTAGAATCGAAAAACTCGACACAAGAGCAGAAGCAAAAACTCGAACTCGTACACTGATTTGCTTCCAATGACAGTTGGATGCGAATGTAAACAATGCAGGTACTCGTATAAGATTCTATGCTACCTCGCACTATGAGATCTAATAAGAATTCTTATATGCGATGTTTCACGGCTGTTTATGTGATGAAGTTAGAATGTCATGGTGAAAAAAATTGATATTCTTATAAACAGAACGCGGAGGAGAGGAAAGATGACTGCATGATAATCGAGGAGTTCGAGGTTCGTTCCTGAGAGGTCATCGTATGCGATGTGAAATGTAAACTTATATCATAATTTGAAATCCACCACCCTAATAGAGACCCTAAAGAAAGCCGTTCTAGAACTACAATTTCAATAGAAGTCAAGTGCATGTTTGTTTTAACCCTATTATTTTAATACACATTTTAAGTCGCATAATGTAATAAATAAACTCGTTAATATGCGCGTACAACATCGCACTATTTAATGAAATAAATCGCGAAGCAAATAATATTGTTACGGCCGAAGTTGCATAAATATACTTTTTACATCCTATAGCTAATCTGTTTTTTCGGAGATGCTGATATATCGCCTCCACTTTGGTGCGCATAGAGCACATTTGATGCATCTTATGCGATTAAAAAGAAACGTAAGAATTCATGTATAATGTGATTATAGTTTGCTATATGCGTATAAATTGGTTGTCTGGGTTGTCTGGGTGCACTTTCAAACCTATTGTTCAACATAGCGTTAGAAGGAGCAATAAGGAGAGCTTGCGTGTATAGGGATGGCACTATTATCACACGTTCGTATATGCTCCTTGGTGCGTACGATATCGACATAATCGGGATTGATCGCCGAGCCGTGGAAGAGGCATACGTGCCTTTTAAAAGGGAAACAACGCGAAATGTGCTCATTGATAATACCACAAAGACAAAGTACATGGTCGCTGGTAGACATCGTAGGCCCATAGGTGATGTTGGTAGTGAGGTGGTGATATTTTTGAAGTAGTTGAAGAATTTGTGTACCTTGGAACTCTAGTGACTTGCGATAATGATGTTACCCGCGAGGTAAAAAGGCGTATTGCAGCTGCGAGTCGAGCTTTTAACGGACTTCGTAACCAGCTAAAGTCCCGCAGCTTACATACGAAGACCAAACTCGCGTTGTACAAGACTCTAATTCTTCCGGTAGCTCTGTACGGCTACGAATCTTGGACGTTGAAAGAGGTCGACCGGAGTGCTTTTGGGGTCTTTGAACGTATAGTGCTACGAACAATACTCGGCGGTAAATTGGACAATGGCATCGGGCGGCGTCGCATGAATCACGAGTTATACCAAGTCTATAATGAAATGGATATTGTTAAGCGTAAGGTACCCCGGGGCAAGTGAGAATCCGGGGTAAGTGGGGCGTTTCGTCATAGCTCAACTAGGAAAAGTTTTTCATAAGGGTATTCTTCTAGAAAGTTGAAGATACAATGACAAGGAATGTATTTAATACTAAACATATAGTTATTTTTATTACCATGTGGTTCATGTAACAGTTGTCAGTTCAGCGCCATTTTCAACTTGCATGACAAATTGTGACACGTTTCACGTCTTGCATTGACTCGCAAAAAATAGATGTGTTTTAAATCGAATTTCCATCAGTAGGCTATAATTTTTAGTTTAATTATAAGCTGCTAACGATAAACTAGTATTTTGTTTTCATTTCATATGAAATTTTCGATGGTCTATCTTATCCCAAAATATATTTGTACCTGGGGTAAGTGGGACCTATCAAAACAAAAACCAGAATCAAAACTTTTCGTACACGTTTCATACATTTTGCTAGAGAGTAGCACTAAAACATTCAAACAAATGATTTTTATCAAAAAAGATCAACGTCAAATTACGTAATTGCATAGAAGGGAGAAGAAAAGTGTTATTATTCTTTATTTTTTAATTATTTTTTTGTTTTTGAAATACGACTTCAAAATTGAACAAACACACAGCTGAAATTTGAAATGCATCATGAGAACGATTACTTTTTTATGTTATTTGAACTTTATTTGTTATTTCTACCAAATTAAGTAGTGATGGAAAACAATTCCATCCCATAAGGTGGTTTTCTGCCATGCATATAAATAATAACAAAACATATTCATAATTTCGTCAATTATTGATTGTTTATGTGCTACATTTTAATTAACAACTTATAGAGTTCTGTTTGATCCTTCGACCTTGACGCTTGCTCCTGGGCAGTGCGTCAAGAAAGCCCGAACAGTTTTTTTTTATTCTTTTTGGGTCGCGCGCTTATTTTTTTTTTTTCCTGAGTGCTTTTTTATAGCCGAGCAAACGAGTGAAGCCGAAAGTGGATTGTGGCTGCTCAGTCAAAGATAACGGATCAATTGGTGAGCTCGTTTCATGCTACTATTTCTAATCTATAAAATATGTATGACTGCACATTCAATCGTTACAATGGTGGGATGTAAATATGATTTTTCAACAAACTATGGATGGTTCGTCACTGCGAGTGTCGACACAAACTCTGATTCATGATTTATTTATGTTTAACATTTTTTTTTCAGAACACCTCTTATATACCTTTATTTTTGTAATTAAAAAAACTTTGAATGGTTCGACACTACAAGTGTGAACTTGCGAAAGGTTCACCTTATGCAACAAACTTTGGATTCGCCACTGTAAGTGTCGGCATAAGAATAAGAGTGTTCTATGATGTCCCAACCAATCGAGTTTTTTGTTTCTTTTCAAATGAGTAAAATATAATAACACATGCTTTCGTCCTGACAGCTGTAGGAATGTTACATTTAGGCATTTGTTCAACAAACTTTGAATGGTTCGTCACCTCAAGTGTCGGCATAATTTTCCTCTACATAGAAATTGTTCATATCAAATGAAAATATTATATTTACGTATAAGCATGTATATATCTCACAAATCATTGTTTATCATGGTCTAATCGCTTATCAAAGTGAATCCTATGACCCAACGATCCTCCCCATTAACAAACATCCCTCCCAGTAACCTTTGTGGAGATGCAGAGGCAAACACGGTCTCCAAAAAGCAAAGGTTACACACTAACATTCCTTCCCCCAATCCCACCTGACTGCAAGGACGTGGCCGGCGCCGTTATTGACCCTGTATAAATAGAGGCACTGAATTATGCACACTGAAGAAGATTATGGCCAATCCCAGCCGAACTTCTAGTTGATTCTTTGTGCATTTTCACTGACTTCGGTCAATCACGGAATAGCAACCATTGATATGTGTAGTCAGTCTAAGCTAAGCTAAGCTAAGCTAAGCTAAGCTAAGCTAAGCTACATTTTAATTAACAACTTATAAATGATAAGTTTTGAACATGCATAATTCCTCTTTACGCTTTCATTGAGGAATTTTCAGTTAATATTAAATGTGAGGTGACATACTATTAAATAAAAGATTTCTTCCTAAAACGTAACGTATTTTATGGTTGATCCCTTATGTACATCAAATATGTACTTAAAATTAAAAATCTATGACTTATCGATCCTATTATTGTAATGGTTGACTTACTGATGTGGATTGACGCATGAAACTGGTTGTGTCCCACTTGCTCCGTGCGTCCATTGGCTCATTCTAAAATTTTCTTCCAAGGTTTTCACAATTTCGAAATAATTCGATTAGTTTCATGCACACACCAGCAAATATGTTGCAACACGTGATTGAGTTGTTGGATTTTAAAAATATTGACATTTGAAAATTTTATTGAACAATTTGTTTGAACTATCGTTTTTTTCGTTCCCACTTGCCCCGCGGTACCTTATAAAACACGGATGTCGGAGGAACGTCAAGCTAAACTAATGTTCAGCAGAGAACCAGGGAGAGGCCGTCGCCTCCGTGGAAGGCCGCGCACCAGATGGCTTTTTGCAGTTGATGAGGATTTAAGGTCGCTTAACGCTCAGGGCGACTGGAAGCGATTGGCCCAGGACCGGGTCCAATGGAGATGGCTTCTTCATTCGGCGTAGATTCAACGCAATAGCAAGAAATTGTTGCCCATCAAGTATCAAGTAGTAAGTATATAAGAAAGGCGACAAGTTAGATTGTGATCACCATTCTAAATGCGGCTTACAAAATATTATCCTAGATCAACTTCCGTCGTCTGTCACCTGTAGTAAACGAGTTCGTGAGATGTTATCAAGCCGGCTTTGTTGACGGCCGATCGACAACGGACCAAATTTTTACTGTACGGCAAATCCTCCAAAAATGTCGTAAATACCAGGTCCCAACGCATCACTTTTTCATCGATTTCAAGGCGGCATACGATAGTATCGACCGCGTAGAGCTATGGAAAATCATGGATGAGAACAGCTTCCCCGGGAAGCTCACGAGACTGATAAGAGCGACGATGCAGGGTGTGCAAAATTGTGTAAAGGTTTCAGGCGAACATTCCAGTTGGTTTGGATCCCGCCGGAGACTATGACAAGGTGATGGACTTTCGTGCCTGTTGTTCAATATTGCACTAGAAGGTGTTATGCGGAGAGCCAGGCTCAACAGCCGGGGTAAGATTTTTACGAGATCCAGTCAATTTGTTTGCTTAGCGGATGATATGGACATTGTCGGCCGAACATTTGAAAAGGTGGCAGACCTGTACACCCGCCTGAAACGCGAGGCAGCAAAAGTTGGACTGGTGGTGAATGCGTCCAAGCCAAAGTACATGCTAGCTGGTGGCGCCGAGCGCGACAGGGCTCGTCTAGGTAGCAGTGTTACTATAGACGGGGATACGTTCGAGGTGGTCGACGAGTTCGTTTACCTTGGATCCTTGCTGACGGCTGACAATAATTATTATTATTGGTTGAATTGATCACCGTGAACTTCTATTTGATATTATATATTGGCTTTTCTCGGTGACAACTGACAAAAACAGCATATATTGCGTTACGCGTTTCGGCTTACTTCACTTCAGCCCTCATCAGACGCAACATGCTGAACGCAACCTTACAGCTTGGTCTGTCACAACTATACTATGACAATAACGTTAGCCGTGAAATACGGAGGCGCATCATCAGTGGGGGCCTTCCTTAGCCGAATGGTTAGCCATGCTGAAGGTGTCTGGGTTCGATTCCCGGTCGGTCCAGGATCTTTTCGTAATGGAAATTTCCTTGACTTCCCTGGGCATAGAGTATCATCGTACCTGCCATACGATATACGAATGCGAAAATGGCAATTTAGGCATAGAAAGCTCTCAGTTAATAACTGTGGAAGTGCTCTTAGAACACTACGCTGAGTAGCCGGCTCTGTCCCAGTGGGGACGTTAATGCCAAGAAGAAGAAGAATCATCAGTGGAAGTCGGGCCTACTATGGCCTCCACAAAAAGCTGCGGTCAATAAAGATTCTTCCCCGCACCATATGTACCATGTACAAAACGCTCATAAGGCCGGTAGTCCTCTACGGGCATGAAACGTAGACGATGCTCGAGGAGGACCTGCAAGCACTTGTAATCTTCGAACGTCGAGTGCTTAGGACAATATTTGGCGATGTGCAGGAAAACGGTGTGTGGCGGCGAAGGATGAACCACGAGCTCGCTCAACTCTACGGCGAACCCATTATTCAGAAAATGGTCAAAGCTGGAAGGACACGATGGGCAGGGCATGTTGCAAGAATGCCGGACAGCAACCCTGCAAAGATGGTGTTTGCATCGGATCCGGTTGGTACAAGAAGGCGTGGAGCACAGCGAGCTAGGTGGGCGGATCAAGTGCGCATCGATTTGGCGATCAAGGACGGAATCGAAGATGGCGAGATACGGCTACGAACCGAGTATTGTGGCGTGAAATTTTTGATGCAGTGTTATATGTTCAGATGCTAACTAAATAAATGAAATCAAAAAAATAACGATTGGCGTTTCAAAAATGTTGAAACATTTTCAAAACCCAGATTACCTTGGACCACTAATTTGTTGAAAGAAATTACACAAACATATCCGAAGGTATTTATTAGAATGCCTACATCAAAGAATGTACAGTTGGGAGTTATTGACCCTCGCACATTTATCAAACATGTCAAAAATAAAATGTTTTGCTCACAGACAAACAGATGTGAAGTTTGACAATTTATAATTTTACTTTTCTATGGTTATCTCACCTCGTCTATCTAAAAATTCTCTTCAAATCAATGTTTCATTCAATGGTTTGGATGTTATGAGACAGTATCAATAGATACTAAGAGTATCGTTTCTGTTCGTCTTTTTAACTAACAACCTAAACTCGTGAGGAATGTGTATTTACTACATCCTTGACAACTTTCTATAGGAGTAAACGTATTATAATCAGTTCAAGTTCAACCTTCATCTTGATAGCTAAGTATACCTACCTGCTGCATGCTATTCGTGCCCCACACACGCTACGGATTCCACACACCATTTGTAACGAACCATTTTGTGTTTGCTTTCCATTACTCTGCACGCATGCAGAACCAGACCGCGTCAAGTGTTTTGATTGATTCACAAATTGCCTGTCTCCAGAGGCCAGCCGTTTGAGAAGCCGCTTTACAGTGGAACACCTTGGACTGAAGTATTTGGACATGGAACCGATGCGCGAATCTGCAAACGGTTCAACATCGTTGATTTCGGATTGTCCAGATATCGTTTGGTGCTGACCACCTGCTGCCAATTATAATCTATTATAATTGTGTCGGACCACCAATGGAGCACATTGCAAAGTGTTTGCTAACCTTATGTCAGACGCGACCAGTCCAGTGCAAACCCGACGATATGCGGAGAACATGCTTTGTCTACATTCCGCCCGAGCAGAATCCGATTCCTAAATTTTATCGAAGTGATAACAAATTTTGAGTTTTTTTTATAACATATTGGGCACTACGATTGAATATGGATGAGTATAATTTTTAATTTCTTTATTTCTATGATTTTACGGTAAGATACTTTATTAACACTATATATGATATATTACTATATATTGGGTATTGGGGAGGGGTAGCCTAAGGGAGTTAATTGAACTGTTGACTGGATGAAAGTGCGTGGGGTCGCCAGCCTTTTATCATGAGAAAACAGCCTTAGTGTTGTCTTCCAAAGGTCTTCAAAGATATTAACTAGCCCTGCTACAACAAACCATCAGGTAGATCATACCATCCCGGTATGATTCTGCAGCCATAGGTAATCCTTGCGCTGATGGTGGCTAAATAATCATCATCATCATCATCATCAACATATTGGGCACTACGATTTTCCATCGATTTCACGATAATTTCATACAAGTATTTTTCCCAGACTTGTAAATGGGTATGGTGTAAGTCCATTGGCTAACTTTTTCAATACAACAGAGGAAGAGAGTCGTTCACACAGAAATCTTCCATTATGTTTAAGAATAAGAAGTCCAAATAAGAGTTTTGATCGCATATTTTGATATGATTGTTGTTAACTTGATCAGAATATTATCGTATTGAGTAATAATATATGATAATATCGAAACTTAAAAATTATCTTTCAATTAGTTCTCCTGGCCTGCTCGGGCGGGCATAGGACTGGATTCTCGCGTCATCGAAGCCGATCTTGCTTAGAGACGTAAGAAATTTTATTATGACTTCACCCCCGCCTCGGCCACTGGTCTACCGCGAAGTTATAAGAAGGGTATCTACTAGCCCTGGATGCAGGGCGAGGTCCAGGAGAAGAGGCACACAATCAGAAGCAGCACCCAAAACAAGAAGTCCGAAGTGAAAGAGAGAGCGCAAAGCCGATTTTATAATCGAAAAGCAGCATGCTTATTTCTGGTTTTCCTTCACACGGACACTTGACTCAGCGCGGTCGCGGTATTTCTGATGGTAATAGATCTGGCTGTATGTGTGTTACGTTGTGTGCAGGGGCGTGCACCAGGTTGGAAGTTTGAACAGTCATATAGAATATCCATTTAAATCGTAATCCTTAATTATTATTTCGTTTTCTGATTTTCTGATTCATTTCAATTTAAATCAAGGTGATAATTTCCTATAATAAGTAAAAAAAATATAAATCTTTTCATAAAAAATGGAAAGAATTGGAAAGAGCATGTGCTTAGAATTTCAGTAACTGAGTATGTAACAGTTATTCAACTCAAAAGTGCTTTACAGTGGTTTTTCCAACTTTTATTCTGTTGTTTGGCATCTCTGAATGATCTAACTACCGTTAAGTCACTAGTCACCGTGCGGCCTCCATTCACCGTGCACATATACAAATTCCTACAAAATAGCCATACAATATTCACAAACTATTCTTTTGTCAGCAAAATAAGATAAAACTGATAAAATGAAGTAGTTTTTGTCACAAAGCATTTTGAAAAACCTAGTTTATGTAGTCAAAGTCATGTGAATTCTGTTCGATAATGAGATTTTTGAACACTCCTAGTAGAAAAGACAAAAAATCACATTTTTCATTTAACGTTAAAGTATGAAATTTTTCAAAATTTCAACAAGTTGTCACTGTGGATACTATAAGTAGGATGTATTTAATCGTATGAGCAATTAGATTTTATGCAAATAAGAATTGTTTATTGTGTCTCAGTCGAATCCCAAATGCACGGTGAATGGACCCTTTTCAATATATATGGTTCCTATTACCGTGCATTAGTTAAAAGGCATGAAATTATTCGGTAATATTAGATTTATTGTTATGTCGTGATTAAACAACTTCATGTTTAGTTTTTGAGTGAATATATAATGGTTTGGACAATACAGTCAAACCCCATATAACGGTTTTAATAAAAAAATAATGATTTAGCCAATTTTTCAACATTTTATGGTTTTTATTGTAAACTAGTGGTCCCGGCAAACTTCGTCTTGCCATCAAGTAGGCTGTTGAAAAACGCCATGGAACGCTCCGTGCAAAATGGAAGTTCCGTTCACTCCTGTTTTTTCATCTTTCCCGTTAAATATCCCTTGCTTTTTATATACACAAACACGTCGGAACACTTCAGGAACATAACTATGGAAGAATCATTCTAATCCGTACAGCCGTTCGCAAGCCATTTCGTGACATACAAACACCACTCCATTTTTATTTATATAGATGAAGATTTGAATACTCTTAAAAATGAGTGCGCACACTACTAACAACATAGTAACTCCATCAACAATGTTTCTTCAAGATACGAAATAAAATCATGAACAAAACTATATGCACGGTGAATGGTGCACTAGCGTGCACGGTGAATGGTGCCATAGAACGGTACGAAGCGACCTTAACATAACATTTTCAAACATAATTTTTATGTAATTTTTTGTTAGCTTCACTAGTTATAGATTTTTCCCTGAATTATGATATAATTGCACGCTACGTAGTGGTATTCTAGTACGCTTCAAATTATTTGGATAAGTTATACATTTTTTTGAAATGCAGATTTTTCTTAAATTCACGGTGAATGGTAGCTTGACGGTACTGTCACTTGCCTACAAGATGAGTTTATGCCGCACTTGCGAGCCGACACTTGCCTGGGTAAGTTGTAGAAGCATCGCGTGGAGGGCGATTCCTTTCCGCCAGGGTTGTTAACGTTAATCAACGATCAACGCCGTTTCGCTAATTCGTTAACGTTAACAAGTAACGGTTAACGAAGCTTGCGTTGATTCGTTCGAAAATCGATTAAACGATAACGTTAACGTACAGCGTTGATTTAACGTCAACGACTTCGTTATTTTTTACGTTAACGAAGATTTTAATACCTAAAAAAATAACTTTTGTGTTATGTGATGTACCGTAATCCGGGTTAACATTGATCAGCGGGGTAACATTGATCGCATTGACCCTCCTCGTAAAAAGTTCGAATCTATATTTTTCTATGAAATATTTTCAATGCATGAATGGTGATTCTCTTACTTCTATTCATAAGCTAAGAAACATTAAGGTTTTTACGAAAATTGAGTTGGGTTTATGCATAAATTTTACAATTACGATCAAAAAATCATATCTGAAATGAGTTCTGAAAAAGATATGAGTAAAAGAAATGCTATTGTTACTTAAAATGACATCGCTTAAAATGATTCCGTTGTCAAAACTTATATAAATATGTTCAGTTAAGCATAGTTCACAAATTACAATAAATAATGCCGAATTTCCTTAGGACATTGCCTACCTTTAGGCGTATTCTACAATTCAAAGTGTTTTTAATTTTGAAATAGCTCAAAAAGTAAAAGCTTGTAAGAGTTTGGCCTTCATATTCGGTTTCAGGGACCATGATTTTAATAAGTAATGACATTTTCAATATTACCGATCGTTGTTTTCATGGGTGATCAATGTTACCCCATATCAGCTAAATAAAAAAATCACCTAAAACATTTTTTTAAACATACTCAAATCTTTCAGAAAACAAAATGAAGTATTTAGTCACGTGCGATGGGTCCCAGTACTGGTTTTAAAAATTTATAACATGCAACATTTTCAATTTCGAATGATTTTTTAGAGATATATCGAAAAAACTGATCAATGTTACCCCGGATTACGGTATTTAAAAATAAGTAATTGTAGAAGAGTAGAAAATGATTCAGGCTGAGTAATAAAAACGGCTGAAAAATTTATTACCACAATAAGAACAAGATAATTACGAGATGTGTGGGCAGTTTGCAACGGTTCAAACTTAGACTCTGAAACATGACATGTCCTTGGAAGAAAAATATGCGTGATGTTATTGCAGTTTTTTATGGAATGTTAACTGAGAGAGGAAGCTCTTAGTCAGCTTCAGTGAGAAAATGATGTTTAGAGAAACTTTAAAGTAGATGGAGTACCGTGTACCTTTTAATTCCGCTCCTAAATGCTTATCTTTGACAGATACGCGTATTTCGACTACCACTTGCAGTCTTCTTCAGTGTCAGTTACTCGTATCCACTGTGGATACGAGTAACTGACACTGAAGAAGACTGCAAGTGGTAGTCGAAATACGCGTATCTGTCAAAGATAAGCATTTAGGAGCGGAATTAAAAGGTACACGGTACTCCATCTACTTTAAAGTTTCTCTATTTGAGATTCTGCTCAGAGGATTCGAACATTCATTAAAGAGATGATGTTTAGATTAGAAAATCTGTTCCACGGCCATTGCTAGTTTCGAAAAAAATATCTGTCATGTTAAATTAGGGCAGTATGGCAACTTGTATTTGAAAATGAGAGATCGGGTCATCCTGGGGGCGATTAGTCAGAAACATTTGATTGTTCGCTGGGTAGAAAAAAGAATGCCGAGTGCTTCATGGCTGCAAAGGAAGTCGCTCTCTGGCAACGATTTCGGCCTATTGCTTTGGGGGCTGGAACGATGAGAGGATACAATACCTATATTGCTTGGAAAATCTTTGCAATTTATGGAAGTTCTTCCAAGCAAAGTTCGTGACGTTTGAAGAGGCTGACTGTTGGGAGCCAAATAATTGCTCTGCACAGTGAACTTAGATTTTTTAATCAATTTTCCATGGATACGGGATATCAGCATAGAAACGTGTTGTTTATTGATGTTTCGAAACATTCTCTAGAAACCTGTACGAAAATTAAAATCAACGCTTTGGTTAGCGCTGATCGTTGACGTTGATTCAACGCAAACTCGTTAACGTTGACGCTAACAACCATGAAAATCAACGCAACGGCGTTGACGTTGATCCAGAGCAAAATCAACGTTAGCGGCGTTTATCGTCGATTAACGTTAACAACCCTGCTTTCCGCTGATTATCCAAACTCCACATTAGGCCATCCCTTATTTTTTGCAAATGTGAAATGTTATAAGTTCGTCATCGTAAAGTGCTCGTTTTGGTAAGAAAAAAAAAAACAGGTAAAAATTTGAAGTCCGTACGTGGACGCTAAGTGGTCCCCCAACGGTCCTGAAGGTATTAGGCATAGATGACCCCGTGCGCAAAATCGAGCTCGCTGCTCTAGTGCGCGCGTTGATAATCAGCATAGAAGTTTGTTTTCTTTTGAGATGATTCATATAATACGTAACGCAAAGTTTGTTAATTTCAGACCCCCTCCCTCCCCCAAGTAACAGCTTTTGTGAGGAAAATTTAATTTTTTTGTATGGACCGTAATACTACGGAAGGCCCCATCCCTCCCCCTGTTGCGCTACGTAATATTTAAACGATCCCTTTGTAGTTCTAAATTTTATGTCAGCGTGCAGTGTTATGAAGATATCCACAGTGTAAAATATTATTTTACTTAAAATTCTATGCTGATTATCAATTGTTACTAGTGGCTTTTCGTACTCATGTTGCGTACACTAGAGCAGCGAGCTCGATTTGGCGCACGGGGGTCATCTATGCCTAATACCTTTAGGGTCGATGGGAGACTACTTAGCGCCGACGTACGGACTTCAAATGTCGTCGGAGTTCTACGGACTCAATTGGTGTTGGAGCAAGCTTCGTACTGGTACCAACCTGGGTTCATATCTCCTAGTGGGCTCCAAGGGACTCAATTCGAAAGGAGTTTCCTGGGTTAAACTCGACGGGTCCTAAATCCACAAATATAACCTTTTAGGGTCTAAGAATTTCTCTACAGGCACAGGCATACTGTTTTGCTTCTTCGCTCCTCACTTCTCTACTGCTTCCACTTTCTTGACTCTCCTAACTTCTTGTTAACTTCCTTTAAATTTGCAACGTCCACTTCGAATTAGATCCTCGTAGGAAATAGACCGACCCAGTCCTTCTTCGTTCCCTACTCCCTCTACCGTTGGGTAATCTGTTCATCCTTCTTTTACTCCACTGAACTCTAACTGTTTTAATTCTATTTATGGCTAATTTTATTGTAGTGTAGTGTACTTAACTTTTATTTCAGGTGTAGGGGTGTTTTTATGGCATGCAATAGAATTTAAATTTAAAATTTCACGAAGACATATAAAAAATAATAATATAAAAAACAAAAACTTACAAACTAACAAGCTTTTTGTTACAAACGGTAATATACTTTAACACCAAATTTTCGATTTGTCTTCCAGCAATTTCGTTTGCTGAAACCAATTCAGCTATATATGATTTCACTGATGTACAGCACTTCTGAAATTGTTTACTGAAATTCAGCAATCTGACTTGCTGGATAGTTGTCAACACAAGCGGACTTAATGGTTTTCAGTTACTTGTATGACAAGTGACAGATAACCAGAAATCGATTTGATATTTTGCAGTATATCAGTAAACATAATTATTGAACTCCAGCAAAAAGTACAACTGTGTCAACCAAGAAACTTAAAACGAGATAATTTTCTCCCACTGGTCCATTTGCCAGGTTGGAGGTTTATGGGAAATGTAACCTGCTAGTAGTAGTTTTTCATCCCTCGAAATATCTGAGTAAGTACTGTATCAAGTGGAATATCTAATATTGAAAAACAACTGAAGTGTTTATTTCTAGAATGGTAACAAATCCGGAACGGCAAATGGTGCATTGACTTTTCCTGTCCCCTCCAAGTGCAGAAAAACATTGTTTGATTTTTCATTATGAAAATAATTGTTTATGTCATGAAACAAAGTAGCATTTTTATAATTTTCTTGACGACTTTTAACTAAAATTTTCATCAACCAGGACCTGGTGACCCAAAATTGCTGGAAAGCAGCAACAAACCCCACCAGAGGAACAAATTAACCAAGTACTGATTATTCAGCAAGTGGAAATGTACTTTGCTGGATGGTCAGTAAATCAGCTGTCATTTTTATGTGAATTTACTTTGCTGAATGATCCAGCAAATTTCATATTTCTGGATCGATTGCTGAATTTACAGCACAAAAAATCAGCATTAATTTGCTGGTTTACAGCAATAATATTTTGGTGTGCACCCTAGTGTATTATTTTTCAAAATGTCTCAAAACCAAGAATTCGTGTGCTCTTCTGAATTAATAAACTACTTTTAATTAAGACTAGTTGTGATTTAAGACAAATTTGATATTATACAAACTTATTATCAATTTCGAAGAGAAAGATGCTTAAACCTTCAAAATTGGTTGGAAAATAACAAAGTTATGACGACTTCAATGAAGGTCGTATTACATAACTTGAAAATTCATCTTCAAGTCACTTGCGCCACCCCTAAATCTTAATATTTTTGGCTCAAAATTTGAGATTTCCATTTTTATGTGATATGATTTCATGAGAGCACACGAATTCTTGGTTTTGATACATTTCGATAAATAAGCCGCGTCCTTTCTAGGAACCTAATAACTACGATGAAGCCATGAAGGATTCATAATAATAATAATTTTGACATGAGGGTGGAGCTGAACGTCCACAAGCGTAAGGGTTTATTAACAAATTTCATAACGCCAAAAATGGCTATTTTCAACACCCACTTACCCCCTCATAACACATTCTGTAAGAATATTTTCCGAATTCTGTATGACCTGTAACATCTTGAAGACACCCACCCACCCCCTTCAGCGTTATGAAATATGTGAATGCGCCCTAATGGGCTCACCCAGCTTGTCACCCTGCCATAAGGAAAGAAAATCGTTGAGTTCAAGTGGGTCTTCAAAATGACGTAAAATGAGCAAGAAGAACCGGTGAAGTACAGAGTAGGACTATACTCAGCGTGACTTCAGTGCATTCTTCGCTGTGGCTGCCAACACGAGGTTTCATGTCACCGATTTCTTATTAAAGCCGCCTATCTGCGCAGTTCACGGTGTTAAAATTTCGATTATCATCCTGATTTCTGGTTTTATGTCCGTGGTGGCGGCGTACCCTGTGGGCTACGTCGATAACATAAACAGTGATTTTATCTTATTTCTAAATTTTGACTAGAACGACTAGACTAGAACTACTGCAAGCATCGGAGGAATCACGAAAATTTTCGACAGTGAAGTTTGAGTTAACGTAGCTGGGCCAGTATGTATGCGAAAGTACATTGAAAATTTAATCCACAGTCACGGAATGAAGGATGCTTTAGATGCGAGATCACCAATGGATTTGGGCTACCTGGAAGATGCCACCCAGTATCGGAGAATTGTTGCATCTAGCAATTGCAGATCTTCCAGACATTGCTAACGTCACTGCCATTCTAGAAAGAAAATTTCGAATTTCAACTCAGCTCGACTGAACCGCCGTAAAACGTACGCATCGTTACCTGAATCAGACCAGCGGTTAATATCTCTTGATTAGTGGTGACACAGATCAGCAACTGAACGCTCCGACGCAGATTGGACCGATGACCCAAATGATCGAGAATTAATTCTGGAGTGGTATTTTTCTTCGGTGGTACCTACTTCGCACGCAAGAATATCCGCAAACATACCTGACAACACCCGAGTGACGATGTCTACTCTACGTGCAGGTTGATGGCCCATATTTATCAAATGTCATGGATGTCAGGACCTTCTGAGGCCCTAATAACGGACGGACGTTGTAGCTAAATTTCGGGCGCAGTTTTCCAGTATCCAGGGACTCTATCCACAAAGCTATGACAACAACGACGCAGGAAGTGATTGGCTCTGGTCAACGACAAAGACGAAACAACTGGTTCGATGAAGAGTGAGAGACATGAAGAAGCCGAATGCTTGTGGCTGGTACCCGACAGAGCAGATAGCGGTACAAAGCAGCGAGAACCGAAAAAAAGCGAATCCACCGCAGAAAGAAAAGGCATCACAAAGAAAGCGTGGTGGCTAAAGCTCAATATAGCATGAACCGGAACGATATGCGGATATTTTATGCAACGGTCAATGGCTCGTGACACAATACCGTACATGTGCCCACCATGTGCAATGATCGAGATGGGAAATTGGTGGTGGAAGGAACACTTTCAGCAATGACTGAAAGGCGAAAATGAAAATGTAGCAAGAAACAGGATGAACATTGATGATGACGACCAAGTTGTGAACCCACCGACTGTACGAGAGTTTAAAAAGCCTACTAGCAAGCTGAAGAACTGTAAGGCTGCTCGGAAGGACGAGATCCTGGTCGAGCTTCTCAAGCACGAAAGTGAGCAGCTTTACCAGTCGATCCACCGAGTACTTCTGCATTTATGGGAGGACGAAGAAATGCACACGGGCTGGTTGGATGGCCTCATACGCCCAATCTACAAGAAAGTGCTTAGATTGGAGTGTGCCAGTAACATAATAATTACCATGCTGAATGTACAAAATACTGTCACGTATCTTGTTTAACAGACTGGAGGAGAGCTGCGCTTGAGAAGTACTTCGTCGGTGAACACCAAGCTGGTTTTCGTGAGGGCCACTCGATAATGGACCAGATGTTTACCTTGCGAATGGTCTTAGACAATTTCCGGGAGTGTAACTTGTAGACCATTTCAAAGCGGCGTATGATTCGGTGAAAAGAAATGAGCTGTGGCATATAATTACTGAACATAGTTTTCCGACGAATCTCATTAGGCTGGTACGTGCTACGCTAGATGGTTCGAATTCAAGTGTTAGGATTATAGGCGAGGTTCCAACCTCGTTTGTGACGTTAGACGGATTGAAGCAGAGAGACGCACCTTTGAACTGTTAAACATTGCACACGAGGGTGCTATTAAGAGATCTGGCGTGCAGAGAAATGGCTCTATCGTCACACGGTCACACATGCTCTTTGGCTATGCGGACGATTTCGACCTTATTGGAATCGATCGCAGGTCAGTGGAGGAGGCCTTCGTACCTCTGAAGAGAGATTGGATAGGCCTCACCATAGTTCCACCAAAAAGAATTACATGGGTATAGGTAGTGGTAGAGGTAGGCTTGATGGTGTAGGTGCTGAGGTAGTGTTTAATGAAAATGTGTTTGAAGTTGTTGAATAGTTTGTTTACCTTGGAACACTTATGACATATGAAAAAGATGTTTTCCGTGAAGTGAGAAGTATCGCCCAAGATCGCAAAGCTTGAGCTCTACAATACGCTTGACAATGGCGTGACGCTACGCTGTTACCATTAAGGTAGGTAAGGCTCGACAATGTCGTAGGTCAGCCGCAAACAAGGAAGCGTAGACTGAGTAGGTGAAGCCTGCAAGGAGGCCATCTGGCTTAGAAAACTACTCAGCGAACATGATCGACCGCAGCCGACGGTGATTCAAGAGGACAATCCTGTGCACCGTGATGTATTTCACTCAGTATGAGCCCACATCTCGAAAAGAGAAAGAAAGTCGACAACCCTCAATTCTTGTCATTAAATAACTTTGATTGCTTGTAAATAATAGATATCTATTTGAAACAAATTTATGACAAAAACTTAGAGTTGTCCTATTGCACAGAGTCAGATCCAACACATTTCTGGTTGAAACCTTAGATATAGGTTTACATCATTGATTACAAAAACCAATATTGTCAGTGATTACATTGAACACACAGTCAGTGATTACACAAAAGCACACGCCCCTCATCGTTGTAAACCTGAGCACGCCGCTGACCATACTGCTTCCAGCGCACAGATAACAATGGAACAGAGCGGTAACTTGCGCCAGTACGCCAGCGCAACAAGTGAGCGCGCAGTGGCTACCAATTCCACACCTAGCCGAAGCACGTGCTTTTCTGTGTTTGTGGCGCTCGCGAACGAATCGACGACGCGACGACGGTACGGTAGTGTAAAACGCAAACAGCGACGTTAAACTTGCCTTGCCAGCCCTCGGCAGTGATCAAGTGTGTAAATAAAGAGAAAAAACTGGAAACCAAAATATACGACGGACGACGAGTCGCGCATTGGAATCCAGTCGAGCCGAGTCGTTAGTTGAGTTAAGGCATCCGTGCAGGTTGGACGTTTGTGCAATATACGATTTTTTATTTCGATTTTTTCGCTTTATTATTGTATTTATGTGGTGTTTTTTCGTTATTATCGGTTTGTTTTGCTACGTTCAGTGCGTCGGGACTCAAGTGTTTACGATTGATTGGAATATACGGAGGTGAAGGGAGAAAAACCATTGAATTGTAATTCAGAGTTGTAGCGTAGATGGTGTAGCGAGCGCAGAGCAGTCTATATCGTTTAGCTATCCTAATGAGCTGTTACTAGTAGTGACTGTGTGTTTAGTCTAATATACTATTGGATCTAAGTGATTAAGACCAGAACCGGAAACGTGTATTCCGCGGAAACGACTGAAGGTCAGTTGTGGAACCTCTTCATAACCATCGTTTTTAATGAACAGCTCACGCAATAGTGTCTAACGGCTAGCAGAAGTGTAGCAGGTTGAAGTGAAAGATCGCGACATCATTCGGTCAAAGCTTGGAGATAGAGGGCGTGAAAGAGAAGGAGTTGTCCCAATCGGCATTTCTACACACTTTTTCGGAAATGTTTTTGTGAAAGTTGGCGGCATTTTGCTGTTTTAAACATTGTGCAACCGGTTTGGGACACAAGGCTGTCAAGCTACCACCAGCGGACCCCATCCCAGCCTATCCGAGTGAAACTCCAAAACAAATTAGCAGTCTCGTGAACACCAGACTCCGAATGTCTGAGACCGGTCTCTTCTTATGAATATGCGCGCGTGATTTGTATCGGGATCCAGCCAAGTGCCACTTGTTTACAACTGGAAGAAACCATTTCCGGCTTTGAAGACGGGCCGGGAATAGTGAGTGGGTAAACAAACATCTGGAAGATCACTGCCGAAGGTGCTAAATCCGAGAAATACGTGTGATTGTGTCGATTGTTTCTGGTGATCGAACGGAAGTAAGAACGTCGTCGTTTGTCAACAAACGAAGAGGTGTTAAAGTCACGTGTTCAGTGAAATTTCATCGCAAAGTTCGGAAAGCCTTCATCTGAATCTTCGTCGTGCATTCGACATTTCAAGCGAAGCCCGGTTCTGCATGTGTTGTATCTGTTAGTCAGCCTTCGAACGAGAAGTGAAGGTCACTTACGTTTCTGGTGAATTGTACAGAAATATCTCCAGTGCTCGAATCAGCTGTGAAGAATTGCACTTAGTCTGTTGTGACTAATACACCAAAACGTGAGATTGATTCGCTCAATGCTGCGTTGTTCCATCGTAGTACTTGGTGTAATAAAAGCTAGGTGATAGTGTTTTGTGGATGAATCAACCGTAGGGGAATATTGGCGGTATATCGAAGAAACTCAAAAACCTGTGGTGGGCAGCAGCTGATAAGCAGATAACACATGTAAGTATTTGTTTCGCGTGTTTGGCGATAGCTACCGAGACTAAAAGGCCTTACCGATTGTGGGAATCGGAATGCGCCCGAGATAATAAACAGGTTGTAATAGTAGGGCTTTGATGATCTCAGGGATAAGGAATTGACGAATTCGGACTATCATTCATGTGTAGATTGTAGTGAATTGATAGTTATTAGAATTTTTGTTACAAAAATGAACTTACCGATTTTTAATGTGAGATTTTGTCGATGTATACAATTGCTTTTGCAGATACTTAAAATTAGAGATCCTAATTTTTAGTGATGATTGCGTGCATATAACCTTAATGCTTAGACATGACATAGGGTAGGCTGTAGGTTATGTAAGGATTAATTTGTATAGCTCCCAATTGAATCACAAAAAGCTTGTATGATCTATGAATATGCCTTAGAGAATATTTTGAAGTCTTAGGACTCGTTTTAAGAGGCTAGTATTCCTCCTTTAATATAAGTGTAAGCTTTTGTCAAAACTGGAAAAGCATTTTTGTCCCGAACGGACAAGCTATGGAGAAAACTGTTGTTGTAATTTTTGAAAATGGTCTATTCTAAATTGAACCTTAAGGCCTTAAGGAAATTTAGGCAAAAAAAAACGTTTTAACATAACAAAATTTTTTGTTGGTTTTCAAAAGGTAGATCGAATATTTGGTGTGTAGAGTGAATCTGACAGACCAAGTAATCATCTGAGAGAGATTTCATAGAAAAATGTTGTGAATTAAACTTTTCACTTTTAGTTTCTGAGAAAAGTCAAATGGTGCAGAAGCCGTTCAGCATTTGTCTATGAAATCTTTCTCAGTTGATTATTTTGTCTGTCAGATTCACTCTAATAATGTGTTTAAATCTGAACAAACAATTTTATCAGATTTCTCATCAATTGATACAAAATGTGGTCGATTTCAGATTACTCCGAAGGTTCATGGACAGGACGGTACATACCTCATACTAACTTACGATGTTTGAAACATGCAATGGTATTTCGTAACAGTTTAGGATAATTCTGTCGATATGAATCGGTGCTAAATGGTGGCCATTTTGCATACCAGTGCTTTCGTTTCGGATTCACGAAAACTGTAAGATATGACTATCTATTTGTCAATATTAAAGCTGTTCCAGAGTTGTAAATTCAGTTTATTCCACAGTGGTTTAAAACCCAAAAACACGATCATCAGCTTTTTCAATGTCAAAGAATGAAAATATCGCTCTACTTTGTTTGGCAAAGTTACTGCATATATTAAAGGACAGTTTTATGGGCTTCGTGGCTATGCGGTTAGTGTCGTCAGGCATTTGGCCGCAGCGTGTCAAGGAGTGTGGGTTCGATTCCCGCTTCAGTCCGGAAAACTTTTCGTGAGGAATGTTTTCCGACTGTGCCACTGGGCGTTGCATGCTAAGGACTGTTCATTTTATAAAGTGGACACTTTGTTTATGCTCTATTTTTTTATTTATTGATAAAATTGTAATCGGTTTTCTGTGCATCGTTCAACTATTATTCTACAATGCTATGGAAATATAATATCTTAGAAAATGCTTTTCGTTGAAGAGCTAAATAGTTTTTCCAAAAACTCCTAAGAAAAGCTTTTTGTCAAAGTTTAACATTATTTTTCGCAAAACAAAAATCCTAATTTTTAAGAACAAATTGTATGTTTGTATTCTTTACTATTCTGCTAAGGGTTAAGCTTTAAAAAAAAAAAACAATAATATGCCATCATTCTCTGACATTAGGTAACTTTTGAGATTTACTCATTTAAGGCCAAATTTGCTGATACACCATCTTTTTGCTCCCAACAAAAGAAAAAAGTAAAAATCGATTTCAAAACTAGTTTGGATTGCTAAAGAAACTATATTTTTATAAACGAGAGCTATATCGTGACTTTAAACCACAGTCTTAAGTATAAATTTTACTGTGTATGGTAGTTTTACTTAAAAGTCTCATACTTGTAAAATCATGTACGCATATTTCTCGCATAACTTATGATCTCGCCCTAAAAGCCATTGGTAACCATGTGTGTAGCTCGTTGTTTCTGAGCATTTGAAAGAATTTACACGTTGTTTAACAACTTTATCGTGAAGAAAGGATCATTTTCTACCTGCCAGTGGTGTTGGTTTGGATGCTTATTCATTCATTTGCTCAGAAACAACAAGCTACACACGTGGTTACCAATGGCTTTTAGGGCGTTATCTCAGATTATGCGAGATTTATTGATCTACAGCAAATTGTAAACGTTTTTCTACGAATATTTCAATTGGTAATCTTAGAATGATATATTATGGAAACAATATGACGAAAATTAAATCGATTTTGTTACAGCAGTGTTGCCAATTTTAATGATTGTCAATATACTTTGAAAGGTCTTCTAAGAATAAAGCAATTGTGTTTCTATTATGCTTTAAATGTGACGTGGTGACTAAATAAGATACTCTATGATGGCGTAAGTTATTTTTTATATTAATACTATATTAGCACTTCCGTCAGGATAACTTTCAACCAAAAAAATTCTACTCATATCAATTCCCTTTAAATTTAAAATATTTTTCTCTAAAAAATATAGGGGACAAATGATTTTATTATTTCTGTAAAATTGTTGCTCCAAAAATAATTTGATTTTTTCCATCAGGCTTCTGATTAATGATGTTTTCGAAGAACAAGCCTCTTTTGAAAATAAAAAATATAAGTTGTTGAATTTTCCAGTCAATTTCTAACAATCATTGATTTTGATAACCTCCAAAAATCGACCGTTCTAATCATTGTTCCATATTCGTGTGAAATTTAATTATTTTGGAGAATTATTATTATCACAACGTTGTACAATACTAGTCGAACGATGTGCAGAAAACCGATTTAAATTTTATTCACAATTTAAAAAGATACAGCATGCACAAGGTGTCCACTTTATAAAATGAGCAGTCCTTAGTCCGTTGTCTATTGTGGTGCTTCCTTCAAAGGACAAATCCGTCCACTGGAAGCATTAACGTGTTGGTGTCTAAAAAAAAATTGTTTGATTCACTTACTCATAGACCTGTGCGCCGAAATATTTTTAATCAGCGGCGGCGTGAGAGAATTTTCATACCGGCGGCGGCGGCGTGATCGGCGTCACGCCGTTAACAAGTTTCGGCGGCGGCGGCGGTGGCGTGCATCGGCGTGTAGAAAATTGGACATCAAAATGTTTGAGTTTGTCTTCTTTTTTTCTGGCGTTACGTTCCTACTGGGACAGATACTACTTCTTAGTTTAGTTTTATACAAGCACTTTCACAGTTGTTAAGTGAGAGTTTTCCTTACTAAAGTTTCCTTTTTCGTATTAGTGTTTCGCGTGGCTAGTTCGATGGTACTTTATACCCAAGGAAAGTATAAAAATTTCCTAATATACGAAAAAATCCTGAACTCGCCGGGGACATTGCCATTAGGCTAAGAAAGGCCTCCAAGAAACTTTATGTATTGAAATGTCAAGAAAATTACGTTAAAAACCCTCTAGCGGTGGGACATGAACCCACAACCCAAACCCCAAGATAAAATTAATAATATTAAAAAGTATTTTCGCGTTCAATGCTAGATAAATTTGGGTGCATAAATATAAACTAAAATTAAAACGATGAAATAGTCAATGCACCATCAAAATAATTCAAATTACAGCTTATGTATGGACTTATGGAAATATTGTTGGTAGCAAATACCTGATATATTCCCTGGTAAGATACTAACCGAATATATTTGAAAAATTTATTCATTATTATTAATCTTCGGACAAAATCTGAAAATACTTCCTGGGCGAATCCTTGAGAAAATGCATAAGAATCAGGAAATATACTCGACGAACCAGAAAGGAACTCACAACAATATTTGGGGAAATTACCACAGAAAAATGTGTGTGATTTATCAAAAAACTGTGTAAGCGGAATCTTCAGATTTTTTTTGCTGAACTTTTGGGAAAACTATGTAAAGAATTCTTGCACGAATGATTGAAGATTTCTCAAATCAATCCTTAAAAAAATCAAGGACCTTATTGAAATTCTAGCAGAAACATATGTTCTAGTAAAGACTTGCTTGGAAGATGTTCTGGAGAAAACTTTGGAGGAACGCCTTCAGAAATACAAGAAAAAATCTGGAGTTCTAGGACGAATCCTAAGTTAGTATTTTAGAAAAAATCGTTGCATAATCCCTAGAAAAGTTTTTGGACGTATCCCCAAAGAAACGCTTTGAGATCTATTCTAGTATTACCTAAAAAAGTATATTGAAGTATCGCTAGAAAATGGTTTGAGTAGTTCTTGGAGTAGCCTGGAGTAGTGTGACATTCCATTGTAACTGATGACCGAGTACACCTCTGCATCTTCATGTTTGTCATGGGAAGGAGATTTATTAGTGGGAGGGCTTAGAAGCTACATGATCAGGATTCACCTTGGTAAGTGATGCGATTCATGTAACCTATGTTTAAAAAGCTATCTATCAATGCGTCGACATCTTAAACATCGAACTATTCAAAGGTTTGAATCTCGATATTTTATTAATCGTGTATAAGCGCTTATGTCAACACTTTATGTGTCGAACCATTCAAAAATACATGTCATGGTACAAATGTGTAATTACAAGCATGAAACGAGCTCACCAGTTGGTAATCCATCCTCGACTGAACAGTCACAATCTCAGCGTCAACACGCATACATAATCTATCCGATGGCACGCGAATGAAGTGCTGGCTAACTGAAAAAATCACTCCGAGCGCGCCAAAACTGAATCGGATAGCTTGGGCCTTCGCAAAGCACTACCCAAGCAAACGAAGCCAACCGAAAAAAAAAACACTCCAAGCGCGCGAAAAACGAATCGGACAGCTTGGACCTTCGCAAAACACTCATAATACTATATTAATACAGTATATTTACTATGCAAAATAACCGAAACTCTAGCGAGAATGCAAAATTGAACCAGCTTTTGACTTTGTTGTCATGTTATTTCATAAGAAAATTGTTATTATTTTCTATATTAACAGAATTCCTAGTTCAATAAAAGAAGTCAAGTCAATAACAAGTATAGAAATCTATCATTCAACCGCTTGGATAGAACGATAAAAATGTGTATAAAATAATATGTTTGGGTTTATTTAAAAAAAAGTGGTATTTTTAGCTTGTGAAACCACTGTTTTAAATATTTCTGATGGGAAACAAGCTGTGTTTAGTGAATCATTTTCTTTAGCAATTTAGTTTATCAATCCATTAAAAAATTATGAAATGAAATTTTTTGAAAAAAATCTCGTTGAAATTTGCAAAGCAATTTTTGAAAGTACATTGGAAAATCGAGTAAAATTTACTAGATAGTCCTAGAATCCTAGAACAAGCTTTGAAGTATTTTCCTTGGAAATATTTTTGAATGAACATTTGATGGATAAAATCGAAGAAGTATCTTCGGTGGTATCCCGGGAGAAGTCGATGTAGAAAATCCACATGAAAATTACTGGAAAAACTCAAGGTAATTTGATTGAGAATGTTCTGAATAAATTTCAAGAGTGATTCTCAATGGATTACCTACTCACAAATGCAAAACTTCTTTGGCAATATTTGCTTCAATTATTTGAGAAATATTTGATAATCCTCCTATAGAAATTACTGAGTAGTGTCTTGGAGTAACTACTGGAAAAAATCAATTGATTTTTATCGAGGATTTTTTTGAGATTCGTTGAAAACTTACTGATGGAATTTGTGTAAGCATTCTTAGAGTATTTGCTGGTCTTATAAGAATTCTAAAGTAATATCTGAAGGAATTTGTATAGGAAACTCTGAAGGAGTTCAACTAGAAATCCGTGTATGTGTTCCAGGATAAATCCCTGAAGAATCTCTGGAAAGTTTAAAGATGTAATTGGTAGATAAATTCCTGAAGTTCCCAAACAAATACATAGAGGTATTCTTTGATTAATTCCTTGATGAATTTCTGTAAGAATCTCTATAGGAATTCCTTAAGCAACATTGAATTATTTTGTAAAGCATTTTTTTAAAATAAAATTATCAAATTTTACGAGCCGAATTATTTATCGGCGTGAAAATACAAAATCGGCGGCGAAGTGCTGATCGGCGTATGGCGCGCCGCCGATGCCACATTCGGCGTCGGCGTGACGTAAAATTGATCGGCGGCGGCGACGTGGCGCGGCGGCGCACAGGTCTACTTACTCATAAGTGCGATAAAAGTTTTATTTTCTCTGTTTGTCGATAAAAACAATTGGTGTCTTTGACAAAGTTGTTGGAAATGTTGAATGAAAAAAAGTTGTCGAAGACACTTCATCTCTATATATCACAATAAAAGATTGATAGGATATATGTTTTAATATGAAAACCACTTCAAAAATACAAATATTCACTAATCTTTTTTTCACAGCGATTTTCATGGCTTGCAATGTTTTAGCACTATGCATATATTTTCAAAATACAAAACTTTGCTGGACATACCAAGATACTATATTTCATTTTTATGAGTTTTATTGAAGAAAATTTACGTTTTGTACACTAAAATATCTCAAAAAGTTGCAAAAATATATTATATGCATTAGAAAGGCCAACATTTGTTCTTTATTTTCCAGAAAGACTGCTAGCCCATACTGAACATCTTCTGTAAATTTCCGAACAAGTTATATTTTACGCAACTGACAAATGCAATCATTTCGTATTCCCCTGAAATCCATCTATAATCATCTTGAATGCTTTTTTTATTTTAGTTTCAGTATATATATCAATTGGTTTTTATGTTTCGACACTAAACTCATCATGGATCATTCATTTTTGATGAATTACTATATATCGAACGAAATCGAATGAATTATATAAGGTACATAGAACGTTGCATATCTGATCTTTAAGCGCAGCAATTTGCAATGAAATCCTTGCCACTATGGTTGCAGTAGTTTGGAAGAAAACAAGCATTATGAAATTGTATCAATCCAGAAAATGAAGTCTGAGTGAAAAACGAGATTTGATGATCAAATATGTGTTAGGGCCTCAAAATTGTCACTACGACCATAAACCTTTGTTTTTGGATGGTCCAGTGTGCAATGCTTGATACAATTTCAGAAGAAATTCTTGAATGACTTGTTCCAGTTTTATAATGAATCCCGCGAAGATATACTCAAAAATAGAAGAAGTTTCAACTAATTCTGTGTAACAATTCCCATTAAAATAGTTGAAAAAAGAATTACTTTAGGGATTCATTAAGATTTATATGGAGATACCGAAAGATTTTGAGGAAATTCCCTAAAGGATTCACTGTGTAGTCTCTGATGTATTATCCGTACGTACTAGCATGCAACGCCCAAAACGAAAAATTTCCGGACTGAACCGGGAATCGAACTCACACTCCTTGGATTTTCGATTGGAGATTGAGACGTCGCACGGTATGTTTTGGACATGAAACAAAAATGTCCCTCGTGACCCCAGTGCAACCCGGAATATTTCCGGTATGGTCTGAATTAAGCATTGTCCATTTATGACAAATAACTATTACCTTTTTAAAGTCAACTGAAGGTGGTTTCAAAAAAAAAACGAATGTAAATTGACAAAATGGCAGCTATTTGAAAATGGCACTGCGGTAACGTGAAGTTTAAAAGTAGAAAATTGCTCGAACAGCATTATCTTACAGTCAATAATTATGATAGTTTTCACTTAATCCTATGTATTCGTCTATTTAAGAATTGTTTTGGTTGAATCGACAATCTTTTTTGTCAATTTAACTGTTTTGCCTGTTGAAACAATTTATCTAGTTGGCTTGTTAACCTTTGCGTCCCTGAGCTATATTTCAAAACCAAAGAGCTTTTGGCTCTAATTTTAAGCCGATTTCAATTAAATTTTGATACAACACTATTTAAGTTTCTTAGTCTGTACTAGGAATCCAAGTCGAAAGGACGGTTCCGGATTTTTACGGATGTCTCGTGAGGTCTGTCCGAAGGTCATTTGAGACAGCTATCATCGGATGGATATCCTTTTCCAGGGTTTGGAGTCGACTTCAGAACATCCCGGAAGTACTTGGATTTGACCCTGTGTTGCAAACAAAATTATTCAGTTTGAATTTTATTACACTTCCGACAAAAAATCTAGAAGAATGATGTGTCGCATGGCATGGTTTATGGTGATCAAATTTTAATTTATTGATGCCACAGGACTCGGTTCCAGGGAATGCAGAACCGGCCAGAATAGTTCCAAACAGGTTGAAAGAGTCGGAATATACTAACGGTTCATGATTCAGCTATAAATTCTGTAGTTTTGTTTGATCTGTGTAAATTAATTATGGAAAAGTCTCAAATAACCTTCGGACAGACCCCACGGGTCATCCATATAAATCTGGAACCGACCGTCTAACTGGGGGTTTTTTTTTTGGTGTTGGGATTTAAACCACTGCGACCATGAGTTTGATCTATTGTGGTATACCCCTATTTAATTTGCATTCTTTCAGGACGACGAATTACCATTTGGGGTAAATGCCGTTGACTGATGATGCGAAGTACTCCAATCCGGTATGATTCTTAGAATGAAACCAATAACCAGATTGGGATTTTCTAACCAAATTTCAAAAGGGCTTAAAATGCCCTTATTGAAATATTGTCTTCTACGTACATATAACGCTGGACAGTCACAGAGCAAATGTTGTGAGGTCTCTATTTCACAGTCACAAAACCGACAGACACCAGTTTGACATCGATTGATTTTATTCAAATGATGTCTTGTCGGACAATGTCCTGTGAGAAGTCCAATAAGTATGCCTAAAGATTTTTTGTTTAAACTTAAAAGTTTTTCCGTAACGTTTTTATTTGGAGTTATGAACAGTTTTGATTGCCTTAAGGTTTCTGTTGCAATCCAGTTTGACTGTATCATTTGATCCTCCCATTGTTTCAATTCCATTTGTATTAAACATTTGGATACACCGCAGAAGGGTTCTGGTCCTATGAACTGGACACTTGACCCTCTCCTTGCAAGTAAATCCGCTTTTTCATTACCTTCAATTCCACAATGGCCTGGTACCCAGTATAAATTAACCTGGTTCTTAACGGACAATTGCTTTAGCAGTGTTATGCATTCCCATACCAGTTTTGATTGGCTTGTGAATGATTTTAAAGCTTTCAGCGCCGCTTGGCTATCTGAAAATATGCAAATCCGTGCATACCTGTATTTCCTTCTCAGACACAAAGATGCACATTCTAGAATGGCATAAATTTCTGCAAGGAAAACAGTGGTCCATCTTCCCATTGGTATTGAAATATCAATACCTGGTCCTGTAATTCCAGCCCCGGTTTTATCATTCATTTTTGAGCCATCAGTGTAGAAAATTATCGATCCTGGTGAGATATTCGGACCCCCTGATTCCCATACTTGGCGGTTTGTTTCAACCACGTTATATGGTATATCTAAGTTCATCCTATTTTCCATCCAGTCTTCGTTCATTACTACCAATGGATTTATTGGAAAATCTTTCAGTATACTGAGATGCCCGAAAAGATTGCCTTCTAAAAATGTATGAGTTCTTTTCA
Source organism: Aedes aegypti (assembly GCF_002204515.2). NCBI lineage: Eukaryota > Metazoa > Arthropoda > Insecta > Diptera > Culicidae > Aedes > Aedes aegypti. The sequence goes on from NC_035108.1 coordinate 257,071,660, forward strand.
GCCTTAGAGCACTCTTTTCAGCTTCCTTCTGTATATATTGATGTAGCGGAAGTTTATAAAGAGCTGCTTCCAAGGCTTTTGATGGTGTACTGTGCATTGCTCCTGTTATGGCCATGCAGGCTAAGCGTTGCAACTTTCCAAGCTTTCTCTGGGCCATATGTTGTTTTGTTTTTGTCCACCAAACTAGTGAAGCATAAACTATTCTGGGTCGTACTATAACCGTATAGATCCAATTAATCATTTTTGGTTTCAGTCCCCATTTTTTACCAAAAGTTTTTTTACTCACCCATAGAGCATTTGTGGCTTTGAGTATTACCTGCTCTAAGTGTAAGTTCCAATTGAGAGTACTATCTAGTATTACTCCTAGATATTTAACATTGGAAGAATATTGTAAAATACATCCGTTTATAGTCAAATTTTTTAAAGTAATCTTTCTTCTGCGAGTAAACGGCACCAAAAACTGTTTTTGATGGGTTAATGTTCAACCCTTCATGTTGACACCACTGCCAAGTACAGTTCAATGCTGATTGCATTCTGTCAGTGATTATATTATCAAACTTTCCACGAACTATTATTACCACATCATCTGCAAACCCAATAACTTCGAAGCCTTTTTCTACAAGTTTAATGAGGAGATCATCAACAACAAGCGACCACAACAAAGGGATAATACACCTCCTTGAGGACATCCCTTAGTGGTTTTTATTGTTATTGAAGATTCTCCCAATTCAGCAGATACTTCTCTATCATTCAACATTTTCATAATCCATATTTTGATACAACGATCGAATTGCCTTTTCACCATACAATTTTCAATAGATTTATAAGACGCATTATCAAACGCACCTTCAACATCCAGAAATGCCATAAGAGCTATTTCTTTCCTGTGAAGCGTGGATTCTATTTTTGTAACCAGTTCATTAAGAGCTGTGACTGTAGACTTATTGGGTTGATAAGCAAATTGATATTTACTGATAGGATTTGTTTGTAAGTATTTTGACTTTATGTATTCGTCTATTATCTTTTCCATGATTTTAAGAATTGTAGATGTTAGACTAATTGGTCTAAACGATTTTGGATTTGTTTTGTCTTTTTTCCCTGCTTTAGGAATAAAGACGACCCGAACTTGAGTCCATATTTTTGGTATATGGCCAAGACATAGGCTAGTTTTAAAGATATTTGTGAGAGAGTCAAGCAGTAATTGTCCACCCTTCTGTAGAAGTGCAGGGAAAACACCATCTCTTCCTGGAGACTTGAAAGGTTCGAAAGAATTCACTGCCCACTCAACTTTAGATCGAGTAAAGATAGTATCCGGTAGATCTAAGTTGTTGCCGGTAGTCCTATTAGGCCTAGAGGTTTCTCCAACTTTATCACATTCTGTATCATCACTCATTACTAAACTTGATCCTGGAAAATGACTTTTCATCATTGTTTCAAGTGTTTCTTTTGTATCAACGGTAAAACTCCCGTTTATTTTTTTCAAATTTCCCAGCCCATTTGAATGGTCTTTGGAAAGAACCTTCTGTAATTTTGCTACATCCGGAGTTTTTTCTATGTTTTCACAATAAAACTTCCAGGTTTTTCTACGGGATTTTCTTATTTCTTTGTTGTAAGTTGTAAGGGCCTTTTTGTATTGGTCCCATTGCCCAGAAACTTTTGCGCGGTTGAAAAGCTGCCGAGATTTTTTCTTTAGGTTTTCTAAAGATTTATTCCACCAAGGAACTGGGGTTCCTAGTACAAGTTATCAAACTGGAATAGTATTGTGATGTTGCATCAAAATTACATTGAAATCGGCTGAAAATTGTGGAAATTAAAGCCGAAAATATGGCTGTGACAAATAGCCCACACAACCAGCATGTACATATAACGAAATCACCGTTTGCGTTATACGATGCTTGTAAGCGCAAAGGTTCACATATAAGATGTCGCGAAAAGGCCTTCTACGTGCAAAAGTGGAGGCGATATACGTACGTATTTTAAATTATGAAAAGTTGTATGCAATGCGAGTGTGTAGAATTTATTGCGACTAATTTGTACTCTTATGTGACTTAGTTTGTAATAACAAAGTTGATTTGACATCTGCTACAGATTGATTCGACTTACTTTGTATGTGTATGCGGGATAAAATGAAATGTACATATGAACCCATAAAAAGCGTTTCTTGCGAGGAAACTCGTCGATAAAACGATTTCGCACACCATGTAGTGCGGGTGTGACACAATTTGTATAAATAAACGACTTTGTGCGTAAACTGTTATGTGAGTTCTGGTGTCTGGGAGGTCAGAGACGCAAAGGTTAAAACAAATACTCAATTTCAAGCACTTGATAGGACGTAGCCAGATGTGTGTAGAGGATTGAGGTTATTACATTGCAAAAAGTTGGCGCAATGATTGAAAATGATTAATGATAATTAAAAATGATTAAATGATTAATGATGACATTAACTTTCTTCGATATCTGATATCATCTCAATGGATATAAACGTCAAATTGGAAGTACAATTTTCTAGTGAAATTTTTCTAGGTTGTTTTTTCTTCAAATCAGATAAAAATATATTATTACAAAAAAAAGTATAGGGTGCCGGTGCCATTAGTGGACTACCTAAGTTTTAAAAAATCATAACAAAATAACGAAAAGCCTTAACAGAGATCTTTTGGCGTCAACAGAAAGATTTCAACCTCTACTATATAGGAAAAATATAAAAATAGTGATAAAACTAATTTTTTAACATAAAATCGCTTGGGCCACTATTGGTACACGTGTTCCAGTAGTTGCGCTAGTGCTCCAGTAGTAGACGTTCGGGAATGATACAAGGAATTTTGAACAAAATGGTAAAATTTTACATGGGTTTTACATTTTTCCCTCGAAACAGCAATAAGTATCTTTCGAATGAAGAATAAAGATCATCTCTGGGACTTTTCTTCATTTTTATACATCCATTTGAAAAATTGCTTCCATCCGTTGATCCACTACTGGAACACGACGGCGACTATTGGTGCAAGGGAGCAAATTTTTTGCGTTAACTTTATTATTTATATGACTTTTTGAGGTTTCGACTGGCCATGCATTACAATGCAATGTACCAAAGTGGCTATGTCAGTGAAGCAAATTTTCTTCGAAACTGACACTAAAACAAACATCAAAGTAAGCGTGCTTACAATCGTTTGTTCCAACTTGTGCGGATTGGAACACAATCCATAGAAATATTGTCATGGCAAGAACAGGGGCAAATATTGTTGCAATCTTTTCAACTCGTGATTAATCAGTTATTTCGAACACAAAAATTTTATGATTGTTATTTGATAATGTGGCGTACAACAAGAAAGTATTCAAAAATTGCAATGCAAAGCCTGGAAAAATCGGTACGCATGCGGAGAGCGATAATTATCATATTCTGTTCAAGTTATGATAAACTGTTGTTGCGGAATAAGATTGTTGCAACGAGAATAGGAGAGGACAATATCTTTGTTGCTGTGTATTGGTTGGCTATTGATTCACTGCTCTTCTATGCAACTTCACCAATAATTTGTGCATGTATTTATGCTTTAATTACAACACATGTTCAATTAAAATGAAATTTTTTGTTGAATCAAATGACAAATTTATTAAATTGACAACCCATGCATATACGATAGACAAAAAAATAACTTGTTGTTTTAACAAACTAAAGGAGTGAACTCAGCAAACAGCAAGATTACTTCTACAATGTGAAATTGTTGTGCGTTTTGAACCATAATAGCTTATTTACCTCACCCGCCAAAAAGTATGGAAACAGTATAGAAAACATCTCAGACATGACCGATATACTCTCTGAACATTACTAAAGGACCTATGTACAAATGAGACATTTTCTCCTCTCTCGCTCTTTTTCGATTATAACAGTGAAATACCAAAGATATTTAGAAGTTTTCACTATATATCGAAAGGCAATTTCATTGACTAGCGTGTCATATAAAAAAACGCAACAGAAGAGGGTAATATGACTCAGTTATTGATTAAAGAGAAAGTAAACAAAGAGATAGGTCCTTCTGAAACGTTGCGCGAGATTTGACGACGTTCAGCATGATCTTTCAAAATAGCTATGCGTTCACCGAGAGGGTTCTCCAAGCTTCTGTATCATAAAGACTGTATTATCATTTGCATTTCCGTGCGGAGAATCCAAAATTATCCATGAACGTCTTGGAACACCCTATCTTGTCGAAGTGTTCTAACATTTGTGCACGCGCTATCTAACTATACTGCAACTGGAAAGAATCTGAATCAACCGATCCGGAATGGGATTCTAATCTCAGAACGTCGAACGACATCTGGCCTCGGCCATCGATGATGCCACCGATCCGGTTTGGAAGGCGTGAAATATCTTCACATGGATGTCGTCCGTCTTAGCCTCTGCGCGAAGAGACGACGTCCTTTGGAGGCTGCGCGAAACAACATTAGCATATCGCGAGACATGAATGTCTAATTTCTCAAAAGTTGTATGGGCTGTTGAAAAACCGCTTCATGAGGACGTTTTTTTTTTGTTTCGAATGATGATAAACCGTCATTTCAATTCTAGTTTGCCAAGTTTATTGGGCGAGTGAAGAGGAACCCCGTCAAGATTCTGGAGCGTGTGGCAATTAAGATCGGGATTTGAACCATTAGCATTCATATGCAAAATTCCTGCTGATAAAACTGATGAAACGCAGTGAAAAATAGCGAACACTTTCTGAGCGCGTTTAATTGGCGCCTGTTAATTTGAAGAAAAGGCGACTCGCTAACAAAAAAAAAACGTTATTTTATGGCTCCTAAATCTAGCGGGTCGACAACCTTCATTTGAACGCGGGAGAATTAATTTGAGAGCACCTTTCGTTTGGAACAATGTGCCATAAGTCAGTTTTATGTCTGCTTAAACGTAAACCATTTTTGTTCATCACTTTGTTAAATTAAACGGCACTGCTAATAAGAATCATGAAATATTCGACATCTACGCACTTTTGTAAGTTGCATGAGCGTTGCAGATTTGTTCATTTATTGAAATAATCTTCTGCATGTGACAATGAATAGTTATGGAATAATACATCATACTCAGTTTTCAATTATTCAAGAACCTATTTTTTCTCCCTCGCTTAGGTATTAAACCTTGTTCAATCATATGGGTAAACTTGGTTTTCGTCTTAAACGAAGGTGAAGAAATCGGTTCAAAGTGATGTATAATTCTATGTTAAGAGCAAAAATCAACATACAAACATCAGCGTTTCCCAAATGTTAGAAAATAACCTAATGACCCCATACAATCTAATCTTAAACAAACTTAATACTTTACCTTATTTTGCTGAACCTCCTTATTATAGAATGTCCGCCGATATCTAAAAAATAAAATCCGTAACTCAGATCGGTTGTTAGCATGTTTCAATGCCTGTCATAAACAAAGTATTTCTATAATGTGATGTATTGTAACTACGAAATGGGTGCAATTTCTTATACAGTTATTTGGGATAGAAAAAAAATATTTTGTATGATGTGAGAATCGAATGTATTTTTAAGAAGTCTTTAAAAGAGCATCCTACACATTTAGAAAAAATCATTGAAATTTACGTCATACGAGCCCGATATATTGAAGCCAGTAAAATGACAGAAATTTAAGTTACAAGTGATGTAATTTTCCGTTACATTGAGTTGAATATTGTTCAAATGACAAACAAAATTCGATCACATTGAACGTAATTTTACATGAATGACAAATTTTTACGTTCAAGTACCATTGAATTCATGTCATTTCATTTTTTACATCGAGTGTTTGCTTACTATGAAATTAACATCATATATAATATTAGTTTTTTCTTAGTGCGTAGCAGCAGGTTTTTATACCACAATTGATTGATGGACTTTGCCGAAGTATTTATTAAAAAAAAAATCACGCCAGAAATCAAAGAGGGTGAAACAAGCGATTTTTAAAAGTTTGAGCTTAATCCTTACCAATGCATGCTTAATGATAACTTAAAATGTCGTAAGCTTCCATAATATTTACAACAAGTGCAATTAACTTGATAATCCCATTCAAGATCATTTAATAAGGCAAACCCTAAGTTCATAACCTATCAATTAAGTCTCCACCAAGAAAACATGATTTTCATCATTTATGGGAAGCAGGTTACTGTTGGACCAATTACAAATTTATTAAAGGCTAGTAATTTGAACTAATTTATTTACATTCAAGTTTGAAGAGCATACGTAGAGTTGTACATCATCAGCAGAAATGTGTGTCTGACAAGAACTGATCCTTGTAGAACATCGTTAACAATATTTATTACCATGTCTACTACCTGGAAAACATTGAAAACCTGGAATTATCATGAAATTTTAATCAATCTGGAAAATACCTGGAATTTTCAGGGAATCTCGGGCACAATGAGTTATTTTTTAATTAGTAATACATGGCAGAATTTGATCTTCTTATGACACAAAATCTGTTCAATCAAAAAACTTTTCAACTGCACCGTTATCGAAGCGCTACTTGCGATGGTCAGTGGTTTAATAACTTTAGTCATTTCGATTTATTGGCATAAAGCATGTTAAGACAATGAAGCAGTTCTTAGGATTGCAAAGTTGACGAAGGCAAGTACAGTTCCCAGTTCCAGTTGGGCGTTGTTCATGAACATATGAAACATGGTTGGGAACATTCCAAGTTTTTACCCTTTTATCTCTTATTTTACAAAAATAATAAACTTTGTAGGTACGAAAGATAGTTCATTTCTTAGATGAGCAGGTCTGTTTTAGAGTCTTGTTCACTATTTATCTGAAAAGTCTATTTTTGATGTAAAGCCTTTAAAGTCTCTATAATGGTCTCTAAGAGTTTGTTCACAAATTTCATAACGCAAAAAATTGCCATTTTTGACACCCACCCACCCATTCGTAAAGCAAAGAATGTATTAAAATTTTTGTATGAACTGCAACGTCATGAGGACACGTCACTTAATGGCCTTAATTTACTTGCAGTTAATTGGGTCCTAAAATTTTTAATGAAATTTTGTTTTTATTTAATAACACGAAAGAGCATGTTACTGCAACTACTTTAGCAATTTTTCCCGCTCAAATAAGGACTATATCATGTTGAAACTTTAATTTAAAAATTAGGTCCATGAATGAACCTTGACACTTTTGATCATGTTTGACGTTCGCTTAGTCGTCAAAAACACCACAGGGATTTTAGTTTTAACACTGGGTTGTTCCTATCTGACATATCGGAAGGGACACGGAAAACAAAATATACCCAAAAATTTGAGTTTAAGCCAAGAGGTGTGACAAAATCTAAAGAAACATAAAAAAATGGTTTTTGGGCTTAAACCAACGGAGAACATTAAAAAATTGAGTAAACATGTGTTTTTGTTCTAAACTTAAGCGTTTAGCACTAAAATTGGGACAGGGCTTTAGGACCCTATTCTAGAGATTGGTATTCGGAGAAACGACATTCGAGGATAAGTAGCACAATCACTTCGATGATGCTGAACGCAATTTTTGATGTCTTTTCGTTTTAATATCCCGCAATTATTTTTGGCGTCCAATCTTCTATTGGTTTAATCATAAATTTTGCCTTCTTTAAAAAATAGGCTGTTCTTCATATTTATACTGTTTTTCAAATATTTTATTATTAAGTTAAGCTAAATGTTAACTATTTTTATATTTTCCTGTTTTATCAATTCTTGCAAGACGTGCTGTTAGAATGACAATTAGGGTAGGTGTACCAGTTATGGCCATAGTGGTTCCCTATTTCGCCATACATGATAACTCAATTATTTTCAAATTTTTAATTATTTTGTTGTGTTTAGGTAGTAGGATATCAATTATATCTTGAAGCTAAAACATTCAAAAATTTTTAAAATGTGAAGGTCCACAACATTTCTCATATGGTGAAATAGGGAACCACTATAGCCATAACTGGTACACTTTCCCTACTTTTAAATTTGCGAATGTTCATCGTATTTTTTGTTGACTATTTTTGCATTATGCCGCAATCATAGATCTTGGGATAAGATTTTGCAAAAAAAAATTCCCTTCTTTAACCAAGTAGTTTTCGAAAAAATTTTGCTATGGGCTCGGTGATGTTGATCTCGGTAAAAACTTCGAAAACGCCGATATCCATTCTAAGTAATTATGCCAAACGGCCATTATGCCAAATGACTTTATGCCAAACGACTTTATGCCGAACGGGGTAAAAAAATCTTATCTAAAATCTAAGTTTTCGTTGATATTTTCACTTCAATTGACCTCCGTATCAACTCGAACACTCAGATTTGTGCTCAAAATCATCCGTGCGTGATAAAAATTCATCGAAATTTGTTTTTTCTCGGTAAAAGGAGCGGTGTTCATTTTACCACCCCTGTTCATTTTACCACCCCTGTTCATTTTACCACCACTTCGCCTATCTGACTTTGATGATTAAAGGCACTTTCAGATCATTCGATAAGCATTAATGATTTTCATATATAGTAAATCAAATCAATACTTTCTTAACTTGTTTACACATTTAGAACAAACATATTTTTTTTTTTAAATGAGGTGAAATATGCTTTGAAAATTATCCTTTTTGTTTAAGTGTTTCGAAGCTAAGCTCCTATCTTTGAAAATAGTAATCTAGAATGCAACATTTGTCCATCATTTATGTATTTTGGAGAATTTCTTGAACCTGGAAATATCAGGATTTTTTTTTCTGTAAATGAATAATGTAAATAATGGACTGGGACAAAATTCCATCTATTGACACATATTGTGTCCGGTTTGTTAGGGATTTTTAAATTAAATTGATGACACTTCTCTAAAAACTGAAACTAATAAGATTTAGTTGCGAAAATTATGTAAATATGAGTTATCAATGTTATTTATTTTGCAATTATCTATGAAATTTTAATGGATTCAGTTCGATGTTCAGGATGTTTGAAGTTAAGCACTATATCACTATGAAGGTCTGCAACCATATCGCGGACTCCTGAAAATGAATATTCTCGAAATGCAAGGTAATGGAAGCCATCCAAAGGTCTCATTATAAATCTGAAGATATTCGCAACCTAAGAGTCACTTCTGAAATCCACCACACATGAGACAAACATTTTGCTATGATCATCAGGATCCAGTGAAAATCTTGTCAGGAGTCTACCAAAAATCTTTTCATTCTATGCTATTTGGTTAAAATCGAACAATATAAACAGGAAGTTGAAAGGCATGAAATTTGTCGAAGTTATTTGAGGGATTGCAAAGAAGTTGTAAAACAAATTCATTAGGCTTGAAAAACTTCTCGCTGAGAAATGTCCAAAAGCAAGCTGAAACTTTCTAATTGCCTTCTTATGAGCATTCTTTGAAAAAATTCTTTAGAGAATTCACCAAGAATTCTCCAAGAAACTTGTCGATTATTTATCAAGAATTTTCGTAGAAATCTTTCAAGGATCACCACTTAAAAGCCATGATGCTATTCGAGAATGTTTCGTCGATGGTTTTAGTGAAAACAGCAAAGAATGTCGAATCGGTGCAATTTCAACACTAGTTTTTCAAGGATCTTTCGAGATTGTTTTTTAATGATCTCGCCAGAAATTTTGTAAAAATCTGGCAAGGATTAAGTCGGAATAATGCAAGAATTTTTCTAATGAATACATCTAAGGACTTGGTAGACTTACACTAAAATCTCAATCAATGAGCTCTCTGGAAAGTAAAACATAATTCGAATTTTGCCTCACGAATTTCACTATTGAGCAGTGGTGGAGGTTTTCGTATCACAAGGCACCTCACAAGTGTAAACCAATGAATCATGATAGATTCGCAAACAGGCTTGGTGTGAGAAAGTTCACACCCGTCTGTTCGTGAGAAAATATAAAAAAATCGCAAAAGGTTTGTGAACATTTACTCACGAGTAATTGAACTAAAAGTTTTTCAATATTGACAAATCAATTGTATGTCTTACAAATCGACACAAAATCAGAAATTTGGAAGTGTAATATATTTTTTCCCGAAAGCGTAATTGACTCTTAACAGCTCCGAACTCGTTCACGAATCACTTTAGCTTCATTTGTTCGCGAGAACGACATATGCGAGTGATTCAGCACTCTGAGGCTCATGAGCATTTTATTTTGTTTTTATTCCCGTTCAGCAGACGTGTTCGTTATTTTCCATCACTGCTATTGAGCTTTTCAAACTCAATTATGCTGATGATGACAAAAAAAATACTGTCATAAAACCCGTCAAAACATTTTATTGTTGTTTACGTTGTAATTCTACAAGACAAACAAGGAATCGCTGCTTGGTGCATGAAAGCTTTTGATACAGAAAACATTGAGTCAAACAGAAGAACCATCAATTCATTAATTATTTTAGGATTATTGAGTTGCGAGTGCGAAGACTCCTGCACGAACAATCTCAAACATGAGATATGAAAATTTGAGATTTTGTTAACGGTGAAAAAAAAAAAATCATGCAAAACCGGTGATTGACCATTGACTAGTTCTTCATTCAACCCAGTAAGACCAATTTGGTTTTTAATCTTTAATTGACAGAATGACATTAAATCATTAGCAATTGTGTAATTAGAAAAAATGATTTTGTTAAACAACAAAAGCCTGAACCCACTAATCATAAACTTTTGCATGCAAACGAGGTAAGAAAACCAACATTTATTTGCACTGGCTTCGCGGACCCCCTGGAAAGTCGTCACGGCGTCCTAGGGGTCCGTGGACCACCGGTTGAGAAACCCACATTGTTGCTACACAGTACCAAAAAATAATGTTATTTACGTCTTTTGGGATGCACATAAAAGAAGCGAGCCGAATGACGTAAATTTGTGTCCAATTTCAAATACGTTAGTGTCCGATTCGGGAAATGACGATCACAGTTCCATCGTTTTCGTATCCTTTAACATGTAAAATTAAATTTTTTGCTCAATACATCTACAAGGACACGTTTTTGTGTCATTCCATCACTTACATCATGTGTCATTCAGTCATAACCGGAATTACGTCCAGAGTAATTTTCATTATTTTTAAGAGTGTAGGTATCCTTTGATTGTTATTTTACCGCTTTTGGAGTCCATCAGTCAAGATTTGCACCTCAAATGCAAATGCAAGCAATAATGTTATGATAAAAATTTAGAGTGTATTTTTCTGCAAACATAAGTTTATGGCTGGTGTAAAGTATGGCTGTCATAAAAGCATCGATGTTTTGTGTTTCGGCCAGCGAACTCTTGCACCAGTTGGGCAAAAGTTCGCTTAAGACAATCAATTTAAAACTGTAATAACTCAAAATAGGTTGATATTTTTACACAAGCTTGTACAGCAAAATGTTGAAGGTTCCTTGTGTGGTATTTATTTTTATTCAATTGTTATAGGTTTTTCTTGAAATATTGAATATTCCTCTAGAGTCGAAGTTTTATTCCACCGTACTCTTTAAGTTTTTGCATAAATGTTTGGACTGGTTTAAGTACTTTACAAACTCGAAATAACGTTCGTTCACGGTACCGATGCACTAATAGTGTATTATTTACACATGATGCATCAAAATACCGTTTAAGACACTACTAACTGCACATAAAGAAAGCGGAAAAATCCTCGAAATACTTTTGACCAGTTAGATCGTCTAAATACCCCTTAGTTCGTTGGTTGTCATTTCGTAGTGGCGGCGGTCAGAGTTGCGCTAATTGCTTTCTAAGGTCTGGGGCTCATTTAAGGCGTTTTCCTTTTCACTGCTCGCTTTGGCGATGATCGTTAAAACTCATACCCAGTAGCTACTGCTTATTGCAATCACGCAGCGGTCGTCTCTAAAATGCTCAACCCGGTAGGAAAGTAAATTCAAAACCCAAACACCAAGTCACAAATAAAGAAGACTACACACCTTTAAGGTAGGCATGCAATAATACTACAACAGGGTAATCCACTCATTGCGAAGGCCGGTAAGGCAATATATTCATTAACGACGAAACAGTAACGTTCCGGTCATGCCGGATTTATGGGAAATTTAAAGAGTTTTTAACTAAGAGCCACTCGATGACGATACGACCGTCCGCGATTTACGCGGAATTTTTATTTACCCGAATTCCACAAAGGCCTAAACGACCGTCCGCCAAATTTCTCGCAATTCGCGCGCTAATAAATGAGAAAGGCAAACACAGTATAATTCGCCTTGACTGCCATACAGGGGAGTGGACAACGACGCGAATATTAAATTATGCTTCGGACGGAGCTTTCGTTGTTTACGGTTCCGATTTGCACCGTGGGGATCTCTGAAGGCGGAATCGGTGGCATTGCCAAGAGAGAGATGGAAAAAGCCTCACCTTTTGGGAAACGTAAACATCTTGGAAGAGTCAATGATATCACCAAACCAAACCGCCTTCAAGTCCAAAAGACGACGAGCAGCGCACGAATGCAACAGGTTCAAGAAACCCCTAGCCATGTAACGCAATACGATATACAGTTTGCTGCTAGTAGAGATAGGCCAGCAGGTACCTAGTTGTGAACCTGCCCAAGACAGTTTGTTTGACACTACGCGAGGTTATCGCGACGCCAATGCCTATGGTAGACCTTCACTATGTGTGTGTCTATCTAAACCTACCCGAGCAGAAGAAAATTGCTACAGATTATCAAAATGATGCATTACATTCCAGATCATTTTCAATACTTGTCAACTCAATAATAAAAAGCTTGAAAGAACCCTGTATAAAAAGTGAAATATCTCAAAAAATATCTTACGTATATTCAAAAAAAAAAAAAAAACATTTGAGTATTGGAACAGGTATTGTAATATGTAAATAATACATGATGAATTTTATGATAAAAATTCTCCGTCCTCAATAGCTTTCAAAAACATTGTTTAAAACAATATTTTGAATACCATAACATTAAATTGAGTTGTGCCCAATACATGGACTACAATTCCTAATTATCGTATAATACCGCAATATGGTATACATAGATAGGTGCGAGTTATTCGTTCCTGATCGGGTAGTGCTTCCATCGTAATATTGGGTGTGTTCCATTCAGCTACAGGTACTCGCTGGAATTACACTAGTTAACTAGGAGCAACGACTTAGGATAACCATACTGATACGGCAGTTAATTACTTTTGCCCTGGAGGGGGCAAGCGCTTGGAAAGTTCGTCGTGATGTTCTAGGTTCTTTCTTCGATATCGGTTTGCGAAGGTTATGTGAGTTCAAGGAATTTTCATTTGCTTTCTCTTTGTCAGACGAAATTATTGATTGTAAGAATTACAAGTTCATATGATTAAATACGATTGTATGACAATTGCCAGAATAAATACGATTGTATGACGTTTGTCAGAAACAATTCGCTAGAATGATTTCTGCCAGAAAGCCACTCCCCAGAATCGTTTTTGTAATTGATTTTTAGTCTTTATGTATATTTTTTGGCATTTTGATTATACTTATTACTTATAGCATAGAGCATGTTATAGTCAACTTTTGGTTTTTTTGATCGTATAAGTATCCATATACTGTAAGGACGCTATTCACCGCTCATTGAATTGTTTTGAAAAATATGAGCAAATTTTCGCAATAAAAGTTATTAGCATGTATACCAAAATTGATTATATCAGAATAAAATTCATATGATTTTATTTTATATAATATTCATGAAAAAATAATTTTAGCATGTTTAAGGCGGTAAACATAAGTTTAACATTGATTTTATTATAACAGATCGAAAGCCTCTTAGCTGCCATGGTTTTATACTATCGTACTATAGTACAAAGATAACAATCAGCTAATGGAAGTAAATCAATTCCAACTAGTGTTGTTTTCAGGTCCTCATACTTGGGATGAGCGGTGAATGGCGTCCTTACGGTACAGCCCTATGAAAAAACGTTAAATTTGTGCTCCACAAATAATTTGAAGTAATTCTTGTTTTAAGGTAGTTTTACATTTTTAATTTTCGACAAGCTTTCGGAAAACTTTTCAATTTTTAGTATTTAGTCTAATGTTTAGTCTTCTGTGAGTTATGAAGTATCTGGTACCCTTTTTATTCATATTACGGACAGCTTCAAATTCTGGACATTCTGCTGTGTATGGGAAACATTTCACACGAAATGTTTCAATTTTTGCCGTTCAAAAGTTTGAGGCTTGTTTTAACAAGAATTTTCCAAAGATATCTTTGAAAATTTACAATGTACAACTAGTTTAAACGTCTCTTTAGTGGTTTGACGATTTCAATTGGTGAATTGACTTTTCTATTTATGATTAGCTTGAGCTGTCCGGAAATATGAGGCAAAAGCGAGGTAGCATCCGGAATAAGAATCATGAAAAGGTCACATATTTCTATTTGTTTAAATCTATTTATGTTAAGGAATCAATATCTTCGCCCACCATTCGAAACTTAAGTGATTTAGAGGTTCGATAACGCGGAGGAATGACAAAAGCATAACTGTCTCATATGTGTTTTCGAACCAACACCTTTTCCCATCGCAAAATTCATGTTTTAACATACATGGGAATATCCCCCAGTACCGGACAGCCGTTTAATTCTTAACTCTGAAAATTGTTTCGGGTTTATGCAAACCAGTAACCCATGTCTATTAACCCCTCTGCCGGCAGCTTCATTTTTTACCGCAAAAAAAAATCAAATCGCGATAACTTTTTTGTTACTTGGTATTTTTGCACCAATTTTTCACAAGTTCTCAAAAAACTCTTCTAGTTTAAGAATCTGTGTCAACATTGATCATTGGTCATCTGGATCCAGAGATATTCCGAAATTCCTTGGGGGACCAACGCGTAACCATAACCCATGTATATATCTCAGGTTACAGAATTTTTACCATATGCGGATATTCACTCTTCGGAACAATACATTAATGAGAGTATTTTGTGAAAAAATGAAGTAATTTGGTGCAGCCGTCTTTGAGTAATAAGCAGCTATGTTACTGATACCAAACTGACCAAATAAAAATCTTGAAACTTTAAAAAACGTATCGTAATTTTAAGATATCTCCTAGAATACTTAACCAATTTGTATGATTTTTTCAGAGTAGCTCCTTATCACATGGCATTGTATAGCCCACATTTTATTTTTGCGATAAGTAAAACAAATGGCCGCCTACGACATTTTATATGGAAAAGGTCGGTCCCCCAAGGAACATTGAAATATCTTTAAAACCAGATCACCAATCATCAATATTGACACGGATTCAGAGTTTTTTGAGAACTTGTGAAAAAATGGTGCAAAAATACCGAGAAACAAAAAAGCTATCGCGGTTTGAATTTTTTCTTACTGTAAAAAATGAAGCTGCCGGTAGAGGGGTTAAACATGAATACTTTTGTTTAATATAAAGATAGATTTAGAAATATCAATACGAATTTCAGCATTTAACTTTCAGGATGATGCATTTTTGTACCAATTTTAACAATTTTGAAAGGTGATCTCTAATACCCGACACAGACTTGAAATGTTTCGAATACATTAAATTTGTACATTAAAATCGAACGAATTTGCATTTAAGACCACAGTTTTGTTCCCTTAAAAATTTAAAGGTGATTCTAGTACATCTTCACCTTAGTCTCATACACAATATGTCAAAATCTTGTACCTTGGATATTTTTACGAAAATTTTCAGCATTTGGCTAAGATTGTGTATTAGAAGGTTAAAAATATTGAGTCGGTGAAAATTTTCCCATACACTTTGTATGAGGCATTTTTAACAGCAAAATTGGGATTTCTTAAATTTAATATGGAAAACAGCCCTTAAAGTTGAAGAGAAGGGAGAACCCTAACAAATGTTTTTAAACTTACATGGTGTGAAAACTTTGTTGTGATACTTATCCTAGTCGAAAAAAAATCGGAGGTATATGCAACTTCAATAATAATCCAAATTTTGACACCGTAATTCAAACTTAGGAATACTTCACGAGCTCCATCAAAATAATGAATATTTCCGAGAGTACTAAGTTTATGGTTAGCCCATTCAGACACATGAATTCACAAGTTTACCCCCTGTTCTACCATATATTGCATATTCTATACCGTGGATGGTCAAAAACAATGAAAGTTGAACGTCTTTTGAGACACCAGTGCACACTGGGCCAGGAGGAGCAGAATTTGATGGTAAAAGTTAGTTGGATATTTCGCCGCAAAGGTGGCGCTGCGATACAAACTTTTTTATTTCGCGTCCTAGAGCTTTCGCGTCTTCGGCAAAGTTGTAAAACGTGTAAACATACAAGTTGCCGAAAACACCAACGTTTTAGCACTTCAAATAACAAAGTTGTGGTAAAAAATGTGTAAATCACTTAAATTTTACAATCAGTAACATAACTTTTACATCAAAATCGAAAAATGTATCATTTTAAACACAATCATCATTTAAATTCGATAACATGCATGTACTGTAGGAAAAAAAACATCTTTTTTTTTCAATATTTAAATTTTTGAACAAATTATTGTAGAAATATTATAATTTTCAACATAAATTTACTCAAAAAGTGGCAAGTTTTTTTCAAAAAATTTCAAAGTTGGCCGGATGTTTATTTTGATATGAATGAGATAGCTAAATTCAAAATAACCATATTTTTCATATAAATCGAATAGACTTGACTAATAGAATATGTATATATGAAAAAAGATGGTTATTTTGAATTCAGATGTCTCAAATATATCAAAATATACATCTGGCAAACCTTGATATTTGGTAGATGAAATACAGCGTATTTTGGAACATTCATAAGTTTTTTTTTTGCAAAATTTTGCAATTTTGTGAGTAAAGTAAAGTTAAAAATTATGGTATTTTCACAATAAATTGTTGAAAAATTTGAATATTTTAATAGAAAGAAGATTTTTTTTCTACAGTACATGCGTGTTATCAAATTTAAGTGACGAAAGGTGTTTAAAATGGATCATTTTACGATTTTGATTTAAAAAGTATAATTTAAGTGATCTACACATTTTTTACCATAACTTTGTTATTTGAAGTCCTAGAATTTTGGTGTCTTCGACAACTTGTCGTATTTTTACACGTTTTAAAACTTGACAGAAGACGCGAAAGCACTAGGACGCGAAATAAAAAAGTTTGCATCGCACCGCCACCTTTGAGGCGACATTTCCAACTAACTTTTATCATCAAATTGAAGAACAAATAAATTGAAGATAAGTCTCCTTTGACACCAATCCAAAAAAAAAAAATTCACTCCTAGAGCGCTAGAAGTTTTGTCTGGCTAAATTCTGCTCCTGGCCCAGAGTGCATTATAGTGAACATCATCAAACTCCTCTAGAAGATGTGCAGAGTCGACTGTACGATATTTATTCTCCTAGTATCAGGGCTTCAATTTTTCTCTAAATTATCTGACTCGTAGTATTCAATCAAAGTTTTAAAGCTGCTTCTTGCAGATGGTTTTAGCACTCAAGCATGCCGGATTCAAGATTTTCTTCAGTCACTGAATAATAAACCAATAAATCGGAATATTCTTGAACACAATCCTTTATTTATAAGAGTTTCTAATGTGTCATAAGTTATCTAATCGGCTAAGAGTTGAATAAGTGTGGTAAGATACATGCTTCAACATGTGAGGCTTTTTTTCATCCTTATTTTTAACTTATTTTCTTAAGCAAACTCTTCCATTTTATGAAGAAAAAGAACTGGATAGTTAAGGAATTGAAATACGTTCGATTGCGGTAGTAAGATGCACAAAACGGGCATGCTATCGACTTAGTATCTTGTAAAACAAAACCCCTTGTCAAAGTGAATCAAAAGTGTCAAGAATAGAAACCGTCCTATTAGCACAATAGGGTCCTAAAGCCCTGTCCCAATTTTAGTGCCAAACGCTTAAGTTTAGGCCAAAAACACATGTTTACTCAATTTTCTAATGTTTTCCGTTGGTTTAAGGTGAAACTCCTTTGAATCCACTAATAACTGTATAAAAGTAGTGGTACACAAAAAATATTCTCCTATTTGTTGATGATAGTGAAATTATAATTGATAAGATGTTGTTGCCAGTAATCGTCACCTCAATTTGAGTCTTTTCCCCTTCGACTAAATAAGATTGCTTGATGTCGTACGTAACCATCAACGTATCTGACAGCCCTGCAAGCGAGCAGCCGGCGTAAAATTAGAAAAATAAAAAAAGCGAAATGCTGTGATCAAGTGATTGTTTTTAGCACGGTTCGGTGAAATTTTAAGTTGTTTTCATCAGAAATCCACCAGTAATTGTTCTTCAATTAACAAGTACTGAAAGTAAACTGTGTTGTTCTACGTTTAGTGAAAGTGGTAAAATTCGGCGAAAAGTGTTCTTCGATCGCAGGCGGATAAGTGTAAACAATTGTAGCAAAATTAAACGCCCGCGTTGGAAATTAGCACGGTTCATGAAATTTCCACCAGCTACTAGTGTTAAAACTACGGAAATCGTGAGGCAATAGTGTTCTGATGTCTCGTTAGCAATTTGGGAGTGAACTAAGTGTAGGTAAGTGAAATATTTTGAGAAATAATGTGGACTTCCAGAAATGTGTTTGTATATGTGAGGAAGCCATTTTCACTGCCATGACAGGGATTCCTTCCTATATGTCCTTAAGCCCAAAAAACATTTTTTTAGATTTTGTCACATCCTTTGGCTTAAACTCAAATTTTGGGTGTATTTTGTTTTCCGTGTCCCTTACGAAATGTCAGATAGGAACAACCCCAGTGGTCGAACTAAAACCCCTGTGGTGTTTTTGCCGACTAAGCGAACGTCAAACATGATCAAAAGTGTCAAGGTTCATTTATGGACCAAATTTTTAAATTAAAGTTTAAACATGATATAGCCATTATTTGAGCGGGAAAAATTGCTAAAGTAGTTACAGTAACATGCTTTTTCGTGTTATTTAATAAAAACAAGATTTCATTAAAAATTTTAGGACCCCATTGAGAAGCAATTAAATGTAAATGAGAAAAAAAAAAATGTTTTGAGAAAATCGACTTTCAAGTTTTTTCAACATTTTTGCAAGTCTAAAAACAATCCAATATTGTTCGAATTAAATTATATTTCTCTCGGGAAAATCACCTCAAAATACCGTTGGAAAGCTAGAGAACAGTAGAATTTTTTAAGTATATTCCACTCAAAAACCATCCAAAATGTCAATGTATTACACAGTAAAAACGAAGCGTGTAAATTTCTGTAACATATAATGCACATAATTGGAGCGTGGCATGTTTTGGATATTTACATGATATATCATGTAAACTTCAATTATATCCCATGTAATCCGGCAAGATCCTGTGAGATTACGTGACATATAACACATTTTACATGATTCCAGACTTGAATTTACATGAAATCATGTTTACATTGCATAAATGAAATTTACATGACGTGTAATATTAATTATTTTTAACAGTGTACGTTTGCGCCCCTCGATTAAAAACCGGGAAAATTTTAAGAATTATACCGGGAAAACCAGGAAAAAAGCGGGAATTTTGGAATGGATGTTTGGTGGCCACCCTGTTATAATGAACCCTGTTTTGGGTAGATGGCTGATTTAAATTTAGTGTGTATTGTTATGCAGTCGTCATTTTACGGCGAGTAAAACTTATTCTTGAAACAAAAGAATCAATACCTTGTGTTTAAGTCGGCTAACTTTTGTCCCATATTTAATTCAAACTCTGGCCCACCGATGGCGCAAAAGTTCGTTTAAGACAAACAGTTTCGAATCTGATATAACTAAAAATGGGTAAATGTTTTTACACAAGTGCACTGTGCCGTACCGTAATGCGGGGTAACATGAATTACCATTCATTAATGGAATATTTTCAAAGCATAAATGATTTGCCCCTTTCTTACATTCATAAGCTAATAGAAATTGAAGTTTTTGCAAAAATTGCGGTTCGTTCATGCGTAAATTTGTCAATTTTTTGAAACAATGATTTTTATCATTATGGATGACACTACCAAAGATTCATGTCTCACATGAGTTCTGCAAAAGGTATATGCAAGGAAAATGCGGTTGTTACTAAAAATGGCATCGCCGAAAACGATTTCGTTGTCAAATCTTTTATGAGTTTATTCAATTAAGCAACATTAACGAACTACTATCAAGAATGCAGAATTTCCCTACTCAAAATTTGCTTACCTTTCAGCGGTTCAAAATGTTTTTATTTTTAAAATTACTCGAAAAGTCAATGATTTATAAGAATTTGGTGTTCATATTCGGCTTCAGCGGCCATAATTTAAGTAAGCAACGACATTTTCAATATTACCGGACGTTTTTAACATGAGTGATCAATGTTAACCCATATCAAAAAATCACCCAAAACATCTATTTGAACTTATTTAAATCTTTTGAAAACCAAAATAAATAATAAAATAAATCTTTGAGTACTACATTCAAATGTTACACGCAATTCAATGTTCTTAGGGAGAATCTATTAAGTACGTCACGCAAAAGTCGAATATTTTACAACCCTTTTTATTACACTTCCAAAATTGTGTATGAATCAAAAAATATTGAATCGACTGGATCTGTTTGATGCCTGGGATGTTATATCCAATAGCAATAAAAATATCTCAATATATTAACATGACAGATAAATCTCTCGTCCAAAGCATGTGAAAAACAAAACTGTAACTCATCATTTTAATACGATTTGCATCTTGATCTGCAGTTCGCAACATTCACGTGATTCTCTGTACAATCTTACAAGTTCTCGCCAATTACGCAATAACAACTGCGAATTGTACGCCCGTCAAAGTTCATGCTTGTGATCTTTTTTTTTTAGTTTCTTGGTTGGCCGGGTTGCCTTTGTAATATTTCAAAGCGCGATACCTGTTATTATATCCATAACACCAGCCCTGGACTATACCAATTTGATATTAATCCTTGCTAACTTCACTGGATCCTGCGTAAAATCTATAAAAGCCAATCGGTGTATAAAAAATACAAACAAACTCATTAGATGATATTCACGCTCTTTCTTATACTGCTGAAATTTTCACAGAAGTATTCCAATCCATAAGCACAGCACATGAATCTCCCAATCATCCACCAGGAAAGGAATAACCTCTTGTTTACATTAACAACTGAATGATCAGAACAAACTGACTCCACAAGAAGAGAGAGAGAGAGAAAAAACCGCGTCGTCATAATCCATCATAATAAGCTGCAGATAACGAGCCCTCAATGAAGAAGCAAACCCAACTGGTAATGTATAACTCCGATTCCAGGCGGCTATCAGACCAACAAAAAAAAAGAGGAATGAAGATCCCCGAAATAACTTTTTACACCGTCATCGCACATCAAGCATTATTAGTGATCTTTCCTGTTTCGAGCCGCAAAAAAATGTATGATTAAGAAGGGGCCAAGCACTGCTGTGTTTGGTCAATCGCAAAAGGCACGACGAACCCATCCAGGTGAAGATCGATCGGGCTGCGAAGTGTTTGGGAGATTTTGGCGGTGGGACGATTTAGGGTGAGGTGGGGCAAAAGCATGACCGTAGTGGGACAATCAATATTTCCAGCAAGATCAAAACTGTTGAAAATAAATAAAGCGTTCAGTTTTAAAATTGATCGACTTGAATGAACTTTTGGCTCTCCGGTGGGACAAGAGTTCAAAACAAGAGTGGGCAAAAGTTCGCTGACTCAACAATTATTTATTTGTTTGGTTTTATTGGCTGACTTAACAAATATGACACAAAATATCGGTACTTTTATGACAAGGGATATCTTTTACCAGATATAAATATATGTTTACATAAAATACCCACTTAGTTTTGATCGGAAATTTTCCCCAAAATAGGATTAATTACAATATACCCAATAATAGCAGTTTTACGCAAAACTAAGGTGAACGTAAAGTTGGAGACTTTTTTCGCGCGATCAAACGTATTTCGCTGAATTTCAAGATAATATGTGGATTTTAAACAGTTCCAAAGTTTTTCCGTGACGTAACTTTTACCGGCTGTTTCGAACTTTTGCCCCACTATGAACAAAAAATGATTACCAATTATTTATGCAAAGATTAATACAGCTCAAAGCATTCTTATGATAGAGCTAGTTACGCCCTTAAGGCCCAAGTCAGTGGCGCGTCTGAAATGCGCGCGGGCTATTTTGATCGCAATTTTAACAAATTTGACCACTTTTTTCAAAATTCTAAACTCACTTGTCTCTTCGAAATTAAATGGAGATTATTTCTTGTGAAGAAACCATGTTCATAAAGTTATTAGATTTAGCTGGAATGTCTTTTGAGTGGTAAATGAAATGCCGAAAATATAAGACATTGCTTGCTATTTCATCTGATAGAAGCTGTTTGGGGGCATATTTTGAAAATTGGAAAACATCCATCGATAGATATTTCCTCAAGGATTATTCCTGTAAAAAAATATTTCCAATAAAATTAGGCAGGAATACGGGAATGTCTTTTAAACGCGATTTAAAAATCATAATTTTTCTCATAAAATTAGCCATCAAATTACCAACGATAGCCATGCAACGATCGATGAATCAGGCATAGTTCATCCAAGTGGGCAAAATGAATTCTAGGAGTAATCCACGTTGCAGCTAATGGGAAACTTTCTGGTGGTTGATGAGTTTTGATGATAGAGATATTTTGTTTCTTGGATAAGTACAATTTCATGGTGAAAGTTCATAATGATACTTATTTCACTACTGGACTATCGCAAAAGTTTTTACAAGTGCGGGAACGCTAATGAAAGTGCGCGATGGCATCAAATCGAGTCAGTTACTTCAGCGGGATTATTCATCGCAGTCCAAAGAATAAATGATCTGAAGACACCACTATGATTCGAAGCAATCTCGCACTTTTATTCCCAGTTCAGCAGTGAAAGAAATATACAACAACTTGATAAAACTTTTGCGCGAGTTAGAATTGATTTTACGCTTCCACACTAATTATGATTTGCATGAGGGAACAGGTGTCAACAATATATAAAATTATGTTTGATAAAACCTGATAAGGACGTGTTGTTATGTTCCATGGTTATTTGAAAATGATGAGTAAACTACCTATCTAACTGATGCTTTTCTGAAATAAATTTGACTGCTCCAATTGCAATATTGAAATTATATGAAAATTCGCATGCCCACCCTAGCCGTTGAAGAAATGAACCGTTACTCTTTGAACGTGGCAAAGGATGGTATTACCATGGATGGTGGGTGCGCTCGTAAGACATGCAGTTGTTTGCCCCAAGATTATTTGGTTTTCTAATATGAAAGCATACATTTTTTATATACCAATGAATTGCTGAGAAAATTTGCAATCTATTGGTGCTAATTATAAGGCTGAAAAATAAAATTCATAGCATACTTTTTCAATTTCCATTTCATGCGCAAATGATTTCCGCTGCAACAGCAGCGGGCCGTGGGAAGAAGGAATACGAAAAACCGACCAACAAGCGATAAATGAAATGTGTTCATCTAACTGTGAGTCATTTTGCTAATGATGTAGGATGGGTGATCTGTTGATATTGATATTGGTATCACGTGTTGATTACTTCGAGCCTCGAATTCTTGGATCAATTTTAAGTTTATCTGCAAATTGTTCTGAACAAATCTTCTTAATTTTGTTGAATAAAATATATTGGGGGATTAGAGTTTTCTAAATTAGTAAATAATACGTCATAAGTCATTTTTAATTTCAGAGCGGTCGGTTCTCAGCTTGCTCCTGGCGATCAACATGCTCGTGCTGTATGTATCGAGCGAGCGTGCTTGTGCGGAATGTACTAAGTATACGATGCAACTGATCTTGAATTAAATATTTCAAATTACAATTGGCATTGGAAATTCCAAGTAAATATTTGTATCTCATGGCTTTCTAATTGGGATGCCCGAAATTCATTGAAAATATTCTAATTGTTTGTGGCTGAGAACTTTGGACAGACAATTTGAATGTGATTATTGGGAATTTGTTGAATATTTTCCAATTACTGGTAGACACTGAAAAAGGCTGCAATATGAAAAGATGATTGCTTAAAAAGTCTTTGATAAAGTGTACAATATTTTGAAATACATCGAGTTGAAAACAAACAAAGCTATGACAAGAATACTATTTGTATGACATGTTGGTTTATTAAAATAAATCCTAATAATATTTGAGATTTTTATGGAATAATTTGAATATTTCCGAATACCTGATGACAAATGGGCATTCCAGACAAATATTTGAATGAGATGAGGAGCTTAACCAACATTTTGAGTAATACATTACATTCAAATGAAATAAGGGTTTCTAAAAACACGGTTCAATGTATAAACGAAATGAGTATTTTCTAGTAAACTCTCGAATATTTGAATGCTCTCTCGAAACATTCGCATTTTTCAGCAACTTAGAAATACTTGTGTTTTGTGGAATTCTTTAAATTATTCTGAATATTTGATAACGATTGAGAATTTCTGACTTATATTTGAATGAGATTAGAATATTAGAAAATTTCTGAAAAAATAGAGTATCTCGTCAGTGATATTTGCATAAAAGGAATGTTTTAGAAGAAATTCTGAAGTATGCATGATTGAGATAAGTATTTTTTTAATGCAATTTTAAATAAGACGTCTCAATATTATATGAATATAATTAAATAAATTATTTAAACAATATATGCTCCTTTTTTAAGAATTACCGCTGAATGTTTGACTGAGATGAGAATATTTTGAATGACTCCGGAATAATTCAGTTATTTATGAAAATTTTGAATATTTCTGAATATTCGATGTTATTTGAGAACTTCTGGCAAATATTTTAATGCGATGAGGATTTTGAAAAAATTAAGTATAACAAAATATTAAAATGAAATGAGTTTCTCGTGAATAATATTCATATATGGTTTCTGAATGAAATTTTGGTAAATGTACGAATAAGATGAGTATTTTTATTTCACTTCAATATTTGAAATATCATGGAGTTCTTTGGAAAAAATCCGAATTATCGATGGCAATATAAAATTTCTGACAAATATTTTAATGAGATGAGGATTTTTACGAAAATTCTGAGAAATATAAGAATGCGATAAGTATCTCGTAAACAACATTCGAATAAGACTGAATTTCTAAAATAAATACGGTATCTTGCATGAATGATACGAGTGTTTTCTAAATAACTCTCGACTATTTGAATGATCTCTGGAATCTTCCGCATATTTTCGAATATCTGCGAATTTCAAAGATTCTGACAACTTTTTCAATAAGATAAGAATATAAGAAAATTTCTGAATAATAGGAGACAAACATCTCGAAAGTAATATTTGCATATAAAGAAGTGTTTCAAAAGAAATTCTGACGAGAATGGGATAGATATTTTCTCAATATAATTTCAAATGATATGAGTGTCAGAAAATTTCTTAATAATATATGAATAAGATGAGTATCTCATGAATGACAATTGAGTTATATGCTTTTTACAGGAATTCCGCTAAATGTATGACTAAGATGAGTAATTTTTTAATTACTCCGGAATACTCGAATAATTTATGAAATACTTTGAACAGTCACGAATTATCGATGCCATCATGCCAATCGAGAATTTCTGACAAATATTTTAATGAGAAGAGGATTCCAAAATTTTTCTGAAAAATATATAAATGTGATGGGAATCTGTAAATGATTTTAAAATTATAGAAAGGTTTCTTGCAGAAATTCTGAGAAATGTGTAAATGCGCTGAGTATTTTTTCAGTAACTTCTAAATTCTTGAGTGTTTTGTGGAATTCTTCAAATTACTCTGAATACTTGATGGTGATTGAGAATTTCTGGCATATATTTGAATAGAATATTAGACAATTTCTGAAAAAAAAAATTGGAGTATCTCGTCAGCGATATTTGCATAAAAGGAGTGTTTTAAAAGAAATTTTTGAAGAAAGCATGAATGAGATAAGTAGAGTATTTTTATAAATCAATTCTAAATAAGACGAGGATACTAGAAAATATCCATATAATATATGAATAACATGAACATCTTGTGAATGATATTCAAACAATATAAGTGTTAAATAACTTCCGCTGAATGTGTGACTGAAATGAGAATCTTTAAATTGACTCCGCAATATTTTAGTAATTTATGAAAACTTTGAATATTTCCGAATACTCCATGCCTATTTAGTACTTCTGTTAAATATTTTAATAAGATGAGGATTCCAGATAATTTCAGAAAAAAATATATGAGTGAAGGGGACTAGATAGCCGTAGCGGTAATCGCGCAGCTATTCAGCAAGACCAAGCTGAGGGTCGTGAGTTCGAATCCCACCGGTCGAGGATCTTTTCGGGTCGGAAATTTTCTCGACATCCCAGGACATCAAGTATCTTCGTACCTGCCACACGATATACGCATGCAAAAATGGTCATTGGCATAGTAAGCTCTCAGTTAATAACTGTGGAAGTGCTCATTAGAACACTAAGCTGAGAAGCAGGCACTGTCCCAGTGGGGACGAAACGCCAGAAAGAAGAAGAATATGAGTAAAATTTCTCGTGAATGTTATTTTTATACGATAAGGGTTTCCTGATGAAATTCTGATGATGTATGAATGAGATGAGTATTTTTAATTGACTGTAATATTTGAAATATAATAAAATTTGTTGAAAAATCCGGTCTTGATAGCAATTGAGAATTTCTTACAAGCATTTGAAGAAGATGAGGATTCCAATATCTGAATAACATATAAATGAAATGCGTGTCTTGTTATTTGAATTACATAATGGTTTCCTAAAGAAATCCTGAAAAATACATGAATGAGATGAGAATTTTATCAATGACTCTGGAATACTTGAGTGTTTTATGAAATTCTTTCAAGTGTTCCGAATACTTGATGCCAATTGAGAAATTCTGACATATGTTTGAATGATATTAGGATATTATAAAACTTCTATTTTATGCATAAAAAAAGTGTTTGACAAGAAGTTTTGAAGAATGCATGCATAAGATAAGTATTTTTTTGTTTCATTTAATTTAAAAAAAATTCTAGAAAATGTATTGATACTATAATAAAATAAATATCTCGTGAATGATATTCAAACAATATAAGTACTTTTTTTAGAATTTCCGCTAAATACGACTGGGACGAGAATCTTTTCAATGACTCCGGAATATTTCAGTAATTTATGAAAACTTTGAATATTTCTAAATTTTTGATGCCAATTGAGAACTTCTGGCAAATATTTTAATGAGATGAGGATTCTAGAAAATTTTAGAATACAAGATATATATATGAGATCAGTTTCTCGTGAATGATACATATATACGATAAGGGTTTCTGAATGAAATTTTAAATTGACTTAAATATTTAAAATGTTCTGGAATTCTTTAAAAAAAATAGAATTCCAGATGGCAATTGAAAATTTCTGACAAATATTTGATTGAGAAATGTAAGAATAAGATGAGTATTTCGTGAATTGCATTTGAATAAGATAGAATTTCTGAATTAAATACGAAAGAAAATATTCTAAATAACTCTTGAATATTTCAATGCTCTCTGGAATCTTTCGCATATTTTTGAATACCTGGGCAGTTTTTGAAAATTTTCTGAATAAGACTATGACATTAGATAATTTCTAATAAGCATTATTAAGTAATATTTGCACAAGGGAAGTGTTATTAAAGAAATTCTGAAGAACGTATGAATTAGATAAACATTTTTTTTTTGTTTAAATTAAATTGAACCGAGGATACTAGAAAGTCTCTGTTAAATATATGTATATGATAAAAATCTCGTTAATGACATTTGAACAATATAAGTGGTTTTTTAAAGAATTTCCGCTAAAATATATGACAGGGATGAGAATCTTTAAAATGACTCCGAAATATTTGAGTAATTTATTAAATGCTTTAAATATTTCCGAATACTCGATGCTAATTGAGGGCTTCTGACAAATATTTAATAAGATGAGGATTCAAGAAAATTTTAGAAAGAAAAAACAATAAATGAGTTGAGTATCTCGTGAATGATATTCATATACGACAGGTGTATCTGGTTGAAATACTAATGAATGTATGAATGATTTAAGTATTTTTAAATTACTTTAATATAAGAATTGAATTGAAAATTTCTGACAACTATTTGAATGAGATAAGGATTCCAAAATATTTCTAATATATAAAAAATGAGACAGAGACGAGCCTACCAACGACTGAAAGCCTTTTTAATAAAGATAGATAATGAAAGTCGAAATGAGGTTTCCACCTTATAAATTATATTTGAATTATATAATGATTTCTCATAGAAATTCTGAAAATTGTATGAATAATGAGTGTTTTTCATTGACTTCGGAAAACTTGAGTGTTTAGTGCAATTCATTGAATTATTCTTTTTATTTGATGGCAATTGATAAATTCGTGTTTTGAATAAGATTAGGCTTCTAGAAAATATCTGAAAAAATTGGAGATAAGTGTGAGTGATATTTGCATAAAATAAGTGTTTTAAAACAAATTCTGCAGAATGCATGAAAGGACAACTTTTACCTTAATTCAATTTCAAATAATACGGGGATACTACAAAACATTTTAATAATATATTAATAAGATGAGTGAATGACATTTAAATAACATAAATACTTTTTTTAAAGTAATTCCGCTGAACGTATAACTGAGATTAGTAATGATTCCGCAATATTTAAGTAAATAATTAATAACTGTCAATATTTCCAAATATGCCTGACGCCAATTGAGAACTTCTGAAAAATATTTGAATAAGATGAGGATGAAAGAAAATTTGAGAAAATTATTATTGAGATAAGTATCTCGTGAATGTAATTTGAAGGGTTTCTAAAAGAGAATATGACAAATGTATGGATGCGATTATTTTTTTAAGACTATGTAATGCTTAAAATGTTATGGAACTTTTTGAAAAATCTAAATTCTCGATGACAATTGCGAATTTATGACAAATATTTGAATGAGTTGAGGATTCCAAATAATATTTCAACGAAATGTGTATTTTGTTAATGACATTTGAGTGATATAATTGTTTCTAAACAAAATTCTAAAGAATGTATGAATGAGATGCAATATGTTTCAACGACTCCGAAATACTTGAGTATTTCATGGATTTTTTTTCAAATTTCGTACAATTTTTAGCAATTGAGACATTAGAACATATATTTGTATGAATAAGTATTGTCTTAATTCAATGTTATATAAGACGAGAACACTAGAAATAAATTTTCGATATATGTTCGATTTCTCAATAGCTTAAAGTTTTCGGAATTTTTAAAAGTACTCCATAAAACACTCAAATATTCCGGAATCTTTGAAAAATTATTCATCTCATGCATACATTTTTCAGAATTTATTTAAGATACCTAAGACCTTAAGATACCATTATATGTTGGATATACAGTATTGGGAATAAAAAAGTAAACAAATGCCAATTTTCAAAATGGTCATGTTTGGAGGTATATAGCTCTATAACGTGAATTTAGCAGCTAGTAACGTGAATTTAGCATTTTCATTGGATTTTGAAATTAGTAAACACATGCTCAAATGTAGACGGATTAAAATTGGAAATAAAAAAGTAAACAACAACAAGGTCTTATAACTTAGGAATGAAAACAAATATGATTTTTTTTTACCAAATTAGGTTTGTAATCCGGCACAGTCCTTACACAAAAAAACTATGGGATGATTTTGTAATATATATCTGTTTTAAGTTATTTAAAATTGATGTTGTTTACTTTTTTATTTCCATTTTAAAACCGTCTGGAACTTTAAGACATGTGTATAAAAAATGTTAAAATCCAACAAAAGTAGTAAATTCACTTTATGTTTAGTTCACCACCGCAAATTCATGCCATTCGGATAATTGCACACCGAACTACCGACCTTCATAACAATTGACGTCTTATTTAAAATTGAATTAAAAAAAAATACTTATCCCATTTATCTATTCTTCAGAATTTATTTTAAAACATTTCATTTATTCAAATATCAGTTATGCTCAATTGCGATCAAGTATTCAGAATAATTTAAAGAATTCCACTAAACACTCAAGTATTTCGAAGTTACTGCAAATATACTCAGTGCATTTATATATTTCTCAGAATTTCTCCAAGAAAACTTTATATAATTTTAATATCATTTACAGTTTACCATCATATTTATATTTTTTCAGAAATATCTTGGAATCCTCATCTCATTAAAATATTTGTCAGAAATTCTCGATTGCCATCATGCCATCGATAATTGGAAACTATTTGAATTTAATTTATGAAATTTCGAGTATTCCGGAGTCATTCAAAAAATACACATCATGGTCATACATTTAGCGAAATTCCTGTAAAAAGCATTTATATTACTCAAATGTCATTCATGAGATACTCATCTTATTCATATATTATTAGAAAATTTTCTGACACTCATATCATTTGAAATTATATTGAGAAAATATCTATCCCATTCTCGTCAGAATTTCTTTTGAAACACTTCTTTATATGCAAATATTACTTTCGAGATGTTTATCTCCCATTATTCAGAAATTTTCTTATATCCTTATTGAAAAAGTTGTCAGAATCTCTGAAATTCCCAGGTATTCGAAATTATGCTCGTATCATTCATGCATGATACCGTATTCATTTTAAAAATTCTGTCTAAGTCGAATGTTGTTTACGAGATGCTTATCGCATTCTTATATTTCTCAGAATTTCGTAAAAATTCTTTCTCGTCTTATATAACATTGAATTAAGACAATAGTTATTCATACAAATATATGTTCTAATGTCTCATTTGCTAAAAATTGTACGAAATTTGAAAACAAATCCATGAAATACTCAAGTATTTCGGAGTCGTTGAAACATATTGCATCTCATTCATACATTCTTTAGAATTTCGTTTAGAAACAATTATATCACTCAAAAGTCATTAACAAAATACACATTTCATTGAAATATTATTTGGAATCCTCAACTCATTCAAAATTTGTCATAAACTCGCAATTGCCATCGAGAATTTAGATTTTTCAAAAAGTTCCATAACATTTTAAGCATTGCATAGTCTTAAAAAAATAATCGCATCCATACATTTGCCATATTCTCTTTTAGAAACTCTTCAAATAACATTCACGAGATACTTATCTCAATAATAATTTTCTCAAATTTTCTTTCATCCTCATCTCATTCAAATATTTTTCAGAAGTTCTCAATTGGCGTCAGGCATATTTGGAAATATTGACAGTAATTAATAATTTACTTAAATATTGCGGAATCATTACTAATCTCAGTTATACGTTCAGCGGAATTACTTTAAAAAAAGTATTTATGTTATTTAAATGTCATTCACTCATCTTATTAATATATTATTAAAATGTTTTGTAGTATCCCCGTATTATTTGAAATTAAATTAAGGTAAAAGTTGTCATATTCATGCATTCTGCAGAATTTGTTTTAAATCACTTATTTTATGCAAATATCACTCACACTTATCTCCAATTTTTTCAGATATTTTCTAGAATCCTAATCTTATTCAAAACATGAATTTCTCAATTGCCATCAAGTATTTAGAATAATTCAATGAATTGCACTAAACACTTAAGTATTCCGAAGTCAATGAAAAAACACTAATAATTCATACAATTTTCAGAATTTCTATGAGAAATCATTATATAATTTTTTGTTTTCTTTATTAACGAGATTTTTAGCCCTGGGCTAGTTCATCTCGGGACCAACGGCTTTACTTCCCTTCCGAAGGAAGTCGTCACTATATCTTTTATGTCTTAAGTGACTATCTCGGGGATGGGATTCGATCCCAGGTCCTCGGCGTGAGAGGCGAGTGTTCTAACCGCTACACCAGGTCCGTCCGTTGTCTATAATCCAAATGAAATTTATAAGGTGGAAACCTCATTTCGACTTTCATTATCTATCTTTATTAAAAAGGCTTTCAGTCGTTGGTAGGCTCGTCTCTGTCTCATTTTTTATATATTAGAAATATTTTGGAATCCTTATCTCATTCAAATAGTTGTCAGAAATTTTCAATTCAATTCTTATATTAAAGTAATTTAAAAATACTTAAATCATTCATACATTCATTAGTATTTCAACCAGATACACCTGTCGTATATGAATATCATTCACGAGATACTCAACTCATTTATTGTTTTTTCTTTCTAAACTTTTCTTGAATCCTCATCTTATTAAATATTTGTCAGAAGCCCTCAATTAGCATCGAGTATTCGGAAATATTCAAAGCATTTAATAAATTACTCAAATATTCCGGAGTCATTTTAAAGATTCTCATCCCAGTCATATATTTTAGCGAAAATACTTTAAAAAACCACTTATATTGTTCAAATGTCATTAACGAGATTTTTATCATATACATATATTAAAAAGAGACTTTCTAGTATCCTCGGTTCAATTTAATTTAAACTAAAAAAATATTTATCTAATTCATACATTCTTCAGAATTTCTTTAAAACACTTCCCGTATGCAAATATTACCTACGAAATGCTTATCTCCTATTTTTCAGAAATTATCTAATAGCTTAGTCTTATTCAGAAAATATTCAAAAATATGCGAAAGATTCCAGAGAGCATTGAAACATTCAAGAGTTATTTAGAATATTTTCTTTCGTATTTAATTCAGAAATTCTATCTTAATCAAATGCAATTTACGAAATACTCATCTTATTCTTACATTTCTCAATAATATTCAAATGTCACAAATTTTCAATTGCCATCTGGAATTTTAATTTTTTTTTAAAGAATTCCAGAACATTTTAAATATTTAAGTCAATTCAAAATTTCATTCAGAAACCCTTATCGTATATAAGTATTATTCACGAGAAACTGATCTCATTTATATATCTTGTATTCTAAAATTTTCTAGAATCCTCATCTCATTAAAATATTTGCCAGAAGTTCTCAATTGGCATCAAAAATTTAGAAATATTCAAAGTTTTCATAAATTACTGAAACATTCTGGAGTCATTTAAACGATTCTCGTCTCAGTCGTATTTAGCGGAGATTCTAAAAAAAAGTACTTATATGCTACTTGATTTTAATTATGAATCGTGGTTTACGGCTAACCAGCCGAGTGGAAGTTTAATAACTACCGAAAAGCTAAACATTACATATAATTTGCAATTGGATTAGATGGACAAATTGATGTGAAGATTTACGAAAAAGTTACACGTCTTCTTATTTTGTTTGAATATCTTTCACGAGATATTAATTGAATTCATATAATATCAATACATTTTCTAGAATTATTTTTAAATTAAATGAATCAAAAAATACTTATCTTATGAATGCATTCTTCAAAACTTCTTATCAAACACTTCTTTTATGCATAAAATAGAAGTTTTATAATATCCTTATATCATTCAAACATATGTCAGAATTTCTCAATTGGCATCAAGTATTCGGAACACTTGAAAGAATTTCATAAAACACCCAAGTTTTCCAGAGTCATTGATAAAATTCTCATCTCATTCATGTATTTTTCAGAATTTCTTTACTAAACCATTATGTAATTCAAACAACAAGACACGCATTTCATTTATATGTTATTCAGATATATTTTGGAATCCTCATCTTATTCAAATGCTTGTTAGAAATTCTCAATTGCTATCAAGATCGGATTTTTCAACAAATTCCATTACATTTCAATTAAATATTACAGTCAATTAAAAATATTCATCTCATTCATACATTCATCAGAATTTCATCAAGAAACCCTTATCGTATATAAATAACATTCACGAGAAATTTCACTCATATATTTTTTTCTGAAATTATCTGGAATCTTATTCAAATATTTAACAGAAGTACTAAATAGACATGGAGTATTCGGAAATATTCAAAGTTTTCATAAATTACTAAAATATTGCGGAGTCAATTTAAAGATTCTCATTTCAGTCACACATTCAGCGGAAGTTATTTAACACTTATATTGTTTGAATATCATTCACAAGATGTTCATGTTATTCATATATTATATGGATATTTTCTAGTATCCTCGTCTTATTTAGAATTGATTTATAAAAATACTCTACTTATCTCATTCATGCTTTCTTCAAAAATTTCTTTTAAAACACTCCTTTTATGCAAATATCGCTGACGAGATACTCCAATTTTTTTTCAGAAATTGTCTAATATTCTATTCAAATATATGCCAGAAATTCTCAATCACCATCAAGTATTCAGAGTAATTTGAAGAATTCCACAAAACACTCAAGAATTTAGAAGTTACTGAAAAAATACTCAGCGCATTTACACATTTCTCAGAATTTCTGCAAGAAACCTTTCTATAATTTTAAAATCATTTACAGATTCCCATCACATTTATATATTTTTCAGAAAAATTTTGGAATCCTCTTCTCATTAAAATATTTGTCAGAAATTCTCGATTGGCATGATGGCATCGATAATTCGTGACTGTTCAAAGTATTTCATAAATTATTCGAGTATTCCGGAGTAATTAAAAAATTACTCATCTTAGTCATACATTTAGCGGAATTCCTGTAAAAAGCATATAACTCAATTGTCATTCATGAGATACTCATCTTATTCATATATTATTAAGAAATTTTCTGACACTCATATCATTTGAAATTATATTGAGAAAATATCTATCCCATTCTCGTCAGAATTTCTTTTGAAACACTTCTTTATATGCAAATATTACTTTCGAGATGTTTATCTCCTATTATTCAGAAATTTTCTTATATTCTTATCTTATTGAAAAAGTTGTCAGAATCTTTGAAATTCGCAGATATTCGAAAATATGCGGAAGATTCCAGAGATCATTCAAATAGTCGAGAGTTATTTAGAAAACACTCGTATCATTCATGCAAGATACCGTATTTATTTTAGAAATTCAGTCTTATTCGAATGTTGTTTACGAGATACTTATCGCATTCTTATATTTCTCAGAATTTTCGTAAAAATCCTCATCTCATTAAAATATTTGTCAGAAATTTTATATTGCCATCGATAATTCGGATTTTTTCCAATGATATTTCAAATATTGAAGTGAAATAAAAATACTCATCTTATTCGTACATTTACCAAAATTTCATTCAGAAACCATATATGAATATTATTCACGAGAAACTCATTTCATTTTAATATTTTGTTATACTTAATTTTTTCAAAATCCTCATCGCATTAAAATATTTGCCAGAAGTTCTCAAATAACATCGAATATTCAGAAATATTCAAAATTTTCATAAATAACTGAATTATTCCGGAGTCATTCAAAATATTCTCATCTCAGTCAAACATTCAGCGGTAATTCTTAAAAAAGGAGCATATATTGTTTAAATAATTTATTTAATTATATTCATATAATATTGAGACGTCTTATTTAAAATTGCATTAAAAAAATACTTATCTCAATCATGCATACTTCAGAATTTCTTCTAAAACATTCCTTTTATGCAAATATCACTGACGAGA
The DNA here is from genome assembly GCF_002204515.2 of Aedes aegypti. Classification (NCBI taxonomy): domain Eukaryota; kingdom Metazoa; phylum Arthropoda; class Insecta; order Diptera; family Culicidae; genus Aedes; species Aedes aegypti. Next base: position 257,106,960 of record NC_035108.1, read on the forward strand.
TACTCTATTTTTTCAGAAATTTTCTAATATTCTAATCTCATTCAAATATAAGTCAGAAATTCTCAATCGCCATCAAATATTCAGAATAATTTAAAGAATTCCACAAAACACAAGTATTTCTAAGTTGCTGAAAAATGCGAATGTTTCGAGAGAGCATTCAAATATTCGAGAGTTTACTAGAAAATACTCATTTCGTTTATACATTGAACCGTGTTTTTAGAAACCCTTATTTCATTTGAATGTAATGTATTACTCAAAATGTTGGTTAAGCTCCTCATCTCATTCAAATATTTGTCTGGAATGCCCATTTGTCATCAGGTATTCGGAAATATTCAAATTATTCCATAAAAATCTCAAATATTATTAGGATTTATTTTAATAAACCAACATGTCATACAAATAGTGTTCTTGTCATAGCTTTGTTTGTTTTCAACTCGATGTATTTCAAAATATTGTACACTTTATCAAAGACTTTTTAAGCAATCATCTTTTCATATTGCAGCCTTTTTCAGTGTCTACCAGTAATTGGAAAATATTCAACAAATTCCCAATAATCACATTCAAATTGTCTGTCCAAAGTTCTCAGCCACAAACAATTAGAATATATTCAATGAATTTCGGGCATCCCAATTAGAAAGCCATGAGATACAAATATTTACTTGGAATTTCCAATGCCAATTGTAATTTGAAATATTTAATTCAAGATCAGTTGCATCGTATACTTAGTACATTCCGCACAAGCACGCTCGCTCGATACATACAGCACGAGCATGTTGATCGCCAGGAGCAAGCTGAGAACCGACCGCTCTGAAATTAAAAATGACTTATGACGTATTATTTACTAACTTAGAAAACTCTAATCCCCCAATATATTTTATTCAACAAAATTAAGAAGATTTGTTCAGAACAATTTGCAGATAAAATTAAAATTGATCCAAGAATTCGAGGCTCGAAGTAATCAACACGTGATACCAATATCAATATCAACAGATCACCCATCCTACATCATTAGCAAAATGACTCACAGTTAGATGAACACATTTCATTTATCGCTTGTTGGTCGGTTTTTCGTATTCCTTCTTCCCACGGCCCGCTGCTGTTGCAGCGGAAATCATTTGCGCATGAAATGGAAATTGAAAAAGTATGCTATGAATTTTATTTTTCAGCCTTATAATTAGCACCAATAGATTGCAAATTTTCTCAGCAATTCATTGGTATATAAAAAATGTATGCTTTCATATTAGAAAACCAAATAATCTTGGGGCAAACAACTGCATGTCTTACGAGCGCACCCACCATCCATGGTAATACCATCCTTTGCCACGTTCAAAGAGTAACGGTTCATTTCTTCAACGGCTAGGGTGGGCATGCGAATTTTCATATAATTTCAATATTGCAATTGGAGTTAGATCAGTTAGATAGGTAGTTTACTCATCATTTTCAAATAACCATGGAACATAACAACACTTCCTTATCAGGTTTTATCAAACATAATTTTATATATTGTTGACATCTATTCCCTTGTGATAATATTGCTAATAGTGGGAGTTCATACCCGGAGGACAGCGAGATCTCTCTGTCTCTGGAAGTTGGTATTGAACTGTGGTGGTCGTGCATCAATTTTGTATTCGTTGGCAATTTGCAATAGAATTATTTACTGAATATTTTTGACGGGATATTTGAATCCTTGTAATGCAATTATGAAGAGGCATTATCCTTTATTTGCATTCTTTATATGATAAACCATATCATGCATGGTGACTTCTTATTCTTCTTGATTGCTATATAGAGGGATTATAAATAACGAAAAGTTTATTATTTTTAAAGTTAAGTGGTACTGGTAGATTTTTAAATATTGTGGATAAACATTCATAATATTATGGCATTTTCTCATGTGGAGGATAACAATACTTTTTCCGGTAGAGAAATATTCCCTTGCGCATGTGGTAGTGATTAGTTCATTTCGGTAAAGATGTTCATTCAATAAATTTCAAATTGTCGGTTGATTCCAGATCCTCCACTGACTTGGGCCTTAAAATTACAATTTTACATCCAAAACCAAAAAATAGCCATAACTTTGCCAAATCCTATTCATTTTTTTTACTATTTGAGTGAAAGTATCTTAATTGAATAGTATTCGAAACACCGTCAACAATGCTAGAAATCTCCGAAACAAAATTTTGCCCCACCTTACTCTAATGAGTGGGATTGTGCGCACCACAAGCACTTGCCAAGATCCTCCGAAGGTCGACCATCATTGATGGATGGATCGGTTCGCTTGTACTACTCTGTGTGAAGAAACAAATTCTTGCGCAAATCCATAGATACCGGTTTTTGAATCAGATAAGTATTTACTTAGCCGATAAGTCGCCCGCGTGAAGATTTGTTTGTTTAGCAGTTTTTGGCAAGTTGGTAAGGGGATGTTTTGGAATGCGAACTTTTTGAATGCCTGGATTGATTGATCTGTGGCGTTTTGTTATGGACAATTCACTTATCGAAAAGGCATGCTTTTTGAATAAAATGCTGTACGTGTTACGTAAACTGTATTAATAGGCTTCGTGGCCGTGCGGTTAGTGTTACCAAACATGAGCCACATCGATCCAAGGAGTGTGGATTCGATTCCCACTGCAGTCCGGCAAACTTTTCGTCAGGAACGTATTTTGACTGTGCCACTGGGTGTTACATGCTAGTCCGTTGTCTAGTGTGGTGCTTCCTTCAAATGGCAAATCATCCACTGGAAGCATTAACGTGTAGGTGTTTTTTTTTTCTCTAAAGAACAGTAAATGACAAATGACGGTCAACAAAGTTTGTTCCGTCCATTTCAATGCATGTTAAACTCTGAGAGAGGAGACAGCTGGCTTAGATTGCGAGCTCCCAAAAGTCAAGGAAACCTGTCACCAACTGTCCCTGGAAAACCGTACATTCGAAGGGCAGAGCGTGAAAAACCCAGGATTGGTTTATGACTGTCAACTATGAACAAAACTCACCTAACAATCATCTCTCACGCGGGCCGGTCCAAACAGCACAGGTCGAATACGCGGGCCAAGCTAGGCAGCAAACGCTGATTCTTTTTAACACTCAACCAATGGGATGTCTAGCAGCGTTGTTGGCCACACTAACACGCTCACAAAACATGAACGGTAGGCGTTTAAGAATTTTGTTGATAGGTATTGTTATACACATGAAGTTTGAGTTCTGAGGCAAATTAAGCAAATAAATTGCCATACAAGCTGGCAAACTTGCATGCAAGTTGGCTGAAATAGTCAAATTTAGCATTTTCAACAGCCAATATCTCAAAAACTAGACGTGCTATGATATTTATGAAAATGGCTATGGATTTAGCAACCCTTAATTGAGTAAATAGCGGTATTTTGGTACTTGAGACAAAAACGTGTTCCGCAGTGATATCGATGCAATGAATATAGTATAAATTAAAAATAATTATTTCAGATTCACAGCGACGGAAAATAGAGATTCTTAGCAAGATTCTAGGTTTAAATATTACGATCGACGAATTTTTAAAAATACTAGTGTGATCTTAGGGATTCTCAATGAACTCTTGAAAAAAATAGTTGATATCATGAGAATCAATGGATTTCCATCGAGATTCTGTAGTTTCAAGTGTGACTCTGATAGTTTCCAGCTAAATTGACTTAATTTATAGGAATATGTGCGGCTTCCTCATGATTTTAGAAAAACAATTAGAGTTATCTCTCTGAAGTCTTGGAATTTCTAGCGGTCCCCTAAGGAAAGCCAGTGTATTCCAGTGAAATCTTGAGATTTTCAGCAAGATCCTACGGATTTCTAAAGATTATTAGAGAGATCCTGGAGTCTGAGAGGGTCACTAGCGAAATATGGGAATTCCTAGAGAACTAGTGAAGCACTCAGCTCAATCCTGTGCATAACTAAAGGGGAGACTCAAGCGGGATTTTGCGTGTTTTCAACTGGACTCCAATGGAGTCTAGCAATGCACAGAATGCGACGTTAAGCAAAATCTGATGATTCTTGGCGTATTTTAGAAATTTTTGGTTACAATTATGGAAAAAATGTGAACTTTCAGTGAAATCTATGGTTTTTTCGACAGATACTTGAACATTTTGCGAGATCTTGGGAATTCTAAGCTTGATCCAGAAGTGTCATATTCAAAAGATTACCATTTCGAGGATTTTTCACTGATTGTGTATTAGTAAACTAGACTAGACTAGACTAGACTAGAACTTTCATATTCAAAGGATCTTGTGTTTTCAGCCCACGGCTGGTTCATCTCCACGAGTAGGATAATAGACGAATATAATGCAGGTTCTATTGGAGAACAGCGTATTCAATATTCTACGATACGAGTTATGGGTAGGGCCACATGCGGCCTGCGGGCCGCTGGTTGAGCACCACTGATCTAGAAGATTTCTGAAGCAGCTGGATGTTTAAAAAAACATGTTTCCGGTGAAAGGTCGAATCTCGACCCAATCATACACTCGACCGTCAAAGCTATGGGTATTTTCCAGTTCTTCTAGTTCACCTTGCTACTCAACGAAGATGATTCGTAAGCCCGAAGCAAACGGAGGAAACACACGAAGAAGGCTTGAATGAAGGAATGTATTTGTGATAAAATTTATGATGATTAAGTTTCACAAACAGGCTTTGGATGTCACCAATGTGCTAATAAATATTCATAAAATTAGAATCGACAGAATATTTACGCATTCCGAATACGCGTCACCAAGTGACGGGGAATGGTTGAATTCTGGTTTGGATCAATAGAAGAACGCCTATAAATGAATGAATTCCACGTGCGATGGAATGTCGAATGATTAAGTCTCCAATTATAAGCAGAATACACAGCCAATTCAGATTACCGACCCCAGTAAAATTTTACTGGGTTTGGAACTACGGTTTTTTTCGGTAATTTTTACGATTACCGAAAAAACCCAGTAAATCAAAATATGTTTTGATTGATGGAAGTTACTGACTTAGTCAGTAAAATTGTAAAGCGTTTTTACTGGCTTTCCAGTTTCCCATGCTCCGATTTGCTTTTCCGGATACTGTTTTTTTTTTTCAGAAATCAATACAAATTAACACCCAATCGACATGAACATGGGCATCGACATGCATTTTTCGTACGAATAAACATCTACGGTATGCTCATATCTCAGTGGAAGTAATCGAAAAATGTGTGACAAAATCATTATTTGGATGGTTTGCATACAAGAGGCAAACTCAATGATGCAGATGACTTCACCTCTTGTATGGAAACCATCCGAATTTACCAACGTAAGCAGTCCTGAGCCTTTTTGGTTGCTTAAAATGGTTGAGTTTCTCACTAAATTTCGATTACTTACCACGAGAAAGCGCAAAATAGGTACAGGAAAAGCTTGGTTGCCAAAGCCGTGACTCCCGGCGCCGGACGATTTTACAGCAGGAGATTCTCATTTGACACTTTCCCGCATGCGCATCAGTTTGTTTTGATTTGATTTTGACGACAAGTCAGTAAAAAACATCAACTACTGAATAGTCGGTAATTGTTTTTACTGACTTTTCGGCCTGTTCGGTAATGTTGCAAAATTGGGTCTGACAGCTACCGTAGTTCAGTAAAAAGTAAAATTTATTACTGAACCTCAGAAGTTTTCAATTAAAAAGCTGAAAGTTCGGTATTTTTTATGATTTACAATTCGTACCCAGTATAAAAATTACCGAACAAGCAAATCGTGATTGAGTGTGTAGGTATCTATCGAAAGGGATTGTTTATGGCACTCAGTGAAATACATAAATTAGTTGTGTGGACGAATGAGGATCATCATCCATCGAAATTTGCCCTTCAGCGAGCCGTTATAAAAATCGATTCGAATCTCTGAACGTGATCGCACTGTGGCTGAGAACTTTTAAAAGGCTTAAAGGACGCCATCAAATCGAATCGAATTGTTGATTTTCAACCCTCAACGTGTAGAAATCAACCTCCAAAAACAAATTTTCTTATCGCCGTCAGCTCATCTTCCGAAAACCGGTGAATAAAAACGAACTTGGAATAGAAATCGAACCGTTTCTGAAGGAAAACAACCTGCCGCTGCCGCATCGTATAGCTTTTAGGTTTTCCAAAGCCATGCCGAATTGTTTGACCTTCTCGCTCAAATACAGCCAGCTCAGTGTGAGCTCACTCTGGCCAGTGGACATCATTGCCAGTAGTGTCTACGGAACCTAGCATTAATTATTCAATCCGCATCGCAGATCGCGCACTTGGTTGGATCGTTCAGCGATCGACGATGGAAGCTTAAGCCAGGGAGAAGAAATCGCTTTGCGACTGACTAAGCGACTGTCGCGCGCATCGTGACTTCGACTTCGATCCCTCGGACGGATGGTTTTTTGTTGGGGGCTGGCTGTTTTTGCTGCGAGTGGCTTCTTCCACGCGCAATATTTTAGTAGTACTGGAAAAAACTGGTATGCAAATGACATTCCAATCAGCAGAAGATTTCGCTGGACGGTTGTCATTTGCATATCTTGCCGGGCGCCCCTAAATCTTCTCCGTCGAAGTGTTGAGAGTTACCGATTTTACTGAGGATTTAGAGATTTTTATGTATGCATGAATATGGGTCCTAAAATGTATGCATATATTTCCTGTGGTTGATTATCGACTGGAGTAGGACATGACGTACGGCATTACCGTAGATAGGATTTTTTTTCACTTATGTTTTGTGTATACATTTCACATGGTATTGTAAAAATTATATTTCTTTTTAATGCCAAATGTTATTGTATAATGTTTTAAACATTTTGACATAAATCCCACCAAATGGCATCATAAGAATTTCAATGAAATTCCCTCCAAAAGATCGTTAAGCGATTCAACCATCAATTCCAGGAATGTCTTCAATATATCTTAAAACTTGTAGTGTTTTTTTTTCTCAGGAAGTTAAAACAAAATCGTGTATTAGTATGTATTAAAATAACAAACATGATGTGTTGTTTCAGGAGAGCCCGAGTTTATGTAACTATGTTTTGAGTTAGGAGAAATGGTAGCTTTTAGACCACTGACTTTTTCATTTAGTTCAGTGAATGTGTTGCACAAAAAGGCTTAAATTTCCTTTTTCAAATTTGTTCAATTAAATTGGTATAACTTTCAAATAGAAAAGATTGCTTTTCAGTTTCGTAACAATTACGCTAATTGAAAATTCTGCGATTATCTTTCTATGAGCTCAATGAAGCACAAATCTCAATTTCCACCAAACTACACACTGTGCGTGAGCGCCGCCACGGCTGTAATCACAGGTTCAAAAAGGAAACAAATTCCGCGAATCTACTCCCATTTCACGCCCCGCACCGAGCAGTTAGGGTAGATGTACCAATAGTGGAGGTACTAAGCACGATTGAACTTCATTAAAACGTCCAAATTTAAGATGCGCAATCAATGTACATGTTAATGTTGTAACGGGATGTAACGACCGTTGACTTAATGAGAAAAATAATTCCATCGCAGTAATCCACGGCATGTCAGTGAAAAGTAATACCTCCACTATTGGTACACTGTTCCTTTAGTTGCGGTATATTTTTAATTTGTGTTCCTATAGTTGCGGTATCCGTTGTTTTCTTATGGATCCTCCACTATAGGAACACTTTACCGCAACTATTGGTACAAGCAAGTAAGTTTTAGCAATTTTAGTGATATTGCATCAGTTTTCAAGCAATTTTGAACGCACTTTTCAACTATCCGCGTATCAACAAGCCAATACGTCGATTGGCAGTGTCGGTTCTGTGGTTAATGTCAATAAATCTGTATGAAAACAGGCACTACCGCCAAACTATATGGAACACCCCACACTACGGGAACACTTACCCTACCAGGTCAACCAACAACGTTTTGGCGTCCCGCGGCAGGAAAGCTTGCCGCACGCTTATGATAAATCACCGCATTTAATAAATTAATAGTTAGACGGCATGCAACTCGGGGGGCGCTGCAGCAGCATACCAACTCCGCGCAACTACTGATCTCCTTGAACAAAGCATGCGCCGTGGTTGCCGTAAACTCGGGAGAAATTGATCACCACAGCAAACGCAACTTCCTGTCCTGGCAAACAGTTCATACCATATCAATGTAACATGTAGATAATCCGGGTCCCAGATACTAACCGTAGCGTGAATTGCTCAGCTACGGAGCAAGACCAAGCTGTGGGTCGTGGGTTCAAATCCCACGGTCGAGTATCTTTCCGTGAGCTTGAGTTTGATTGGCCGGCCATGGTTGCTACTCCTCCAGTATCGCCAGATCAGCTGAAGCTCTGTTTAGTAAGAATGCAAAAATAATCAGACTTTCATCCAAAAAGCTACCAAAGCTACTCCGTTTTACGGTACCCTGCTATTCGAGAGCATCACACCCATCATCCACCCACCCCTCCGGGCTTTCTGTTCCGGAATAGGACACGGAAGCGGTGGTGGCGGCGGACATCCGCAATCCGCATGCATCTTCCATTATTTGCGTGGTGCACTTTCGCGTTTCTTCATTTTAGGCGTTTGCCCCACATGGAAGACGCATGAAAGATATGCGAGCTCGCTTCGCGCGCACAAATTTTCGAATTCAGTTCGAGTACTTTACGCGGTGTGGTTTTACTTTTTCGTCTGGCTGGCTGGCTATACCTACCGTATATTTATTATTATTGTGCGATGATTGATACGGATTAAACGTTTTGCACGTTTCTTTGTGCGAAAGCGGATCAACCCTCCTCGCCTAGTTCAGTTCGGCTCGTGCGGTGAAATAGAAAGTGACTGACCGTCATAATTTAGGTAGATATTTTTTTGCCACACTCTGAGTTAATTGGATGAACGTGGCGCCGGGTGCGAAAACTGAATATTGAGCTATCAGTTGGTGCACTTGCTTCCTTTATCTTGACTAAGATTATGTTTGTTATATGTGTAGTATGAACAATTTCATTAACTTTGGATTCACTTCAATGTGAACATAAACTTAAATATAACGTGAACTAAATGACCAAAATTACTAGTTTTATAATAATTACACAGTAAGAAAAATCCATGTAAATTTCAGTGTAAAATCATGCACATAAAGGGAATGCCAGATATGTCGCAAATTTACATGACATATCGTGTAAAATTACATCAACATCATGTCAATTTATGCGAATTAGAGCCCGATGTTTAGCGGAAACTTACATGACGTTATTATTATTGTACACGATATGACGTGTAAATTTGCGACATATCTGGCATTCCCTTCATGTGCATGATTTTACGCTGAAGTTTACATGAATTTTTCTTCCTGTGTACTAGTAATAGAATAGTTTATTTTCGAAAATCTTGGCCAACATGTGGGAAGAGCGGAACAACTTGTAGAAACCATATAATTTAATGCCCGTCTGCTTGTTCTGCTTCTTGACATTACGTCTCAACTGCGGATAGAGTCTGCTTTTTGTTTTAGTGCTTCATGAGCACGTCCATAGTTGTTAACTAATGGCTTTCTTTGTCAAAAATTTCCTTTTGAACTCGCGTGTTGCGCGTTTATGCTCAATAAAGTAAAGGAAATTTACACAGTTTAAAAGCGAATTAAATTCATTCATTCATTCATTTATCTTTTCAGCCAAAAAACATCAACATGTTTCTCCCTACATAGTTTTTTTTTTTATTTTTTTTTTATTAATATCATTGCAAATATAACATTCATTATTTATATCTAGGTGTTATGTGTTATTAGACAACACTATCATCCTAATTTGGTAAAACAAATTTAAGCTTTTATTAACCTTTTGGTATTAACATATTACATTTCATTTGACGTAGCAGTTCAGATTTTTTACAGGTGAGTTGATTTCACCTGCTTAAACGCTTTCAATTTAATTAACGTAACATAACCTAAATGCGTTATATATTAATCGTTTCAATAGAAGATTGCAACGGTTTCTGCCTAAAATTATTGATTATTTTATTTGACATTTGTTCCAATGCACTATGGTCCAGGAATCAGTTTTACGCGGAAAGATGCATTTTGAGCTTTAGAATGAAACATTAGACAAAAACGGTCTTCTACAAAGTTGTTTGTATTAGTAAGGTCCTTTGTTTGGTGTTATTTAAAATTAGGGTGGACCACATCTTCATAGAAATTGTGTAACTAACTTTCTTATTTGTAGAAATTATACTATACATGCTTCAGCAAAGTTGTAGACCATTCAATTTCAAGCAACTTTGCCAAAAAAAGTTTTTTTATATCTCTTAAATTGACCGATTTAGAGCTATTTTACTACGGTGACATAGGGTGGTCCGAACAAAATTGGTTTTCTGGCTCTAGAGTTTTCAATTCAAATTTATCATCAAAGTAGTCTATGAAACACTTTTAGAGCTTTGAAAAATGCGTAGTTTGGTGAGTGAAGAAACTCGCTATCTCTTTCCGTTTGGGAGTTATTATTGTTTTTCTCTCAAAAACATGCCCACTTCGATTGTGAATATTTCTGATTGGGGCAAACATAAAATATATCTTAGGACGGCATTCAAAAGACAAAAAAAAATTGTAAATTATATCAAAAATTACAGATGTGTTATTTTTTGTAACTCTAATAAAACACCTTGAAAATCAAATATTTTTTATCACAAAAACTTTAATAACTTTTGAACTAAAATAGATATCAGCAAAATTTTTGCATGAAAATTTGCGTTTTGTTAAGTTCTAAAAGTCGTTCATAGATGACTTTGACGAGAAACTAATATTAAAAACACTAGAATTGAAAAACTGATTTTTGTTGGACCACCCTTTGATGATTAGGAAAAAATGTTCTAGATTGGTCAAATTTTGAGCTACAGAAAAATTTTTTTTGGCAAAGTTGGTCAAAATTCCAAGTTCTACCGCTTTGCCTAAGAGTATATACCAGTATTTTTGCAAATAAAAAAGTTGATTATATGATTTGTGTGAAATTGTGGACCACCCTAGTTTTGAATGACTCAGTATGAAAGCCTAAATTTTTATAAACAATTTTGGAGAAGATCATTTTTGTCTAAAATTTTATTTTCATGCTCAAAATGCAAAATAATAAAGAAATACATACTATGAAAATCTTCAAAATAGTTTTAAAGCCCTATCTTTCTTATTTCAGATTTCTCGTCAAAGTGGTCTATGGACGACTTTTAGAACTTAACAAAACGCAAACTGTCATGCAAAAAAATTGATGATATCTTTTTTAGTTCAAAAGTTATTAAAGTTTTTCTGCTTAAAATCATTTGTGTTTAAGGGCATTTTATTAGAGTTACAAAAATAACACATTTGTAATTTTTTAATATAATATACAATTTTATTTTGTCTTTTGAATGCCGTCAAAAGATATTTTTTATGTTTGCCCCAATCAAAAATATTCACAATCAAAATAGGCATGTTTTTGAGAGAAAAACAATAATAAACTCCCATACGGAAAGAGATAACGAGTTTCTTCACTCACCAAACTACGCATTTTTCCAAGCTCTAAAAGTGTTTCATAGACTCCTTTGATGAGAAATTTGAATTGAAAACTCTAGAGCCAGAAAAACCAATTTTGTTCGGACCACCCTATGTCACCGTAGGAAAATAGCTCTAAATCGGTCAATTTAAGAGATATAAAAAAAACTTTTTTTGGCAAAGTTGCTTGAAATTGAATGGTCTACAACTTTGCTGAAGCATGTATAGTATAATTTCTACAAATAAGAAAGTTAGTTACACAATTTCTATGAAGATGTGGTCCACCCTAATTTTCAATAACACCAAACAAAGGACCTTACTAATACAAACAACTTTGTAGAAGACCGTTTTTTGTCTAATGTTTCATTCTAAAGCTCAAAATTCATCTTTCCGCGTAAAACTGATTCCTGGACCACTGTGCAATGTTTCAACATTGGATATTCTTTGTAACTCATTGGTACTATACCTGGGAGGAAGCTCCCTACATCGTTATAGCTTAAAATACTCTCTCATATTATACTGGAAACAGTTTCTACAAACCATTTGGGTAGCGTTGTTTTTATTTTACTGAATGTAGTTCCAATTAATTGCTTTAAAAATTATACTCATTTGACTTTTCTTTTTATTTCAGGTACGTTGCTCAGTGTTCCATTCAGGGTATATATTTAACATTCACAAAAGGTATAATAGCATAAGACAACCATTAAGCCAATTTTTTCCCAAGAAAGTTCTTGATACAAAGGAGAAAAGTACAAAGGAATGAGGGGTCATTCACAAATTATGTTACGCTCCTGCCAAGCGTGACAAGGCCTTGCAACATTTTTGGAGGTTTCATACAAAAAGCAGAATAAAAGAAGGAAAGGGTTTCAAAAACATGTAAATTTTGCGTGATATAATTTGTATATCATCGCTGATTGATTATCACGGATTTCGATCAAATTGATTTACATTAGGGCGTATTTGATACAACTCATACATTGAATTATAGGGGCACCAAACGATAGACGCAGACTCGAGTTATGATCGTACCAGAGTTGTGTAAAGTGCACGCAAACAGTAAGAATCGTGGAATTTGGCAATTTTAAATATAAAACCAAGATTTCTATTGGCTTTAGCAATAATCACAAAATAGTACTCCACAAATGATAGTTTGGTGTCAAGTAGCACCTCTAATTCCGTGACAATGGTGACTCGTTCCAACTAAACACCAGTCATATTGTAATTCCAAATGATTGGTGTTTTCCTCGTCGTGAATGATATTATATAGCATTCAGAGATACTTACAGTCAGCTTATATTTCATGCACCAGCCTTTGCAGTTCCGTACAGTTCTCTATAGATCTTACAAGCAAAAATATTTTGAGGTCATCCGCATAGAGAAGCTTGCAACCCTCTGGGCTGCACTAGACAAATGTCGTTAAAAGTATCTAATTATTAAGGCGAAGATGAATCGAAGCCAAACTTCAAATTTTCAAAAGCACGGATCTGGAGAACCAAACATCCGTTTAAGCTGAAAACCTTATCGATTGGTCACTAGCTGGTGGTCACTAGCGATTGGTCAAACGGGTGTTTGGTTCTCCAGATCCGTGCTCTTGAAAGTTTGAAGTTTGGCTTCGATTCATCTTCACCTTAAGTAATTCTAACCATTATCTCAAAATAGTAATCGTGTAACGACTTAAATTTCATGATGTTTTTCACACAAAGGGAATAGATATCCTTTTGCATATCTTTCCTCTCCTTTTTTAAAGTTTGTGATGTGATTTCTTACATTTTTCATTCCGAAATATCCTAGGTTGTTGTTGTTTAGATACAGCCCATACGTTCAGTCGTGTTTATCACTAAACGGTTATTTTATGTTTGTTTGTATACATTTTCAACAGTTTTAAAATCACGATTCCCTGATCTATCGAGAGTGATGTGTTTTTGCTTTCTCGTGGTTATGTTGTGTTGCTGTTCGGTTCAGTGAAAACTGTGATTTTTTGTGAATTTGTGGATGTTTAAACTGGATCTGTTGTGAAGAAAACATAAACATTCTTTGCTCTATCCTTGCGGGCATAAATTGAATGAACGGTTGCATGCTACATTCGATCCAATTCACTACAACACATTGAAGCGCTGCACGTTGTCTACCGAAAGGCGATAGCTTGTTCGTTGGCGATACAGTCTGTACTCCACTTTCACGTCTTCCATTGACCACATAAATGGCTTGTAACAAGTGTCAGAAAGTAACCCAATGATTCTGATCATATCGTTTGTCGTGGATATTGTGGTAATTCGTTCCACATGATCTGCGTTAAGCTGGATTATTCGCTTCGTGGCATACTGAAAGATCACGATAAAAAATCTGCTTTGGATGTGTGACGATTGTGCAGAATTGTTCTCCAGTGACTACTTCCGGAAAATGTCTTCTCGTTGCACGATGGAAAATGTACCTGATGAAACATCTATTAAATCGCTCAAAGATGACATCGCAGGATTGAAAGAAATTGTTAGCACTCTTTCTTCTAAAGTCGATGCACAACCGACTACTCCTCTATTATCCGTGCCATGGCCTGGTACGAATAGTAAGATAAGGCATAATACGGTTCCGAATACGCCGAAGCGTGTGCGCGACGATGGGTTTTCTAGAGAAAAACCATCTAACTCTCGGGGTACCAAACCAGCGTCCGAAATGATCAAAACCGTTGCACCACCTGAGGAATTATTCTGGGTTTACCTGTCAGCGTTTGATCCCAATACGTCCGAAAACGACATGGTTGAATTCGTCAAGAATTGTATGGAGCTCACAGCGGATGTGGAACCAAAGGCTGTGAAGTTGGTCCCCAAGGACAAAGATCTTTCAACCTTGAGCTTTGTCACATTCAAGATCGGTGTAAATAAATCGCTTAAGGATGTAGCTTTATCCAAAGATACTTGGCCAGAAAACGTCTATTTTCGAGAGTTTGAAAATCATTCAAAAAACCAACGGAGAGTAATAAGAGTTTCCACTGGGAAGAGTCCACACAGCGGCCAGTAAATCAATTTGGGATTCCGGGACGCAAGCCTGCCCTCAGCTTTATGGAAGCCTCTAACCCGCCCATCACAGTCGAGCTCCTCCTGCCAGCGAACAACAGCCGTCCCGGTCCTGTGTTTGGGATTGGGGAGGAGGTCTTCCAAAATTCGTATGCAGGCAAGTATCTTTCAAATATGAACATTGCGTGCTCTGAAATACCTGCTGCTTCCAGTCAATCGCCATCACACAATCTGCATCAATCTTCTTCTTTCGCACCACCGGGACGCACGCCTGCCCTCAGCTTTATGGAAGCCTCTAACTCGCCCATCACAGTCGAGCCCCTCCTGCCAGCGACCAACAGCCGTCCCGGTCCTGTGTTTGGGATTGGGGAGGAGGTCTTCCAAAATTCGTATGCAGGCAAGTACCTTTCAAATATGAACATTGCGTGCTCTGAAATACCTGCTGCTTCCAGTCAATCGCCATCACACAATCTGCATCAATCTTCTTCTTTCGCACCACCGGGACGCACGCCTGCCCTCAGCTTTATGGAAGCCTCTAACCCGCCCATCACAGTCGAGCTCCTCCTGCCAGCGAACAACAGCCGTCCCGGTCCTGTGTTTGGGATTGGGGAGGAGGTCTTCCAAAATTCGTATGCAGGCAAGTACCTTTCAAATATGAACATTGCGTGCTCTGAAATACCTGCTGCTTCCAGTCAATCGCCATCACACAATCTGCATCAATCTTCTTCTTTCGCACCACCGGGACGCACGCCTGCCCTCAGCTTTATGGAAGCCTCTAACCCGCCCATCACAGTCGAGCCCCTCCTGCCAGCGACCAACAGCCGTCCCGGTCCTGTGTTTGGGATTGGGGAGGAGGTCTTCCAAAATTCGTATGCAGGCAAGTACCTTTCAAATATGAACATTGCGTGCTCTGAAATACCTGCTGCTTCCAGTCAATCGCCATCACACAATCTGCAATCAGTCTTCTTCTTTCGCACCACCGGGACGCAAGCCTGCCCTCAGCTTTATGGAAGCCTCTAACCCGCCCATCACAGTCGAGCCCCTCCTGCCAGCGACCTACAGCCGTCCCGGTCCTGTGTTTGGGATTGGGGAGGAGGTCTTCCAAAATTCTCAAAACAGGCAAGCATATAAGCATTCTGAACAATACATGCCCTGAAGTATTTGCTACTTCCAGCCGATCCGGACAGCAACGAGTTCCGTTACCGCTACAACAGGAACAACCTATTGGTTTCAAAGACTTTCCATCGAACGACTTTCGGCCATCTGCTTTCAGTCCATCTACAGAGCCCCACGGAAGCGAGCAGAATCGCATTATATCGACCTCTAATCGTCATCAGGACAATCTGCTGCTGTACTACCAAAACCTGGGAGGTATTAATTCAACAATCGAGAAATATCGTTTGGCAATATCTGATCAGTGCTACGATATTATGGTTTTCATCGAAACTTGGCTAAATGATGACACTCTCTCTAGCCAGGTGTTTGGTCCTGAATACGAGGTGTTTCGATGTGACCGTAGCATAAAGAACAGTCGAAAAGCTACTGGTGGAGGTGTATTAATTGCAGTCAACTCAAATTTAAAGCCTAAGGCTATAGATAATACATCTTGGGAATGTCTTGAGCAAGTTTGGACGACAATTAACCTCGGTGATCGTAAGCTGTTCGTGTGTGCTGTGTACATCCCTCCTGATCGCACACGTGACATCGAGTATATCGAAGCCCACTGTAGATCTGTACACGCCATTCTCGAGACGGCTAGTGCCGTTGATGAGATTGTTGTGCTCGGAGATTTCAATCTACCTAGTATCTCGTGGATTTCATCAGACAGGGGTTTCCTCTACCCGGACACTAATCACTCCCAATTCCACCCTGGAGCGGTCACTCTTCTTGATAGCTACAGCACTGCCACTTTACAACAGATCAACTCCGTCACCAATGAGAACGACCGTTATTTGGACCTATGTTTCGTTAGTGATTTGGATTCGTCTACATCAGTAGTGATGGCTCCTTGCCCTCTCGTTAAAATGGTTGCGCACCATCCCCCATTACTCGTAACGATGAAGCACTCCTTGGTGCACGATTCCATTAATTCGTCCGCCACCTTTTTCCTACGATTTCCATAAAGCGGATCATCGCAGTATCGCTGAATTGTTTCACGACTCTCGACTGGGAAAATGTTCTAGATCTTAATAATATCGAGTCTGCGGCTCAGACTTTCTCCGCTATTTTGGCGTACGCGATTGACAGGCACGTACCAAAAAAGAGCCAGGAGCACAAAACCGGACCTCCTTGGCAACCACTTCCCTGCGACGATTAAAAACGTTTAAAAAAGCTGCCTTGCGGCGGTTTACTAAACACCGCACAGTTCCACTAAGAATTGCTTATGTTAGGCTCAATCATAAGTATAAATATGCCAGTCAGGCGGTGCTTCTCCAGATATCAGCACAATATCCAGCGAAATTTGAAGTCAAACCCAAAGCGCTTCTGGAAGTTCGTCAATGAGCAACGAAAAGTATCGGGAACTACCATCTGCTATGAGGTTCAACAGCATCGAAGGCACGACTCCCCGCGAATTTTGCGACATGTTTTCGGAAAAGTTTGCAAGTGTGTTCTCAAGAGAAAATTTAACTGCGGATCAAGTTGAGCTCGCCGTTTAGCAACGTTCCCCGGTCATCTCATGCGATTGGAAGTTTTGATATCGATGAAACTATGATTACCAAGGCCTCATCTCATATGAAATCATCTTTCAACCCCGGACCGGATGGATTTCCTTCAGTTCTTCTAAAAAAGCACATTGACGTTCTAGTTACTCCACTTCTTTTCATCTTTCGGGCCATCGATTAGCAGCGGTGTTTTCCCATCTTGCTGGAAGATTGCTCACATGTACCCAGTGTACAAAAAGGGCGATAAACGTGACGTCAATAATTACCGTGGAATCACATCCCTATGTGCCGTCTCGAAGCTGTTTGAATTGGTAATTATGGAACCCCTGAAGGCTCATTGTCAGCAGCAACTGAGCGAGGATCAACACGGATTTATGCCAGGGCGATCAACTGCATCCAACCTTATTTGCCTTACTTCCTATATAATGGATAGTATGGTTCGCCGTAATCAAACAGATGTGATATACACGGACCTAACTGCAGCCTTTGATATGGTGAACCATGACATAGCAATCGCCAAACTAGACAGGTTTGGAATCAATGGCAGGTTTTTGCAATGGTTTCGATCATATCTGACAGGTCGAGAATTGAAGGTCGTTATTGGTGATTGTCAGACTGCTTCGTTCATGTCTACGTCAGGAATCCCTCAAGGAAGCCACTTGGGGCCTTTAATTTTTCTGCTTTTCTTCAATGATGTACACCGTCAGATAAAGGTCCCCCGGTTGTCTTATGCAGACGATCTTAAGATTTTTCTTGAAATCCCACTCTATCGAGGATTGCGACCTTCTCCAACAACAACTCTCTAGTTTTGCAGATTGGTGTACTATCAATCGCATGATTGTTAATCCCACGAAGTGCTCTGTGATCACTTTTTCCAGAAAGAGAAGTCCCAATCCATTTCAGTTATCAGCTCATGGGTGCTGAAATCGAACGTGTCGACCACGTAAAGGATTTGGGAGTGGTCTTAGACACGACTTAACTTTTAATCAACATGTGTCTTACGTGGTTGGTAAGGCGTCACGTGTTCTAGGATGCATTTTTTAGGATAGCTAAAAACTTTACTGATGTGTATTGTCTTAAAATCACTGTACTGTTCTTGTCACGTTCTGTTCTAGAATACTGCTCGGAGGTTTGGAGTCCAAACTACTCCAATTGGAGTCGAGCGTATCGAGTCTGTGCAACGGCGATTCTTACGCTTCGCCCTCCGTAGGCTACCGTGGAGAGACCCTTTCCGCCTCCCCAGCTACGAGAACCGTTGCCGATTGATCGATCTTGAACCTTGGCACGTTAGACGCAATACTGCCAGAGCTTTGTTTATCGCTGACTCTCTTCAAGGTCGACTTGATTGCCCACTATTTTGGAGCAAATCAACATAAATGTTGCACCCCGTACACTGCGCAACAACCTCATGCTCCGTTACCGTTGAGACGAACCAATTATAGTATGCACGGAGCTATTAATGGTCTGCAAAGAACATTTAATCGGATAGCCTCAGAATTTGACTTTGACACTCCCCGGCGCACACTTCGCCGACGTTTTCAAGTTTTTTTTGCAAACGCCGCTGGTGATAGTTTGAATGTTTTGTGTAGTATTGACTTGTGTTCACATTAAGTTTAATTTGACCTTTTGTTAGTATAAGACTAGAATTAAGTTGACATCATTGGGGCTGTTGATTGCCTGTTGATGTATTAAAGAATAAAGAATAAAGAATATCGTGTTGTTGTTGTTGTTGAACATCGCCGAAATCCGGAAACCATCGCCAAAATCAAAGTATTCCATGTGTGCATCAAATATAATCATTTGTGATTTTTTCTGAAAATTTGATGGAACGTTGCATACATAAGGGCGTTTGATCAGATGTCTTTTTTTCTGTCTTTATTAACAGATTTTTAGCCCTGGACTAGGGTGATCAAAGTATTTTGGGCAGGACCGTTACGCGTATATAATTTGGCCAATCAAACGGAAGTGGTCAAATTATATACGCGTAACGCTCTGTTTAAATCACATAAAAAGTTAATTAGGAAGAATGACAACCTGTCTTTTAAAACTGTTTTAAAATGAACGCGATTTTTCATATTTTTTTACCGTAAAATTTTGCATGCAATAAGCTCGCGTTAAAACACTAGGTAGTTCCTATCGGTTCCCACAAAAATTGTATGACAAAATGATAAGCCGTTTCATTCAGTTACTTACGACGTTTTTGTACCCAGTGTTAAATCGACTCAAGCAGTGTTTTGTTTTGATTCTTGGTTAAGTCACTTTGTCTCTCCATACGAAAGTAATGGTTAGCATAGCATAGCAAAAACTGACTGTACATGTTCAATGGTTGCTACTCCGTGATTGATCCGAACCGGTAAGAATTGCACTTCGATCCAAATGAATAAGGGATGGGGATTTTCCGCATATTCTCGAAGTGCAATTTTAGCAGCTCTATATTATTGATCAATAACGGCGCCGGCCAAGTCCTTACAGTCAGTTGGGAAGGGTAAGGAACGTTATTGTGTAATGATCGTTGCTTCTAAAGACCGAGAATACCTCTGCATCTCCACAAATCATTTACGGGACAGGTGTGGTTAGTGAGGGAAGAAAAAGATCTGGGAGTCACCTTTGGTCGGTGATGTGATCCATGGATTAGGAGGTAAAATATGTGATGTGAATTTTTGTATCGCAGTAGCAAATATATTGAAAGAAATTATGAAAAAAGTCGACATTCATAACATCGACTATTCAAAGGTTATTTTTAGACGAAGACAGAAAGGATTGTGTATTTTGGAAGTGTATATAACAGAAATAAGAGTATTGTCGACACATGTAATGAACGAACCATTCAAGTATGTTTGAAAATTAAATAAAATAAAAAAAAGCTACGATTGCAACAAAAAAATATAACTTACGTCGACATTCATATGTCGAACTATTCAAAGGTTATTTTGACCAATGACGAAAACATAATGGTAAATTAAGTTTAAATGAAACGCGAAAAAGTCGACACTTGTAGTGACGAACCATTCATAGCTTGTTTGAAAATAAAATAAAAGATACTTATATCAAACGATAAAATGAATTATCATAAGCATGAAACGATCTCACCAGTACTTCATCCTCGGCTGAACACGAGCTTTTTCGCACTTGATCAACACGAACCGAACACGATTGGTCCCCACCAGAACATGCAACCGAATCAAAAGACCACGCACTATTGTCGATTTTTTTTTCCGCACTCGAATGACGCGAACCGAACACGATTTGTTTTTGATTCCGTCGCGCGTTCCATCGGAACACGCAACCAAATCAAAAGACACACGCGCTCTACTCTGGCCTTCGCAAAGCACTTACCCAATCGAACGAAGCCATCGAAAACACACTCCGAGCGCGCGAAAATGAAACCTCCATACGAAAGTAATGGTTAGGTTGCAAAACTTGAAAAATCTTTACTTTACGGCCGTTTTTGTAAAATCCTAAATTAAAACGTTCTAAAGGTGAAACATCGAGTTTGGTTTAGGGCGGAACGTGTAGAATTTCGTCTGTGAAACACGTAGGATTGATAAAGTAGGTTTTATTAACTTTTCTGACTTAAGTCTGTTTGAATAAGTTTTCGAGAATTATAGTATACACTCCCGTGCATAAGTTTGGGTTCACCCCCTAAAAAACATACAAAAGTGTGCTGTCCATATCTCTGTGATTACACGTCCAATTGAACACTCTTTAAGCCGCATTCGAAAGGCAAAGAGCTATTCTTACTTCCGTGTTGTATTTTTCCAAAAAACATTTTTTGAATTTTGTATACTAAATTTTTACTTGAAGTTGCGACATTTTTCAAAAAATACACTGGAAAAATCATATCTAAATTTCCTCAGCATTGGATCGACCAAAAATTTAAAATCAAAGTGTCATTTAGAATCGTAATCTTATATTCTTTGAAGAGACCCTACGATATTTTGGCGGAAAAATCTGGAAGGTAATTCAAAATCAATGAAACAGTCAGTCAAGCCATCGTGCAAAAGTTTGGGTTCACCCCTCAGTATGGTGTATCGTGCAAAAGTTTGGGTTCATCTGAACTTACTCAAATCTGTGAAATCTCAAACCAATCATGTGCGCCCCATTATAAGCGCTCAAAAAGCTTTTAACTATTAGAAATGGTTTGAAAAATGGCAGAGATATTGACAAAAATGATGTGCGTGCGGCTCAGGTGTACCCAAACTTTTGCACGATTTGCACCATACTGAGGGTGAACCCAAACTTTTGCACGATGACTACGTTTGCTGGAATTTAAATTCAAACGGCTGTTTTGGTGTTATGAAATAGGAGTGACCGTTTTGCCCCACAAGTTGATTAAAATTTCAGATCATTCAATACGCTTTTAAGGATAAATTCAACACTTTTTTTCGCATGAAAATACATACTGAAAAATAACCAAGAAAATAAATACGAAATCGCAACAAAAACAGCAAAAAACGTTTTTTAGAGGTTTTTTACGTTTTTTGCCAGAAAAACACTTTAAAAATACAATAGAGAAGCATATTATTACATTTCTTTTTTATCTCGGGTGAAAACATCGTATCAAAGCACGTCGTTCGTTCAAATCGAGGTGGCGCGTTACCCAATGGTGCATTATACAACCAGTTCCCTATATAACGAATTCTGCATCCCAATAACATACATATTTTTTATGTTGCAATTTTTTTATGCAGAAATGTACTAAATCTTGTCCGACAGGTTGATATAGGCGGATTGAAGGATCCTGAAATTTTGTCAATATCTATGCAGGATTCCTCTTTAATTTGAGTTCTTGCTAAAATCTTCGAAAACTTCTAAAGAAATAAGTAAAGTGGTGTTGAATAATGTTTACAATATAATTTCACAATTCTTTTTGTACGGGCAGAAAAATACAGTTTTTGGACCACCCTACGAAACAAGCATATCTGTGAGATTGATGTATATTTTTAAACTTGGAACTAAATTGGAGCACTTTAAAAAAAATTCCTTTCCTCTTTGGACCTGCCGTGGGAGAACCGGATTTCAGTTGCCCTAGGCACAATTTTTTACGAAAGGACTTCTGGTTTGTTGCAATCTCCCTATTGATAAAATAATCTTTAAATCACAAAACCAAAAAAAAACATCGACTTACGCGCGTCCTGTGGTCAAAAATGTAGTGGACATAGTTATTCCAAAATATTTTACCGATTTTCATCATACAAACTTCAAACTTGCTCAGTAGGTGTGGCTTATTTTTCGAAATTTTTTAAAACCAGAACTTCGTGTGCTCTACTGAGTTTTAAATCACACAAAAGAGGAGCCTCAAAGTTCTAGCTAAAACTATTAATATTAAAGTGGCACAAGTCACTTTATTGACCTTCAGTGAAATTATCTTCGTTTTTTTTAACCAATTTCAAAACTTTAGCACCATTCTCTTCAAAACTAAATTTACGGAAACTTTGTAGAACTTTAAATTTGTCTAAAACCAAAACTTGTCTTAGTTAAAAATCGTTTTCTCTAAATTTTTGCTGATCATAACATCATGAATACTTAACCAATTCCAAATATGTTCACATGATTTTGAAGTTAATTTAGTTGTTTTCAAACTGTGTATACAACACATCTAACTCTTTTTAATATATTCGAATCCTCTGAGCAGAATCACAATAGAAAGTAGAAGGAGATGGAGTTGTACCTTTTAATTCCGCCCTAAATGCTTATCTTTGACAGATACGCGTATTTCGACTACCACTTGCAGTCTTCTTCAGTATCAGTTACTCGTATCCACTGTGTTTGCAATGGTAGTCGAAATACGCGTATCTGTCAAAGATAAGCATTTAGGGGCGGAATTAAAAGTACAATACTCCATCCACTTTTAAACAACTCTCTTATACCCAACCCCGCTTTTGAATTTTGTGTATTTTTTCTTAGCTCGGAAATTAAGACATTGTTTTTGGCCTAAAGCTTGGGCCATAACACGCATATTAGAAATATGCGACATATTACGACTTTTGAAACATTTTTTGTATGTTTGGAAAACTTGTATTGCATTTTAATGTGTATACAAACAATTGTACATTTTTAATTTATCTACAATAAACCTATCACAGATTGGTTGGTGTAATTGAATAAATTTCAAATCAATTTTACGTTACTTACACAGAAAATAAAATAATGTTCCAGGATAAAACAGAGATTTTATATGCTCAAAAGTACTGAAAAAACTCAAATTTTTATTATTGCGCGCAAAACGGTACCTAGAAGAGGCTTCAAAAGAAAATTGAGAGGGATATGGATGTCTCAAAATAACAATTAGAATAGAAGTATCAAAAAACCAAAATTCATAATGTGCGAAATAAAAAATATATCATTGTTCAAAATTTTTGATAGCGAAAAACGATACTTAGATCGAATAAAAAAAAATCGTATTAGAGGTTAATTAAAAATGGGTTCGACTAAGTTATGCAACAAAAACTACCCAACATGATTTTTTAATAAAAAATCGTTTACTTCTGATTTTGTAAGTTTTTGCTAAATTGTCATGTTTACTATGAACACAAAGTTTATAAACGCATCTTATTATAAAAACCGAGTTAGACTATGTGGCATATACAGTCGCCCTCTTTTCCACATCTGATATCCGAAGGGACCATCGAAGATCAGGGAGAGATCGAGACAGAAGAACGAAATTTTGATGAATACTTAGATTAGGATAAAACACTCCGGTTGCCACACCAGAAAGTAATAAACAAACAGGATGCCATTTTGCGCTCCTAATTGGCTTTTGAAATCCCAAACATTGGTCTAGTAACCTATGACACTGGTCATATCGACATAACGGAGAGAAAATTGGGAAAATAATCCACTGCGCATCGTACCTTCGTGCTGTGCGTACACGAATTCTCTCTGCTCTTGGAAGTTTTCTTAAAAACTACCTAAAGCAATAAAACAGTACTTTTCAGTGCTACAAAACAGTACTTTTCAGTGCTAAATTAAAAACGGTACTTTTCAGTGCTACTAAAACAGTACTTTTCCAGTACTATTTTTTTACTATTGATCCCTTTACGATCCTTGTTTGGACCCGTGCCTTCGATTTTTCGTTGGACCCGTTGGCGAAAGCTAGCGGTGGTAATCCTTCTTGGACACCGTCTTGGGAAAAAACCTCTCGAAGGTCACGTCTTCTTTCGTTTATTAATTAAACATGGTATCAACAACAAACAAAAGGAAGGGTGAATCTCTGAATTCACTACTTCCTTCCAAAAAAGTGGGTTTTAAAACTGTCACTACACGTGGCAAGAATGGAAGAAAGGACGTTTCCCCGGAATGCGAACTTTCTTCCAAGGGTGAAATGAATAATTGTATCGAAATGAGCAATCAGTTCGATGCTCTAGACAAATTTTCCGAACACCAAATCGAAGCAGCCTCTAGCCCAGGCTCTTTGATTCAAGTGAGGAAGCAAAGAGTGCCGCCTATCGTGGTCAGTTGTTCCGAATTTGGGGGATTTAGGCAGGAGATCTTGAACTCCATTAGGGGAATCAAGGTTTCCTTCCAAATCGCAAAGAAAGGAGACTGTCGCGTTTTTGCCGGAAACTCTTAAAGATCGTGAACTTCTTCTCAAACATCTTGAAGAGAAGAAGCACAAATTTTTTACTTATGACGACAAAACTGAACGTTTGTTCAAAGTTGTCTTGAAAGGTCTCTCAAGTGACTATAAAGTCACCTGAAGAGATCAAAAAATGGAATAAATGATTTACTTGGATTTTCCCCAGTCCAAGTAATCATTATGAAAAAGAGAACCCAATCTGGCATTGTTCGGAAAGGGCTTTCTCAAGAATTTTATTTAGTTCACTTAACAAAAAAGAACTAAATAATATTAAAGCTTTAGAAAAGCAAAACTTTGTTTGATGTCCGTGTGACATGGGAACATTTCCAGAAACCTGGAGGAAATTACCAGAACCCCACTCAGTGCCGTCGGTGCCAAAAGTGGGGTCATGGTACAAAAAATTGTCGCATGGATGCTAAATGCATGATTTGCGGAGGTTTCTTCTCACGCCAAGACGTCTGTCCAGTGAAGGAAGATACCACCAAATTCATATGCTGTAATTGCGGGGCTAACCATAAGTCCAATTTTTGGAATTGTCCTTCACGCAAAAGGGTCATTGAGGCTCGTGC
The DNA here is from genome assembly GCF_002204515.2 of Aedes aegypti. Lineage (NCBI taxonomy): Eukaryota > Metazoa > Arthropoda > Insecta > Diptera > Culicidae > Aedes > Aedes aegypti. The sequence goes on from NC_035108.1 coordinate 257,132,195, forward strand.
CAGGCAGATGAAAGATAATATCCGTTACGATAACGGTCGTTTCCGCGAATTTGCCTGGTAGAGTATCGAACAATGCTCATTTTTCAGTTAACGATCGCTTGATCATGAATCATACCCATCAGGAAGATCATAATCATGCTCATTCACAAACTAATTTTAATCCGTCGGGTAGCCGTTCGAATCTTTCTAATTTCGAATGTATCTACCCACGGTAAATCCTTTGCCGATATCGTAGCAGGAAATTGAACTCCTCCCCTGTTCGATCCATGGGTACCCATTCTACTTGTTTCAAATCAAATGGAAAAAACCCTACCGCCACAGGTAACTCCGCTTCTTTCGTCTACCGGAAATTCCAATGGGAAATCACATGACATGTCTGCCTCTGATTTTTAATTTTCTAACTGAACAATTGAATCTAATGATTGATGCAATGTTCAAAGCCACCACTATGACTGAAGCAGTCCAAGTAGGTGTAAAATTTACAAATCAAATTGTTATTGGATTACGTTTTTCTAATGGATCCAAATAATAATTTAAATATTTTAAATTGGAATGCTCGTTCTCTGAATGGTAAAGAGGACGAGCTGTTTAATTTTCTTACGGTTAATAACGTGCATATAGCAGTTATTACCGAAACGTATTTAAAACCTGGATCTAAACTCAAAAGAGATCCTAACTTTTTTGTTTATCGTAATGATCGACTTGATGGGGCATGTGGGGGAGTTGCAATCATCATTCATAGGCGTATAAACATCAACTGTTTTCATCATTTGAAACTAAAGTTTTTGAAACTTTAGGTGTTTCTGTTGAAACACAGTTTGGTAAATATACTTTCATAGCTGCCTATTTGCCTTTTCAATGCTCTGGACAGCAAGTTAATTTGCTCCAAACTGACTTGCGAAAATTGACTCGCAATAAGTCAAAATTTTTTGTCATTGGTGACTTTAATGCCAAACATCGGTCATGGAATAATTCTCAAAGTAATTCCAACGGCAGAATTTTATTTGATGAGTGCTCTTCAGGATATTTCTCAATTCAATACCCTGATAGCCCTACATGTTTTTCCTCTTCTAGAAATCCATCTACGATTGATTTGGTCTTAACCGACTCTAGTCATCTTTGTAGCCAACTGATTACTCATGCTGATTTTGATTCTGATCATGTCCCTGTTACATTTCAAATATCCCAAGAAGCGATTCTCAATCCTATCAGCTCCACTTTCAATTATTTACGAGCCGACTGGAATATATATAAAACGTATGTTGACTCTAATCTTGATGTTAACATTTCTTTAGAAACTAAACTTGATATTGACAATGCTCTTGAAACTTTAACAAATTCCATTGTTGAAGCCCGGAGCATTGCAATTCCAAAATGTGAAGTAAAATTTGAATCCGTGATTATAGACGATGATCTTAAACTCTTGATCCGTCTTAAAAAACGTGAGGAGAAGGCAATTTCAACGCACTCGCGATCCTGCTATGAAAATTATATGGCAGGATTTGCAGAAAGAAATCAAGAAACGTTTTGCTCAATTAAGAAACAAAAATTTTGAAAATAAAATTTCTCAATTGGACCCTGGCTCTAAGCCCTTTTGGAAATTATCTAAAATCTTGAAAAAACCTCAGAAGCCAATACCGGCATTGAAAGAGGAAAAACAAATTATTACTAACTAATTGCGAAAAAAGCTCAAAAACTTGCTATGCAGTTTGAAAGTGCGCACAATTTTAATTTAGGACTTACTAGTCCAATTGGAAAATGAAGTTACTCAGGAGTTCGAAAATATTCTCAATCAAGAGAACGTTTTCGAAAATGCCTGGGAGACTGATTTGGAAGAAGTGAGAACTATTATTAAAAAATTCAAAAACATGAAAGCTCCTGGCGATGATGGAATTTTCTACATCCTCATCAAGAAACTTCCAGAAAGTAGCTTATCATTTTTAGTTGATATATTTAACAAATGTTTTCAATTAGCATATTTTCCTGACAAATGGAAAAATGCTAAGGTTGTTCCAATTTTAAAACCAGACAAAAATCCTGCAGAAGCTTCTAGCTATCGTCCAATCAGTTTTGCTTTCCTCCATCAGTAAACTTTTTGAAAAGGTTATTTTGAACAGAATGATGGCCCACATCAACGAAAATTCAATTTTTGCCAATGAACAGTTCGGATTCCGCCATGGACATTCGACCACTCATCAACTTTTACGTGTAACAAATTTGATCCGTTCCAACAAATCTGAAGGCTATTCTACTGGTCTTGCTCTTCTAGACATAGAAAAAGCATTCGACAGTGTTTGGCATGAAGGTTTGATTGTAAAATTAAAAAACTTTAATTTTCCAACATACATTGTTAGAATAATTCAAAGTTATCTGTCAAATCGTACACTTCAGGTTAATTATCAGAACTCCAGATCTGAAAGACTTCCTGTAAGAGCTGGTGTTCCTCAAGGCAGCATTTTGGGACCAATATTATACAATATTTTCACATCTGACTTACCTGAGTTACCTCAGGGATGTCAAAAATCTTTGTTTGCGGATGACACAGGCCTCTCCGCCAAAGGACGAAGCCTGCGTGTCATCTGTAGTCGATTGCAAAAAAGTTTGGATATTTTTCTTCATACTTGCAAAAATGGAAGATTTCTCCTAATGCTTCCAAAACTCAACTAATAATATTCCCACATAAACCAAAAGCTCTTTATTTGAAACCTTCAAGTAGACATGTTGTCACGATGAGAGGGGTTCCAATAAATTGGTCAGATGAAGTTAAGTATCTAGGGCTCATGCTAGATAAGAATTTAACTTTCAAAAATCACATTGAGGGCATTCAAGCCAAATGTAATAAATATGTAAAATGTCTCTATCCCCTTATTAATAGAAAATCAAAACTTTGTCTTAAGAACAAGCTTTTGATATTCAAACAATTTTCAGGCCAGCCATGTTGTATGCTGTACCAATATGGACTAGCTGTTGTAATACCAGGAAAGAAAGCTCTGCAGAGAATTCAAAATAAAATTTTGAAAATGATTCTGAGGCTTCCTCCCTGGTTATGAGTTACATAGAATATCCAATGTTGAAACATTGGAACAAATGTCAAATAAAAATAATCAATAATTTCAGACAAAAATCGTTACAATCTTCTATTGCCACGATTAATGCGTTATATGTTTAGGTTAAGTTAGGTTAAGTATATTCAAAGCGTTTTTTTTTCTCTTATAAACAGGTGAAATCTACTCACCTGTAAAAAATCTGAACTGCTACGGCAAATGAAATGTAATATGTTGTTAACAAAATGTTAATTAAATCTTAAATTTGTTTCACCAAATTAGGATGATAGTGTTGTCTAATGACACAGAACACCAAGATATAAGAAATGAATGTAATGTTTGGAACGATACTAATAAAGAAATTGAAAAAAAAAAGAAAAAAAGGGAACAAATAATCAACACACGCATCGAGATATGGAGAGAGAAAATGTATGTAGACTGAAGGGACTTATGAAATCATCGACATAGGGAGAGATTTCGAGATGTAGAACATCGAGATGTGGAGAGTCGACTGTATTTTAAACACACGCAAAAATAGCTTGTTACAAAAATTATTTAAATATTATTGCAAAAACCTTTCCAAAAGTTTAACAAATGAGGAAAACCAGTTTCAGTTTTATTATTAACGTTTAGCTAATTTTTCGTTTAAAAATCTTGTTTTTTTGTTTTTGTGGAGTTTTTGTTAAATAGCTTGTTCAAACCCATTTTTTTGTTTAATGTGTTGCATACACATTTTGTAAACAACTAAATTAGCTTGAAAGGGGTGTAAAAGGTTTGGAATCGATTGAGTTTTTATCAAGTTATGGTCAAGCAACCTCTAAAAAAATAAATAATAATAATATGGTCTTTAATTGATGATTTTTTTTAGTAAAATGAGAAAATTTTTTTTTCATAAATTTAATTTTTTGATACAATTGGAGAACGCCATTCATCGCTTATTGAATTATTTAAAAAAAGCGAACAAATTGACGCAATAACAAACACATCAAAATGGATTGTATTAGAGCAAAATCATATGGATTTTATAATATATATTTTTTTTAAAAATAATGTCATACTAATTAAGGTGGTTAACATGAGTTTATCATAATTTATTATGGCAGATCAAAAAATGCTTTTAGCTGTCATGGTTTGATATTGTTGATGAATGAAAGTAAATTATTTCCAACTAGTGCAATGTATACAGCCTTATTTTTAGAATGAGCGGTGAATGGCTCCCTAAACCTGTATCGTTATAATATTCAACTTTTTTTCTACAAAACTGTTTCATATCCATGGCCCGCCAATTATTTTTGGCTCCCTCAGTGATCTAGTGTACAAAAATAATTTGGCAGGCCCAAGGATACGAAGCAGTTGACCAGGAGGATCCGGAATTGTTATCCGGAAGATGAATGTCAGTTGCCATCTAGCGCTCTTTGTGATAGCATCGCGTCAAAGTTGCGTTCGTTACGGCTGATCAAGGCCTTTTCCCCAATATTCATTGACGTTTTGTTTGAAGAATAGATATTATACTTTGAATAAAATATAATGAATCTTTAAAAAAATATATATCCTCTTTCTGCATTACGTCCCCACTGGACAGAGCCTGCTTCTCAGCTTAGTGTTTCTTATGAGCACTTCCACAGTTATTAACTGAGAGCTTACTGTGCCAATGACATTTTTGCATGCGTATATCGTGTGGCAGGTACGAAGATACTTAGCCCTGGAAGTCGAGAAAATTTCCAACCCGAAAAGATCCTCGACCGGTGGGATTCGAACCCACGACCCTCAGCTTGGTCTTGCTGAATAGCTGCGCGTCACCGCTACGGCTATCTGGGCCCCTACATAAAAAATATATATATTGTGACTGAAAAAAATCCCATTTATTATTGATTACCCGTATTATGGTAAATATTGGTGAATGCATGTTTCGTGTATGTTGAACTGTACGTTTTGTACCATTATCACATTGAATCATGATTTTTGTTTACGTCTGGTGTAATAGTGACACACAGAACGTTGCAGGTTCAAACTTCAAATCCCTCTAAGTATAAAGGTACAATCCTCAACCAGAGTTTCCTGGTTCATAACTGTACCTTAGATAAAAGATAGACATAGATGGTGTTCTAAGCCCACGCTTTTTCCTTCGAGTACGTGCTTGTAACAGTCCCCTTATATCACACTTCGCGATTACATCTTGGCTCGATTTCATCTCAATCCACCCACAACCGCTTCCACGAGTACCTACTACAATGCACTAGTGTTACATATCACGAACACGAAGCCGACTAATTAGTCTGACATTCAATATCTTCGATGCGGAACAGATTGCATGGCATCGCCGCATCATCGTTTGGACCCGGGGTGATTAGAGAACTCGACACACCTACATTCCTACAAAATGTACACCTTCACCCCAGTTGGATGAAGCCAATCCAGAGCAGCGTTAAAACACATGTCTTAAACAAACTCATCAGTTAACCCCCCGCATCGTCGCTTCCTCCCTCGTCGAGATGCAAGAAGTCAATTAAAGAAGGGTAGTCTTTTCAGTGCTCCAATAAAAACTGAAATAGCACCAAATAAATTAAAAAAACTGATCCATAGAATAAAAGCAGTTGTCCAACATTACAATTTATGACATGTGACACCGGTAATTATTTATTATTTTATTGTTCAAACTAGTTTTAAAATTTTTTACTTTAACTTTAGGAAATTAGTGGTTTCACCGCTACCACTGATATTATTTATAGAGCATTTTTGTTTATTATGATACATAATTTAGATTGCAATAGTAAATAGTTTATCACCATAGAGCAATTTTTGCTTTTCTATGGAGCATCTTCATTTTTCTTAATCTCCCAAAAAACCTTTTGCCATCTAAAACCTCAATATAGTTATGGTACTAGAGTGGCACACTGACTCCGTGGCTAGTTTTATAGCTTCAATCGAACTGCCACGCTAAAGTTGTCGTGCTGCCCGCCGTCGTATACTGGATTATACAAACCGTGTGACTTCCCCTTAGTTGTTATTAGCAACTTGACCTTGTCAAGCGATCGAGTTTAGCCGTGGAGTGGATCAAGCACTCGCGATCGGTGATCGTATGTCGCGCGCCTTTTGGCTTATGGGTGTCGCTGTCCGTGGGCTGCGATCGAATAGCACCCAGACCCGGACCGACAACGACGGCTGGTAATTTGAATAACTTAGAGGTTCAAAGTCATTCTGATCCGAAACTTGTAACCGCACTTGTATCCCGAGATTGATTGATGTGCTGGCGGGTTGGAAAAGAATAAAAAAGGCGTTTTAACGGTCAAGTGCCTATTCTGGGTTAGTTGACACATGTGGACAAATTTGGGAATGGGGGCAACGAATTTCGAGGCAGTGGCGGTCATTGTCCCTGCTACTGCCCTGTGCTTGTACGCATAAATGTCCCATGTTGATTTTTATTAACATTGTGAACTAAGTAGTTTATTCTAACGTATAGTGTTGCAAACAATGAACTTTGTTCGGAAACTTTATTAGAAACATTCCAAGATAATTTGCCCCATTGTTGGATTTCCATGCATAATTGTCAGGCTAATGAATTTATACGAAAAACTGTTACACTATAAATAAGCCATTTTTAATCGTGTGTAACTTTGAAAAACTACACACTTAGATATTTTTTACGAGCTGGCTGTGCATATCTCGATTTTTCTTAATTTTAACCGAGATTCAGCAAACGAGTGGTCTGGTTGTTTAGTAACGAAAAACGATTAACTGATACTCGGCTTTTATTTTCTGAGATCCAGGAAATTTTGTTTTGCCGACTTTTTCGGCTGTGCAATCTCGGTTTAAAAATAAGGCATTCCAATTAAGTGTGTATTCTGTACATATTTTCCTAAATTTGGTTTTCATCCCATGTTGAACGCAACATGCTCTGAAGTTTAGTATTCTCCGGGGACTTTCAAAAGGTGTCCGGCCGTTTGGCCGAATGCTGTTTAGCCGAATGGGTCGTATGGATGAATGCGAAAATACATGTTTTTTTTAAATCGCTTATGATGTGGCAGGACGTCATGTTTGTCGCTATATAAGTGTTTCAAGAGAAATAATTAAAACGATCCGCTCATCAAGACGAAGTTGTATACTTAAGACTCTTAGCTGTTGGTTGGCTCGTTTCTGGCCTACCAACGGTGTACTAGGGTTTGAAGTGTGATAATTTCATCAGAATTTTTTTTCTTCTTTTTAAAATAGCCTATTCTTTTGATTTGTACTAGTTTAATAACTATTGGCAAAAATTTAGCTTATATTTTAATTGTGATTTTGATCTTCTTTAAATCATCGGCAGTTCTTTGTAGTTATAATGCAATAACAATTAATTTCACTAAACTTGCTAACATTTTTTATAAGAGATTTATCCTTCTTTTGATCATAGGCTTTTTATTCAAATATTTTTCGTAGTTATTGGCTTCTAAAACGTACATAAAGAGTCTTATGTAGAAATATATTTTTGCACAAGGGTAAACTAAAGCTGAGATGTTATTCCCCTCCAAGATTATGAATACAACGTGTGAACTGAACTCAGCACCGTGATTTGCATATATCAGTTAGCCGGAACGACACGGTCAACACTTACGTAAAGAAGCTCACTGTATCTCCCGTTGTCAAAAGAAGGACGCCAAACTTGTGGTTATAGAAATTGGCAAAAACTCATGTTGGCAGCTATTTACCGCTAGCAGAAAGTGGAATAATTGCTTACATTTGGATGTTCTTCTTTAACATTTACTGTTCCTTGAACTAACACAAAATTGATTATTTATCCTTCGTTTAAGACTAATTTGCAGGATTTTTCTAGCATAGATTGCCTTAGTCAACTTTCCTGCAATTGTGCAAAGTAATCTGATCGAGTGGTAGAATCGATTTTTTACGAATGTTGTGCCTATTATAACTATTTTACGCATACCACAGATATCCATCCAACGTCAATTATTTTCATAGTGTTTCATAATGTGTGTACGGTGATCTGAGATTATTTATGCCAGAATTTCAGTTGAATCACATCTTAATAGATGATGATATCGAATTTTTTTTGCGAAATTTCAAGATATTTTATATAAATTATTCTATTTTGTACATATTTTTACAACAATTTGTGTATGTTTAAATAAACGTATTACAGGATTCAATAGGCCAAACATGCTTTTCTATTCGTTCCACACAGAAATAAGCGAAGGTTTTAAAAATATAGTAAAATAAAATATTATGATATTGCTTCTGACAATCTTGGCAACACTGGCACTGCTTTGATTCTGCTTGAGAGATAAAATTAGTCAGCTTTAACAGGTCAACGGCTGTCAAGCCTTTTTTAGTTTTATTACGGGTATGGAAGAATATGAAACGGTTAGAGCTTTTGTATTTAATACACAATTTTGTATAAGTGGTTATGTAATTTTGAATAACCTAATTCGTCAAACAATTTGATGAAATAAATCTATACTAATAAATTTATTGAAATATTAATTATAATATTAAAATTTTGTCACTGTGGTGACTAAATTGTTAAAAAAAAAGGTTTGTCTGAGACAACCAAATATGACATAAATATCATAAACATTGGAAATATAATGGAATTTGTCTTATTAAAAGACCAAAACAGGCGGTAAAGACAGCAAAAATGGCTCTACCTCATTTGGCATAAAGCCATTTGGCATAATGCCGTTTGGCATAATGCCGTTTGGCATAAAGCCATTTGGCATAATGCCGTTTGGCATAATGCCGTTTGGCATAACGGCCATTTGGCATAATTTAAAAAACATTATTTAATTATTATTTTTCTTTAACATTTCACAACATTCAATACATGCAATGTTAGTCTAAGACAAGCAAAGCAAACTACAAGAAGGGGAAAATATTGACCATGATTTTAGTCCAAAGGATTTAATGTGAAGTACTAGGAAACACTTTAAGAGCGACTCGTTGCTTATTTTAAAAGTTGATTACGGGGACTTTCCAAATAAAGTTCTTCTCGCATTGAATAATGTCACAAAGTGTGCATTTAAGGCTGATGCCAAAAACATCAGCAACGTAAAATCTCATCTAGGGTTGAGCTTGTCGCTGGAGAGGTATGATGTAGATGGAAATCCAACGATATAGAATAATTGATTTGAATACAGGATCATAAGCAAGTGAGTGTGGTAAAACACCAAACCGGATCGTTGCGTACAATTTGACCAAATGGAAGAATCAGCTCAAGCTATGAATTTCCACGTGCGCCTGTGTTCTTGATTAAAATATTTTAAATATAACGTATACGTTATATAAGTGATAGAATTAAGTATCCTGTCTTCGCACTTTCAAAATAACAAATTTAGCATTGGTGCACGGTAATTAATTTTGATTAGCACCCAAATTTCACCTTCTTTCAAACATGAGCGGTTCTTTTCAGTTTGTAGACTTTCGAATCTTAATTTTTATACCGAGCTGCATTGAAGTACTGGATGCTTCGAAAGCCGGTCAGTGGCCTATTTCACTGTGTTTTTGAACTTAATTCCGACTTTTTTCGTAGCGTCGTAGGTGGAGTAGTGGTAAGCGCGATTGACTCTCACCCCAGTCGGTCCGGTATCAATTACCGTTGGGGATTGTTTGAGACATAAAATCGCTGATCACGTCTTACTTGGAAGGAAAGTAAAGCCGTTGGTTCCGGCGCATGTGTTGATGGGTCCCAGGTGTGTGTGGTTGTCCCTCTGGGTCTCGGGACTTCGATCCTAGACCCAGCGACGTTAAACAAACAACTGACGCCGAACGGCGATAGTTCGCCAGAAAAAGGAAGAAACTTTTTTCGTCTAGAGTTCATAATTGCGACATCATCTAAGGAGTGTATCGAAAAGTAGTCGCAAACATTCGAAACAGTCTCAAAAATATTGGGTTGAACCTACCAACAACTTTTTAATCAGAAATGCTTTACAATGCATTTAAAAATGATGATGCAGTGATATTGTTTCAATAAAGTGGCATTTTCTATGATAATTTTGCAAATTACTAACAGATGTCGATGAAAATCTTGCACACCTCTGAAAAAATTGATATGTTAAAAAATGTGTTAAATTTAAGAAAAATTTGTTTTTGTTTAAGCTAATATATTCTGGGCCACAACTCTCATGACGTAAAAAATATTTTGAAAAATACATTAACAAGCATTTGAGAGCAAAAACAAAAATAGAAAAAAGTCAATTTTTAAGGACCTTGTTTTTTGGTTTATTCTTTTTACACGTTAATGGTAATATCGAACGATTGTAGCGAATAAAAAATTGTTTTTTGATTGGAAAAGTTTCTTTGCATATTTATGAAGTACGGTAAGCAAAAATAGTACTTTATATAATTACCACTGTATATGGCAGAGCTTCAAAAATTGATTATACAAAAGTGACTTTCTAAAACCGACCTTATTCCAATAATTGAGCTTTCTTAGAGAAATAATTTATTTTTTTGAAATCCGTTTTACGTGCTGCGTGAAGTAAACATATTTTCCGATAGAGTAAGCCTCTCATCCTATTTTGTTTAATATACATTTTGTTCAGTACAAATCATCGAATCTTCAGAAGACACTTCAAAAATGTAATTTTGTGCAAGATTTTGTTTTCTATCCTTTATAAACCTTGTTGTATTTATATTAAGACTGCATATTATTCAATACTTTTTAGTTGCTTTAATATTTGATGACATGATGAAGATTTGCGTGGAAAAACCTTTTAAAAAGATGAACTATGTTCTGAGATATACCGTTTTGAATGTTTGCGGACTACTTTTAGATACACTCCTTACATTCTCCATGCATAAAAATAAACGAAAAAAATATTTTTGAGTAAAATAAGGCCGGTGTCCGGGATTCCAAGCGTCCGAGCAATTCGAATCAACACGGTATCAAGGCAATCCGATGAAAATAAACATCGATCTTGTGATTCGTTCCACTGCAAACTAAAAAAAACAGCTTATGTTTGAAAGAGGGTAGAATTTTTAATAGAGTAATTTGCCGATTGTTGAATTCCTTAAAGGCTCGCTAATTGTAGAACACGTCATAATGAATACACATATTGTTCAACAACAGGCAAAATTATTAGCCGTTCAATTACTGACGTGTATCAATTGATTTTTGAGGCAACTTGAGGCAAAGCAAATCTCTCGAAATTTTCCTTCTTTCTTTTTTTCCTCTTTCTGTTCTTCATATTTAATTTCACCGCCCTCATAAATGAAAATATCAATATAATTTTGAGGCTAGGCTAGATGGTTGCATATAACTATGTTTCCATCTACGAAGAAAACGTGGTACCAAGCCACAGTCAAAAATCAAGCTACAGCATTATTACAAATAACTGAAAACAGACGTTCAGAGAGCATTACAAAAGAGCTCACTCTATGACGCCAAATTTGTACTTCTCATATTATGCTAACTGACCATTTTGCCAAATGCCATTATGCCAGACGGCATTATGCCAAATGGGGTAGAGCCCTCAGGTGGAATTCGAGTCCACGACCTTTGTGCTAGACGACTGCTTTACCAACTAAGCTACTGAGCCACTTGATGACCCAATAAATAAGGTTACAAGTATCAAATTAAAATACTCACAGTGTGTACTGTACATCCACCGGCATTCCTATTAGTTCTAGTTTCAAGGAAAATTGTTAACATTCATACAACTTCACACCGCACAAAAATACAAGCGACAGAAAAAATGCCATTTGGACATGACCTTGGAAAATCCGGAACATCACCGGTGTTCGGTGGCCAAAATGCATGACCAAGCATGTTCCTGAAACTAGTCCAAATTTGCCGTTGACGGTTTTCGGGTGCATCCAATTTTGTGAATTTTTCATAAAGTTATAAGCATTTGAATTTAGGCAAAATTTTGCCTATCTCAAACATTCAATCCAAAATCATCTACGAGAATTTTTTTTCTTCATAAGGCAATCCATGAGACAGCTGCGATCAGCTGTTTTTTTTTTTTGTTTACCATTTGTTTTGACGTTTCGCGATCGGAGTGACTTTTCGACCAACCAACGAATGCCACCACATAATTGTTTGTATTGGCAAATGAACCCGATCTACTCATTATTCTGCAATAGCTCTGTTGGTAAGCGCGTGGAGTTGACGATTCATAGATTGTTTGTTCGATTCCAGCCGTGTTTTGCTGTTTTGTTTTTGTTTCATTTTTGCAAAAAAAATGCTCTTAATCCGTCGAAGACACGATTCATATTTTTAGTCGCTCAGTGCTCCCGAACGGAGATTCGTCCATAACAAAGGAATCGTATTTGTTCGTCATGACGCCGAGCCTATGTGACTGGATCTCTGCGGCACATCGTCATCCGACGTTGAGTGACGATGACGATGCTTCCTTTAGTTTCGTCGCCGACTTTTTCTATTTGACGGTGACGAGATTCTATACCATTACCCGGAATACCATTACCCGGAATGCAATTTACCGGAAGACCATTTACCGGAATGTACCATTACCCGGAAAAACCATTTACCGGAATGTACCATTTACCGGAATGCACCATTACCCGGAAAGCCAAAACTTCCATTTTCGACGACCTTTTCACGCTAACCATGGACATTCTCGACTCCCTCGGTTTCCATAAACACTATTTCAAAAGACATCTCCAAACAGCTATGGACCAAGTATGTTATTCTTCTTGCCGGAGTTACGACTCAACTGGGACAAAACCTGCTTCTCAGCTGTTCTAGGAGCATTTTTGCAGTTAATAGCTGAGAGCCTATGTCAACCGACCATTTTTGCATTCGTTCATAGTTTGACAAGTATGTTAGTACTCTAGCTCTGAAGCATTGTCAAATTTGTCAACCAGAAATAATTTTGAACCGTTGGTATTCAATTCTACCAACCTCAGCTTGATCTTTCTGAATAACTTCACTTTGCCGCAACGTAAGCCTTAAACTATCATGATACCAAAATTTGATATAACATGTAATTTTATTGGCGACCTAATTAGAAAAGAATCGCCTGATATAGATCGGAAAACTATGTCTTCAAATTTAGGCCATGAAACTAAACATTACAGGCAAGAACAGAAAGAATGAAAAGAATTATTAATTTTCTTTTATGTCCGAGACCACTTGGAAGGTACCATCATTATAAATCGAAATCGAAAAAGGCGTTATAAATAAGGTAAGTTGCAATTGAGTAAATGGAACATCTCAGCATTCAAAAATGTTTGGAGTTATGATGGATTTCCTATTCCCTTACGTTAAAACAGATCAAGATTCAATTTTAATATTGTATTAATATATAAAAAACCACTTATCTTGCGAGGGAAGCAACATACAACAATTCAATTCTCATGTCAGCTATATGGTCTGAGGAAAGCTAAAAAAATCAAGACCAAAACTAAGAGTACCTTGGTGATTGAGAGTAGGGACACTATTTGCCATTGGAACGTCCATCTTTGTAACCTCAAGAGATCTACTCTGCCCCTAACTGCAAAACAGTCACATTCGACAATTTTGACAAAATGGAGTTAATACCACAGAATACTTCATGAAGAGTCATCAAATGATAAATACTTTTGATCAACTTACTAAAATCTGTGAGATTGTTCTAGAAAATTCGAAAAAAAATACCAAGTTGTTTTGTCACATTGGTCATTATAACCGCATAACAGTCACATTGAGATTATAAATAAGCCTCGTAAGTTGATAGTAATGCAAATTCTCTCAGAATTATTTCCTGACAATTCACTTAATATGCGATATGGGTTGTACAAAATATCAGCCTCAAATAAGCATTTTTGAGTTCCTGGTAATTTTTAGAAATTTTAGTTTCCTCTCATACTACCATAAAATACACACTTAGTATTCCATTTTCTCAATGCCTACTTTTGTCGAATGTTACAAATATACAGTTATGGGCAGTACTTTTCCTTTGAATTTGATTGATTGTGCTATTTTTCTCCGAATGTCATAACCCTGAATGTCTGTACCCCGAATTCATTGCCAGTGTAATAAACAATAAAGTAAAATAAGCAATCAAAATAATAAGATATTTGGTCATTTTCGACTAATCACATTTTGCCAAAAATGTCGAGATCGGTGTAACTCGAAAGAACCGCCAACCAAATAAAGAAGGGTGAATATCAGATGACCCGAAATGGGTCATTCTAGAAAAAGGGATATACGGGGGATTTACAATCGGTTGATTGACGTTTGGCGAATTGATACTCGGCGAAAAGTATTAAAAATTCTAATCATTGCTTTATTATTAATATTTGGACACATTGAGAATCGACGGTTGAATAGTAAACGTAAAGTTACAAGCTGAAAAGATAAGTTGAAAGAACAGCTTATTTTTAAAAGAAGGGTGAATCATTTATGAAATGCAAATATATGAAGATGGTGCATATTGACATGATCAACTATGAAGATATCTCTCCGGTGCTTATGTATTTTGAAATAAGAACCATATCGTTAGGTCATTTTAAATATTTTCAAGTCAACATACTGACCTGAATGACCGTAAAACGGTTAAAAGGACGGTAATGAAAAAAGTCGAGAAATGGAGATATAATTTTCCGGTAAATGGTCCTTCCGGGTAATGGTTTTCCGGTAAATGGTTCATTCCGGTAAATGGTTTTCCGGGTAATGGTCTTCCGGTAAATTGCATTCCGGGTAATGGTTTTCCGGGTAATGTCGGAGAACCGGTGACGAATGTCTACCCTGGATTGGACGTAAGGATAATTTGTCATCATTGATAACAAAGTTTAAACCATGCTGAGATGATCATTGAATTACTTTCGGAGAAACACTGCTTTTGTGCTGTTGAACATAGTAGCCTGGATTACTTTGATCTATTCTACCCCCCAGGAGCACCACTGTTGCCTGCCGAACAGTTGGTTAAGGCTAAGTAGCCCGTCATTCGTTTTGGCAGCAATGATGACTTTGAGATTGCAATTTAAAAGTGATAAAACTCAGTCTTGAAAGTTTATATTGACTTGAAAAAGTGTCACTATACGCGCTGACGTGCATAAAGTATGCTGATAATTTTTCAACTGAGTCAGTGCAAAATCAACTGATTTTCTTTGATTCAAAATCGTGCGATGAATTAGCAACAATCATCAACGACGCGTACAAATTTCACTGACGGCCTACTTCGCCTTAAGCATGGAAAATGAAAATCCACTTCATGATTATAGCAATTTATCCTGACGTCTAATCGAAATGTGGTCTTCGGCAAAGTTGTAGCTGAAAGGATATCACATGAGTAAAGTTTGTTCACTTTTCCATAAAATATTATGACGACGAGATAAAGGACTGAACACAAAAGGTTTGTGTTTTCCATAGTAATCTCCATATAAACTTCAAATGGCGTGTGCTCAGTTAAATTTCTTCCGAATCATTCCAAATTTTGGGAGAATGCTATTCACCATAATAAAAACCGTTTAAGCAAAGGGGAGCCAAAATTTCAAAATTGGCTTTATTCTACTCCATAAGTTTTTTCATAAAGATGTCTTGTCAATAGCAAATACTACAGGAAATAATGCAAGTGTTATGTTGTTATAAATACTTAGAGTACATTCTATGGAATCACTTGGTCTAGTCCAGGGCTGTTAAGTATCATGAAGGACTTGCGACACTGAAGAAACGAGTTTTCTCATTGTCACTACACGAAGCTACATTTTATGTTCTCACTTCGTCACGTTGCAATGACGGAGCTCTCACGAGAGCAATTTTAATGTTGTTCTGCTATTAAAATTTCTGTCTGATTTTGTAGAATTTCGGGAAGTAAATGTATTTGGTAAGTGAAGAGGGTATCCTTCCATGATTCCAACGATATAAATAACAATCATACCAGATAATAAACCAAAATATATCAGGCCAACGATTCCGTCATAAGCCGTAGCGACGGAGAAATGAAAGAGAATTTGAAAACAATCTCTGTCATTGTCTCGCCGTCCGATGACAGGGAGAGAAGCATCTATGTAAAAATCGCACGACACTCTCTATTTCCATTGACACTTTTCAGCCCTGGTCTGGTCTATATTCGTTTAAAAATATGCTCGACTTGCATATCCATAGAAGAGTCATGGAATATTTAACTATCATACTCATTTGCTTTCCAATATCAGCAAATCTATTGTTTTTATTATTTACTATCATTTATTAACTTTCCGACATATTATTTTTTTGCGTTCATTACTGGATTCCAAATCAGTAAACTCTACTGTGACTATCTATTGTTTCAATAAGTATCAAAATTTTTAGATAAATATTCGATAATCCTGAAAAAACTTTTCATTCCTTCCAAAACTTAAAAGAAATATACATATGATACTCCAGAAAAAGTTATCACGTCTATTTCACTGCATCATAACGTAAAAAGGTGACATTTTTGCAAACACTCAGGAAAACTTAGACAAAAATAAAAACTGATTCAGTTAAACTAATATCTTCATTATATGACACTTTTTATAAAAAAAAATACCTTGGGAAAACGAGGAATTTGAAGTTTGAATTTCAAAGCAAAATATGGTATTTTCAATGCTTCGTTCTGAACAATACTTTATTCTTTATACAATTGTAACGAATTTATTCACATCTACCACAATTTTGTTTGCTAACACAAGGTACAAATGTGTTAAAATTTTCATTTGTTTCTGGGTTGCATATTTTGAAAACATGGGACAATTATGCGTATTACCACAGGCTGCCATTGTTCGGTAGAATGAACGCGCAAGGTAAGCAACGTCGTTCTAAGTCAATCAATTGTTCAAAACCGAGGGTGGAGAGGCGCCGACTTTAATTGCCTTATTTGTGTGAACAATGCGAAACCCACTTCAAAATTTTAGTCTTGGGGTAGTTTGCACAAAAATATAACGACTGCTGTTGACTTCAGAAGAATACTCTAATGTAACTGGATCACCCATTGAGAAACCTAGCACCAAAAAGAAATCACTGCCAAAGTAGACCACCGATTCTGGGATTGGAATTGAGTTCAAAACCGAATGATCTCAACTCACTCATGCGACCCAGTGACAACTCGTCAGTCAAGTGCTGTGTACACACTTATTCACTCTCTCCTCCCTGCTGAATGACTTTGGTGACGGTGAATGTGTTTATGGCTCATTGCGAATAAAGACTTACACTCGTCACAAACCCACTGAAACTTCACCGTTTTGAAGTTTGTAAACCAAACCTCCACCGAAAGCAGGCGTGCGTTGAATTAATTCACCAAAGTCCGGGGGAAATTTTCGACCGGACGCCCCTTTACCTGTACATTAGGGTGCGGATTATTTTTTCGATCGATTTTCAAACCAAAAAAGTTGTAAGCTTAATTGATTTCGAATCACAAAAAATGGGAGACCTCAAAATTTGAGCCAAAAATATTTATATTTAGAGGTGACGCAACCGACCTAAAGGTGAATTTTTAAGTTATAATATAGAACCTACAGTAAAGCTTGCGTTCTTTTTAAAATTAAACTCGTGAAACGTTTATTGAACATCACAATTGTCAGAAACTATAACTAGTGCTTATTTACATTTTTTACTCATTTTATAGAAAAATTGAACTTATTTTGATCATAACCAAAGTCAGTCAAAATGATTTAACTACATATTTCAATTACACTGATTCAAAAAAATCAACTTGGTTTTTCTTTTAACGTGATTCAAACTTAGTAGAGCTAACAAACTTTCAGTTTTGAGAACTTTCCGAAAAAAAAGGCTGCACCCTACTGCACACTTAACCGTGTTTGGGTGTGTTAAAGCGTGCCACATTGGGCATTGTAGCACTTTCAACTATCTACTTATAAACTACCGCGGCCGGATCGGATGGAGGACACACTACACTGCGGTTGACGTGTTTTGATGCTAAACTTTGGGTGCCATAAAAATTTGCAGTGCCCGCCCGTTGTTGACCGTCGTGCGTACGTTCGTTCCTCATATCTCGTCGGTAGGTTTCTATGGGCTAATGCGGTTGGACGTTGGGACGTTACTGGACCTCGTGCCGCCATGCCCTAGCCCAAAATCGTTTAAGTGGAGAAATTTGTCGCGGTTCGCGGATAGAATTCGATATGAGAGTGAGCTTTGGAAATTACGAACCGACGCTGAAGTTTATCGCTGCATTTTACGGAAGTTGATACATTGCAGGCTTCGTTTGATTTGTTAGAGAGTTGTTTGCAGTTGTTTCTGAAATGTATCTAATGCCCCAAGTAGCACTGGTAACAAATGCAATATTTTAGAAAAATAAAACAAATTACATTGCCGTTGCATTTCAGATAATTTGTAGCATATCTTATTGATGATTTTCAATTTTGGTTACTAAACTATTACATTGTAACTTACGCTTTGTTTACATTACATAGGTGTTGCATTTTTACTTGCATGTAGCTTAACCTAGAGCTGTCAAAATGAATAAGTTACATTGAAATTGAATCTGTGGTTGCAAAGAAACAAATAACACGCTAGGTTACATACAGATTGCTAAGTCACATGTGCGTAACAGCATGAAGTTTGTTTACCATTTGTCATAGGGGAAGGGGTGAAAAAATGAACAGGATGGTAAAATGAACACCGAACTTGTTACCCATGAACAACAAATTTCAATAATTTTTATTACACACGGATGATTTAGAGCATAAATAAGAGTGTTTTTGTTGATACGGAGATAAATTGAAGTCAGAACCTCGTTCAGTAATTGAAACTGATGTAATTTTAGGCACGGATGAGGTTTTTCAATGAGATGAATATCGTAATGATATGATGTCGAAGCAGAAACCTTTAGAACTGTTTTCGAAGGGATTGTAATCATTCATAGATGTTTTTTTAGGACCGTGATAACAAAAAATGTTTGTTTTGCTCGTGTGTTTTACCACCAACATGAGATGAACATTTCCATAATATTTAAACGACGATGAAAGTATGTGAAAATTTAGCTGTCTTAGTCTTAATAGGTCAGGAGAAGTGGATGAACTTGTCATTCATTTTCCTATCAAATTTAAAAAAATCTACTTTTTCTCTGCTATAAATTCACTCTGGGTGAACCACTTCCCCTGGCCTAATCGTGTCGCTGCGTTAATTAAAATCTTCATTTTTGATGTTGTGCGATAGAACTAGTTATAATTAATAAACAAATTAATATTTGAGGGACAATTTCTGCGAGTAGACATATCACAGAACATCGAGTTACATTTGTAATGTTCTCTTTACTACTTTTGTGGGGAACGCCAATCTTTATGCCGATGAAACGGAATGACGAGAATTCGTTTAAGGGGGCAGGATCCGTCATCAACTCAATAATTTTCAAAAGCAGTTCTTTCGTTCAAAATAATGAATATATTCATGTGTTCACTGTATTTTATTCTCCAACCGAAACACAGTGAACACATTTTCGAATGTCAGCTTTGAACAGAAAAATGGCTGTTGAAGTTTGCATGATAACGATGACGGATTCTTGAACGTTAAAGTGTTTGGGTCCTCTAGACAATTTGTAATCAAACGTCAACATTCCACCGGAAAATCGCTAGTGTTTGGAGGTGATGTTTACTTCAAAATTTCGAAATCAACATCTCCAACTTAGTTCTAATACCCTCCGTCCACGAATTATTGTGGCGCGTCGATCGTCGCCAGTTTTTCGTTAAACAGTCAATCCCGTAAATGATTGTGTTTTGTTAAGCTTAATTACTTTAAGACGAAAGCAGTCAGTGGCTGTCTTCTTTGTTGAAATTTGTTCTGGGATTCCAACTCCCACAGGGTCCACTTATGCACTGTCATAGTTTGTATTACGTGCAATAAATATGTTAAATTTGTCCTTGAAAAACTCATCGAAGGACCTAAACTTTAATCAACTCGTGGGGGCAAAACCCCACCCCCCTATTTCGTAACACCAAAACAGCTGTTGAATTCAAATTCTACCAAACGTAATGCTACGCGGAAGTAACGCGCAAATTAGAACCTTACAAATGTAAATCTTTCGCATCAGCATGTATGGGATCGTTCAAATATTACGTAACGCAACAGGGAGAGGGAGGGGGTCTTGCATGGTGTTACGGTCCATACAAAAAAAATAAAATTTCCCATACAAAAGCTGTTACGTGGGGGAGGGAGGGGGTATGAAATTGACAAATTTTGCGTTACGTAATATTTGAATGAATCCTATCTATTATTGAACAATAACATCAGAACAAACGCCTGTAGGTATGCATCATATATGCAGAATCGATGAAGAGAAATCACTCATGTTAATTAGGCCCTATTGAAGTGACAACACAGAAATGCACAAGGGGCTACCATTAGCAACGCGGTTATTTTTTCCCAATTTTAGACCCACCTTCCCCCTAGTAGTCATTTGTCCATACACAAAATTTACAAAAAAAAAAATGACAAAAATTTGTCATTGGGAAGAATCTCTCCCTTCCCCCAATAAACGACTACGTGGTTTATGGATGACCCATAAGCACGCATTTTTTTAATTGATTTATTAACCCTGGAAATACTCAAATTGATGGATGTTGTTTCTACTATTTGATAGAGAACATATTGTACATCCGATTATAATAAAAAAAGCATGTTTTTCACATCTAAATCGCTATTTTCCTTATCATGGCCATATTACCCTCAGTCCCTAATATTGGCACAAATTGATAAATTCCTAAATTCAATTAGTTGTTTCACCTCAGGACGCAAGATTGCATTATTTTCTAGCGTCTTTTAGTGAAAAAATGTTAACAAACCCGCATCTTGTCACCTTTATTCACAGAAGAGAGGATCGATGAAGAGAAATCGATCATGCGACTTGCGCTCTTATTATAGCACACGTTTGAATTTGCTTTCTTTCCAGCTATTTGAGCCATTTGAGCACGTCACAAACCATGTGCTTTCTTGAACGGAGTATTTAATTTTCATACTTTTGTAAGGTTCCTGAGGCTTAGGGGATTTTTGCACATTATTTAATGATTTATCGCAAATTCATCGTTTTCCCATTCAAAGCAAGACGATATCGTTTAGGTGTTCATTTTAATACCCCTTCCCCTATTGACAGCAGTGTAATTTATTGGCAGTTTCAGTATAGTTACACATCAGTTTCAAAATAACATAAGATTTCTGGGTGACTAATGTGTAACAAACGAGTAACTTGCTGACAGTGGTTAACACTACATGTCAAAAGTTTTCATACGTATTGTTGATTTTGATATAAGAACTTTACTATTTAATGACTAGTTATTGTTTTCATAGATATTTTTCCAGTGATTAATAAAAATTGTAGGATTTACAATTTGCAGCCTCTCTAACAGCTTTTTAATAGATGTCATCATATTAGATTGGTTGTCCTCAAACAGTTATTCGGAAGTGTATCTGCAGCAAGATGAAATTAAATGGCGATTTATGATAGACAACCCAGAAAATCCAACCGCGGGACACGAAACAACGTGATTTTGGAATCACAATCTTCACAAACAATTAAATTAAAATCAAAAAACACTGCTGATTTGAGTGACAGTGTCAATTTCCATTTTTTTGCGTCAGTTCTAATGGAATAATATCTCAACAATCCAGGTATCATGTGTTATTCAATATAAAATTATTATCTATTTTATGAGCGCGTCAATTTTGAGCAAGTAAAATGATTGATTTCACCACAAATTCAAATCGGCATGTTAAATCTATTATGTGCTTGTGCATAATTACGCGTTTGAAAATCATACGTATTACTTTTATTAACATTCAATTCTAAAATGGTTGTTCGGTTCCAAAACTGTCAGAAAGTAACAACAAATTCAACGCCGTTTCATTTATTTTGTCGCAGGAAAACCCATGCGTAATCAACAAATTACATAGCAGTCGCTTGTAAACTTCTTATGTAACGAACAAACAAGTTACATAAGGCTCGACTTTTTGCGCTTTTTCGGTTACATAGCAGTATTGTTCCATGTTGCAAATGTATCATATTGTAACTATTTAATATGTTAAGTAGCCGTTGCTGTAAGCTACTTGTAACAATATGTGCTGCTTGGGGCAATATGCATCAACTCACTCGTTAAATTGTAAATCAATCGCTTTCAAATGTGATGAAAATTTAACCTTCTGTTTTTTTTTAAACAGTCTTAGTAGTCCACACTATCTACAGCGACTACATCAGAATCAGATTGAAGTTACGCCAGGATAAGTAAGACCTAAAATGTGGTAGTTCAGTACACTTGCCAAATTTTGCTCCACACATTCTTGTACCTGCCTGAACAGATGTGAACACCAGCTTTACAGGATTGTCAGGCATTCTTACAATATGCCCCGCTCAACCTATCCTGCTAGCATTCGCTACCTTGAGGATGCTAGGTTCGTGGTAAAGTTCAGCGAGCTCGTGGCTAATTCTTCTTCGCCACAATCTGTTCTTATAAGTACCCGACGTTCGAGAACTGCAAGTGCTTGCAGTTCCTACTAAATCATCGTCCACGTTTCATGCCCGCAGAGGACTACCGGTCTTACACGGCGTTTTGTTCATGCGTGCGGCGACGAATCTATTCTAACCGCAAGTTCTTCTAGGGCCATAGTAGATGGGACTTCCATAGATGGTGCGCCTTCGTATTTCACGGCTAACGTTGTTGTCCGCCGTCAGCAGGATCCGAGATTAATGAACTCATCCAGCACATCGAAGGAATCTTCGTCTATCGTAACACTGCTTTCTAGACAAGCCTTGTCGCGTTCGGATCCGCCAACTAGCGTGTTCTTTGTTTTCGACGGATTGAACTCGGCTCTTATGTTTGGCTGTCTGAAGGACGTCCTCTAGAGAAATGTTGAACAACAGGCTCGAAAGTCCATCATCTTGTCGTAGCTTCGGCAGGATTCGAACAAACTGGAGTGGATCTTCACACAATTCGGCACATCGTCCATCGTCGCTCTTATAAGTCTCGTAAGCTTCTCGGGAAATCTATATACGTCAATGATCCTTCATAGCTCTACGAGCAATATTGTCGTATGCCGCCTTGAAATCGATGAACAGGTGGGTCGTAGGAACCTGGTACTCACGGCATTTCTGGAGGAAAAAAATCTTATCCGTTTTCAAGCGTCCGTTAATGAAATTCGCTCGATAACTTTCCACGAATTCGTTTGCTATAGGTAACAACGAAAGATAATGTGGGATAGTTTGTATCCTTTTGAGATATATGTATGTATGTAGATAACCGCCATCCTAATTAAGTATTGCTCTGCCTTATTTCTGCACATTTCTACTCGCGGCACGAAGCTTTTTTGAGATGAGT
The DNA here is from genome assembly GCF_002204515.2 of Aedes aegypti. NCBI lineage: Eukaryota > Metazoa > Arthropoda > Insecta > Diptera > Culicidae > Aedes > Aedes aegypti. The sequence continues at coordinate 257,155,453 of NC_035108.1, forward strand.
TGAGTTTGTGGTAGTGACGTAGGAACAGGGGGAGACAGGGGAGTATGCTCGAGGAGTCCGGTGATGATGATTTCCCTACCGAGAATTCACTAAAGAAATCCATAATTTCTCAGACAATATATAGTGGGAATTTTTGGTTGAAAAATAAGGCTTAACTTTCAAGGTAATTTGGCATGGCAGGAATTTATCCTGGGGTGAAAAAAATTAAAAATTGACCAAATTGTTTTTTCCAACAGAAAATTTGATTTTGATGTTGATTCAATTCTTTTAGTATTTTTGCATGAATAAATTTATTGTTAATACTATGTTTTTCCAACACTTATTATTTAAATTATTTTCTTTTATTAATTTCCAACAAATTTGTATCAAAATATCTAAAAAAAAAATTTTGGTATTGTTTATAGAACTTAAGTATAATATGCAAATTTCTTGGAAATTAGTTAAATAATATTGAAACTTGTTCATATTTTCAAATTTAATTTGTTTTCCGGCATATCGGTCTGTTTTGCTCAAAAGTAATAGGGAGCAAGGAGAAGAAAGCGATGAAAATTAGATGGATAGGTACCGTAAGGGAACGGCGAGAGAAATTGGGCATACTATATGAACAGGGCATACTAACGTCCCCTATGGGAACGGCTTGGCGTGTTGTTCGAATAACACTACCAAGACAGCCTTTTCAAAGCGAATACCTCCCGGTGGACATCCATTCCTTCTATGTATACTTTTTATTAACAAATTGATCCCTGAAAATGTTCCCGGATTTAACTAAAAATGTTACTAAATCTTTCAAAAGTTCAGTTTTTCCTCGCAAATCCAAAAAAAAAAATTATTACAAATCTGATACTGTGATATTTTGCTGCAAGTTCTAGTAAAATTTCTTCTGTTTATTTGTTTAATTTTTTTTCCCAAAAGTGTTATTACAAATTCTTCTAAAGTCCTTAAGAAATAGATAAAAAATTGTGTAAAAAAATCTTGTTTTTTTTTTCTAGAAATTTCCATTCCCCGGGTTATTTAAGAATTGGAAAGAAAATTGTTTTTGAAATGCCTTGCCTTCGAATCTTTAGAGAAAATTTGTTGAAACTCCCCCAGGAAAATTTTGCTTCCGAAATTAGCATAGCGGTAATGGAATTTGTAAGAGAATTTGTATTGATCTTCCCTAAACACTTCTTTAGAAAGAATTGTACCAATTTTTGGCAAAATCCATACTCTTGGTTTGAATTATTGTGCGATACGAAGGCGGAGTTTCTAGAGGCTTTCTGGCAGAATTCTAGAAAAAAAACAGATGTCAAGGAAGGATAGATTTCAAGGATTATTTCTAAAGAAGATACCAGTGTTTGGATTTTGATTCGAATAAGCCGATCGAACCATATTCAGAGAGTGTAACAGTTCGTAAACCATAACAGGTTGTAGCACATAGCAGTCGGAGAGCCCTATGAATGTTGCTAATCACTCTCTCGTTCGGTACATGGCGAGAGACCGTTCAAGCGCAGCAACTCTCACAGACTAAAACGGTATCGAGCCTTTCGATTGATTTATGTTTTGCATGAAATTTATAATAACTTTCATATTTTCTGGTAATGCAACCTTAAACAACTTGATTCTAATCTATTGGACAATCGAGATTTGATTGCGAACATAACACAGAAAATGGAAAATATTCGCCTCCGTTTCTTGATCAGAATGAGAATGTATCAGAGAATGTTACAAGTGTTGACACACACAGTGATCGGCGCCGAGCAGTGGGTGGTGTGTGTCTGCTTTTTTCCTTTCGTGGCTCGTTACCTTCCACGAACGATAAATTTCATGCGTGTTGTGTGAATGCAGGCGGATAAATTGAACAAAATTATGGCTCGTGTGTCAATGATCGTCAAAGTCCAAAGCCTGGAAGATTCTGATGAAGTTTCTTGAGAAATTTGTTTTATTTGTAAATTTATTAGAGAGGTTTTGACTATCTTATAATTTCCCTTTAGAGAGAAGATTACAAATTATCTTTAATTGTACCATTAACCATCTATTGTTCTACCTGCTAAAACATTTTGGTGGTTCTCCATCGTACTCCATACTCAAAAAGGAAAAAGAACAATTGCAGAATTATACGTTTGATTCCTGATTCCTGAAAGTCCATCACGAACTCCTCTACAAATTTTCAAAGTAATGGAAAAGTTTCCCCTAAGATTTCAATTTATTAAAATCTTTCATTACTAATATTACCACAATACATCTTCGGTGATGTTCTTAAAAATGCCGGCAATGTTTTTGCGTTGAACTGCTACAGTACTGCAAAATAATCAATAATGAATAATATATAATCTAAAATTTTAGTTACAAATACTTTCTTTATTAAAAAAGATGAAGAAAAAATGCGCGTTACGTAATAAATGGATGCCGCCTAAGGACTACTGAATCTTTCCTGTGAGATATATTGTCAACAAGTTTCAGAAATTCTACGGTTTAATTCTTGAATTTTACGACAGGAATTTAGTATTTTTTCCGAATTATATTTAAGCTGCAATCATTCAAAAAATTACCAACGAAGTTTTTTTCAAACCTTTATTTTGTATGTGTTTCTCTAGAAATCAGATTTGAAGTGATTCATAGAGGAAATTAAAAATTTCTTAGTTAGCCATGAAAAAAATAAAAATAAAAATGAGAGATTTTTGACGGAATGCGAGATGCTGCTCCTTGGTTTAGGAGAAATCTGAAAAAAAAAAACAATTATGAAACAATACAGATAGATCTGCGGAGAACTTCTCTGAGAATTCCTGAATAACATTTTCCCAATTGAATTCTTTTTAATTGTTCCTGAAATTCTTGTGGGACATTACGAGGAATCCTTTCAGTAACTCCTGGAAGAGTCATTCAATTTTTTGCAGTAAATCTGGAAATTTTTGCTGCGATTTTATCAAAAAATCCTATAGAGAAATTTTAGGAAAAAACTTCCAAAGCATAGTTGTGAAAACTGTTGGCAAACTCTTTGAAGAATTCGTGAAATGCATCAAGGCTCGCGGATCTGAAAGACATTTTTGGTGACACTCCTAGATTTTTTTGTACTATTTTTTGGATAAATCCTAGGTAATTCCTGAAAATCCTTAACAAACATTTCATGGACAACTTGAGGATATTTAAAACTAACTATTGAAATTCATTTTTAATAAGTACGTAGCGGACCTTCCAGGAGAAATGAGCAATATAATCAATATACAGGGTGATTACTATATCCTGTCAGTAAAATAAGTAATCATAGAAAAAATGGTTAAATGAATTTTAATTACCAGTGCATATCCAGTTTAGGACATGTATAACATTTGTCTTTTCTATACATAGATAACAAATTAATGTTTTTACCTCAATTTCCAGCCACAAGCATTGTTTCAGAAGCATTACAGTTAACACGCAAGTTATTCAAAAGCATATATTTTAACCAAAACATACATATTTTTTTCGCTAAAATTTTCCATAATCAGTCTCATTCTATTCCCTAGTAAGTCTTAAAGATTGTGGTAACATGCTGTTTCAATCAGGCAATTTTTTCAGCGAAGTTTAGTCAAAAATACATATCTGTGGAAAACGTGCGTGCCAGGTGCAATGCCTTTAAAACAACACATATGACTAAAAACTAAGGTAAATGAAAAAAGATTTAATCTTTACTTTGTCAAAACAAACTTTATAGATGTGCAAAACAGGATGTACACCGGAAATTAAAATTCATATATACATCTTTTATCTACGAACATTTACTTTACTAACAGGAATTACCCTGTAATGCATTCTCTGGCGGAATTCTTCAAGAGATTTTTTAAGCAATTCGATAGAGGAAGTCTGGGAATGATTGTCCTTGGGAATTCCAGGATGAACTCAATGAAAACTGGTAAAGGGGCTCTTGGAGAAATTACTGAAAAGTATGAGGTATCAGAGGAATCTCTTCGTGAAAGAATCACAAAGGACATTCCTTGTGAGTTTTGCTAACATTCTTGAAGGATTTCTGACTGGATTACATTAAAAAAGAATCTTTTTCGTAACGAAAATTGAAATTTACTCGAGGTTTTTGGTCACAGGAGGTGAAAAAATTGAACTCAAAATTTTCAACACAAGGATCTGTTGCGAGTCGAGTGAGAGTGCAAAAAAATGCCTCTCTCTCTCTCACTCTTGTTGCGATTCTCACCTCTACTAATGCTTCAAAAGAACTCTTGAGCATCCCACTCGAACAAGACAGTCCTCTGGGAGTTGTGATGATACTCTGTTTTGAAGGAATTTCACTCTGTTGTGTTTTGTGCTGCATCTTCCTCGCTCATTTTTTTGCCTCTCTGCCTAGCATTTTTTCGCTCCCTTGCAAAGAGGCAAAGGCAGCACGCAGCTCTAGAATATGTCACCGAAATCTGATGATGTTGAGGAGTATATCATAAATCTTAGCTTCCACAGCGCCCACCGTTGCGAGAGAGTTCGATGGCTGTTTACTGCTGAGAGGAACAGAAAGAGACAAACTCTAGAACAGAGAGACTTGTTGTTTTATGTAGCTTTATGAGATAAGGATGAGCACCTCATTATATTTCGGTAATTGTTGGTAGAAAATTGATCCTTTGTTGGCATTTTTCTACCAAATACTTAGTATGGATTCGCCAAGTGGCTTTTGAATCATACCAGACACCAAGATATTTTGAAGCCAAAGACTGGTCGAGCTTAAGCTTTAGTTACGCTGGAACCCGTTTCTTATAAAATACAATCAATTGAGTTTCTTTTGTGCAAACTCGATCCCTAAACTTCTAGTCTAAGTGACATATGTGCTCCAAATGGTCATTATTCTTGAAGGCCGCGAAATATATCAGTCGTGGCGAGTTTCCGGAAGATCAATTGAACCGGCAGTTAAGTCCAACCCAATTAATTCCAGAAGAGATACAACCGGAGCGTGGACGCCTCAGGTATACTGCCGTTATACGCATAATTGTCCCATGTTCCAAAGTATGCAATCGAGAAAAACGCGTTTAAAGATTTTAACACAATTAGGCCTCGTATTGACCAGGTGTGTGGTAAATTAAATTAAAATCTTTACAACAGTATAAAGAATAGCGTGTTCATTAGAGTCAAGAGTTTTTATTATGGGAATAAATTAAATTTAGCTACGAAATTCAAAGTGGGACTGTTATGCCTAGAAATACGGGGTTTTGGGTGAATTTCTACGCATAACAGTCCCACTGATATTAGTGACCAATTATGTGCTAAGCATAATGCTGTAGATGACCGTTCTTACGTATAGATTGTACCGAATGTAGCAGACGTATATCCTCAAGACTATCTTAAGGCACCTAATGACGGCTCAAGTGACATGTGCCAAACGGAGCCTCGTGTGGGGAAGTGAAAAAATACGATTTCATAGTTTGGGATGGAAAGCAAAGTTTTCTGTAGGTGTGATAATAAGACAATGTATGAGTTAGTGAAAGAAAGAGTGGATGAGTAAGTTAGAGAGTTTATAAGATGTTATAAATTAATATATCGACTCTTCCAGCTGCAGGCTTGACAGAAACTCATCTGCGAATTCAAGGTTATTTTGCGGAGTAAATATTTAACTCAAAATTCACGACACAAATCTTCACACGATTTGACATTTCTTTGGACTTGGTTTGCAAAATCATGATTTTTGATACATTGCAAATAAAGCTTCAGAACCATCAACATATTTGCCACTTGCATCGAAGAACCAATTACCCAGAATAACCCAGTATGTGGCCAGGTCTCGCTAAACCTCTTGAACTATTCTTCTTTTGACATGACTTTGACTTCGTCTTGACTTCATCAAGTTTGATGTGTCACAAGATAGGTCTCAGAATCGCCAATATAATAACCACCTCTTCTGGAGAACAGGGTACCCAAAACAACCTGGCATGTTATCAAGTTATCCAAGAACTTTTGAATTACCCTTCTTTAGCCTTGAATTTATGTAGTTTGATGTTGCCAGCTAGGTTTCAGAACCGATGGTTTAGAGGCCATTTCCCCCAGGGAACAGGGAATTCGGAACAATACGACATGTGGTCAAGTTATTCAAATACATTTGAATTACCTTTAGACATGATTTGGAAATTCATGAAAATTGATATGTCGCAAGCCAGGTTTCAGATTCGCCAATATAATATGGCCACTTCCACCAATGAACCGGTATTCGGAACAACCCAGCATGTGGCCAAGTCATCCAAAAACATTCGAACTATTTTTATTTAGACTTGGTTTGCTATATCATGAAGTTGATTTGTCGCAAGCCATGGACTCGAAAATAAAAAAGTTAATTTTTGGTGTGTGTTTTCTAGAACTATACGTAAAAATAAACTGTTTAATGACAAAAAGTCAAAATGCACAAAAAGTAACATGGGACAATTATGCGTATAACGGCAGTATAGGCTTCTTCAGAAACAATAGCCTTGAGTTGTAGGACTTTTCACAAAAATTACATTGATTCGGTTTCTTGCGTTTAAAATAGAACCTTCATTCCATGTATTTTGTCGATCATTGGTAAATTAATTAGACAGCTCCCCATTTTTTAAGTTGAATACTGCTCAAAGCGATGTCTGCAACTGCCATGTAATTCTGATTATATCTCAATCGCACAATCAATAATTACATGTACGCACAAGTAAACGTGCTAAATTTTGTTTTGGTTACGTTTCGCACCTATTATCACGTCTTAGATTACCACTAGCAGTGTTTTTTCGCTTGCCAAAAAGCCACCATGCAGCAGAAACACTGCGCTCTGGGTAACTTCGTTTAACCTGAAAGCTTCACTTATTGGACGGCGATCATGTTTTCCTTACTTTCAGCGGCGATTACTTCTACGATCCAAAGACAAAAAGGCGTGGGGCGGTGCCAGGCGAAAGAGTAACAAACAACAGCATAAAACCATCAGCGCTGTCGCGGGGCTTCGAGAATTGCGCACAAATTAACTCACGGCGTTTGAAAATTATACAATCTTTGTGTGATCGCGCCAATCCGCTTTGACGACGGGGTGGGTGCTGGGCCAAACGCTGGACAACCGGCATGCCACAATGGGATCATTTCGGAAAAAGACGATTAAAACGTCTTGCGGGTCTTAGATAGCTTTAGAGTTCATCAGTGTCTTCAAAGAATGTGTTCAAAATGTTCTTCCTTATCTATATACTAAATTAAATTCTACATATATTCTCTAAAGACATCGGTGTGCTAAAACACCATCTCACATCTATTTTTTGTAAAATTTTCCCATAGTGACGGCAAGCGGAGAAAAAACCTCTTATCCGTTCATTCACATTTTCGCGTTAATGTTCGTTGTATGCGGCCGGAGATGCGCGCAGAGGCTAACTGTTTGGCTTTGGCTTCTTTCTTTGCTCACATTTTCATTTCTTTTGGTTTTCATTACAAAACTGACCGACCGATGATGTTGCGGGGTCTTCTATGAATCAAATGCCTACCCGCCGCGACTCTCCCACCGAAAAAAGAGGCATTTTTAGTGGATTACGTCGAAAACGAAATTTCTTAATTTATGAAAGCGAAAACGGAAAGCACTTACCTTTTTGGCGAGATGGAAAAGGAAAAACATGGCGCAATGAATTATTCAATATTATGATAATCAACACTATCATCGCATCGTGATCTTCTCCTTTTATGTCGTCCACCTTCTATCATTTGACTGATATTAGCCCGGAGTTTCTTTTCACCGCTGCTGACCGAAAAGATGGATGGTTACCGGTGCTCGCGTAGCCGTTGACCTCTTGACTCGTTGTGCGGTCACTGTTTCACTCGGAGTATCATCTTCTGCGGATCATGAATAAATTTGGATGTTTCTATGGGTCTGCCAAAACGAGGCTGGTGTGGAATTTCCCAAACGCGATGTATTTCAACCTGTCAGCAGTGTCAGTGCCACGGAGTTTTTTAATTTTCTCCGCAATGAACAACGAGCTGTGAGACATGGGAAAATAAATGCCAGTGCCATCCGGAAGGTCAATGCTTCGAAGTTTTCTTTTCCGGTTATCGCCTATTTCGGATCAACGGAAAAGTCAGACGAATTTAGATATGTAAAACTATGATTGATATACTCGCCAAGAGCGTAAACTAACATAAACTTTGATACAGATTCAGAGTGATTGTGGAATGTGGTGGACAAGATCAACCCATAATGGTAATAGCATTAAATGGCCAGGAAATAAAATTTAGGCAAAATTTTTCCTTGGCTGCCCTATGCCCTTAAACTGCAGGCCTAATTTCAGAGCAATAAAATTGCTGTTGAATTGGGAACAACAAAATCGAAACGAGTCGAATCGTTTTTGGACCACCTTTAAATCATCACCGAAAAGTCTGAATAATTTAAAGGACGCTATTTATCTGCGTACTGATAAGGAAAATAGGGTATTTTGGATTTTATTTTTTTTTTGAATTTTGAACCCTAATGTACATGTCGTATTATCACTAGATGTGTGAAACAAACAAAATTAAAATTCCATTGCCATAGAAAAACATGACAGGAAAATTTCACAAAGCAATCTATCTTCTTCTATATAAATAAAAATGGAATGGTGTTTATATGTCACGAAATGGCTTACGAACGGGTCAATGGATTTGAATGATTCTTTCTCAGTTTTATTCGTCATGGGTTCCGAAGTGTTTATGTGTAGACAAATTCCAGGATATTCACCGGGAATGTTTTAAAAATGAGCGCGAACGAAACTGTCATTTTATATGGGACGATCAAAAGCGTTTTTCAACAGCCTACTTGATGGCAAGACGAAGTTTGCCGGGACCACTAGTAAAAGATAAATAAAAAAATCATGAATTTTAGTAAATCACTCTCAAAACGTGATGATAAACAAAAATGCACATAACACTGCGGGACACGTTTTTGTCTCAAGCACCAAAATACCGCTATTGACCCGTATAGGCCTGAGTGAAAGCAAAAATTCTAAAACCCTCACCGCTCAGCGAATTCTTAACGGATTCAAATGATTTTTCATCAGTTCACTGGCCCACATATCTATTTTCTGGAAGTGGCCAGAGGAACTCGGAAATATTCCTGTGGCCGGAGTTATTCCGGTGGGTCACTGGGTCAAGTCGAGTAAAAACGGGCTTATTTTTGGACATGCCACGTTACCTTTATTTATTAGTAATGACAATCATTTTAATTTGCATAAATCATTAAGATCTAATGTCTAACATTATGAATGAAGAGTTTTGCGCCGTTTAAAATATACCTGATGTGGCCATTCGGACATAATGCCCGGAAGAAACAGCTGTAGATTTGTTGTACACTGAACCGTTTCAACACTCGAAAAGTAAAAATCAAACATAATTTTGCAATAAAATGCATTCCCATAAGCTTGGCACAGATGTTCATATACAAATTGGCCACTTTATCGTAAGTTTGAGGCGTCTCGGGACCCGAAAATGGTCATTTGAAGGTTTAATCAAATGCAAAACTCATAGTTATCCAACTCAATCGTTTCTCAAAAGGTTTACACTGATGCAATTTTCTTAAAATTTCGTCTTGTAGTGGCCACATTATAGCCGACTCCGGAAATTATCTGTGACTTGAAATTTGCAATCAGGGGCACAAACGCACAATACTCTTCTCACCCTGACCCAGTCATCCACCGGAATAACTCCAGCCACAGGAATATTTCCGCGTTCCTCTGTCCACTTCTAGAAACTAGATATGTGTGCTAGTATACTGACAAAAAATCATTTGAATCCATTAAGAATTCGCTGAGCGGTGAGGGTTTTAGAATTTTTGCTTTCATTCAGGCCTATACGGGTTAATTAAGGGTTGCTGAATCCATTGCCGTTTTCAAATATATCATAGCGCATCTAGGTTTTGATTTATTAATTTTTGTCCTAATGATGCTCTAAAAATATTATCAACTAATTCATATTTGATATATCCGATGAAAAAAAAAATCAATATTATTGATATATTGAATTAAATTTGTCGATACAGGATCGAATATCGAAAGAAAAATTTTGATACTCCGAATTTTTTTACAACAACAATATATTTGAATCTTGATAACTTTTATTTTGTTTTTCTTCATTTTTGCACCATATTTTTCAAAAGTTTCCAAAAAACTTGAGATCAATCGTGTCCGGGTCGCGTTGCGCTGGTGAAAAAACGAAGTGTGCGGGTGAAAAACAAAACGCGTCAGTAGTGTTTGATCCGTTGAATCTGTTGCTTGCTCCTTTATGGGCGAGTGATGGAATCCTGATCAATTGTGGTTGGTCCGGTCCTGGCAACATTGCCGAGTCTAAGTTGATTGCTTTTATACGTGGATTTTCATCGCGATTTTAATTGTGTAATACGTTAATTATCGGTTCCGGTCTACTTGCGTTGCGTTGATCTGTACCATTATATCAGTCAGATATTGGAGTATTCAACGAAATCGCCTTCATCGTCCTGATTTTGCGAATCATTACCCGTGAATCTTGATCACATTTGGCGCCATTCAACCGTTAGCACCAACCACATCTATTCTCGTTCTTCATTTGGTGTCGCTTGCTTGCTTACGAAGAATAACAAAAACGGAGATGGAGAAAAAACATTGCGGAGAGTGCCATCTCGAAATCAACGACTTGGAACCTGTGCGATGTGGTTTATGCGAATCTCCTTTCCACATCAGCCAAAACTGCTGCGGCTTCAATCTACGGTCATGTAAAGATGTCTTTGCCCAAGGCAAGGCCGTATTTGTATGCACAAAATGCAGGAATGAGCTAAATGGCAGAAGCATTCGTGCATACATTTCTGATCAAACCCATGGCAATGTACCTCCTACCGCAGGCGTCGATAAAATCAATGCTCAAATACAACAACTGTCTGGTATTGTTACGGAACTAAGCAAGAAAGTGGACAATATTGCGAATATTTCAACTCCAAAACCTCCTGTTTTTCGTGATATGCGAACACCCGTGTGGCCAGGTTCGAGTATGAAGCGTCGCCGGGGTGAAAATGGACAACCGTTGCCCCCAACAGTTGACCGTGGCACTGGCGACATGGACTTCAGTGACCTATCCATCCCCTTCATCACGCAGGCTGCTTCACCACCCAAGTTTTGGCTTTACCTTTCGGGCTTTCAACCGAAAATTAGTAACGATGATGTGCATAAGATTGTCGCTCGATGTCTGGATCTGACCGACCCGTTCGATGTCATCCGTCTTGTACCAAAGGGTGCAGACACAACGAACATGAATTTTATTTCATTCAAAATTGGCCTCGATCCCGTTCTCAAACATCAAGCCCTCGATCCAGCACATTGGCCGACTGGCTTAATGTTTAGAGAGTTCGTGGATTTTACAAAAAACAGACGACCACTCTCCTTCGCCCGCGAACAGTCAGCAGTTACCCCCACTCAGGAGCAACCGATGGGGAATCCAGTAACAATTGTTTGAATGCACCGCGATGCTTGGAGGAAGGTGGGAGCCCTCAGGCTCTCTTTCACCTGCATTCAATCATTGTCCATTGCAGCGGATTCCCAACCACGGTGCAAGTATTATGGTGTATTACCAAAATGTGAGAGGATTGCGGACGAAAATTGACGACGTGTTTCTGGCCTCTGACGACTGCGACTTCGACGTAATAATTTTTACTGAAACTGGACTAGACGACTGTATCACATCATTACAATTATTTGGAACGGCTTACAACGTGTTTCGATGCGATCGTTGTTCACGAAACAGTTGCAAATCTCGCTTTGGCGGCGTCTTGATTGCTGTGGCTCAGCAGTATTCCAGCAGAAGAATCAATACAATCAATGGACAAAATTTGGAACAAGTTGCTGTCTCCACGAGTATTAAGGGAAATCAGTTGTCGATATGTGCTGTTTACATCCCACCGGATCGTAGTCACGATTTGAGTGTTATGGACGAACACATCACTTCCGTGCATGAACTGTGCAACAGTAGTTCAGTAGATGAACCAGTGCTTGTTTGTGGTGATTTTAATCAACCACGTATGCACTGGGTTAGGAACGACACTGGCATAATTTGTGATAGCCCTCAATTACCACCAGCAAGTCACGCACTATTGGATGGTATGGAATTTCTGGGATTGCGACAACGAAATCTCGAATATAACTTGCTCGGTCGAACGCTCGATCTCGTTTTCTGTTCGTTAGAAAGTGAAGTCGTAGTCGATGGCTGCTCCACTCCAATGCTGCCGGTTGATACTCATCACCCACCGATTGTCATTTCTTTTCATGCTAATACGGTTGAAACTATCTCGCCGACTATTAATGAAAGGAGATCTGTTCGCCCATTGAATTATCGCTTGATAGATTTCTCTGCATTTTCTGATCATCTGAACAGTATTGATTGGACGTCGTTATTTGCATCTGGAGAAGTAGACGATATGGCAGAAAGTTTTTGCGATGTGATCAATCGGTGGCTTGAAATGAATGTACCCCGTGTGAGGCCATCCAATACTCCAGCATGGAGCACATCCCGACTTCGTCAATTGAAACGCGAACGAAATGCATGTCAACGAAAGCTTCATCGGCGACGTACTAGTGCTAATACTCGTATCTTCCACCGAGCAGTTAATGCGTATCGTCATTTGAATGCCAGTCTATATAAATCGTACGTTCTCAGAGTGCAATCAAACCTACGTAGTAATCCACGAGGATTTTGGCAGTTCGTTAACTCAAAACGGAAAACGTCATCGGTACCCTCAAATGTATACCTTGACAATGCGACCGCTACGTCTTCTTTGGAGTCGTGTGAGCTATTTGCGAGACATTTTGCTGGTGTTTTTTCGAGCCACACTGCTTCGCAACAAGAGGCAGAGGATGTTGCTTCAAATGTTCCCTGTAATTTGGTTGACCTGGACACTTTTGCCATTACTCCGGAAATGGTTGTGAATGCAGCAAAGAAACTCAAATGCTCTTTTTCTCCTGGACCTGATGGCTTGCCTGCTGTTGTCATTCGCCGTTGCATCGCTGTTTTGGCGGAACCGTTGAGTGACATTTTTAACCGGTCGTTTGAGCAAGCAAAATTTCCAGAGATATGGAAGCGATCGTTTATGTGTCCCATCTTCAAGAGTGGTGAGCGGCGAAACGTTGCGAACTATCGGGGTATAACCAGTCTATCATCTTCTTCGAAGCTTTTTGAGATTATCGTTAGCGGAGCTATGTTGGATCGAGTAAAGAACTATATCTTTTTTGACCAGCATGGGTTTATGCCAGGAAGGTCTGTGACGACGAACTTACTGAACTTCACTTCGAAATGCATAGCGACCATGGAAGCAAAAGCACAAATGAATGTTATTTACACGGATCTCAAAGCTGCATTTGATAAAATTGACCATACAATTCTGCTCTGCAAGTTATCTCGCCTCGGTTTTTCGTCGCAACTAGTATCCTGGTTAAACTCTTATCTTATTGGAAGAGATCTGCGAGTGAAACTGAACAATAGCGTGTCGTCGCCATTTTCGAATAAGTCAGGTGTTCCACAAGGGAGTAACTTGGGACCACTACTATTCACGCTGTTTTTCAATGACGTTACGTTGCATTTTGATGAAGGTTGCAAGTTAGTATATGCGGACGATTTCAAACTGTTTATCGAGGTACGATCCGTTGATGATTGTTTGCGTCTGCAAAATCGTCTACAACTGTTTGTTGAATGGTGTAACAAGAACAAGCTCGTCATCAGTGTTGTAAAATGTTATGTAATCTCGTTTCATCGTACCCAACGTCCTATTATGTATGACTATAACATTGACGGAGCCGTCCTGACAAGAGTAACCGAAGTTCTTGATTTAGGTGTCCAGTTGGATACAAAACTTGCGTTTGACAGCCAACGATCGATGGTTATCTCCAAAGCCACACAACGTTTGGGATTCATCTTTAAAATAGCGAAAGATTTCGATGATCCGCATTGCCTTAAGGCATTGTATTGTTCGCTCGTCCGTCCGATTCTTGAAAATGCCTCAGTTGTATGGTGTCCGCATCAGGTATCATGGTGTTTGAGGATTGAACGGGTGCAAAAACGTTTTGTCCGCATGGCGCTACGAAATTTACCATGGCGAGACCCAGTCAATCTACCACCGTACCCGGAGAGGTGTCAATTGCTTGGAATAGATACTTTGCAACGTCGACGGAAAATCCAGCAAGCCTTGTTAATTGCAAAGTTAATCAATGGTGAAATAGATTCCCCCGAACTGCGTTCAATGGTGAATTTTCGGATTCCGAGTAGGATGCTGCGGAATACAACTCTGCTTGAAAACAGATACCACAGGACCCTGTTTGGGTACAACGAACCGATTGCAGCTTGTGTTAGGACGTTCAGCACAGTGGAAGATCTGTTCGAGTTTGACGAACCGTCCAGCCATTTCGCCAATAGAATCAACCGTTCGAGATTAATTTGACGTTTATAGTTGTTTTTTTTTTTTTGTTTTTACATGTGATGTAATGTGGTGTGTAATAGATTTCGTCCTTTTATTAGTATGTTAGTCGTAATAAGTTTATGTAGACCATGAAGTCCGATAAACATGAAGAATAAATAAATAAATAAATAAATAAATAAATAAATAAATAAATAGTAACTGCACTATCAGTATCGATCATCAAAGCATTTGCTTTCGTATCCATTTCAAATTATATCTTTATCGTTTACCAAAACGAATCCTTTCCCATATCCAAAATCCCAGTGTTTTCTTGTGGAAGTGCAGAGGACTCCTCGGCTTCTATTAAGCAAGTTACACGTCAACATTTCCCTCCCATCCTCAAATTGACCTGCATTCGGACGCAGCCGGCGCCGGTATTGTTTGTTATAATAATGAGAGCACCAGTACTTACACATTGAAGATGCAACTGATCCCGAGTAATTTCTGTTGGTTCCCTGTATAAGTACAGCTGTTCTTGCAATAACGGAGTAGCAACTGCGGGCGGTCAATCATGCTTATGCTCATGCTCATATTTTTCAAAAGTTTCCAAAAAACTTGCCTTGTTTTAGAATCTGTATCGATTTTGTTCATTAGTTACCTGAATCCGGAGATATTCCAACATTTCTGGGGGGCCCGACGCGTAGTCATAACCCACGTAAATATCTTAGGCTACCGATTTTTTGTCATGTTTGATTATTTACTTTCGGAAACAGTACTTTGATAAGAGTCTGTTGTGAAAAAAAAGGCGATTTGGTGTAACCGTTTTTGAGAAATGAGCATGTATGTTTATAGTACCACTCTGGCCGTAATTAAGATTTTAACTCAACCGATTTGAAAGATTTTTTTTTCAGGGAAGCTCCCTATTACCTGATATTGCAATGCCCACATATATATTTATTTTTTTTTTTTTATAAATTTATTAACAATGAAATTTTATACGGGGAATATCGTTCTCTCAAGAAACATCGGAATATCTGCAAAACTAGTTGATTAATGATCGATATCGACGCAGATTTTGAAAATAGAAAAGTTTTTTGAGAAAAATGGTGCAAAAATACCCAAAAACGAAAATGTTATGGCGATTTGAATTTTGTTTGTAATAAACAACAAAAGCTGCTGGTAGAAGAATTAATATTGGAACGTGCCTAGTTTACGTATGATTTACCTTTTCAGGTTTTGCTCGAATTTGGGAGCAGCATACATTTATTTGGAGCTGTAGAACTTTCGTAGCGATACCCACTCCTCTTTTAAGAATATTTGTCGAAAACTCACGTGTTCACTTTTAAGAATTTATACAGAGCCGAATATACAAACGAGGGGCTTGGGGCCACAGTCTTGTGGGAATTTGAAACTTAGTTTTTTTGTGCTATAAAATAGACTAAAATATATTCTTTGTCAGTTTGCTATTACCAGAAGTGAGATTTAAACTGCTCTTAAATTGTTGTGTCAAGTGAAAAATAATTGAATTTTGACGTAAAACGTTTGTAAATTCAATCAAAATTATAGTTTTAAGTTACTTTACGCTATAGTTATATTTACCAATAAAAAGTCAAATCCAATATGTTTATAGTTATCTGCAAAACAATTTAAAAAATATTTGATTTGACCGGAAAAATAATTACGAATACTATATTTTGTTCTCTTTGTATTTATATACACTACCCGCCATAAGTATGAAATCGCATTATCTAGTATTGCAACACCTCAATTGAATATTGCAGCACCCCAAAAAGTTTAGCATCACCCGTAAGCTATTACACTAATGACGCAATATCTTGGAAACCTTACTTTCTAGAAAGCTGCAGTCTTCAGCAAAGTTGTTCAGAAGCCTTACGGCGTTCATCAGCTGAATTTTTTAATGCACCATTTTGCCGCTACGTGGTGCTAGTGTGCATGTAAATTGGTCATAGTTTAGACGGCTCTAGCTCATGAACCTGACCACTTAGAATGTTCGTGTCTTCAGCAAAGTTGGTCAGAAGCTTAAAGGCAATCTGCGGCAGCACTGATTGGTTAGCAGTTTTGCCGCTACGTGGCGCTAGTGTGCATGTCATTTGATCATATTCTAGCAGGCTCTAGCTCATGAACCTGACAACTTAGAATGTTCGTGTTTTCAGCAAAGTTGTTCAGAAGCTTAAAAGCAATCTGAGGCAGCACTGATTGGTTAGCAATTTTGCCGCTACGTGGCGCTAGTGTGCATGTCATTTGATCATATTCTAGCAGGCTCTAGCTCATGAACCTGACAACTTAGAATGTTCGTGTCTTCAGCAAAGTTGATCAGAAGCTTAAAGGCAATCGGAGACAGCACTGATTGGTTAGCAATTTTGATGAGGGTGGCTCTGCTTTTAGCGAAATGATGGATCCGAAATTTGAACTGAATGTTGGAAATAACTTTAAATTAAAACTGTGTACAATTCCTTAAGGCATTAAATATAGCCTATTTTAACAAAAAATGTCAAATTTTGTATTTTTTTTTAACACATAGTTAACAATTATACAGTACTGACCCGATATTGTCAGCCCCCGATTTTGTCTGCCCCCGATGTCTACCCCCGATTTTGTCAGCTTTTTGACCCGATTTTGTCGGCTTGTTTTAAATTTATCAAAAAATTGTTTTCGCCATGTTCTACCATACTTTCATTAAAAATGATGATGATGTTTAATGTCATGCACGCATGGGCATAGCCAGAGGGGGCAATGGGAATGTCTCCTCCCCTTTGGACGATGCTAAAAACAATATTACGGGAATTTATCATGTGTTTGTATTCTTAAAAGATTGTCTCCATCACTCATATTTATATAATTGTTGCATGATGATAGATTGGAAAACTTATGGAGTATTCCAAACAATCAGCTTTTTGAAAAACTTCTTGCCATAAATTTTTCGAAGGGTATATAAAATCTGTTGGGAAACTCAAAAAGGTTCTACAAAATTTATTGTCAGCAGAATTTAATCATTAGAGTAATCGGACTCCTCGTATTTCCCACAGGAATTCCACTCGAGATATCACTCATAATCCTTAAGATATTTCTCCAACGTGTTTCTCCAAATTATTCCTGAAATTATTCTATAAATCGTTCCTGGCTGTACCTCGAATTTCTCCAGAGATTCCTCAACAAAATTTAAAGGTGTTTTCTAGAGGTGATTCTAAAAATTCTTCCATAAAAACTCAATTTAATATGCCAACTATTAAACGAGTTATGCACAGCGATCTCAAGTATCAAAAAAATTGTGTTTCGTTACTTAGCAACTTGGCAACTCGCTAGTTAAATCATTCTTAAAATTAAAAAAAACGGGATTCATACAGTCAAGTTTATGACAAAAAAACATGTGTGTAGGTTCATTCATGAATTACTCCGAGAATTTCTCTCAATACTATTTCAAAAATTAATCTATGGATTCCTGTTGAAACTTTTTTTTCAAGTAATTACTTCAATAATTATCTTCTTTTAGTCCTTGTTGAATTCATTCCATTTTTATCTTCAGTATGTCTCAAGATAAACTTCAAAATTTGCTCACGAGATTTTCAGGAACTTGACTAGGAATTTCACCAAAATCATTTTGAAGCATTAAATCATCCCTTAGGTATAGGAATAATTTATGAGATTTATTCACAACTTCATGTGATGTAATTTATGAATACTTCTGCGCTAAAAACCCAGCAAAAAAAATCCATGAAAACTAAAGAAAATTTCTTGGTTTTCATACAGTAAGAATTATTTTTACACACATTCCATTTCCAAACATTGAGTTTTAAAACAAAGTTTAGGAAAAATTATATGAAAACTCCGTATGAAACATTCTTTGAATTATACTAAAATGAATTCCAAGAAGAGCTTCGAGGCAATTATTTATGCTATGTATTTCGAAGGATTTCTAAATCAAGAGGAATTTTAATATGAACCTCTTTAGGAATTTCTGTGTTCTGTGAGAATTTTTTAGATAATTCATCGATCATGTATAACTAGGAACTCAGGTTGATTCCATTTGTTTTACTGGACAAAGCAAAATTGCCGATCAAAGGAACCACAACGAATCAAATCTTTGGAATTTTTCCAATAGGTAAATCTGCAAGACTTTAAATAGACCCGTCACTCAACATTGAAATAAGACGCGTTTAGGATTTTACTTAGCTTACTATGAAAAAAATACGGTGGGTAACTTGTATAGTTTTATGTTTCATGCAAAAAGAGTGTAACGTATAATGATCGTTTTGTCGTGAAAATCGTGAATGAAATGTTAAGATTCGATCTTCTCAAGCCCCCCCCCCCCTGATAAAAAAAAACTGGCTACGCCAATGGTCATCGACCCCTTAGGGACCGTTCAAATATTATGTAACGCAACAGGAGAGGGAGGGGGTCTTACATAGTGTTACGGTTCAAAGAAAAATTTAAAATTTTCTATACAAAAGTTGTTACGTGGAGGTGAAAGGGGGTCTAAAATTGACAAATTTTGCGTTACGTAATTTTTTAATGAACTCCTAAAAGTCCATGCAAGTTCTTGACGCGGTTCACAAGCAATCATTAACACGTCGAAATTTGAAAAACAGGAACATAATAAAAAGACCCGATTTTGTCAGGTTCCCCATTTTGTCAGCCTAAAATTCATCGAGAGGCTGACAAAATCGGGTCCTCACTGTATTATATTCCACAATGTTTTGAATTTTGTCTAAGTAAACAGTTTCGTAGAAAATGCCTTCTTCTAAATATTTGCTGAAGATACGAACATTCTAGGTGGTCAAGATCATGTGCTAGAGCCCGCGAAAATATAACCAAATCTACCTGCACATCTGAGAGAGAAGACAGATGGCTAAGATTGCGAGCTCCCAAAAGACAAGGGAACCTGTCATTAACTGACACTGGAAAACCACACATTTGAAGAGCAAAGCGTAAAATACCGTCAGAATTTAGGTAAAGGTAATTAAACTTTCTAGGTGTTTTTCGATGACTGCACATTTTAAAAAAGTTGAATACTTAAATATAGTCGAGTGTTGGCAAACTGCTATTGATTTTTTTATTCATACCTTTCCCAGTAAACACACGATCGTATATGATGGGATATAAGAGTACAAATGTAGAAGCGATATACGTACATCTTGCATGCAGCCTTATGGCGCATGTACGTATATCGCCTCCACATTGTACTCTTATGCGCTATCGTATACGAGTTTGTGTTTACTGAGTTTTCACATTGAACAACAATGAGTGAATGATAAGATCATTAGACCGTTGTGCACAACCCAAGAACTAAAGAAAGAAGTCTAAGAAGGCAAGAAAACATGCCAACTGTCAGAGAGCTGTCTCCTCTCTCAGCTGTACGCTAGCACCACATAGCGGCAAAATTGCTAACCAATCAGTGCTGCCTCACATTGCTTTTAAGCTTCTGAACAACTTTGCTGAAGACACGAACATTCTAAGTGGTCAGGTTCATGAGCTAGAGCCTGCTAGAATATGATCAAATGACATACATACTAGCGTCACGTAGCGGCAAAATTGCTAACCAATCAGTGCTGCCTCAGATTGCTTTTAAGCTTCTGAACAACTTTGCTGAAGACACGAACATTCTAAGTTGTCAGGTTCATGAGCTAGAGCCGTCCAAAATATGACCAATTTACATGCACACTAGCGCCACGTAGCAGCAAAATGGCGCATTAAAAATGTCAGCTGATGAACGCCGTAAGGCTTCTGAACAACTTTGCTGAAGACTGCAGCTTTCTAGAAAGTAAGGTTTCCAAGATATTGCGTCATTAGTGTAATAGCTTACGGGTGATGCTAAACTTTTTGGGGGGTGCTGCAATATTCAATTGAGGTGTTGCAATACCAGATGATGCGATTCCATACTTATGGCGGGTAGTGTATGTAAATTTCATCGATTAATGTATAAATATTGGAAATTAATTAATTGCATCCATGTGACTTGAGTTTTCTGGATAAGCCGAAGAACGAACACTATTTTTTTTAAACACTCAATCATTTGAAATGAGTAGTCTAAATCCCATCCCACACAAAACTTGCATATTTTGTTCATTTTTCTTTGCTTTGAGTTTGTTTTGTGGAAATCTTGTTTATTGTTCCGTACCACTTTAAATATTCATGAGCTTTTTGGAATTGCCTGTAATAATTAAACAAAATTGATTCAAACAAGTTCTCAATAGCCTGATTAGAAATATGATTAGCCGGAATTTATGCCTTGATTTTATATATTGGATGTAGCAGCCGTGTGGTCAGCGGTGTCAGTTCTAAGAAGGGTGGGTTCCACTATCGGCCCAGACGGACGAAACTTTTCATAAAACGAAAGTCTGTTCTTTGATCTACTGGAGTTATATGGTTGAAGGTAGAGTTATTTTTATATATCTTTGAAAATATTGGAAAAAAATCACAAACAAAAACTTTCAGAATTTTTAATCTAAATATTAACAAAAAAAATCAATTTTGAATACATTGCTGTCAAACATGATTTTTTTTAACTTCCCAATAAACGAATGAGCATAGCCAAATTCAAAATACAGCATTTCATTAAGGTGAAGATAAATCGAAGCCAAACCTCAAATTTTCAAGAGCACGGATCTGGAGACCCAAACATCCGTTTAAACTGAAAACTTAATCGATTTGTCACTCGCTGGTGGTGACCAATCGATTAAGTTTTCAGCTCAAACGGGTGTTCGGTTCTCTAGATCCGTGCTCTTGAAAATTTGAGGTTTGGCTTCGATTCATCTTTACCTTAATGTATTACAATGCAACATAATGAAATTTTCCATATTTCTTGTTTTTCGTAAACTGGTATAGCTATTCCTCTTTTTACAGTAAGTATATTTTTCTATCTCAGAAAATTTCTTTTGGGCTCGACCGAGAGGCTTGCAAACCGTACCCTGGCTCCCATCCATCAAAATTGTATACAAATACAAAATTGAATTTTGGCGCCTCAAAGTGTCAAACGCGATTGAGCCCTTAATAATTTAAATTGTTAAAAAAATATGAACATAGAAAAGGTATACCAACGAGTGATATAAAGTGGAAAACTGCTAAATCGGAACAAAAAAAAAACATGCTCGTGAGCTTCAGAATGCTGATTTACTCGCATCTTTCGTGCTAGCGAGTAAACAAAGCTAAAATGATTCGTGAGCGTATTCGGAGCTGTTCAGAGTCAATTGCGCTTTTGGAAAAATGCTGATTCCCTTCGAAGATTTCTGGTTTTCAACTGGTATTTTAATGTCGATTTGATGGATATACAATTGATTTGTCTGTCAAAATCATAATAAGTCGAAACTTGTTCGGTTTCTCGCGAATAAATGTTCACGAACTTTTTGATATTTCTTTTTGTATGTTCTCCCGAGCACGCGGGTGTGAACTTACTCACACCAAGGCTATTCGCGAGTCTGTCATGTTTGTTTTGCGTTGGTGTGTGAACATTGGTGATGTCGGAGAAGAATTGTCCGTCGATTAGAACGTGGTCGATTTGGTTCTCGGTTTGGTTTTCGGGTGATCTTAGGTGTTCTTTTGGATATCTTTGCGCGGGAAGAAGGTGCTTCGGACTACCATACCACGAAGGGCTGCAAAGTTGGCGCATCGTTGGCCGTTGTCGTTCGATACCGCCCGATCACCGGTCTGTACATCTCCTCTCGTCCTTTCTGTGAGTTCATGTCACAAACAACGATTTTCACGTCACGCGACGGGCATCCGTCATATATCTGCTCCAGCTGCGCGTAAAGCGTCTCTTTCTCGTCGTTGAGACGTCTCCCTTCGTGTGGGCAGTGTACGTTGATAATGCTGTGGTTGAATAAATGGCCTTTAATCCTCATCTTGCACATCCTTGCGTTGATCGGCTGCCACCCGATAACGCGTTGCCGCAGCTTGCCCAACACTATGGATACAGTTTCTAGCTCATTTGTGGTGCCACAGCTTTCGTAGAAGGTAGCCGCTCGATGACCACTTTTCCACACCTTCTGTCCAGTCCAACAATGTTCCTGCAGCGCTACGATATCGAAGTTACGGGGTTGTAGTTCGTCAAATATTATCCTGTCGCAACCTGCGAAACCAAGTGACTTGCAGTTCCACGTTCCAAGTTTCCAATCGTAGTCCTTATTTCGTCGCGTAGGTCTTTGCCGATTGTTCCGGGTCGTATTATCTCCTATGTTATTCGCAATAAGGTTTTTAACGGGTGGCTTATTGGGCCTACGCCAACACTCCTGTCTCGTCGGAGCGCCATCGTGCCAGCTCTGTATAACGTCCCAACCAGGAGTTTTTTCACACGACACAAACGAAATGAGGAGTCTTGTTTCTGGCAGATGAGTATAAACTTTTTTTTTGCTCTCATAATTCTGCAATCATGCTCATCACGTTTGAATTTCAAAAGCATACTGAATATAGAGAACGACTATTCTTTGGAGACTATCAAGAAACATCCAGGAAGTAGCAAAACTTTCTTGATTGATATATCTAACAAATGTTTTTAGTTGGTATATTATCCTAAAAATAGAAAATACAAAAATTGTACCAATTTTGCGAATTCATTGCATTGATCTTATCTTTATTTAGTTTTACAAATTTAGTCCGATAGTGATGCCGGATACAGAACATCTAATTTTAGGAAAAGAATGTAATGTTTGAAATGATAACATTCAAACACTACTATCTGAGCAACTTTATCTAGTACCGTAATCCGGGGTAACATTGATCATTTTTTTTAGTTTTTCTTAAATTTTTCATTTCACAATACAAATGTTACAAGTTTCATATTTTTAAAACAAGTACTGGCACCCACCGCTCCAAGCTATGTACTTTATTTTGTTTTTTCGAAAGATTTAATTATGTTTAAATAAATGTTTTAAGTGATTTTTTGATTCTGCTGATATGGGGTAACATTGATCACCCAAGTAAACAACGTTCGCTAATATTGGAAATGTCGTTACTTACTAAAATCAGGGCCCCTGAAGCCAAATATGAAGACCAAACTCTTACAAGTCATTTACTTTTTGAGTTATTTCAAAATTAAAAACGGTTCAAGGTGTTTTTAATTTTGAAATACGCGTAATACGCCTAAAAGTAGGCAATTTCCTCAGGAAATTCTACATTCGTAATAGTAATTAGTTAATGTTGCCTAATTGAATAAACTTATGAAAGATTTGACAACGGAATCGTTTTCGGCGATGCCATTTTTAGTAACACTCGCATTTTCCTTGATCACATCGTCTGCAGAACTCATGTGAGACATGAATTTTCGGTAGTGTCAGTGAAAATGATAGAAATCATTGTTTCAAAAAGTTGACCAATTTGCGCATGAACTAAACGCAATTTTGGCAAAAACCTTAATTATCATTAGCTTATGAATATACGAAAGAGAGGCACCATTCATGGTTCGAAAATGTTTCATCAATAAATCTTTATTTGAACGTTTAACAAGATGATTCATCCCGATCAATGTTACCCCGCTGATCAATGTTACCCCGGATTACGGTACCATAAAATCGGGTGTAATTGATCAGAAGGGTGAAATTGATCATCGTATCACACGATTTTATTTACCCGTAATGGAGCACAAATACTGATGTAATCTGCAGTAAATGAACGTTGCTTGTCGTAACTATTGTCGAATTGTGTGTTGTGAAGTTTTTTGCGTTAAAGAATGTTTATTACTATGAAAATAACGTAAAATTTCAAAATCATGCACGGTGCAGTATTGACAAACACCTATGAACTTATATTTATGAGCATGGATTTGAACATGGTATAAACCTGAAAGTTTGTGAGGATGCTTGAGATATATTCCCAAACCAGATTTCATCACCAAAACTCGTACCAATTGGCTCATACGGTTGAAATAATTGAATTTCTGTTAGATATCATTGAATTCCTTAGAAAATTGCATACATTTAGGCGTTTTCAGCGTAATTCTTGAAATTTAACTATTCGTTATTTATATAAATATTGCATTGTTAAGAATTTTACAAGCATATTCGGATTCAGGGTGCTCAAATTTATCATATCATAAACTAACAATAATGGTATTGACAAGTGATCAATTTCACCCCGAAAAGAGATCCTCTGAATTTTTATTTAAGAGGTATTTGTTAATACTAAAATGACATTTGTTAGAAAATTTCGGTACATAAGTCGATGAGGCTCACCTTCGTACTTGTTTTCCTGCATTTAGTTGTTTGGGATTGTTAACATTATAGAAAACAGACTAGAAAAACCGTGAAAAATGATCAATTTCACCCGAAATTACGGTATCCAGATGTTGTAATGATTTTGTATGCGCATCTCTTATCGTCACATAAACTCCGATCAGAGATCTTCCATAATTATCTCACTAAACACTACATATTATCTTTTCGTGTTACCGAATCAGCCTATCGGGAGCCATTGGACAACAAAAGTGAATAAAAACTTGTTCTCCAGCAACATTTAGCTGCATCACCACACCACTACACATACTTTGATTGCACTGCCTTGGCGCGAAGTATGCTGGCCTTTACGGCGTTTGCAAACCCAAACAGAATCGCAACTCTGCAAGCGCGCAAACAACAAACAGGAGAACGGTCCCAGTTGTTCAATTCCGACGCGATCGATTATAGCAAACTACACCACCAACCAGAATCCAGTTTGCCCATACATGAATACCTGCATGGTGCCTCTACGGTGGGTCTAAAAGCATTATTGATGACAAAAAACATCCAGGCATTGCAGGATTTGTTCTCAATTGATTTTGCAACACGACCAAAGCAAGCGAAGAAAAAAATTGCATTTATATCGGTCTATGATCGGCAATGTTTCGCAAATTGTAAACAGCAGCAGCGCAGGAGAGCCCTAAAGAGAGAATGATGATAAAACCCATTTAACACGCTTATTTACCATTAGGGGTAGGTGTTTTACTTTACTGGCATGATAAACAATCCCCGATCATCTGATAGGGGTCATGCACAAATTACGTCACGCTCTTAGGGGGGGAGGGGGTCGAGCCAAGCGTGACAAGCCTTACAAAATTTTCGGAGGACTCATATAAAAAGTGTGGGGGTCGAAAAAATTGGAATTTAGCGTGACATAATTTGTGTACCATCCCATAGCAATAGTGCCTCCCAAATTTCGAGCTTGTTTTTTTCGCAAATTCATATTTTTAATATGTCAGTAGACGTTGAACAGACTCTCATGATGTGCAGCGGATCATGATTGTCACAGAAGGCGATTAGTGAGAGATTTTCTTTTTTCTCAGAATTCAACCCATGGTATTCCAGCATCCTCTTTGTGAACTTGAATATGTTTCATCGAAGTAAATGAAAGTTATTGAATATGAAGACTTAGGGGCATGCGTGCATCATTTACCCAAAACTAACCAAATAACCATCGGGTTAACGTTCAACATCTAATTTAATCTAAGTGAGTTTGAAGACATTTCGTTGACGTAATCAATGGTTTGTGTATTTAGAGCATTTCCAGATCAAAACGCGAAAAAAAGAGTTATTTTTAGACTAACTATTTCCAATGCAAGTGAAACTTTTCACTTGTGTTAGTAGCTATACGATATGACATTTTCCATAATTTCTTTTTTATATAGCTTAGACTACGTTTTGAAAAGTGCCTATCAAATAAAAGGATTTTTATCTAAAAAATGGTGCATTGGATAAAAATTGTGTTCTAGCAAATAACAAGCATTATTAGAAGAAATACACTGATGACACAATTAGAAATTCACAGAGAGTTTGCTAGTATACCGTATCCTTAGTATGGTGGGTCTCGAATTGATGGCCATTATTTCATTTAGACAACGGTTTTAGACACACCGTGGCCTAGCTATCTGCAATCTGCACACGACGGCAAATAGTTCACTTGCACTACCGCTGGCTGGCTGCTGCAGTTGTATAGTCATTTGCTGCCGCAATTCCGAGCGTAATCCACGGAACAGAAGAAACCGGTTCCTACGACGACAGCAGCAGCAACGTAAGGACCGGTCAACGAAGATCGCGTCTTGTGAAGTGCACTTGATCTGCCGCCCCTGCTCTGGTATAGCTGAAGCTCTCTATAGACACCACTCTAAAGGTGCTTGCATGAACGTCGGTCT
Organism: Aedes aegypti; assembly: GCF_002204515.2. Taxonomy (NCBI): domain Eukaryota; kingdom Metazoa; phylum Arthropoda; class Insecta; order Diptera; family Culicidae; genus Aedes; species Aedes aegypti. The sequence goes on from NC_035108.1 coordinate 257,181,882, forward strand.
GTCGGAGGTTTTATGAATGGAAATTACCATCATTTGTAACCGTGGGCTGCAGCGCACGCGGACGACGAAAGTGCAGTGGGAAGGAAGAAGCCGTCCTGTCCGGAGTCTTGTCGAGAGACGATCATTTCGTTCTGCGGAGATCTCAGAACGGCTAAACTGTTTGCATAAACAACGCCTGCGCTCGACGGGAGGTGAAATTATCGAGCACCGCCTTATATGCTGCATATTCTTAGCTGTGGTACGCGCCGTATCTGCGCTGTCTCAAGTGGCCACCTAACGTCATAGTTAATTGACGAAGCACTTGCTTGATGCATTATTTATTTTGAAATAAACATTTCTAGATGGTCTATCTTCTAGCTAGCATAGGTAGGGAGCTACCATCAGATTGGAGGGATATGGCCAAGGTCATTCAAAGAAGTTATTCTTAATCATTTCAAATCATGAGATAAAAGACCGGTTGGTAACCTGCAATTTTAAAATGATGTTTTGGTTGGTCGACAGAAATGCAAACGTGTATTCGGATTTTTACACAAATTTGATTGTACAACTCACTACTATAGAGTATGCAAAACCATACATGGGCATATGACCATTTCTCGACTTGCGGGACCTTGCATTCTCCTTTTTTGGAAAACAATAAGTAAAACTCCTACATTTTGATTCAATATGGTTGAAACTATTTGATGTCACATAATTTCAGCAGTTTTAGACAAATCAAATTTTAGGAAAGTTAAAAGTTTTCATTTTAAACCATGCATTTAGTAGATAACGAAGTTCCGATTTCATCATATTTATCAGAAATTACCCAATCCAAACAATTCTATTGCCTGAGCTAGTCTGGGTCAATGATTTTCAAAACAATATCCAATCAGCACACATGTTATAATTGATGCATCTATGATCTGGTCATGTATCAGTTGATATCAGTTTTGGAAATGTTCGCATCACGTAGCACCGCATGAGTGTATACTAGAGTTTCCATTCCGGGACATCCTGGGACAAAAATCCCAGTATTTGACCAATTTCGGGATTTCCCGATTCCCGAAATATTTGTTCTGATATCCCGGGAATCCCGGAATTCCCGAAATGTACGTAGAATTTGATGAAATCCACTAAATTTCATTGGAAAACATTGACATTTTTCCTCACTATCAAGCGTTATTTGAATATTATGAAAAATATAATCAACGAGTAACAATTTTCATGAAAAGACTAATTTACCGAGTAAGAGCACATGTTTTTATTTGTGTAGATGCAAAGTTTTAATGTTTTTCTCTTCAACAAAACCCTAGGCTGAAGAAGCAAATTCAAAGTACACTTAAACTTCAGTCCATTATTTTCAGTATTTAACTTTTATCATGATATTCTACAATATCTTCAATGGTCTTTAATCGCATCTTTTGTTCTAAAGTTTTGTTGACTTTTCAAAAATCTGATGCAAATTGCTTTAATGTTATGACTCAAAGTTTCAACATAGGGAGCCGGATCCCACTATTGGCATTTTTGATTCACTTGATCACTTTGGCAGTGAGGTTTTTTGAGAGCTACAAAGCTCATATTCGGTCACAATGTGCGTTGAACTCAAGCGCAAAGTTTCAGACAACAAGGATTTTCTTAAAGGCTTTCAGTCTCAACGGGAATCAGAACTACAAGAATATGATTGAAAATACAATCGAAACGTTGGCATAGAAGAACTCTTGTAGTTCTGATTGCCGTTGCCACTGAAAGGCGATAAGAAAATCCCTGGTGCAACTTATAACAGTCGAAAGCTTCCAATAGTTTCAGACAACTCGGCCGATAAAAAACCCTTATGCCAAAATGAATCATGGAAGTGCCCAAGTAGCTCTGCACCCTACTTCCATTCATAATTATTATAGAGAATTTGAAAAAAAAATCTAGCAATTAGTCAAGCTAAGTTTTGATTTCTGTTAAGTTACTTCATCACAATAAGAAAGTCATTTATGAAATCTGATTTGTTACAATAAACATTTTCTTATGTTATTGAAGAAACATTGTTTTGTTGAATACCAAAATAACCAAAATACTAGTTTTATTGAGAAGATGGTAAATCCCGGGATTCCGGGAGTACGAATAACTTCCGCCTCCAGGTCTCCAAGTGTTCGTTGGCCAACATCAGGCAGGATTTATGGTCGAACGAGCTACAACGGAACAAATATTCGCCATCCACCAGGTGTTGCAGAAATGCCCTAAATACAATGTATCAACCCATCATTTATTCATCGATTTAAAATCGGCCTATGAGGCCAAGATCAGCTATGGCAGATTATGCACAAATACGGTTTCCCGGACAAACTGATAAGATTGATCAAGGCGACAATGGAGCGAGTGATGTGCGTAGTCTGAGTCTCAGGGACACTCTTGAGTCCCTTCGAATCTTGCAGAGGATTACAACAAGGTGATTGCCTTTCGTGTTTAGTGTTCAACATTGCGTTAGAGGGTGTGATAAGAAGAGCGGGGATAGATTTTCAGAAAGTCCGTTCAGCTATTTGGTTTCGCCGACGACATTGATATCGTAGCACGCAACTTTGAGTCGATGGCGGATACGTACATCTTACTAAGGGCTAGACGAATCAGACTGAACATCAATGTGTCGCAGACAAAGTACATGATAGCGAGGGGCTCAAGAGAGAACACGGCACGCCCCCGTGCCGCACGAAACTAACCATCTACAAAACGCTGATTAGACCGGTACTCCTCTATGGGCACGAAACGCGCCCTTGGTGTTTTCGAACGGAAGGTGTTGCGAACCATCTACGGCGGAGTGCAGATGGAAGAAGGAACGTAGAGAATGCGGATGAACATTGAACTGCACCAGCTGCTGGAAGAACCAACCATCGTCCACCTCGCAAAATTAGGAGGTTGCGATAGGCCGGGCATGTCACCAGAATGTCGGATAACAATCCGGGGAAATTGGTTCTCGAAAACAATCCGACCGCCACAAGACGACGTGGTGCGTAAATCGATCAAATTGAGGACGATCTGCAAACCCTTTGCAGAATTCATGGCTGGCGACAAGCAGCCATGGACCGAGTCGAATGGAGACGTCTCCTACGAGAGTCACGAGATGGCAATAAAAGCAATAGGGCGAATTATGCCAAACTTAGGTGGTCCAAGAAACAGTACTAGGCGTCTGCTAGCTAACGTCCCGTCATCAATACTGCGAAATGGAGTTCCTGCTTGGGGCAAGGCACTGGAAACAAAGCGGAACCCTAAAAAGCTGAACAGAGCGTATCGGCTGATAACAGTGCGAGTCGCGAGTGCGTATAGAACGATATCATCAGATGCTGTATTCTTCGTTAAAGCCGGATGATCCCCATCTGCATCACTTTGGTGGAGGATATCGAGTGCTACCGACGAAGAAAAATCAGAAACATGTGGAAGATGGTCAAAGTTGGATGAATAGGAAGTCTACCTGACACAGTTCCTATCGGGTCATGGATGTTTCAGAAATTATCTCCATACATTCGAGGAAACACCGCAACATGTAGTTTTTGGCTGTCCAAGATTCGCAGAAGCACGGAACGAAATATTCGGAAACAGTGACGGAGATTTAAACATCGCGCAGAAAATGTGTCAACATGTAAGTACCGTTTTGATTCATATTACGGGCACTTAAGGCCTCAGTGAAGTATAACCCAGCTTGGACCATACAAAATAAATCATTCTGTATGATTTTTTAGCGTTATCGAGCATCGGAAGCCCTTAACTTTCGGAGGGTTGGTAAAGAATACGCGTCCGCAACTTGAATAATTTTAAATAAATCAAAACGTGTGGCCTTTTCATGATTCTTATTCCGGACGCTCCCTCACTTTTGCCTCATATTCCGGACGCTTTGATTCGAATTACAGACAGCTCATAATAATCATTAATGGAACAGTCAAATCATCAATTGAAATCGTGAAACTTGAGAGACGTCTAAGGTAGTTGGGCATTACAAATTTGCAATGATATTCATGGAAAAAACCTAATAAAACGAGCCTCGAAAATGAGAACTTTTGGACGGCGAAAATTGAAACATTTCGTGTGAAATGTTTCCCATACAAACGAGAGTGTCCGTAATTTGAAGCTGTCCGTAATATGAATCAAAACGGTACTTGGACGCGGTGACAAGAGCGAGAAATGGCGAGAAGCCAGAGGGCGTCGGGCCGCGATCGGAGTAGGCTAGATCCTCCGTCGGCAACTACGCCGAGTAGTTAGAGCGTCACGTAGTTTCGGTGAAAAAAGCCGGCAAATGGTCGCAGGACCGACCTCGGCATCTTCCCGGATAGCTTCGGTACGGAAGAACTTCCGCCGCCGGGTAAATCTTCGTCGGAATAGGATAGATCCACCGCCAGTGAACCTGAGGTCATCCTCCAACAGGAGTCGCTGGACTGACATCGGCACTCTACCGGTCAACACTGGAGTAAGGACTACGCGTAACGTTATCGGTTTCGGAAGATATTCCTCCGTTGGGGAACTCTCCATCGAACTAGGATAACTTCACCGTCGGGAACTACGCGTTGTAGTATCGATCACGACAAATCGCCGGCTTCGGGTCGTCGGGGTGATTGAGTGAAGTGATTCCTCAACCGGAATTGCAAGACCGATCTCTGCATTTAACCGGTCTGGCCGAAAAGCATGACGACCAGAACAATGGAGTCCAGTGAATCAAGAAGCACAGGAGCATTTACCATAAAAAGTCTCACAATGACCCAGGTGTGTACCCGGCAAATCGCAGTAAGAGCGGATCAGAAAGATGCGACGAAAAGGCGTAGTGACATCAATATGCCCTCAACCCCCTTAAGTATTACCATGAGGTAGTTCTGGGAAGATATCGGACTTGTAGCTCAAGCCAAATAAAGGTGGTGGGTACATAATTATTTTACATTTATAAGGTTTTTAATCACCGCATGACTTTAATATTATGAAAATTTATTGGCTTTTATCGGTGAATGCAATACTGTACTCAGAGTGAAAGGGAGTAACGAAAGTAATGAAATGACAAGATGGATAGAATCGCAAGCGAGCGACGAGAGAAATGAATAGAAGTTGAAAATTTGTTTTTAACAGAGGGCCATATGTGTGAACAACACAATCGAAACGACAAATCGTTGCCTAACGTCCTGGTCTTGAACGGCTAGATGTTGTAGTGTTGGTCACTACTAACACTAGACAGGCAAAAATTTGTCGCCTCGACCTGTTAACTATATTGTTCGGCGTACTCTGAGTACAGTATTGCATTCACCGATAAAAGCCAATAAATTTTCATAATACATAATTATTTTCCCCTATTTTTTCTTTGTTTGTTACCATACTCAGGATGTGCGTACATGATAGACCGTTCAGTAAGAACCGCGGAGTCTAAACTCATTAGCACTCCAGATAGCCAGGTTACGTGTAAGTTTCTAGCTTTGCTAGAAGTGCGATAAAAAATGGGTACTTTGAGGACTATCAACGAAGAAAACCCGGAACGAAAGTCATTTGCTGTCGATCACACAAGATAACCACGATAAAGCTTTCTCTGAACTGAAATACTTGACCGATACTGATCACTATGCAACAACAAAATATGAAATAACGTAGAAAATCTTCGCATATTTCCAATTACACCCGATTCTGTTTTTGCACGGATTTTTTTTGCACGGATTTTTTTTGCACGGCTTTTTTTGCACGGTTTCTCGAAATAACACGGATTTTTTTTGCACGGTTTCTCGAAATAACACGGATTTTTTTTGCACGGTTTCTCGAAATAACACGGATTTTTTTTGCACGGTTTCTTGAAATAACACGGTTCTTTGTTATTCAAAGTAATTCTTGGGATTCCATCGATTTCCGGCATCTACTTGTCAGCCCCGTTCCAAAAATACTCATATTGCATGGGTTCCAAGTGATTTTCCCAAACCGGAAGTCGCCATCTTGGATTCCCAATTGGCACCGGACATCGATTTCCGGCATCTACTCGTCGGTCCCGTTCCTAAAATACCCATATTGCATGGGTTCCAAGTGATTTTCCCAAACCGGAAGTCGCCATCTTGGATTCCCAATTGGCACCGGACATCGATTTCCGGCATGTATGCGTCGGCCCCGTTCCAAAAGTACCCATATTGCATGGGTTCTAAGTGATTTTCCCAAACCGGAAGTCGCCATCTTAGATTCCCAATTGGCACCGGACATCTACTCGTCGGTCCCGTTTCAAAAATACCCATATTGCATGGGTTCCAAGTGGTTTTCCCAAACCGGAAGTCGCCATCTTGGATTCCCAATTGGTACCGGACATCGTTTTCCAAGAATCTCTTCGGAACTCCAATAATCCCTATGGAACTTTTTTTGCACGGTTTCTCGAAATAACACGGATTTTTTTTGCACGGTTTCTCGAAATAGCACGGATTTTTTTTGCACGGTTTCTCGAAATAACACGGATTTTTTTTGCACGGTTTCTCGAAATAACACGGATTTTTTTTGCACGGTATTTTTTTTACACGGTACGCATCCCCCGTGCAAAAACAGAATCGGGTGTATATGCTATCTCAAACTTCAAGAATAAATGAAATAGCAACATCCACGTCACACCTTTTCCTGATCCGAAAACAGTTCGCGAATCGCAAGAAACCTTGCCGAAGGCTGCAGTTTAGAGACTACTCCTTAAGATAGTCTCAAAATTTCAGTCATCAAAAAAAAATCTGTGTATATCCAACATAAATGATAGTATTTCGAGCAATCTCTAGACCACATGATACTTGGATAACTAGTTCGTTACAACTGCCCAAGAAAGTGCTTCCATCCATAACAGTGCACTTAATCGCCGCCGAGCTGATCCGAAAAGTTGCTCAATTCACTCAACCTTGACTAAACAAATTATCTACAGCGATTTTGATGACGCCTTCCAACCACCGCACTTACCGTGTCCACTGACTGTTGGATTGACGGATTTTCCGGAGCTCCAAAAACAGTTACCCTCGGATCACAGAGGCTTTGCGTGTTTGCGCTGTCCTGAAAGCAAAACCCAAAAAACTAGGCTATCTAGAGCCGAACCATGTTTTACACTAATTAACAATTATCAAAACATCGGTGTTTGAGCTGTGGAGGTATTTTTTTTCTCTCTTCGCCGCTTCCCGCTATGATAAACGCTGTCGAAATCCGAGAGGTAAAACAAACCTTTACAACTCGCCAACTAAGCTGGAGCATAAACTTATGTTATCTATATCTTATCAAGCGGAAAGTCGTTGGACGCGGACCGATCTGGGTCAAAACAGGGAAAGCACTAAGCGGTTTCCGATTCGTTTTTTTTTTTGGAGAACTGTGTCATTGTTCACTGGTTCAGAATCCGAAAAACAAGAGTTTTTTATATAATATAAATATAAAATGTCTTTATCCACTATCAAATAAGTGGATAAAGACATTTAATTTATAAATCAAAACTTTGCCTTAAGAACAATCTTTTGACCTTCAAACAAATTTTCAGGCCAGCCATGTTTTATGTTGTGCCAATATGGACTAGCTGTTGTAATACCAGAAAGAAAGCTCTGCAGAGGAGATTATCCAAATGTTACAGAATATCCAATATCGAAACATTAAGCAAATTTCGAATGAAATTGATAATAGTTTTAGACAAAAATAGGTGCAATCTTCTATATCTACGATTAATGCGTTATATATTCAGGTAAAGTTAATTTGAAAGCGTTTTTTTTTTTCTTATAAGCAAGTGAAATAAATTTATCTTTAAAAAAAAAACATGAACTGCTACGTCATATGAAATGTAATATGTTGATAACATAATGTTAATAAAAGCTTCTAGCAGAAGAACCGACGCCTAATACGTTTAGATATCGAAAACTAAAAACAAGCAAGTTTTTCGAGTTCTGAACCAGTGTGCAATGCGAGTCGCTAGTCAGCGATCTTGTTGTAGCAATTTCACGTCGTTCTATTCGAAGATTTGGCAAAATTCCCAGCGGGGCAGCGGCTGCTTGCTAAACGGAAGCTGTCTGCACACAAATTATAGATACCTACATATCCCATAGAGGCCACGTTTTAGGTTGATTCACCCGTCATCTTCGTCATGCCCGCCGAAGTCTGCCGCATGAGAACGTGAGAAGATGTGATGTTGATTCACGAGAACCGAGGTTACCATCTTGAGAGGCTGTTCAAGTCTTTCGTTTTCGACGATTGGTTCGTCAATTCAGCGGTGGTGGCGGGATCATATGTTTTGACTTGGGCACTTCAGTGAGCATCGACATTTAGATGGTGAGAATATTTTAACGCCGATGACGGTATGTTATTGGGATTGATTTCCGGGGGATTAATGCTGCATAGTGCAGCTATTTGAATCGATTATAGGGGAGGAAATCGATGAGCTAATATGAAAGAAATAGCGGTATGATGATTGGTCATGGTCGCAAATCTGAGATGATTTTAGATTGCAAAGCGTGTTTCGATGTTGGTTGACCCGAAATCGCAAACTAGCAGTAAACTGGGTGAATGCAAATAACTGTGGATACTTTTAAGTAGATTTCCTCAATTTTCCATTTATCCATGCAAATTTGTAAGCGTACCAACTTTATTGATCAAATAACGACAGAAATGGATCATTTGAGCTTTTGGTTTATCATAGATTCGTAATTTCTAATTTCTCTACTTTTTTGTGTTTGTTTGTTTTTCTTATTATTATTATCCCACAATTGTTTCACAAGTTCTCAAAAAGCTTTTCTAATTTTGAAATCTGTGTTGATTTTGGTCATTGGTCATTCCGGATTGATTCCGAAGATATTCTGAAATTTCAGGGGTACCAGCGCGTAGCCACAACCCTAGAAAATATCTTTGGCTACAGTTTTTTTCTCACGTTAAGCTAATTAACAATTTTTTAGTAAAGAGCATTTGTGTTTCTTTCACCACTCTGCCGTACAAAGATCTTAGAATCTCCGAAAAACTTATATTTGTAATTTTAAAATTTGTATGATTTTATAGAAAACATTTTTCGTTGACAAACCGACTAAAAGCGAAATGGTGGTCAAAGAAATTTTATATGGAGGGATGTTAATGTTTGAAGAAACATAGGAATATGTTCATATCAGATGATCGATGTTCAAAATCGTCACAGATTCTGAAAACAGAAATGTTTTAGGAAAAAAAAAATCGTAATCGTAAATCAATCATCAATCAATTAAAAAAATGATGCTGCATATAGAGGGATAAATACATAAAATCCATCTGGTTTCAGTGTATACATAATTTACTGAACTGAAAATAACAATAAACCAATAACTCAACAAATGTATGGCTCATTATAAAATTAACCAAAAAAAAAAAAACATTATAAAATTAATCAAAAATCAATCTATCTTTCTTTACAGGGTATGCATCAATATGGAAAACGACCGATGATTCAACATGATCTACATCCCACAAAGAACAGTAAGCAAGGCACAAATTCAAATAACTAAAGCTATATAGTTCTTAGAAGCATTCAGACTTTAAATTCATAAGATTCAAACAAGCAATCAAAATGGCAAATTGTCCAATTACAAACCTCCATCAGTTCATATCTGAGGGGATCATCGATTCCACAAACCCGAAGATTGGCAGCTTTTCGGATCAGCCGATCATGAGGCTTCTTGTAGTGGTATCTAACGGGATTGTATCTTGACTGTGCCGATGCTGCGATTATCACGAGGAGCTCTTACTAGCTCGAAATTTTAAATAAAATGAACCGAATCAGTCGAAAGTAGTATGTTTCACACAATTTTAATAGCAGACGATGTTCCTCCCTTTCGTATTCTTCGCCTTCTTCTGATCGACCAATCTGGGACATAAGGTATATGAAGTTGATAACTTGGTTAGGGATTTGCATATCTTTGAAAATTCATGGACGCGTTCGGATGGACAATAAAACATTATTTCAATAGTTTACAACAAATGAAAAAACACGAATGTTAGGCTTTCGAGCAATTTTTAAATATTTCTGATTTCCATAACTTTTACGCACATCAAAAGTTATAGCAATCGGAATTCGAAACCCAATACAAGCGTTAATATGAATGTTCTGCTTTATATGATTTTTCCAATGGTTTTCTTTATTGAAACTAACATGTAGAAAAATGTCAGATCAATAGATGCTTATTACAACTGGTCAAGAAACAGTTTAGTGAACAGTATGATGTTATTACGGTCCGACGGCGCTGCAGTAAATTCTCAAATTTCATGAGATTATGTGGGATAAATTATGTGAACCAAATCAAGTTGTGTCAAGCTATTTATAGATTTGCTTGAAATCAACGTTTTCTTTTGAAACAGTTATTAAACTATTTAGACAAGTGTGTGGGATTCAGTAAGTTAAGGACATGAAACTTTGATGTCTTGTCTTTCGATTGAGGTGCTGATCAAGGAATTTCGTTAAGCCAGCAAAAAGTTATAAACGTTTAAAATATTTCATGCCAACGTAACGCTCTTGGTTTTGAAATTCCAATTTCACTCCTGTATAGAGAAGAAACACGTAGTTCTACGTCAAAAAAAACTAAAACTATCATCACTAAAACTATCATCTCTCAGCGAGGACCTACTTAACAGATTTAATTTTTTTTTGTCAGTATACTGGCACACATATCTAGTTTCTAAAAGGGGCAAAAGGATCTTGGGAATGCTCCTGTGGCCGGAGTTATTCAGATGGGTTAGTGGGTCAGGTCGACTGAAAATGGTCCTGTACTTTTGTGCCCCTGGAGGTTGGCAAATTCAAGTCACAGATAATTTCCAAAATCGGCTACAACGTGGCCACTATATAAAGGAACCATATGCACAAGCGTAACCAGTGCCCTTCCGGAGGATCATGAACAGAATTGATGTCCATACAGTCTCATTCAATTAACAAATTTTCAGTATAACGTGGTTAAACAGTGGTTATTCAAGAATGACTTGAAGTTCATTCAAGAATGACATGAAGTTCAGATTATCAAATCTACAAGCGTAAATAATGAGTTTTATGAATTTATTTTTAGCACAGAACTTTGGATCTACAAGCGTTACTAGTAGCAAACAGTAATCTCCCGGAGCAAATACATTGGCTCAATCAGATATGTTTTGTCTAAATATGAGTTCAACGACTGATAAGGCCATCCAAGAACTTCTTTGGGTGTCGGCCTACAGATCGTAGAAAACAGAATTCCAAGACGGAGCAATTAAAAAACACTCGAGCGTTAACAACGAACTCAGGTGCGATGCCAAAAATATAACAATTTTTGTTATAGATGTGTTACTAAAAATATAACAGATTAAGAACAAAGCCATCTTGATAACAACATTTTATCAACTTCTGTTATTTTTAACTGCTGCTGATAGGAATGTGTTACAATCTTGTTATATGCTTCTGGTTGGGTCATTTTGTCATTTTCCATAACATAATTAAAACAAAATGTGTTATAAGAAATTGCTCTCTTATTTTTATAACAAATTGTGTTTGAGATTGAATCAAATTTTTATCAGTCTTCGTTATTATAACTGATTTTGTTTTAATTATGTTATAATTTCCTCCATCAACTTGAAGCGTTTCTAACGTAAATGAATTAAAATTTGTTATTTGTAACAAATTTTTATACAATTGCGCTAAAATTTTGTTGTAATCCGTAATTGGCCGTAATCGTACAGCTTTTCATGAGAACCAAACTGAGAGGCATGGATTCAAATCCCACCGATCGAGAATCTTTCCAGGTTGGAAATTTTCTCGACTTCCCAGGCATAGAGTATCTTCTGAATATAATATGTGGCAGTTCCTTCCGAAACAGGTTCCAGGTTCCCTTGTGCTCTTGTTCCCAGAATGTCAGCCATACTCACAAAAAATTCCAGGGTTCTATTCTAGAGTGCCATATCTTTCAGATAAATCTATAAGAACGAAATACGATTCAAAAATGGGTTTTCGACTGTGTCTGGATTAGAACGTAAATTAGATGTATTTTTGGAAGCATGAGAGCATTAATGACGTACATTAAGTTAAAGCTTTCCTGTGAAATTCAGGTAAAACCAAGAAATTAGACACCCAATTTAGTAATGCATAAAGAGATAATTATTCAATTTATTTCAATTTACTTTATTGCAAACGTACCATTAGATTGGTCTCAAAAAGAACGAAGAAACACCTAAGCAGTAGCGTAGCGGGGGGTGGTGGTCTGCACCGGGCCCCTAGCATAAAGTGTTAGTGCGAATTTCTAAAAAAACAATAAAAGTTTGACATACCTTGTAGGAAACTGACAATTTGTAAGTTGCCATAAAAAACTAGCATGGCAGTCATAAGTGTTGGAGGTGACTTGAATTAGATGTACAAGGGTCCCTAATTATCCCATATTTTTAATACTTTAGGGCTAGGTTTATAGTGGGCTAAGGGTCCCGGGGGACCGTGGCTTTATTCTCCACATTTTAGGAACCTTCGCAGATATTTGTATTTGTATTTGCATGAGAAAACTGAACCTTCTTATAGCTAAACGCGGCCCTGATATAGATACTTATTAAAGCTACCTATTTTGAAGATGTTGAGTCTAATTACTGCTTAGAATTTAAATCGTTGTCCTCCATGAAATTGATTGCAAAATCGGAATTGCTTCAGGTATTAATTATTAAATCATCCAAATATACTTACCAAAAATCATCCAAATTTATTATCTGGTGCCCTTAAATACTTAAATACCTTTATACATCAGGACGTTTCCTTAAATAATATCTCTTGGTTTTTTTAATTTTTTTATTAGTATCATTTCAAACATTACATTCATTTCTCATACCTAGGTGTTGTGTGTTATTAGACAACACTATCATCCTAATTTGGCAAAACAAATTTAAGATTTTTTTAACATTTTGTTAACAACATATTACAGTTCATTTGCCGTAGCAGTTCAGATTTTTTACAGGTGAGTTGATTTCACCTGCCTATAAGAGAAAAAAACGCTTTGAATATACTTAACCTAACTTAACCTAAACATATAACGCATTAATCGTGGCAATAGAAGATTGTAACGATTTTTGCCTGAAATTATCAATTATTTTATTTGTAATTTGTTCCAATGTTTCAACATTGGATATTCTATGTAACGCATTGGTACTATACCAGGGATGAAAATTCAGAATCATTTTCAAAATTTTATTTTGAATTCTCTTCAGAGCTTTCTTCCTGGTATTACAACAACTAGTCCATATTGGTACAGCATACAACATGGCTGGCCTGAAAATTTGTTTGAATATCAAAAGCTTGTTCTTAAGACAAAGTTTTGATTTTCTTTTAATAAGGGGAAAGAGACATTTTACATTTTTATTACATTTGGCTTGAATGACCTCAATCTGATTTTTGAAAGTTAAATTCTTATCTAGCATAAGCCCTAAATACTTAACTTCATCTGACCAATTTATTGGAACCCCTCTCATCGTGACAACATGTCTACTTAAAGGTTTCAAATAAAGAGCTTTGGGTTTATGTGGGAATATTATTAGTTGCGTTTTGGAAGCATTAGGAGAAATCTTCCATTTCTGCAAGTATGAAGAATAAATATCTAAGCTTTTTTGAAATCGACTACAGATGACACGCAGGCTTCGTCGTTTGGCCTGTGCCATCCGCAAACAAGGATTTTTGACATCCCTGAGGTAACTCAGGTAAATGAGATGTGAAAATATTGTATAATATTGGTCCCGAAATGCTGCCTTGAGGAACACCAGCTCTTACAGGAAGTCTTTCAGATCTGGAGTTCTGATAATTTATCTGAAGTGAACGATTTGACAGATAACTTTGAATTATTCTAACAATGTATGTTGGAAAATTAAAGTTTTTTTAATTTAACAATCAAGCCTTCATGCCAAACACTGTCGAATGCTTTTTTTATGTCTAGAAAAGCAAGAACAGCAGAATAGTCTTCAGATTTGTTGGAACGGATCAAATTTGTTACACGTAAAAGTTGTTGAGTGGTCGAATGTCCATGGCGGAATCCGAACTGCTCATTGGCAAAAATTGAATTCTCGATGATGTGGGCCATCATTCTGTTCAAAATAACCTTTTCAAAGAGTTTACTGATGGAGGAAAGCAAACTGATTGGACGATAGCTAGAAGCTTCTGCAGGATTTTTGTCTGGTTTTAAAATTGGAACAATGAGCATGATTATGATCTTCCTGATGGGTATGATTCATGATCAAGCGATCGTTAACTGACAAATGAGCATTGTATGATACTCTACCGAACAAATTCCGGAAACGACCGTTATCGTAACGAATATTATCTTTTATCTGCCTGGCACGAGCTTCAATGACTCTCTTGCGTGAAGGCCAATCCCAAAAAATTGACTTATGATTAGCCCCGCAATTAGAGCATATGAACTTGGTGGTATCTTCCTTTACTGGACAGACGTCCTTGGCGTGAGAAGAACCTCCACAAATCATGCATTTAGCATCCATGCGACAAATTTTTGTACCATGACCCCACTTTTGGTACCGACGGCACTGAGTGGGTTTCTGGTAATTTCCTCCAAGTTTCTGAAAATATTCCCATGTCACACGGACATCGAACAAAAGTTTTGCTTTTTCTAAAGCTTTAATATTATTTAGTTCTTTTTTGATAAAGTGAACTAAATAATATTCTTGAGAAAGCCCTTTCCGAACAATGCCAGATTGGGTTCTCTTTTTCATAATGATTACTTGGACTGGATAAAATCCAAGCATATCATTTATTCCATTTTTGATCTCTTCAGGTGGCTTATAGTCACTTGAGAGACCTTTCAAGACGACTTTGAACAAACGTTCAGTTTTGTCGTCATAAGTAAAAAAAATGTGCTTCTTCTCTTCAAGATGTCTGAGAAGAAGTTCGCGATCTTTAAGAGTTTCCGGCAAAACGCGACAGTCTCCTTTCTTTGCGATTCGGAAGGAAACCTTGATTCCCCTAATTGAGTTCAAGATCTCCTGCCTAAATCCCCCAAATTTGGAATAACTGACCACGATAGGCGGCACTCTTTGCTTCCTCACTTGAATCAAAGAGCCTGGGCTAGAGCCTGCTTCGATTTGGTGTTCGGAAAATTTGTCTAGAGCATTGAACTGATTGCTCATTTCGATACAATTATTCATTTCACCCTTGGAAAAAAGTTCGCATTCCGGGTAAGTGTCATTTCTTCCATGCTTTCCACGTTTAGTGACACTTTTTTGGAAGGAAGTTGTGAATTCAGAGATTTACCCTTCCTTTTGTTTGTTGTTGATACCATGTTTAGTGAATATACGAAAGAAGACGTGACCTTCGAGAGTTTTTTTTCCCAAGACGGTGTCCAAGAAGGATTACCACCGCTAGCTTTCGCACTGAAAGGTACCGTTTTTATTTTAGCACTGAAAAGTACTGTTTTATTGCTTTATGTAGTTTTTAAGAAAACTCACAAGAGCAGAGAGAATTCGTGTACGCACAGCATGAAGGTACGATGCGCACTGAAAAAAAAAACTTCTGGTAATTTCTACGAAATCATGGCAAGGATTTCCCCTACTTTTTTGTCAAGAGTAACCAAAGATTCCTCCACCTTTACGTTGAAAAAACTAGAAAATACTCCTAAAAATTAGGCTAGGAATTGTTTCAGGATTTGTTTTTGCAAAAATTCCAACTGGATTTGTTTAGAATCAAAATAAGCAATAAATCCAGGGAACTTTTTCTAATGCTTTCATGTATAAACTCTACATAATGTTCTGAACAATCTAATCGTTCATAAAAATGTCAATTCATTAATGGGTTTTTAGAGAAATTACCACAGACATTTCGAAAATTTCTACCTGTTTCTTTTTCAAGGATTCTTCTAAAAATCCTCTACAGGAATCATTCTAGGAATTTATCAAGGCTTCAATTAAGAATTCCACTAAGGAGACCTCTGAGTATTTTCCACTGAAAACCACTGAAGGAATTTCTTGGCGTACTTTTGGTCAGAAAATCCCGTTTTTTTTCAAATGTTTTTTTACCAATAACTTCAGGGATTCTTTCACGAATTATTTTACTTATTTCAAATATGCCCTTTGAGATTTATCTGGGGATATTTTTTTCTTCAGACTATTGTAAATCCTTCTAAATTTGTCCTTTATTTTTTTCCAATGAGCCCTTCTTGGATTCATCGATTACTACAAAGAGTTCTTCAAGTGAAAAAAGCAGTAATTTCCCCGAAAACTCCTTAGCTACTCTGCCATTTTTTTCAATAATTCTTCTCAATAGTTTTCCAACATTTCTTATTAGATTTTTTTACAAGAAGTTTTTGCAAAAAAAAGTATAAAAACAAGAATTTAATGATTTTCGACAGAGTTCTAGGAGAATATTTTTAGGAGAATCTCTGCATGTTTTGTTCATGCTTTATTTCAAAACTTTCACTAAGCATACCTCTATGAGTTTCGCTGGGAATCACTAAAAATAACATCAATATTTAGGAAAATCAAACATTTTATCTTGATTGTCCTCTCGATTTGCATCAAAAGCAAAAACAAAGAATTTTTTAGTGATTTACGCAACACTAGAATATCTGGATTTTTTTCAGAGATTTTTTCTATATTTTTTTCAAGATTTTTCCACGAGTCCCTAAAAAGTTCAACTAGGAAGAACTGTAGACATAGTATAAAAAACCATACAACAACCAAAAAGTTATCCAAGAATACCTTTAAATATCATTTTAAACAGAAACATACACAAACTTCTAAAACAATTGCTTCATAAATGTTTTATTGATTCCGCAAGACGTAGCATCAAAAACTACTTCCTGGCGTATATCCAAGCTACGCTACGTATGTGTAATTTTTACTGGCACAATAGTGTTAATCAAAATTTTATTCAAAATGTTAAAGATTTTCGAAAAAAAAATGTGTTGATAGTACGTGTGAGTTCGTTAATTAAAGGCAAATTTGCAAACCTCTATTTGAGGGGCCCCCAAATCTACCTCCGCACCGGGCCCCCAAAACTCTATCTACGCCACTGCAGCTAAGATCGGCATTATCTTATTTTTCTCGAACTACGAGATTCGAACCCACGACTCTTAGCATGCTCTTCCTGAATAGCTGCGCATTTACCACTACGCTTATTTGAATCCAATAAAATTAAGCCATATGGTGCTGAGCTTAAGTTTTGTGAATCTAACGATTAAAATTGTGAACGTCCCAAGTTCCAGATAAGTTCATGGAACAGCTCTTACAGAAGTCCAGAGTAACAATTTTCATTAACAAATCTGCTATAATCGATCCGGGGATTCTTAAATGAACTGCAATTGGAGTTCATACGTGAATTTCCTCATGCATAAGTTCTAAAGAAACTTACTGATATTATGGATGTTCATGAAGAAGATTTTGAATATGTTCTAAAGAAATTTTAAAACAAGTAAGAGGAAAAATCGTTGGGGAAGCTTTGTGGTGCTTCTGGAAGAAGAATGGAAAAATTAAATGTCAGAATCAAGGTATCTTGATGGATGGTATTTCAATCTGCCAGATTCCTTACTCCACCATCTTGAATCAGCAAGTGACAGCTGGCGACTTTGTTGAACTGATGACAGGATACAAAAAACTGTTGTCCCATAGGCATCATTCTCTACGATATGGTTCACTTTTCAAGTGCATTATTTGCTTGCAGTAGAGAATATGGCAAGAATACCCTGGGCTCATAAATCCCAAAAAAAAAATATCACTAAAACTAATCTTGATCTTTTACGAGGCTGTGTTGCATCGATTGTACATGCATAAAAATGAAACTGAAGCACTTTTCATAGAGCATATGAAGTCTTTCTAGCCATAGGAATGTAATGCACAAAAGAAATGAAAAGGAAAACAGCTATTCAAAACATTTTTTTCCTTAGACTGTTTTCCGGTTGCACTTTCCATCATCTTCATTTGCCTATGTCGCCTATGTTGGTGCGAACTCATCTGCACTTCCGCTGCCCGCGGTTCATATAGGTACTGAATGACACGCTGACTCGCTTACAGCATCTTCGCAAGCGATGACACGAGCCACCAAACGCCTTCATCCACCAAAGCCACCCAAAACCCTCTGGAAAACCGTTTGAATTCGATTCTACACTGTCAGCCGACTGTACGCAATAGTTGCCTCGACCGCTCATCAAACCGTGTAAACCGTAGTCGTCAGGTTGAACCGGTCAGCTGAACTGCTGCACAACAAGACTCGTTATGGAAGTCGTCATTGAAGTGCCAAAGTTCCACCTCACATCAAACGACCGCTGGCGCTGACTGGCTGCCCGACTGGTCCTCACATGGCTAGCGAGTTTCGCGTCCAGCTAGATGCTGCTGGCAACTTCTGCGCGACCATTGACTGACCAGAGCCAGAGGCCAACCGCGAATGTATAGGCGAAAGTGACTTCCAAAAGAAAAGTGAGAGTGCTCACACTTTGACTGCATATGTTCATTGTGTTGTACCAGCTCATACGAATGCCTACACACAGGGGGAATTCGGTGTGAGCATAAGCATGGGCGTAGCCGGAGGATTTATCGTGAATCGCCAATGATTCTCAAAGCGTCTTGCAAGAAAATTGTCAAAAAATATTATTATTAAATTCACAGAGAACTTGGCAAGGAATGGTTTCGGTCATTTATGCTTGAGATCTTCCCTGGAATTTCTCCAAAAATAATAACTTCGGCATTTTCAGTTTGTTTTTTAAGAAATTCCTCTCGAAATTTTCACAGGAATATTTCTAGAATTCTTCCAACAAAGTCTCCAATATTACCAAAAAATCTAACAACGACCCATCCAAAAGTCAAACCAGAAATGTGTACATTTTCATACCAGAAATAAGCGAGAAATGCTCTTAAGGTCGGCCCTCGTCTAATGAAAATCCTGGCTACGCCCATGAGCATAAGTCAGGTTAAAGCGTGCTTAAATTAAGCAATTTTCCGACCCCGAAGATACCTTCTGCATAAGAGCGAGTTTATACTCTGGCTCCACACCGCACCGGTCTTTCTCGGGTTGAATCGGGTTCAGTTAAAGACCGCTTTGCTCAAAACCGGACGATATTATCAAATAAATAATTATGCAAAATCGTTACTCTTTGCTCGTTCAGGCCGCGCAGCACGTGCACCGTTGAAAGTAAGAGTTTGTTGTTTTTTTGTTTTTTGTGCGATGAAACTTCCGAAAAGCATCCCATCAAATAGTTCACAAATGAGGCAATAACTTGACTGAATTCCGACACCGATAGCGACCAGCAGCAGCAGTGCTCAGATGTTTCCGTTTCTGGGGAATTCCGAAAGCAATACATATCTCAGACAAAGCTCGATGGTGTGAGTGAGTGAATGTATGCAAAAGTTTTGCATCATTATGAATTTTGTGTACTTTATGGTTTCTCCTGGAAATGTACGCTCAAGGTAGACCAGCCAGTGCAGCTCGGTGGAGAGTGCTGCTGTCGGTTACGTATTCCAGGTGAATGTTGATTTTGATGTCGAGAGCATTATATCATGTCATCATAATAAGTTTTGTGGGGCTGGAATGGAGCTGTGAATAATTTGGCATGGATACGTGGGTGGCTGCTGACATGAGAAGATGCGATCAACGGTGTAGTTTGGCAAGCTGAGAGGATATTAATTCGTGTTGAACATGTACCTGTTAGCACATAAAAACCGAACTTTTTCTGAAGAACTATAAATCATTCACTCGATGAATTTCAAGTTATTTCCAATTTGTGGTTAATATTTTATCAGTGATCCGATGCACCAGTAGCTGAGATATAATCGAGCAAACATGACTATTTTGTATGAAAACTGGTGACAATCAACACTCAGATATGAGCACTGTAGTCGCAAGATTGTTTTAATTCCGAATATTGAAGCTTGTGTTCAAACAAAAAAACATTTGAAGGTAACAATACTTTAAATGATGATCTATATGACTTCTTGATCTCATTAACTCCTTGAAGAAAAGGTATCCAGATGTATAGAGATGGGAGGTTTTGTAACGGGTGACTAGATTCGAACCCGAATCGGTTGGATTAACCCCTTCGCTTAAGCGCCAAGCAAGCTTCAAGTTCCACTTGCATGCGAAGAGGCGAGATTTGTGTACCCGGCGAGACTCTCAAGGCGAGTTCTTCAAAAAGAAAATTACAACCGAACCGACGATTCGCTCCACACCACTAGCTCCAAATCTTAAATTTAGACGAGATAATCAAAAGGGTACACAATAAGATTTTTACATTCACAACTCACTTGGTTTGCTCTAAAGACTTGGCTCACTTGGGCCTACAATCACGATCTCAACCACTAGATATTCTCGATTTCTAAGGAAAATTACAATTAACATTAAATTCTGGTTTCTAGGCATTCACAGGTACAACTCACATTTTGATTAACGATTGGCTAACACTAGATACTCAAACTATTGACTTCCACTAACTTCGGGACTACGTCCGTTCACTATGCCGTTCGAATCGAGAAAGAACGATAATTTGATAAAATAAGATGGCCTTCAAATTTTGGCCTTCCCGAACTCGCGGGGTTCCAAGGACACACATACAATCTAAAAATAACATACATCTAAAAATAGCACATATTTTTTTCTCTAATCCATTGGCTATACTGCCTATTTTTAGGATCGGAGCGATGTGATCTGCTTCGCGATCGGTTAAAAATGGGTGATTCAAATTCTCGCCACCCATGGCGTTGCGATCGGCTAAAAGTGCTCGAATTCAAATATCGTCTCTTACATACATGTTTTTTTTTACTCTCAGCTTTATGGCAGCCCGAGAAGAAGTAAATCCAACGCATTTCAAAGTAAAAATTTAATACCTATTATACTCTCTTGTAACATTGTTACAGTTTATCATTGAAAATTATACCCATGCAGGATGAAACACCTGTAATATCTCAAGTGTTGATGCTAACTTTGATGCTAACGTCTATCTAAGATCATTCACAAACTATATTTAATAAAGTTTGATATCCACAATGGTAGAATATGTTGTTGTTGTGAGCTCAATTGTTTAAAGCTATCCAATAATCCCTCTCATCGTGAAAACATGTCTACTTAAGGTTTCAAATAAAGAGCTTTTGGTTCATGTGGGAATATTATTAGTTGAGTTTTGGAAGCATTAGAAGAAATCTTATGAAGTATGAAGAAAAAATATCCAAACTTGTTTGCAATCGACTACAGATGACACGCAGGCTTCGTCCTTTGGCGGAGAGGCCTGTGTCATCCGCAAACAAGGATTTTTGACATCCCTGAGGTAACTCAGGTAAGTCAGATGTGAAAATATTGTATAATATTGGTCCCAAAATGCTGCCTTGAGAAACACCAGCTCTTACAGGAAGTCTTTCAGTGTACGATTTGACAGATAACTTTGAATTATTCTAACAATGTGTGTTGGAAAATTAAAGTTTTTAAATTTTACAATCAAGCCTTCATGCCAAACACTGTCGAATGATTTTTCTATGTCTAGAAGAGCAAGACCAGCAGTCTTCATATTTGTTGGAACGGATCAAATTTGTTACACGTAAAAGTTGATGAGTGGTCGAATGTCCATGGCGGAATCCGAACTGTTCATTGGCAAAAATTGAATTTTCGTTGATGTGGGCCATCATTCTGTTCAAAATTACCTTTTCAAAAGGTTTACTGATGGAGAAAAGCAAACTGATTGGACGGTAGCTAGAAGCTTCTGCAGGATTTTTGTCTGGTTTAAAAATTGGAACAACCTTAGCATTTTTCCATTTGTCAGGAAAATTGAAAACATTGTTAAATTGAAACATTGAAACATTTGTTAAATATATTAACTCATAATGATAAGCTACTTTCTGGAAGTTACTTGATGAGGATGTAGAAAATTCCATCATCGCCAGGAGCTATCATATGTTTGAATTTTTTAATAATAGTTCTCACTTCTTCCAAATCAGTCTCCCAGATATTTTCGAAACCGTTCTCTTGATTGAGAATATTTTCAAAGTCCTGAGTAACTTGATTTTCAATTGGACTAGTAAGTCCTAATTTAAAATTGTGCGCGCCTTCAAACTGCATAGCAAGTTTTTGAGCTTTTTCGCAATTAGTTAATAATTAGTTAATAATTTGTTTGCTTCTTTCAATGGCTTTTGAGTTTTTTTTTTTTTCAAAATTTTAGATAATTTCCAAAAGGGCTTAGAGCCAGGGTCCAATTGAGAGATCTTATTTTCAAAATTTTTGTTTCTTAATTGTGAAAAACGTTTTTTGATTTCTTTCTGCAAATCCTGCCATGTAATTTTCATAGCTGGATCGCGAGTGCGTTGAAATTGCCTTCTCCTCACGTTTTTAAGACGGATCAAGAGTTTAAGATCATCGTCTATAACCACGGATTCAAATTTTACTTCACATTTTTGAATTGCAATGCTCCTGGCTTCAACAATAGAATTTGTTAAAGTACCAAGAGCATTGTCAATATCAAGTTTTGTTCGTAAAGAAATGTTAACATCAAGATGAGAATCGATATATGTTTCACTAGCCGGCTCAAAAATAATTGAAAGTGGAGCTGATAGGATTGAGAATCGCTTCATGGGATATTTGAAATGTAACAGGGACATGATCAGAATCAAAATCAGCATGAGTAATAAATTGGCTACAAAGATGACAAGAGACCAATCAATCGTAGATGGATTTCTAGAAGAGGAAAAACATGTTGGGCTATCAGGGTATTGAATTGAGAAATATCCTGAAGAGCACTCATCAAATAAAATTCTGCCGTTGAAATTACTTTGAGAATTATTCCATGACCGATGTTTGGCATTAAAGTCACCAATGACAAATTTTTTTGACTTATTGCGAGTCAATTTTCGCAAATCAGTTTGGAGCAAATTAACTAGCTGTCCAGAGCATTGAAAAGGCAAATAGGCAGCTAAGAAAGTATATTTACCAAGCTGTGTTTCAACTGAAACACCTAAAGTTTCAAAAACATTAGTTGCAAATGACGAATACGCCTATGAATGATGATTGCAACTCCCCCACATGCCCCATCAAGTCGATCACTACGATAAACAAAAAAATTAAGATCTTTTTAGTTAGGATCCAGTTTTTAAATACGCTTCGGTAATAACTGCTATATGCATGTTTTTAGCTGCAAGAAAATTAAACTGCTCGTTCTCCTTACCATTCAAGGAACGAGCATTCCAATTTAAAATATTTAAATTATTATTTGGATCCATTAGAAAAACGTAATCTAATAACAATTTGATTTGTAAATTTTACACCAACTTGGACTGCTTCAGTCATAGTAGTGGCTTTGAACATTGCATCGATCATTAGATTCAATTGTTCAGTTGGAAAAATTAAATCAGAGGCAGACATATCACTTGAAGTTGGTACATTATCTGATGATTTCCCATTAGAATTTTCGGTAGGCGAAGAGACGGAGTAGAAGTTTCCTGTGGCGGCAGGATTTTTTTTTCGTTTTATTTGAAACAATAAGAATGGGTACTTATAGTATGAATAGGGAAGGAGTTCAAATTACCTGCTACTATATCGGCAAAGGATTTCAGCAAGCCCAAAAATTTGACTTATGATTGCCTCCGCAATTTGCGCTTTTTAAATTATCGGTATCTTCCTTCACTGAACAGACGTCCTTAGAGTGAGAAGAACCTCCGCAAATTATGCATTTAGCATCCAAATGGCAATTTTTTGTACCATGACCCCACTTTTGGCATAAACGGCACTAAGTGGGGTTCTGGTAATTCTCCAGGTTTCTGGAAATGTTCCCATGTCACACGAACATCGAACATAACTCTAGCTTTTTCTAAAGCTTCAATATTATTTAGATCTTTTTTTTTAAGTGAACTAAATAAAATTCTTGAGAAAGCCCTTTCCGAACAATGCCAGATTGGGTTCTCTTTTTCATAATGGTTACTTGGACTTGGGAAAATCCAAGTAAATCATTAATTCCATTTTTGATCTCTTCAGGTGACTTATAGTCACTTGAGAGACCTTTCAAGACGACTTTGAACAAACGTTCAGTTTTGTCGTCATAAGTTAAAAAATGTGCTTCTTCTCTTCAATATGTTTGAGAAGAAGTTCGCGATCTTTAAGAGTTTCCGGCAAAACGCGTCAGTCCCTTTCTTTGCGATTTGGAAGGAAACCTTGATTCCCCTAATGGAGTTCAACTGATTCAACTGACCACGATAGGTGGCACTCTTTGCTTCCTCCCTTGAATCAAAGAGCCTGGGCTAGAGACTGCTTCGATTTGATGTTCGGAAAATTTGTCTAGAGCATCGAACTGATTGCTCATTTCGATGCAATTATCAACATTATCCATTTCACCCTTGGAAGAAAGTTCGCATTCCGGAGAAACGTCCTTACTTCCATTCTTGAAACGTTTAGTGACAGTTTTGAATCCCACTTTTTTGGAAGCAAGTTGTGAACTCAGAGACGGGGTTGGTGGTCTGATGGCTACCGCTTCTGTTTCACAAGCAGAAGGTCATGGGTTCAATCCCAGGCCCGTCCCTTTCCTCGTACTTTGTAGTTATATATCTCTCACTTGCTTCTATCTTCCATTCTAAATCTATCACACTCAAACTATTCGTTCATAGCAAACGCTAGAACCAGAGACGGACAAGAAACCGTTTCCCCTAACGCTTTCATTCTTCCACGCGCATGCCTTTCCTTACGCCTGATACATAGGCAGTCTGCTAACCACAACAGCAAACCTCTCTGCCATGCCTTTCCCCCAATCCATACACTCCGCATGAACTGGCGTAGATGCAGTCGGACTCCACGGTCTACAGTGGGCTAGTATAAGTGCAACATCATTTCCTCCCCCTTCCCCACATTGGTCTGCATTCTGACGTGGCAGGCGCTATTATAGCCTAAAAATAGAAGATCACCAGCACTTGTACACTGAAGGTGTCTGTTAGTCCCAAACAGTCATTCGGTTGGTTCCTTGTGTAAGTGCAGCTGATCTGGCTATACTGGAGTAGCATCCACGGGCGGCGGCCAATCAAGCTCAAGCTCAAGCAAGTTGTGAACTCAGAGATTCACCCTTCCTTTTGTTTGTAGTTGATAGGGGTTCCTGGGGTAATATGCACCACTTAAGGAAAATGTGCCGAAATGAACACTAAACAACATGTATATAGTGTTTTAATACACGAATCTAGTTGGTTTGGGTTCACCCTACATAGTGTTGAGTGAATTTTCATCATAATTAATTTAGATTGTTGGGAAATTTAACTTTTTTCAAACACTACTTTTGCGTGAATTAAGATTGATGCGGGGCACGATGCACCGCTTTTTGGGGCAGAACGCACCACAACATTGAGGCAAGACGCACCTAAACAAAGGGGCATGATGCACCACAACAATGAGGCAAGATGCACCATCGTGTTTTAAACGTAATTTTATTTATCGTAAAAACACGAGTTATTGATAGTTTTCGTGTATAAGATGCTATAATTGTGCATAAATACGTTGGTAAAGACTTCAAATTACCTAGCTTTCGTGATTGTAGTTTATTTTCGACTGGATCGTTCTGCCCCAACCGATGGAGTGCATGTTGCCCCAACCGGGCGCTTAACAGAAAATGTTATGTAAAATAGAAATCATTGTGTTATTTCGCCAAATCATGTAATCAACAACTTACCCAGTCTCTAATCATCTGTTTTATGGTGAATGATTGTGAAAATTCTCAATTCATCGATTTCAAAACAACAAATGAAATGATCTGGATAGTTACATCAGAATCGTGATTTTCGAATTTATTGCTTTATCTCCTTGTTAAGTTTTCCAAAATGTATCAAATTCTCAGGGTGTCAACAATTTGCAACGTTTCATCGATCCGCATAGTGTTTTTCTCTCAAAACTCGTTTATTTTAGAGAAACTGACGGGGTGCGTTTTGCCTTGGCAGTGCATATTACCCCAGGAGCCCCTACCATGTTAAGTGAATAAACGAAAGAAGAGGAGACCTCCTAAGAGGTTTTTTCCCAAGACGGTGTCCAAAAGGTTCAAACAAGGATCGTAAAGAGATCAATAGTAGAAAAAAATAGAGCTGTAAAGTACTGTTTTAGTGGCACTGAAAAGTACCGTTTTAATTTTAGCACTGAAAAGTACTGTTTTATTGCTTTAGGTGGTTTTTAAAAAACTTCCAAGAGCAGAGAGAATTCGTGTACGCACAGCACGAAGGTACGATGAGCACTCTTCCAGTAATAGTGGTATTTGCTAACACGTGTTCCTATAATAGTGGTTTATATTGATTTCCCATTGAAACTCACTATTATAGAAACGCCCCACTATTACTGGTGCAAAGGAGCAAAAAAGTTAAGGATTTTAATTGTTTTCTACTATTTGCATACTGATTTCCAAGTTTTTTGTATACACATTCACATCATTTTAACAAGGGTCATGTTAAAAAATAAGGGAAAACAAAAATAAAAATTGCCTATAACACGCTTGAAACTACACTACCACTATTATTGGAACATACACTACCATTGGATCGGCCACCCTAACAGTTCATTTACCGTGCCGATTGGCCATAAATGAACTCAATGTACAATGAAGGTTAACAAAATATCAACTGATGAAGCATACTGTGTGTAACACTTCGTAGCAACTCCGTGATCAATCAAGATAGTGATATTGCACAGAGAACCACTCAGATGGAGCTTGGGTTTTAGCTTTTAACACATCCACATCCTTAAGTCCATCGGGGAGAGAAAGAAATATTAATCATATTACTATTTTTCAAAGAAAATCGCTAGTCAAAAGTAAGTCAAACATTGATATTTTTGGAACTGAGTGTTAATGATCGCATTTTTTTTCTATTAAAACTGAGTTGTTTTTTTCCGTTGCACACTTCAATAAGTTTAGTGCATACATTAAAGCATTTAATGGTGGTCCAATAATGGTTAATAATTTATCAGTGATTATTAACTCTTCAGTTAACCAGAAGTCACAAATAATAGAATTGGCATGCACTTTCAAGTTTATGCACTCATCTTATAAAGTATGCTTTACTTACTTTACTTATGGGTCCTGGGCACCCATTCTGGTGCATAGGGCCGACGTGAAAGATTTCCATCCTGGGCGATTGCCAGCTATCGCCTTGACCTGCGGCCAGGTCAACTTGTCATCGACTTCTTTTATTTCTTTGTTGAGGCTGCGCCGCACTGTGTTTTATTTTCTCGTTTTCATGCGCTTTTTGAATAGCGCCCTAACCGTTGATTCTAGCGATATAGTTTGTTCGGAGAAGTTTCTTGGTATATTAAAGCGCAACTTTTGACGAAAAAAGTTTTGTGATCAATCCACCTAGCAGTGAGATAGAAAAACTATTTTTTCAAAACATTTGGATAGACATATGGTGTCTTCGGCAAAGTTTTAGAATTGGCAATTTGAAACAACTTTGTCGAAGACACAATTTTTCTATCTCTTATACTTTTTGAGATATATGCCGTTGTATGTAAATGATCCCCAAAAATCATATTTTTTTCAAGATTTTTAACATTTTTTGTGTTTTCTACAAAGTTGTTTGTCATAGAAAAACCCGTATTTTTGCTGAACATATCATCACCCTATGTTTTGAAGTAACAAAGTTATTCATGAATTACTCTTTTTTCAAGGGGTAGTTTAGGCCTCTATAACGGACTTCGGCGCAAAATGGCGCAGACAACTCTTACAAATCATGAAAGTACCATATCTTCCCTTTCGGCAGTTGATAAAAACTTTTGTCTATAAGCGTCTTTGCATGGGTTTTTACTATCAAACAAATAAGCCTTATTAAAACGAATTCGACTGATAATTCTTTTACTTTAAGAAATAGAGAGGTGCAATTTTCAGCAAATCACGCGTTTTAAGATGTTTAACAACTTTATAGAAGACATGAAAAATTTTAAAAATCTTGTAAAAGAGTTACGATTTTTTTAACTTAAAGTACACAAATTTGTATGAAAAAAATCGTTTAAAATCATTTTCGTTTATAACTACAATAAGAGAACCATTCATTTGAAACAATCGCCAATCTTGCTGAGTTCAGTGTGTTATACCGATAATCAATTAAAACCTGGGAAATAAAAATAGCTTTCGGGGAAATTCATTTTTATTGCTCCTTACGCCGTAATCATTGAATAATCAACTACAAGTACTAAATGAAGCCTTACATTGCTCTGAGAGTAACTACACTTCAGCTTGATTATAAGTAAATTGTGTTCGATCGAGTGTAAGCTCTTTTAAGTGTGTTCTTATGAACTCATTCTTCATTTTTTTTCTGGTGGTGAATTCTCAACTGAAAAAAGGGATTACACAGCTTAATGTTCCACACGCCTAAATGTTACACATAATTGAGTACTACTCACGCGTTCTTCTAGACCATTGTATGTATAATTAGTATATTTCTCCCACATTCTGAAAAATTGCTCTTGTACTCATTTTTGCTTTTTTTTCTTACATATTACGGTATACAGAGATGATTGGTATTATCGAGCAGCCCTATATGTCGTAGAAGTCAAGATATAGAAGAAGAACTCTGCTCAGGTGCGATTTCAGCTCACGTGTTAAACTTATGTGAAGAGCGCGATTATGTATGAGTCGCACTAAGCTGACAATCAGGCTCCGTGCAAGTTGGGACGTAACGTCAAAAAAAAGGAAAAGGCATAAAATGTACTCTCATAAACTTCTATTACGTGACTCATACCAACGGGGAGTGCATCATCCATCATCCCAAAATGAGCATTACTATTACCCAATATATATCCGATAAGATCACGTTTATCGTCCGGTGCCATAAAAGTCACTCTAATTGAGAGAAAGTATGAATGAAACTTAAAGCTGGCCGCCAATCCGCCATCCTCTTAAGGTGAGAAACATCCCAAATCAACGAACAAGTGCTAGTAAACACAGTCGTCGGAGACGCGCACCTTTTCGGGTGATGATACCATTGGTGGCAGTTTCATTCATCAAATTAACGCTTACAACCCGCTGCCGTCCGGTGATCTCCAGCGTGGCACGATGCGTCCGAGTACAATTTCCCAGAAAACTAAAACAAACAGTCGGCTCTGACTTAGGGTAACCATATTCGTTTTCACTGGGAAGAGTACCTACATTTATAGTTCTGTAAAAAAGTACAAATTACACTGAGCCTATCCTGTATGATGTCTGAACATAAGTAACATTTTTAAGGCAAAAACGAATTCGTATGGGAACCCTACTCCGGCTGCACTTCAGCTCATCAGCTGATATCGAGATCGATCGCAAGTAGCATTTAACCAATCTGCTGGCGACTGCTGGACCAGTTGATGACCAGTTCACAGGGATCAACCATGTTTGGCGATGCGTGTTACAAAGTTGATTTTCTCTCACTCCGAGTTCAAGTCCCGGGTCCACCATGCGATGCGATGACCAGACAGAGTGATGCTCGTGATGATGATGATGTTTTCGGTTTGTAATCGAACAGTCGAAAGAAAGTGGTTTGGAGATTTCTACATCTGTTGTACGTGTGATGTGATTGTATCGGCGTTGATTATTCTGCTTCCCTTTTTCGATTTCGATCATTTGATGGGAAAAAAAGAGTTGCCCCGCGCGATTAGCTGCTGCCACTTCATCAGGTATCAGGTGAATGACACTCGGCCGGCGCTGTAATGAATTGAACTGCGTTTGAATTTGATGGACTTGGAAGTTCAACGCCACCCCGGGTGAAAAGATGATGATGTTGGTAGATTTGTTTCCGAAACGCGTTTGTGATCTTTTTTATCTGATCTCACATTTCAATGTCCCAATTGATTAATCATCAATTAGAGAAAACTCGCCGCCGCAACGATATTGAATTTCCAAAAGCCCGTTAATTTAGGAAAGAAATCCGATAGTACCTACCACTAAAGTAAATTTGTTCATCTTGCGGTGGCTCGCGCCTCTTGCATCCTCAGTCATGCGCGTAGCCAGGACTTCCAATAGGGAGAGGGACAATCATACAAGTATTATTAACCAATTTCTCGAAAAATTACAATTTTTTACGTTTTTCGCTTCCCTTTTTGTGTGATTGCTTCAAACATGAAGGATTGAATCCTCTCTCATACTCTTACAAGTGGTAAAGAAGAATGCAGAATATAATTTAATTTTACCATTTTAATAAATTTTCTGACTACAAAACGGATTAAGTTAATAATTTCTCGAACGGATTGGAAAACAATATAAATCTAACAGGGGAAGGTCACGATGGTGTTACACGGGGTTTTCAATCGGACTATTTTTGTTAGATTCTACTTGTCGAAATATGAAAAACCCCAAAGCCTTTCGGATGATGGACCAGTGGTGTAGCCAGGAGGGGCTCAGAACGGTTCATTCAAGCATCCGTTAGGAATACCTCAGAATTTTATCTCAAGATTCTTATAGAAATTCTCCAGGAATTCTTTTAAAAATACTTCCAGTACATTTAGTTTTTTTCCGCGCTCTGCTGTGCAAATTTCGGTTTATCAATTTTAGCCTAGATTCAGCTAAGAAATTTTTCAATTTATAAGTAACGCGACATGATTTGCGATACTCGGTAATTATTTCCTAATATCTAAACAAATTTCAAATTTTAAATCACATCAAAAACTCCTTCAGGAATGTTTCAATAAATATTATAAGGTATTTCCGTTGCAAATTTTTCAGAAAAACAAATTATTTGAGGAAAATTACCCCCTTTTCAGATTTTTTTTTTCTAGGAAAACTTTTACAATTCATTTTGTACTTGTCTTGAGTTATTTCAACATATTTTTTTAGTATTACTTCTGATAATTATTGTGTGGATTTTTTTTGAGGAATTACTTAAGTAAATGCTTCCAACGATTTATCCAAGTGTTATTCCAGAGATACACCTACGAACGATTGTGCTACTTTTCCTTGAATGTAATTTCCCCGAACGCCATTTCCCCGATTGGTCCTTTTCCCCGAATGCCATTACTCCGAATGACCTGTTTCCCCGAAAATGTATGTAGTTGAAAAATGTACAAGAATTGGCTGATGAAATAGAAAGAATGATAGGTAATCAAAAGAAGGCGAATTTTGGTCATTCTCGATTAAACCTATCTTGCCAAAGATGCCGAGGATGGTGAAACTTGAAAAAACCGCAAAGAAAATTAAGAAGGTAATTCGCCACCCTAAAATATATAAGGTAACCGTTTTTTCCCCAATCTACAATATATAAAGTAATGAAAATTGTGAGTGCCAAAAACTTTTCGGGGAAATGGGCCATTCGTAGAAGCAAGATATTCGGGTAACTAATATTCGGGAACTGGCATTCGAGGAAAATTAGCACCACCCTAAGAACACTTTTAAGTGCTCACTTCTATCGAATAGGGCTCACAGATAGCAATCACTGCAGCTGCAGATATCAACCACGTAGTTTGGGAGTGCCTCGAATACGGTATTGCCAGATCTAATTTTTGTACATCCCTCAGGGCCCAAGGGAAACCAGAAAAGGAAGACATTAGAAATGTGTTGGGTAAACTTGACCTTGTGTACATGAAGCTTTTGTACGAATTTTTGAAACAAGCTAACATCTGTGTTTGATTCCCCCATCTCGTCGGTCTACTTGTCCACCTTGTGTCCCCTCGAAATTCGTCTTGTTGTATCGTTACAGGTTGTCATTGTCCACTCCACGTTCGACCAGCAGCAAAGTAAACACGTCACATCTTCAAGCTGCTGAATGTCAACGGAACGATCCCATTGTCCTATCCCTTCCTTGAAATTATTGTTACCCCTAACCTCGACCAAACCGCGAGTTTTACGGTTCCCCAAAGCTAACATAGTATATTAAGAAAACATCATGAAATTGTTAAAACCATCAAAAGAAGTCGGCTCCGTAATGCCTAATGGCGCATGAGCCTAGTAAATAAATGATTAAGTAAAAAAAAAACACTTTTAAGTGTTCATAAAATCTATTCACTTTTTCGAGGTATCCTTGCGAAGTAAAATTCTGAACTTATGTATCATAACAAGCATTCTGCCCAAAAACAAACAAATTTGATAAAGTTTTAGTGGTGTATCAAAACGATATTGTGATTTTTTGGACCTTTCCACTGAAAAAGCTTCAAAACTTATTCGAAAATACCACATCGCTTTTTCTAAACAATAATCTATCCCTTTACTAAAGACACTAAGATGTTTTGACAGCTTCTTTAGCATGCTTTGAACGTAAATAGTCGAAACACACTAGTCATCAAACACTGAAGCAGCTGCTTCAGTAATCTAAATACATCTGCCTTATGACTATTTTTTTTCTAAATTTTACTCTAGTATTTCACGAACTTCAAAAAACTCACAGTATTTTGCTCAGAAGCTTCTGCTGTGATTTCTTCAAGAATAATTGCGGCAATTCCATTAGAATTTCATTTGTAGATGTCAACATTGATATTCCAAGAACTCCACAAAAATTTTCCTAAGTTTCTTTTTTTCTAAAATAACTCCAGAATTATTTACAGTAATTTTATAAAAACTGTTTTCTTAAATCCCATCATTTTGGGGAATTTCCTTCTCTGGGTAGTTTTCTGATGTATCCTTTAAAAAAAATCCTGGATAGTTTGTTTGTGGAATTCTGAAAATTTAATATCGCTGGTCTAATTCATGATCAATTCTTCGTATTGAGTGTTCATTTCAATATTTGTATAAATCCTGAATAAAGAAGTCAAGATAAAATACTTGGAAACATATTGATAAATGTTGTTTTAGATGCCAACAACGACCTATCTGTTGATGCCTTAGATTTTCTTTAAAATTGTTCGTAAAAGTGAAATGTGTATACGTCTAGTTCAATAAAGTTCCAATAAATGTGTTTAAAAAAAAAAGAAGGGGATTCTAGATATATCAGAGGTGATATCCATCGTATTAAGCTTTGATCAGTGAGAACCTGCAATTTTCACAGTGCTGTAGTGAATGATGGTGATACAATCCGATGTCATACTATACTTTCCCGAGCCGGCTTTCGCATTGTGTTATAGCATTTTGATAAATCTTGATCGTTTATTGGAAATAATGCAATGAAATTATCACTCACCGTTGTCTGCATTCGTCGTACCATTTTTCTCATTTCGGTCGTAATCAGTTTCGATTCGTCTTACAACTAACGGCTTTCTGTGGTATAGTGAGTGGTCAAAACACATGACTTCAACGTTATAATAAAATGTTTAACTAGAATATTACGATCTTCGGGCATCTCTCTTCATTCCCACAGTATGATGAAATACGTGGATTTCCCATAAATTTCATTGGCTACATTAAAATACAGCTCAAACATATAAGTTTGTTTTGACCGAACAAATGCATGACGGCCCACAGTGTAGCGAAAACAATCACAATCAAAGGAATCGTTTTTTACGCCTAACATCACGCACGCATTGATGCGTACAATTTTTTTTTATTAGTCCGGACGGATGAAAAACTTTGTTTGTTTCTCAATTATATACGGTCATCGAGGGAGTTTTTAAAAATTTCGTGAATTGTAGAAGTTTTACGGCATGTGATTGGAATGAAATTCATCAGTGAAGAAGTACGAATGTTTTCCATAGTGTAAATAAGTGTCCGGTGACGTCAGTCACATAGGGGGGGAAGAAATATGAATCGTAATGTGGCGTTTCTCAGTCGATCATCAATCAGACAGATTTCACTCGGTACGTCTTCGTCCATGCGATTTCGGTGAAAAAATGTAGAAAATTGAACCGAAATTATATCGAAATACAGCGATTGTATTGCATTTTTTGGTGTACAAGTGGACGAGTCATTGAAGATTTCACAAAATTACACTTAACAAGTGAATCTATATTGTAGGTGATTTCAAAATAACTCTTGAAAAAAATACCTTGAAGAAAATTGAATAAATAAATTTACTCAATAAATCATTTCATGAATAAAATATTAAGGATTTTTCAGGCAAACTTGAGGAAAAAATCTTAACTAAGACTTTAACGAAAAAAATCTTTTGGTTAAATTGAATAATTCCTGAAAAAATCCGGAATGGTACATCAGGATGATTCAAGAGACATCTCCTGATAAACTCATATCAATCTCCTGGAAAGAGTGACAGATATAGTTCCTGAAGAAATTGATATGAAAACAAATTATAAAAATATTAAAATATTTTTGGATAAGTCCTGGTGGAAACCATGTGAAATTGTTGAAAAAACTCTTGGCAATCATTAGCGGAGAAACTCTTGATAATCCTTAGCGGTATTCCTGATCTATTTCTATTAAAATTCCTGCAAGGATACTTTAAAAAAACGAACACTTTAAAAATCTTAGAGAATTCCTGATAGAAACTTTGAACATGTTACCGAGTTTTCAGTAAGATTTTCTTGCAAAACTCTTTGACACGTTCGAAAATTGTGGCAAGAGTAGATTTTCTTGGAAAATGCTTTGATACATTCAAAATTTCTTTTAAGAGGAACTGCTGTAAGATTATTGAGGGAATAATGGACACATTAAGCGAATGCTGGTCTTAAGATAATAAAATGACAATACACTTTGCCATAACAATCAGTTAGTTAACATCTCAATTATATAAAAATCATATGAAATAGCAGAGAAAAAAAATGAGGATGAAATCTAGGATGGTAAAATCATCGGGGCAATATGAACACTTTCGTGGAATTTAGCGAATACAATATTAAATAGAAATGTCAATCGTTTTATTGTGTAAAAAGACTCATCCTCAATTGAACTAGCAAGATTTTTTCTGGGTTCGTTACAACAGATAGATTCCATAGTTAGACAGAAATGGATTTTTTCTTGAACTTGGGACTCAAAAAAACAATACTTCTAAATACTCCGGATGTAATTCCTAGACGCTGTTGAGGCGAATGTATAACGAAATTTCAAGAAGACAACAAAGAATGAGAAATCCATAGAACAAATCTGAATGTATTTGGATATAACCTTGCAAAACATGTTGTATGGTAGAAACACTGGTCTTCGCCATACCAAAGTTGTAGCCGTATTGGATTTTACACTATTTTTTAAAATAAATCAGCATAAATCATTTCAGGTTCAGGAAACGAGTTGTTTATTTTAATCATAAAAAATATTTATTTTCCTTAAAAGTTCAACTGCCTTACACCTGATTTGGCCAGGGTATTCCTAATGTGACCACTCTCATGAGAAACCAATGTGATTGAAAAATAAATAAAAAAATCCTCCGAAGTAAAAGTGAAGCGATATGATTGCCAATTTAGAAAATGAAGTTTAAAGTGTGTCCGAAACCGATTCTGGTGGCAAATATAAACAAACGCGATTTTCTATACAAAAATATGGCTACTGTTCACTTCTTGATACATAATATGAGCTGGAAGCTTTAATTGATGTATTTGTAGTACATATAGGGCTTACCATAAGTATTATAAAAATAATATAGTTTGGAATACAAACCAAAACCGGTCCTACTACCCTAGTATGTCCCTTGGCCATTGGAAAAAATATACAGGAATTTCACGATTGATATTTAGAGGAGTCTGTATCATATAATATCGATAAAATCTCGAATAAATTCAAAAATGATATTAGGTAGAATCCTTAGATGCATTTTTTTGACATTTCTATCTGGAGAAATCGCTAGGGACTCCTAGAAGAAATTCGAAATATCATCTAAAAAGTTCAGCAAAACTGCTGGAGTTATTTTTGGAGGATTTTTTTGAGAAAATCTTAAGAAAACCGGCTAGAGAAACATCTTTAGGAAATATTTGTAAGATTCCTTAACATATCCATCGTGAATAGATTTATTGAAAAAAATAGTGCAGTGTACCTCCGCTAACTTGAACGGTACCTCATGCAAAGCATCGGGGTTTCTTTTTTAATTTGAACTTCTAGACATTCTAGAATCGTGTTTCTGGTTACATCTTTCACTGTTTTGTTTTGATTCTGCGGTTTCGTTCCACAGTGTTCCCTTTCACTTCACTGCATTCCATGAGCTTTGACGTTTGAGCTATTTTTATTCTGGGCGATGTGCAAATTACGCAAATTGCGGGGCCCAGTTAGCCGTAGCGGTAAACGCGCAGCTAATCAGCAAGACCTAGCTGAGGGTCGTGGGTTCGAATCCCACCGGTCGAGGATCTTTTCGGGTTGGAAATTTTCTCGACTTCCCAGGGCATAAAGTATCTTCGTACCTGCCACACGATATACGCATGCAAAAATGATCATTGGAACAGTAAGCTCTCAGTTTATAACTGTGGAATTGCTCTTAAGAACAGCTGAGAAGCAGGCTCTGTTCCAGTGGGGACGTAATGCCAGAAAGAAGAAGAAGAAGAAGATGTGCAAATTAGCGAAAAAGTGTTTAGATTAAATGTGGCCAAACCAACGGATACCTCCGGTAGAGTAAAGTGGGAGAAAAGTTTATGTTTGATACGTTTTCCATCGGCCAGGGAGATGTGAAATGCCCACCTCCTGTCCCCCAGAGGCTACGTCCATGTCCACAGCAAGGTAGATTTGTAGTTTAATAAATCACAGTTGTATAGTTAATTGATGGAATACGATCGCGTTGCCTCGATCACCATCGCATGCCACGCTATAATACTCACACGTGCCAAATGTACACCGCAACATCTTCTACCGTTGCGTTACTGCCGCCATAAAGGCTGCCAGTTCGTTCATTGGCGCTTCGAAGTTCCTATCTCATCGGTTGGGTGGTTTCTCTTTTATTTTCCACCCAGCAGCTCACCGCAAACAAACTCTCGATCTCTTTTTCCCGTTTCATTGATAACTGATTTTTCTGTGTCGGTTTTTCTCCAAGTGCTATATTTTCCCCCTCCTCGTTTCTTTCATCTTCCTGCGTGCTGTAGTCGTTTCCCATTAGGGTGGTTCAAATAACAAAAAAAAGCGTGGAAATCCCATTTCTCATATCTATCTTACAATTTTCAAGATGAAAATAGAGTCCTGTCAAATTGTCAGCCATTGGTGAGAATTTAAAAGTTACCCAAAAACTTTACAGGTTTGTATGATAATTTCAATTAAAAAAACTAAGATGATATTTCCTACATCTGCCAAACTATCAAAAGTTGTTGCTGAAATACATCTCAAAGCCTTATTACTTTTATGAAGAAACCAAAAACAGCAAGCAAATTTGTGAAGAAATTTTTTGCTATCCGTTGTTATGTGTTAAACTTTTAAGTATCTTTCTTCTCTATGATTTGAAGAACATGTTGAGATCTAAAACAGGTTTCTAAATTTCTCCATAGTAATTTCCATATAAACCAACATCGTCTTTGAGCCACCTCTAAATCATCACTGAAATGGTTGAAAATCTGACACAAATGTATTTTCATCACAAAGATTGTAAGGAAGGTATGAAGAAATAGGATTTGAATTTTGTTAGCAATTTGAATCACCCTAATTTCCCATGTCGGATGTTTATTCAATGATTTACACTTTCTTGTCGGCATCGGCAGAAGCCACAGCCGTCTTCCGCGGGTCTCGTTCGCACCTTCCAATATTGCACACCCCACCAAGAAGGGGCGTGAAACGGTTCTGGTTGTACGGATTGAATACCGCGGCGGTTTTACTGTGCGTTTGCGGTGTTTCCGGTTCGTGGCGTCGCGCGACTGCAGGGAGGCTTGCTGTGTGATGATATGGAAATGCATGACTGTGCATTTAGGGTGCTCTTAACGGATCGAACAAATTAATTGAGCAGATAACTAATGCAGTTTATAAAGTCGCAGGAGGGAGTTCTATATTGTTAACAAATACGTAGCATAGAGGCAGTCGCATCTTTACTTATTCGTATTATTACTAACAAATTGCGAAAAGCCCAAAAACTTGCTATGCGGTTTGGAAGCGCGAACAATTTTACTTTAGGACTCATCAGTCCAATTAAAAATTAAGTTATTCATGCTATCAAACAAGAGAACGTTTTCGAAAATTCTTGTGGGAGTGATTTGGAAGAAGTGAGAACCATTTAAAAAAAAAATCAAAATTTTTAGAGCGTCTGGCGGTGATGGAATTTTTTATATATATTCATCAAGATAAACTTATAGAGAGTAGTTTATCATTTTTGGTTGATATATTTAACAAATGCTTACAGTTGACATATTTTCCTTTCAAATGCAAAATCATCATGGTTGTACCAATTATAAAACCGGATAAAAAACCCTGCCGATGCTTCTAACTATCATCCAATCAGCTGACTTTCCTTCATCAGTAAACTTTTTGAGAAGGTCCTTTTCAACAGAATGATGGTCCACGTCAACGAAAATTTAATTTATGTCAATGAACAGTTCGGATTCCGACATGGACATGCGTCCACTTATCAATATTTCCGTGTATCATAGGTATATGATACATTCCGAGAAATTTGTTGGCCAATATTATACAATATTTGCACATCTGACTTATCTGAGTTACTTCAGAGATGTCAAAAATCTTTGTTTGTGGATTGCGGATGATACGGGCCTATCCGTCAAAGGACGAATCCTGCGTGTCGTGGATATTTTTTCTTCATATTAAAAAAAAAAGGAAGATTTCTCCTAATGCTTCCAAAATTCAACTTATGATTTTCCCACATAAACTAAAAGCTCTCTATTTAAAACCTTGAAGTAGACATGTTTGCGGGGTATATCTAAATCCGGTTCGATCCGGTTGCCTAATACTTATCTTAAAATTATAATCCAGCACCTTTGACGAAGGATATCAATGATGTTATCGAGGATATGTCGTCTTGAAGGGTGTCTCGGATGCTGCCTGGAATTCCGTGCATCCGTACAGCAGGCATTCGAAAATTACGTGCTCGACAGTATTGTTTGTACTGCAAACTTCGCAAACCCGGTGGAAAGGTGTCCCCCATGGTTGTGGGAAATCCTTGTATGACCAGTTCTTAACCTGGAGATTAATTTTTGGTCCTTTATTGATTTGAGGTCCGTTTAAGCATCTACGGTTTCCTTCGTTTTTTGTAGGTAAGCTCCTCGTGAGTTAGTCCACTTCGTCTGCCATGCTTGGCGCACTGTTGATTTTACTCAACGTCCAATATCGGCCAGCGGAACCGTTGTGGTATACCGGCGGCTGGAGTAACCGGATCCAGCTAGGTGATCGCCTGTGCTATTCCCCGGAATGCCACAGTGCCCTGGAACCCACATGATGGTGACATCGGGTGATGCATGTCTGATTATTCCCTGAATCCATGGATGACGGGGAGCCTCCGATTGAAGCGCGAAGTAATATCTGGCTGAGTCGGTTATTATGAGGATCGGGCGAGTGGTTGGTTCAGTAGCGCCAAAGAAAATAGCCGCGGCTTCGACGGAAAAAAATCGAACATTGTCCGGGAAGATTGAGGATTACCATACACGGAGCCATCTGTATAGTGCCGCTGATGTGCTGCATAGTCTGTCCGCAAGACCTCAGCGACGGATTGTCGCAGCCGCGTTGACGAGTCTCCTGCCCTGAAGTTGTCTTTTATTCTACCGTTGAATTTGAGTAATGAGCGGTGCCAGTTACGCTCGCCGTACCAGTGGACCTTGGCGACTGGGGGAGTTAAGTAACGGAAAGGCAGAAGGCCGGTTTCGGCGCAAGCTGCATCGGCCGAGGTAGATGGGAGGAGACCTGAAACTATTTGCACGTAGCAGTTATAGATGGGAGACAGTGTGTCAATCAGTCTGTTCATCGCCAAGAATGTGGTTTCTAGACCGTAAAACAGTCGACTATCAATAAGAGCAGCGGTGAAACGGAATCGAATAGCTCGGTTGTTGCTGCGGTGCGGTTTCAAAAGAGATTTTATTAGGTTAGGACAGTTGGCTCTGACTGCTTCAAAGTGGGCCTTGAAGGATAGGTTGCGGTCGAAAGTGGCCCCAAGGATTTTCGCTGTCTTGCGATTAGGCAGGGTTTGGTTGTTGATTACGATCGGAGGCCCACTGACCCTATGCCCAAATGGACATATGTGGCATCGAACACTTTTAGATGCCGACATGGTGAAACCTACGGAGGCAGCCATTTTGCCACACGAGAGACGGCTGCTTATGCTTTTCTGCGTGTGGCTACAATTGTCGGTCCAGATACTGCGATTACTATATCGTCCGTGTGGAGGAAAATCTGTACTCCTGCTGGCAGGTCTTCGAATACGCCGTCCATCATGACCAGAAATAAAGTTACCGATATGACGGACCCCTGTGGTGCACCGGTTTCTTCATTGAAGGTGGTGGACTTGGCATCTCCTATAACAACCCTAAAGAATCGGTTGGTAAGGAAGTTCTTTATGAAGTGCAGGATGCGACCGGTTATGCCCCAGCTGACTAGCTTTTCTAGAACAAATGGTGTCCAAGTCCGGTTGAACGCTTTTGATATGTCCAGTGTTTTCATCTCAGTGTGGTAGTTTTTATTATTTGCCTCTTGTAGAACTTCACGGAGAGCTGCAAAGTAAGTGTTCGTGCCATACCCAGACCGGAAAGCGTGCTGCCGGTGGTCGAGTAGACCGTGTTGCTGTAAATGGTGTATTAGCCAGCGGTTCACCTTTTGACATTCTACTACCTTCGAGAGGCAGCAAGTGAGAGCAATTGGACGGTAGCTTGTTGGTTCTTGTAGCTGATTTCCGGGCTTAGGTATCGGAACAACGAAACTCTCTCGCCACTCTGTCGGGTAGGAGTCATTAAGGTCATAGATTATTGATCTGCTCAAGCAAAACAAGATTCCCTGGTCCCTCCAATTTCTTTAGCATAGGGTAGCCGATGTCATCGGAGTCGGCGGATTTGCCATTACTTCGGCTCAAGGCATGCTGAAGTTGTCCTGCTGACAAAAATAGGTTGATGGGGAGCTGAGAGTTGTTCGGAGGCACATTGAAATGTATTATGTCGCCGGCGGTAGCGCCGGATCGTCGGACGAATTCCGGGTCGTAGTTATCGAAGGCAGCGAGGCTGGCAAAGTATTTGAATAGGCCATTCGCAATAACGGTCGGATCCGCTGTGTTATTACCGTCAATAACAAGAGTAGGCGGGGCGACGGATCGTTTGCCGCTGAGGGCGTTGACCTTGGCCCATAGGTCAGTTGTTGTTTGAGAAGCATTGATGCTGTCGAGAAAATCCTCCCAACAAGCTCTTCTAGCATCACGAATGGCTTGCCGGCATTAGTTGCGCTTAAATCGATGCCTGCATAGAGCCGCAGCTCGGTTTGGATGATCGAGTTCCAAAGTTTTGACAGCTCGGAGGGCCTTTCTGCGTGCTTTGATAATTTTCTTGATCTCCGGAGACCACCAATGAAGTGCCTTTCGGCCGGTTGTGTTGCTAGTTTTCGTAATTGAGACGCTTGCCGCATGGGTGCGGAGAAGTCGGGTATACCACTTGGTTGACGGTTACTCATAGATGCGCAGATGTTGTTGTTATTGGCGGACCAATCAGCTTGGTCATATAATCAGCAGGGTCGTCTGGTTATGGCAGGAGCCTCGGTGGCTACTGAGATTTGCAAAGGATGATGGTCGCTTCCACATGGATCCGATTTGACATTCCAGTGAAAACGCCGGACCTCTGACCGAGTTACTACTGAAACGTCAATTGCTGTTGAGTAGTAGCCCTTGCAAAATGTCGAGGAGCCTTCATTAAGGATAGTTAGATCACTATCCTCGAAGAGATCAAGCAACATAATACCTCTTGCGTTGGAGGGGGACCCGCCCCAGGGCCTTAAGGTCTCCGACAATCATTTTTGGTTCTGGAAGTTGACGGATGAAGCTCTCTACCATTCCATGTAGGTCGTGGATGTTTCCGCATGATAGGTACACGCAGGCTACATATATTGTAATACTTCCCTGAAGCTTTACTCCGACAACTGGTAGTTGAGAGTCGATGTTCAGGACGGTGAACGGGATTGACTTTAGGACCCCAAGGGCGACAGAACGGCGAATGTTACCTTCACGTATTTGCCACCGAGGGAACGATTAAGCTGCTCGATTGTTACACGGTTGATTTCCTGGAGTGCCAGGATCGAAGGAGATTGACACGTTGCTCTCAGCTGCATCGTTAATGGCTGCTTTCACTGTTCTCCAGCAGTCCTAAAGAGGTGCTCCATCCAGCACACCCTTTTCCAGGTAATGCAGCCTCGAGGTGCTGCACGTATGCAGCTGCGACATCCGGTTGCTTAAGCTGCTCTAGGTCATACCGGGGCGGCCGTCGGTACCGTACGTTGTTAACGACGGACAGTTTTGGGAGCAGTTTAACCATCACCAGATAGTGGTTTGAGTCGATGTTAGCGCCACGATAGGTCCTGACGTCAATAATGTCGGAGCAGTGTCGTCCATCAATCAGTGCGTGGCCGATTTGTGATTCTGTCTGCTGTTGTGATCTCCAAGTGTAACGGTATGGAAGGCTATGCTGGAAGTAGATGCTACGAATGGCCATATTCTTGGAGCGGCGAAATCAATTAGTCGTAGGCCGTTTTCGTTTGTAAGCCGGTGGGCACTGACCTTCCCAATAGTTGGACTGAACTCCTTATTCTCCTGGTCAACCTGGGCGTTCAGATCTCCTTTTTCTCCGGGAGTATAATATGATGCATATTGAGTAATTTCTTGCAACAGAGGGTCGTTAAAGTGACTTCAATCCTATGATTGCAATCCATATCAAGGAACACACCAATCTTCAAATGTCACATTAATCCGATGATTGCTAGCCGTATCATGCAACACTTCAATCTTCAAGATTTTTCGCCAGAATTATATTACGATGCAAATTGAGTAATTGATTACAACAGAGGATTATTTACAAGAACTTGCGGTAGTCCTTTCCAAGGGTCCTGGAATTGGCTGTAGGATACTCCGGAAGTACATGTAGATGGCCCCCTGTTACATACAATTAGTCAATTTGTATTGTATTATACTTCTGCTGTGAAATCTTGGAGTGTCGCATGATTTGGTTTGTGCTGATCAATGTTGGTCCCCAACTGAACTGAACTGAGCTCTAGGAACCGGTTACGGGTAATCCTCTTTTATATAAAAAAAACTGTTGCTCGTTTGTTTAATAATTTGAAAAGAGTAAAAGAGATCGTTATTTACAAAAGTTTCAGAACTTTACGCAAAAAATGATTTCTTCCTAAGACGCATCTATCAAAAGATAGAACTAATC
Organism: Aedes aegypti; assembly: GCF_002204515.2. NCBI lineage: Eukaryota > Metazoa > Arthropoda > Insecta > Diptera > Culicidae > Aedes > Aedes aegypti. The sequence continues at coordinate 257,224,816 of NC_035108.1, forward strand.
TAGATATATTGTAAGCTGTTGAGATCAAATTCAATACCGTCAAAATAATGCTCTGATTGAGTTGAGATAATTTTCTGCAGACATCAAAAGGACTTACAATAATCCTGATTACTAAACACATATTATAGTATGATTCGGTTTTGCTGATAGTACCCGTTTATTGTAGTATATTTTATGTAGTAAGTATTTGAACGACCATGATTCAGATTATATTATCGACAAGAAATCCCCATTAAAAGATAATATAGGTTTTCTGATTCAGGTCGTACTAGCTTAACTTTCACCGTCATAAGACGTGTTAAACGAATCCTTGAAGCATTTCATTTTTCAAGGCACTGCACTTCATGCGTCATATTCTGTCCACCTACAAGTAGTACGAACAACGTAATCGTAACACTTCACAATAAGAGGAGAGGCAATTGTTCGTAATAAATTACGCTCATCGTGATAATGAAAAAATAACCGGACCTCAGATCAACCGTCATCGATAGGAATTAGTCACTATGGCTGCACCAAACTGTTCATCAACGAACACAAGGGTCGATCATTTTATTTAAATCTCTTGAAAAGTCGAAAAGTGCTGATTCAAGGCATTTCTCACTTGGACAAGTACGCGTCATCCTCTGGCGCAATTAGGTCGCCCACGTAAACCCCACACAGATATTCAGTGTTGCTGAAGGCTTCGAAATTCAAGTGGCCAATTTACTGTGCTATGAATAACTCCCATCACGCACGTTGAGGTAAAGGATCCGAAATGGAGACTTTCGAGTGTGTCATTGTCGTTGGTGGTGGGTAGGCATCTAGGTGGCTTACCTCGGTAGCTAATTGAGCGAGGCGACACCTATTTCGCAGGCTCCCATAAGGAGGTCATTCTGATCGTTGACGACAAGATTATCCCCCCTCTCACGGAGAGGTTCGAAATTGCTAATGACCAAAGTTAATAATTTAGCAGACCTCGTTCAGAATCACCTACCGAAAATAAATCGACCGTGTCTGGTTAGAGTCTGAAGCATCCACTTCGAAGCCAATCACGATGGGCAAATTATCGTCTCAGCGTCGACGTTGATTGGTTCTCGTGAATCTACAGACGTAGATTCAGAGGTGATTTACGGTGTGGGAAAGCATCTTCTCTCTCTATTGGACACGAGCTAAGGATTCCGACATTCGCGAGTGGATCGTTCAACTAATTGGACAGCCTCAGGTCGATAATTGTCGATCAAATGAGGTCGTTGTACTAATAGACGCACAATTGAGGGGAAAATGTGGTGCCAATTCGGTATTGTTTGGGCTGTTTAGTTGGAAATTCCTCTGGTTGGAATTACTTCGCAGACTAGATGTATAAAATATGGGAAAGTTCTTCAAGGATAGGGCGTTCTTGATGAGTTCTTCCATAAGACAGTTGAGGGCCTGAACCTGACTCTGCTTGATGAGTTGAGGATTGAGGGCCTGTTAACGCGCAGTTATTTAGCATGGCCATGCTGAGTGTCGCAGGTTCGAATCCCGTTCCCATGGCATAAATTGTCTTCGTTTTTGCCACATGATACATGCCACGTTTAATATGCCTGTAGAAAGGCATGTAGGCTATTGCATGGCTGGCAGCTAATCTCTTTTTATAGACTTGTTCTCTATTTTAATACATGTTTTCAAAAATCCTCTAAATATTCTTCACGGAAGTTCTCTAAAGTCTATTTGAACCAAAATGATACCTAAAGTCGTTTTTTCCTTATCCTGCTTGCATTGAGTTCTGCTGCTCAATTTATAGAAGTTTTAGAAAAAAAAACCCTCAGAGACTATTACGCGACTATTCCACAGGTTCGTCACGAATTTCTTCTCAGATTGCCTTAGGAAAAATTTAAGGAATTATTCTAGTGATTTTTACAAAGATTACTTCTGGCATACTTTCAGGGCTCCTCCAGAGATCCATCCAGAAATTCTTCTAGCGATTCATCAACTGGGAGACTTGGAATATTCCAGCGGTGTCTCAAATAATACATAAAGAAATTTCCTGATAATTAGCTCCCGGGAATCCTTGATAACTCCAACGCGTCCACCTTCTGTAGTTCCTACAAGGATCACTGTGAAAATTATCCCGAATGCTTATTTAGTTTTTCCTTCAGATATTTTTCGAATTATTTTTCCATTTATCACCAGATCTTCCAAAGATTTGTACAGGTATTCTTCCAATAAATTCCGACATTTTTAGAAGAAAAAAGTTAATAAATTTTTTTTCAGGACGTACAAGAACTTCTACGCCAACTTTTGAAGTTGTCCTTCCAGGCATTTTTATATGAATTCCTTCAATAATTCAATAATAATCCACACGGAATCTGCTGCCTATAAATTCGTCGAAAACTAAAGCCATTTTGATAAGCAGGGGAAGAAGCTTGAATACTATGCCTAATTTATATCTTAATGGTGAAAAATTAAATTATGTTAATAGTGTGAATAATCTGGGCATAATATTCAATTCGAATTTAAATTGGGATGATCAAATATGTGCTCAATGTAGAAAAATTTATGGTAGTTTGAAAACATTGTCTTTGACAACCAAACATTTCGATAAATCGACCAAACTGAAACTATTTAAGGCTTTAATCTTCCCTCATTTTATCTATGGTGATTTTATTTATTCAAATGCTTCATGGTCTTCAGTTGATAAGTTGCGACTTGCTTTGAACGCATGCGTTCGGTATATTTTTAACCTAACAAGATTTTCCAGAGTATCTCATTTACAAAAAGAATTAATTGGTTGTAATTTTTCTAATTTTTATAGGTATAGATCATGCGTTACACTGTTCAAATTAATGAAGTTGAGAAAACCAGATTATTTGTTTGTTAAGTTACAACCAATGCGAAGTGACAGAAATAGAAATGTTCTTATACCTCAACATCAGTCTGCCTATTATAGCCCATCGCTGTTTGCACGAGGCGTTGCGTATTGGGACCAATTACCCCTTAGTATTAAATCTAGTGTGTCCATATCTAGCTTTAACAGAGACCTTATGCAGTATTTGACATTATAAATTGGTAAAATTGTGGGATAGCTCAATAAATATGAAAGCATAATTGAAGCAATTGAATCACTAGGTGTAACGATAAAAAAGGCCGTAGCCTTATGTTACATGAATAATACTGAATAAATAAATAAATAAATAAATAAATAAATAAATAATTCAATAATTCATCTATACGAATTGCTCCGAGAAAATATATTTAATACTCTTCCATGAGCTCTTCAATAAATTCTAAGAATGCTCATGAAGCTCCTCCAGAAACTTCTCTACAATTTTTTCCAACGTTTCTTCCAAATATTACTCCTGAAGTTTTTCCAAACAATTTCTCGAGTATTTTTAAGTAACATCCTAATGACTTGCAAGTTTAGTCATGGTTTCACCCCAAGCTAATACTACAATTAATATTACTTTGATTCCTTCGCATTGAATATCTGACGAAATTTTCTTAGGAACGATCGGTCCTACGAAAATTTCGTCAGATATTCAATGCGAAGATTTTCAAAGAATTCCTGCAGGATATTATCTAGAGATTTGATTGATTTTTTTTCCTTCAATTAGTCAACAGAAGAAAAATGTCATTTTCAATTTTCTAAAAGATCAAATTATGTTACTCTTGCAAATTTGGGGATGCTGAATCCGTTTCCGCCCTTAGAAATGTTCCAGGAAATCACAATTTTGTGCTAAAGGTCGTAAAAGTTGCAGAAAATTCTGGATTTACTTGTTTTTTTATATATGTTTTTTTTTATATGGACAGGTACACTGCATTTCCCAAAACCAACAAAAAGTACTTTTTAAAAACAAAAGCATTACAAATTTCGTTGATTCGTATTCTTTAGCACCTAAAACTGATTCCTATAGCAAATGAAGGACATCAATCAGCATACAAGCTGGTTAACTTGCATGCAAGTTGACTGAATTGTCTAAATAGTGCATTTTTATAATCAGTATCTCAAAAACCAGATGTGCTGTGACATTTTTGAATACGGCAATGGATTCAGTGACCGCAAATTGTGTAGATAATTGTAATTCAGTGCTTGCTACAAAAACTTGTTCTGCTGTGTTATCTAAGCATTTTATTTATGAAATCCGTCAAGATTTCTTCAAAAGTCCAGGAATTGTTTCAGAGAATCTCCAGGATTCAGGATTTTTGAGAAAAAAACACCAATAGAATCTGAAATTTTGTTTTAACATTTTTCAATTAGAATATAAAGAATCAGAATCTCTGGAGTAATTCCTGACGGTATTCTTATGGAAATTTCTAGTTTGAATCAAAAAAATCCTGAATAAAAACTTGAAGGAAATCTGAAAACCCCCCTGGAATAAAAACTGATTGAATTCTTGAAGATTTAAAAAACGGGAATTAAGGAAGTCTTGAGAAAATGATGGTAGAATCATTGGATCAATTCCTAGTGAACTTAGGACTCTGTTGGAAATTTCTAGAAAGAACATTTTCTAGTCTTACTGGTGGAGTCTCTGGGGTAACTTCTGTGGTTATCCTTAGAATAGTTCCAAGGTAAATCCTGAAAGTATCTTAAACGAAACTTCTTAGGAAGTTCGTAAAAATCACAAAACAAACTCCTGAAGACTCCGAAGAGTATTATCGGAAGCAAATTTTCGAATTTTCTGCATATACCTAAATTTATTGCTAGAGAAGAAAAATGGAAAATATACATACAGTAATACAAAAAGAAATATCTGTCGTAATATCACGGGGAATTTTTCTAAAATAGTTTCTAAAATAGTTAGCACTCTTTTCATTTTGTTGGTTCCCATTGTTGGTATCGTTTTTTTTTGGCAAGATGTCTCTAAAGTTTCTATTTTCAAAACACTTAGGGTAAACAGGTATAATGCGCCCTCCTTAAGGAAAAACCGCTCCATCGCAGTAGCAAATGCATTACTTCTATCGTTTTTGATGTCAAGGTTGAACATTACTATTCAAGTAAAATAAAATCAATTACACACCAAATCTGCATATTTTTCCAAAATATGGGTGTTTTAAGGTAATGATAAGTATATATCTAAGTTTTTTAAACTAATTAACCCTAAAAAAATCCAATAGAGAATTCATAGAACAATATCCTTTTTAGAATAACAGGGAACTGATATATTTTTTCGCAAAATTGTGAACGAAAATCGAGGTGGTCGCTTTTACCCCGTGGGTGGGAGGTTTTACCCCGTCGCTAAAAATAATCGTGATAAGAAATCATTTTTTGAAGCTTCAAGAAACAATATTTTTTTTACAAATACAACACCTGTGATATTTTTCGATCATGCCCAAGGCTTCAAAAAACGAAACGCTGCGTCGAAAACGTATTTATTGATTCTTGATTTTGACATGTGAATTAAATCGCTTAGGCGGGCGGTCGTACCCCGTCTTCCTCTACAAGACGATTTTTGTAAATGGTTTAAATTTAGACGTTTCAAAACAAACCGGGCAATATGCCTCTCCCATAGAAAAATGTTCCACAGCGTTATACAAATGGTCCAAGAGAAATTTCACCACTAGCTAAGCTTAAAAGGGTCCATTAGCAGTCGTCTTCCGGTAAAAGTTTTGGTAATAAGTACAATAGTAAGGGAAGGGCTTCATTTACAACGAGGCTTGTTTATCGGTTTAGAAATTTCACGCCAAAAAGCTGTTTTTCGATATTTTTGAAATATCTATTGGTTTTTCATACTTCTCAAAGATCTAATATTTGCAACATCATTTTTTTCGTGAATATTTAAGATATGTAATCATATTAATCATATTTACATGTTAGAGAAGCCTCAATCCCTTGAAAATGAAATTGGGCGTATAATCCCGATTTACCCTAGTAGAATCAACATTTAAAATCTCGTCGAGTAGCAATCAGCCATCAAGAGGCGCGATTTTAATGGGTGTTCAGTAAAAAAGGTATTTCAATATCTTTTGTAATTAAAGTAAAGAGCGTATTTTTTGTTCTCTCCAAGGAAATTGCGCTCTGGACTTCCTAAATATGGGTGGCATGTTACTTTTCGCTCGGGTGCTGTCAATTCAATCGAAGATGGCGTCGAAACAGCAAGCCCTCCGCGAGCGTATAGTACGGTTTTACGAAACGCATGGTCATCGTGGAAAAAAGTCTACGATAGACCACTCTCGATACGAAAACATGCTCGTCAGTTTACCGAAACCAGGTTTCCCAGAGCGGTCTTGAGAAAATTCTTCTGCCGTTCTTAAAGGAGCATCATGCGGATGGGAAGTACGCCGGACAAGGCGTCTTCCCATTACGCCAAGAAGACGCTGGAGAATTAGTAGTAGTTTTCTTGTTCGTAAGGTTCTAAAAGGTCATTATTTGCACCTACAGATCTTATTCCAAGTATTTCTTAGATTATCTTAAAAAGTCATTGTAATCAAATCTTGGTAGAATATAACAAAATAAGGCACTGTGTAGTAATTTCGCTTATTGATTATATGAAATGTACTCAAATCTAGGTAAATATAACTAAATTGAACCTTACGGGTATCAATTTTATTGATAATGCTCCGAAAGACCACTGGTTACGCCTGAATATCTAACGATCTGTATCTTGGTTATTGAATTTAAAACATATTGAAATTTAACCTTATGAGACTGTTTGGGTATAAGTGATGTTAATAACCAAGATAACCGGCAGCGCTTGTAGATCTGAAGGTCTGTTTCCCACGGAGTTCGTGGGTGACCTAGAACACAATTAATACATAGCTTAGCTGTCACAAAAGTTTCATTTTTAGTAAATTTGACATCAATCCATAAAATTTCGTACAAATTTAATTTTGAAAATTCCTTTCACATAAAATAAAATCCATTTACGTATAGATTCTATTTACTTACCCTCGACCAATCACGCAAATAGTTGTTTCATTGTATTATTAGTGCTTGGTGTCAGGCCCGGATTTTGTGGGGGGGGTTGCCAAGGGGGTAATGCCCCGAGCCACCCAAGAATTGAAAAAAACGTGAAACATTACCTAATGAATCATATTTTTCATATCCAAATCCGATACGATTTCCAATAGAGATTTTTTGAAATGAGATTATTCTACATATAATATTTTGTAAGTGGTTAACTCTCTACGATTTTATCTGAATCTTTCAATTTCAATTAAAATCTTTCTATCCACGAACCAAAACCATTAAGGTCATATAAATATCTTTAATCTTCCCGACATAATTAACCTGCCAAAATTATAGTGCTATATGCCCTGAAACGATCTTGAAAAAAAACTATGAAAGTTGACGAAGGTAATTCACACATATTCATGATTTTACTATCAGATTACTGAAATTACTATTTTATCAAACGCATCATTTTACAGGAAATTCGATGTTATCTTATTCCGCTGCACTCTTCCTGTTTGCGGGCCATTTTTTTTAATGTTGTTTACTTATTGCCATTGTTACTGAAAGCTTAGAATTTGCAATTTGTCGAAATGTGCATTGTTTTCCAAACAGTTGTGTATATCTTTATCATAAAAATTGTAAGGCAAGAGACTTGAATATGAGCCTTGGAGTAGGCCCAGGTAGCTGCTTCTGGAACTTGTCAGTTAACCATGTATGTGCAAATTTTTCGACAATATTTCTAAGTTGAATTAAAAGTGCCCCTGATATCTAAAAAAAATATATTCATTTTTTTTAACTCTTGGCCATTGTTATTTCAAATCTCAAGAAATCTTCTAGTCATGATTCCAACTTATGAATCTTTCCTTTTAACCTGGATTGAGAATGATTCAGTCCCAATTCAAACTCATAATGTATTAGTTAAAACTGAACTTTACAATGCTTACACGGAAAACCCATATTTGAATATTTTTTAACTTTAATTTTGAGTTATTTATCTCTCCCTATTTCATTTGCTTCTTCTATTGTTGTCAGAGAACGAAGAGCAAAACAGCCCAAAAACCGAACCTTTGTGCGTTACCTCAAATTTGAGTAAATGGCATAGTTCTGGAAGTGGAGTTACTTGATCTACCGGTTGAGTGAAAAAAAACTTAGCCAGAAGGTATTTTTTATCGCATGGCTGCAAATGAAAACAAGTTTTACCCCATCAACTCGAAATTAGGTTAACGCACGAACCCCCCGAATTGAGTGGAATGAACTCACTTTTGAGTACTTCATTTTTCCCGTGTAGCGTTTTCGGCTCATTTTGTGCCAAGGGCCCCCTTGAAGACATCTGACCTGGGCCTCCCGAAGCCCAAATCTGGCACTGCTTGGTGTAAAATAAGGTTAGATGTTTCATTTTTTTATTAGTGTTTGGTGTAAAATAAGGTTAGATGTTGTTTAAAAATAATAATATAATAGTAGCAATTGCTGGCGCTTCAATTTGTTCAGAAACAAGCCAAAACGTTCCAAACTCCGATTATCATCAAAAAGTGATTGTTTCCAATTTCCTGCACTCATTGACGAATTATTTAGTTGTTCAGCCACCAGAAAGTAGTGCCACAAACCGTTTTGGTGGTATGGTACCTTCCAAATGCAACTTCTTCAGACGTGCAGTACTGCGCATAGCGTTTATGCTGTTTGTTCCGATTTTTCGGCTGACTGCTTTTCCTTCGTGGCTGGAGACCTGTTCAGTGTCTTAAGCGACCGATCGACGGCGGACAATGTTCCCGTTCGTGTTTACCAGCTTGTGAATGTGCGATACACCATTCAGTCGGACATCCAACCAGACCCGTCGTACAATTAGGGCTCGACTTTTACTGACAATTAACGGTCATCAACATGTGTGATTTTAATTCATTGGGTGTAGTTTTTCAATTCGATGTGATTATTAATTTCCATTGTGCCCTCTCTGGTATGGAGTGCGGAAAAGTAAAGCTTTCGACGATGACGATGCGGAATGAACCGTTAAAATGGGTGGCAGCTTATTATGTGCCTGATTGGATTCCCCGGTTATTATGAGGCAGATGTTTGTATGAGCGATGTATATGATTTTGAGTTATATGAAAGTAAGCTTTTATGATACCCCACACAATCTTTTCTGTTAATATAACTAGGCTCATAATTTTTCATGTATTTAGTCAACCAACTTATTTATGTTATCCATTAACTCTTCTTTATACAGGTTTTCAGATCTACAAGCGCAACTCTTTCCGAAGATTATGAACGAAGTTGATATCCATAGTGGTTAATTTAATTATATTCTACCAAGATTTGAGTACAATGTATGTTTAAGGTTATCCAAGAACTACTTTTCAGTACCTTGCGAAAAACGGTAATTCACAAACAGGATCATTTAGTCAAGTAATACAAAGTTTTTAGTTTTAAGCCTATTTAAGGTTATCTAATGACTTCTTTGAACACTCTGCCCTGAATTGCAAGTCAGTGTTCCCAGTAAAAAAAGACAGTGCGAAAATGGGTTTAGAAGTTTCTGATCCTACTTTCAAGCTTACAAGCTTCAAAGTTCCGAGTTTGAAAAACTTTAATAGCTCTATGCTAAACAAATGCTGTGTAGCCACTAATGCATAACATCCTATTTACGTCCTGCGTGTCACCCTTGCAACCATTTGAACGATGTTAAACTTCATTCAACCTGTTGACATCCATCCGGGCAATTACTTAGACCGACGCTTTTAAAACTGCACTATGTGACACGGAACTCCGTTGTTTTACTCGCAACAGCACTCGCGGTCACATGACTGAGCTACTGGAAATGTCTTCCGTTTGGGTCGCCTACAGCGCCTATAGGTTGACATTATCGTGACTTCCTTACACGCAAAAAGTTATTCTCAGTACTGCATCCAGTCTAGAGCAGAGGGGACAAAATTGCAGTGCATTTTCTAGCCCCAAAGCTATTCCGGTGGTTCTCCGGCATATGTAGTAAAAGAAATCCGAGTAGAATCACATAATAAGATGATAACACATTTCTATCAACAACTGTTGAAAATAACTGATGTTGATGTAATTTAGAAATACAAATACAAATAACACCTGAATTTATAAAAGTAACATAATTCGCTATAATTTTGTTATTTTGTAACATTTTTGAAACACATTCTATAATAATCTTGTTATAATCCTTAAAGGTAATAGTTTTGTTTTATTTGGTGCAAATTTGACACATTTTTTTTTTACTTTAAAACTATTGGTGATATGAAAAATTATATAAAAGAAAAAAAAATCTGTATAATTTTCCTCCATCTGATCGGGAAACGTGCAAAGGGCTCGGATGCAGTTTAAAATGCTGGCAGCCAGTCAGTGGTGGCACGTGAGTAGATTCGATTTTCCGCCTTTAGCCACCACTATCGATTTCACCACGCCTCCCTAGAGTGTGGACCTAATCTTCCGTGTCGGTGTCGTGCTAGCCCGGGACTGTGCTGTGACGGAAAGAGTGATTTCAGCTTCCTACAGTTTCGTAAGTAAGCTCTGCGGTTCACCGGCAGCATGGGCTGGACGAACTGTTGTGTGGCGAGCAATATTGGTTTCGGTTTCACTTTTGCGTAAAACGATTACCCGCAGGTGCTGGACATGAGACCTGAAATTGGCGAGAAAATTGTTAATTATAATTTTTTACGCCTGTTTAGTGTTTAAAAATATTGCTGTTGATAAGAAAATTGTCCTAACCCAGTTATTTTGTAGGAGCTCTGTATTTGATTACTGGAAACAGCGTACAATATTCAATTTTAAATCGATTTTTAATCTTTTTTAAGGTAAAAATAAATCGAAACCAAACCTCAAGTTTTGAAGAGCTTAAATCTAGAGAACCTGATAACACTAAATTCTGCTATTTTATTGGTTTGTCTTCTGGTTCTTCAGATTTGTGCTTTTGATATGATGTGTGGTTTCGATTTATTTTTGCATTTCAATAAGTGTGATAAAAAAAAACCTAAATAACAACATATTCTAATTGAAATAATAATCAAAATATAAAAATCTCTTTTCATTCTAGGTACGACAATTGATACTCAGTTGAAGGTGTACAAATACCAACGATTTATGTTTGCAGGTATTTATTAAATCTAAGAGGGTTTATTGAAACAATTCTTTGTGACTTCAAGTTTTTTCTTCCAAATAAGGTTAGATCGCCAAAGGACGCAGCCTAGGGTAATTCGCCAATTGTTGAACGGTCAAAATGCTCGCTAATTGTTGAACACGCCATAAGGAATACACGGGCTGTTCAACAATAGGCGACGTTTTTAGCTGTTCAACATTAGGCGAATTGCCCTACTTATCATCTGTAGTAGATTGCAAAAAAATGATATTTTTTCTTCATACTTGTGAAAATGGAAGATTATGGACTAGCTGGTATAATACCAGGAAGAAAGCACTGCAGAGGATTCAAAATAAAATTTAGAATATGAAGAGACACAAAAAAATCTAAATAGTACAATTTTAATAAAATGGATTGGTTTAATATTACTGCTCTTTCTGCAGTTTCTGATCTGAACTGAAGCTTAATCTGCAAAAGTGATATTTCATTAAATTTTCTTGGTTATAGATACGGTCGTTTGCATCTATTTTCTCCAACCTCGCTAAATTAATGTATAAGCTCCAATCATAGTCTGGCAAGGATGAACTCCACAATGAAAAAAAAAAAACGCAGAGCTATCGACCTCCTAAAGTGAGTAATAACTGTCCAATCATACCATTTATCTTCAATTTGACTCGAAAAAAAACTCCTGCACACGCCTCCATCTTGACAGTAATTCCACATCGAAATCCGTTTCACCATACACCATCATTATCGTCAGCCTTTGACAACCTGCAGCAGAAAACAGCAACTCCTCGCGATGATTCGCGCGCGGCCAAGAAATCCCTCCAATCTGTGTCAAATGCAGCTGCCTTCGACACGATCGATGATGTGTAAATTGATTACACATCTTTCTAGGTTAAGTTCGTCACAATTGCACGTTGTTTTTTATTGTTTGCATTGCTGCTTGTGGTTTGGTGAACGCGAACGTCGATATACGTTTGTCCATTCATTCAACTTAACTCAATCGTCGTCAATCTGGTGGAGGCCTGTGTAGGGTAGGGTGCGGCTTATTTTTCGAATGTTCTTAAAATCAAAATTTCTGATTCCAAATCATATTATCCTCTCTTCATAGTTTTTAAAATTTTGGGTCACAAATATAAAGATATAAATTCTAGTGCAAAAGTTTGGGTTAACCCCCTAAAACATATAAAAGTGTTTTGTCCATATCTCTGTGATTGCACGTTCAATTGAAATGCTCTATGGCGCATTCGAAAGGCAAAGAGTTGTTCTTACTTCGTATTTTTCCAAAAATATTTCTAGAATTTTATAAACTACATTTTTTTTTGAGGTTGTGTTACTTCTCAAAAAACATATTGAAAAACATGGCTAATTTCCTAAGCATTGGATCGACCAAAATTCTAAATCAATGATTCATTAGAATCGTAATCTTATATTCTTTGAAGAGCACTCACAAAATTTTGGCGAAAAAATCTGGAAGCTATTCAAAATCAATGAAACAGTCGTTCAAATCATCGTGCAAAAAATTGGGTTCGCCCCTCAGTATGGTGTATCGTGCAAAAGTTTGGGTTCACCTGAACTTACCAAAAACACGAAATGCTAACTCTAAAACCAATCATGTACGCGCCATTATTTGTGTTTGAAAAGACTATGAACTATTGAAATCCGTTGAGAAATGGTAGAGATATTGTCAAAAATGATTTGCCTGCGGCTCAGGTGATACCACACTTTTGCTCGATGACTTGAATGACTGTTGCATTGATTTTGAATAGTTTTCAGATTTTTTCACCAAAACTTCGTGAGTGCACTTCAAAGAATATAAGATTACGATTCTAATGGAACATTGATTTAAAATTTTGATCGATCCAATGCTGAGGAAATTAGCCATGATTTTCCAGTGTGTTTTATAAAATATGTCGCTACTTTAAGTAAAAATATAGAGTACAAAATTCGAAACCCGTTATTAGAAAAATACTTACGAAGTTGTCTTTCGAATGCGCCTTAGAATATTTTAATTGGACGTGTAATCACAAAGTTATGCACAAAACACTTTTGTATTTTTTTCGGTGAACCCACAGTTTCACACGGGAGTGTAGGTGGTTTAATCCATTTTAACGAAAAAAAATAAAATTTGTTTGACCATAAGTTAATTGAACATTTTGTTAAAACCTCATTGTTACTTAGATTTTCAGCAAAAAAAACATGATTTTGCATCGAAAAATGCCATATTTTTTGCCGTAATGTTTTCTATTCAGTACAAAATTGGTAATTCAACTAGTTTAATTGACGGTTAGAAAGGTCTTAGTGGTTGTCCATTGAGTATGCTATTTGGGAGAGGGTTGGGAGTTTCGACACGTCTCCATCCATATAAACTTTATAGAGCTCCATATAAAAAGCTTGACATTGGAAAAAGGTTAAAAATGGTTGTGCACTTTTCCCTGCAGTTTCCCCCCGAACTTCAGTGCCCCGAATGTAAATTGCACAATCACCCCGTTTCACCGAACAGTCCATTTCTCAGAAATGTTTTTTGATACTAATATTTGTCATAATTTTATACATTTCAAGATGGTAAACTTACCGGTCGTCTCATATGAATATTTGATTGATGATTATTTCGAGTTTTATCGTTCTTGGCATATTTGACAATATGTAGTTAGACAATGACTAAATATCTCCATCGTAGAAAAGGATCATTCAGAGACTAGCGTGTGGTGAAATGACAATCGGGGAAACGATAGTCGGTGAAACCAAAGATGGTTAGAAGGTAAAAGATAACCCACTCCCGTTTTTTTCCACAGGACTGAAATGGCTGTCATCCACGAACAACTCGAGTGAAGCCAAAAATGTAGTGCTGAAGAAGGAGCTGATTTGACAGCTTTTCCAAAAATACCGATTTAAGCACGCGACACACTCGTTTTTGAATGCGACTTTTATACTTCACTTATTATTGAGCAATTCTCGCTGAAACCAGGCCACAATCGGCACCCATCGTTAGAATTCAAATTTTATGTCACTGATCGCTAGTTTCGATAAAACATAAGGGTGGTCCTTTCGGTTTTCTCAAATTGGTCGACCCCTCGCACACCAGCTAGCTAAACAGTTTGCGAAAAAGCCCATTTTTTTATAAATCTTGAATATTTCTTCACGTGATATGTCTCATATTTCCCTTGAAACACATAGCAAACTTAGTGGCATCGTATAGAAAAAGGATATAGCATTCATTTGAAGTTAAAAAAAAGTTTGGCGGTCATTTTTAATTTGGCCGCCATCTTCAATTCTGTTAGAAAAATCGTTTTTTTTTTTTCACAATTAGCTCACCGCTAGTTTTTAATTCTGAGATCACCATCAGAAGCTGAGGAAAAATTGCGTAAAATAGGCTACAGAAACTAGGTGAACAATGGTATTTACCCTATGAAATGAACGATTTTCTAAATCATGTTCTACGATTTTGACGTACATGGCAAGTACAATCAATGCAAACATCATTTTTTGTACTACAAAGAAACAATTTTTCAATCGTTGGTGTTTTATTCGAGTCGAGTGAAGAATAAGAATATTATTTTGAGTGATAAAACCTGGCGGCCATCTTGGATTTCGACGCCGTCTTGATTTTAAGTAGTAGAATGAATTTTTCACCTTGATAGCACTCAGTATGTCGAATTTAGAGGCTACCAAGAAAAACAAGGTTACGTTTACTCTTCTTCTTATTATTCTTCATTTTCCTGTCGTTACGTCCCTACCGGAACCGAGCCTGATACTCAGCTTTATTAGTTATAAATACAGGTTATTAAATTGTAATTTTCTTATATAATGCGATTTTTCATACCAAAATAATTCTTCGACATATCTTTGAATTCAGGAATAATTAATAAATAAATCCAATGAATGAAAACTGTCCAAAAACATTGATTGAAATAAACAATTTTTTTTTAACTATATGCATTTTTGTCATTGAATGAAGTTTATAAGTTGCGCGTTGGGACATTAGTAAGTCTTGTGGCAATATCTGTAGTTTTAACGAAAATCATTGCCAAACGCGCAAAAAAAAAATACTTTGATTTTCCGAACCATAAAGTATTGTTTTTACTACCGCTCAACATGTGAGAAATAGCGAAATTGAAAAGGAAAAGAAGGCTTTTTTCTAATGTGGACGTAATGCCAAAATGCAGATGTATCATTTTGAGGTTGATAAATCTCGCGCCCATCTTGGATTTCGACAATATCTTAGATTTTAGCAGTTGAATAATTTTTTACCGTCTTAGCGCTCATCATGTTGAATTATGAGGCCTCCGTTAAAAAACAATCAGATTCTTTCTTTCTTATCTTATCTCAGCTGTTCAACTGATTGTTAATTTCTATCAATGGTTTAGACCAAATAAATGAAAGAAGTAATGCTATTTTTCAACTCGAAGGTATGCAGAACAATCATTCAAATAAGCGTTAAAAAATCCTATTTGATAAGCTAGTTAAGCTGATGGGCTGGCTTCGTTCCAGTAGGGACGTAACGTCAGGAAAAAGAATAAAAGTAATGGTAGCATTAATATTCAACATGTTGAATGCTAACAAAATGAAAACTCATTCTACTACATAAAACCAAGATGGCGTCGAAATCCAAAATAACCGCCATTTTTTTCACTCAAAATAATACTCCTATCCTTCATCTCACTCGAACAATATACAAACTATTGAAAACTTGTTTCTTTGTTGTACAAAAAATGATGTTTGCATTGCACTGCACTCGCCATATTCGTCAAAATCGTACTAAATTGCTTTTTATTTCTCTTAATTAATCTTTTCTGGGACCAAAAAGGAAAGTAGGCCACTTTTTTTGTCACTATTTTTTTTTTTTCAATACTAATTGATTTTCCATTTTCTTTGGAGTAAAACTCTTTTTTTTATCAATATTTATGTAGATAAATGCAACTTTAAAAGAATATCGAAATAAAATATAAAAAAACTTAAGTGCGTTAATTTTAATTTGAACCAAATCCATGAGAGAAATTCGAAAACTGGTAAGGTGGGCACTAGCCTGGGACACGGTTATATGAAAAAATTGGATTGCATTTAGGTCCGCATAACAACTGTGCAAAATTTCAGCTCGATTGGTGAAAACTAATTTTAGCGCCAGACGTTCAAAGTTTGTATGGGATTTGCTCACAGTATTATTATCATTGTAAATTCTGCTATATCTAATGCACATGAAGGGAATGCCATAGATAGCATAAAACTCTGCTTATATTGAAATTTACATGGCTTTGATTTGATTGTGAATGTGAAATTTAATCATCGTGTAAATTTCAATCACGTCGCGTTTGGGTAATGATGCCCTGAACCAGAATAATGATCAAGAAACGCAAAAAATAACAAGGTGGAGCAACCGATACTTATTTTGTTTCGCATTGAGGACAACCATATTTTATTAGTTTTTGTGGCACAAATTTTACCTGGTTCAAACGAAAACAAGCCGTGTATTACTCATAATATCATTTATTCAATTTTTTATGACACATAGGTTTTAGAAAAAGTATGCTGACTGATGAACTTCTCGGGAGGTAAATGTACAACAGCACCAATTGCGCTCAAAATATGCGTTTCTCTGCATTTTCACCTGATAAATACACTGCCACAAACTATTAAACGTGTCACATTACACATTTTATTTTGAATCACGAATGCACATCATAAATTTGAAAAAAAAAACCTTTCCGATTGTGTACGTACCGAAGCAAAGTAGGACACACTTTCAAAGATGGCTGGCAGCTGCCGTGAAGCTCGCACCGATGCATCGTCATCACACGAAAATCGTGTAAAATTAAGATAATTCTTGCTAAAATTTCGAAGCACCTCATAGAGGTTGAAGTAAACTCAAGGGAAATGCTTTAATTTTAAATTATATATGGGGGTGCATGACAGATCTCGCATTTTTACGCTCGATGTATGGTTACGATAAGCAATTTTCTACGATTTTATGGATTCCGCTTTGGTTAATATTCAGATATTTTTTCTGTGTGGGAAAACTTGCTTTTGCAAAGAAAAATCGCCAGAGGTCGCCCATTGACCTCTATAAAAATTCTAATACTGTGTCCGATGTAGGGGAACTGTGGGTAAAATGAACAGGGGGGGGGTAAAATGAACAGGTTTGTGTTTTACGGTAATTTTGCTATAAATCTATGCAAACATAGAACCATCCTTAAATATCAGACTAATTAACTATTTCGACAACTCTAGCGCGATCTAGAACTGTCGAAACCTGGAAAAGTAAACAAAACCAAAGTACGCCTCTCCGTTTTCTCATATGATGTAAATTTTCACTCGTGGACTTTAAGGTTTTTATGACTAAAATCATCAAAAACCAATTGAACTGCGAAGCACATCATATCTTTAAGGTATTTATGATAAGTAGACGGAAATTGAAAGTATTTTTATCTTATAAATTCTTAGAACAAATGATTTGATTTTGTTGATTCCTTGGGGGTAAAAAGAACCACTCTAGATGGGGGTAATATGAACACCATGGCAGGGCGAATACTACTGATTTTTTTTTCAGATGCCGAGAGTTTTCCGGAGAAAATACAAAGACCGAAACCGACAGCCATCTAAATGGTCGCAGCTAAACGTTCCATAGATTCCAGAATGCCTGTGAGATATGCATTGATCATGTACCAGATGCCGATAATCATGCCGCAATCCGTTCAATTTGAATGGTGTTCATTTTACCCCACTGCATGTTCATTCTACCCCCAGCATGTGTTCATATTACCCCCATTGTATGTTCATTTTACCCCCAAGTGTATGTTCATATGACCCCCGTTGCATGTTCATTTTACCCACATGTTTGGAACATTGACTCTATGGAAAGAAATTTTCAAAAATTAAAATAATGTTGATAAAATTTATTTCCATCACAATATTTCAACTTGTTACATTGCATAAACATCCTTCATCAATTTTAAGCTATTGAAAAAAGAATCTGACAGCTTCATAAGCAAGAAAACGTGAAAATTGCTTAGGGTGTTCATTTTACCCCCTACGTATTTTTGGCCACCCCCAACGACGGTACTTTCACAGTTGTTTTCAAATTTCTTTAAGGCTAAGTAGCCCAACATTCATTTTAGCAGCCATGTTGATTTTGAAGCATGCAATTTCAAAGTAATAAAACTCAGTCATCATAAGTTAGCTCTTGTCCGTAGAAAAATTTTAACAAGGACGATAAGTTAGTGCTGTCGAAGCCATCATTTACCCTATTTGTTATAGAAGAATCAAACTAAACTAATAATTTCGGAGTAATGATTTTTGTGGCTTAGGATTTCAGTACTGGGGATCTCGTCCTAGTATAAGATTAGACCTGTGCGCCGCCGCGCCACGCCGCCGCCGCCGATCCATTTTACGTTACGCCGACGCCGAATGAGGCATCGGCGGCGCGCCATACGCCGATCAGCACTTCGCCGCCGATTTTTGTTTTTTCACGCCGATAAATAATTCGGCTTGTAAAATTTGATAATTTAATTAAAAAATGCTCTACAAAATAATTCAATGATGCTTAAGGAATTCCTATAGGGATTCTTGAAGAAATTCATCAGAGAATTTATCCAACAATTCCTCTATGTATTTCTCTAGGGACTTCAGGAATTCATCAACTCCATCTGGAAACCTTTCAGAGATTCTTTAGGGATTTATCCTGGAATACATACACGGATTTCTCCTTGAACTCTTTCAGAGTTTCTTGTTCGAATTCTTTTAAATATTACTTTAGAATGTTTATAAGACCAGCAATTACTCTAAGAATGCGTCAGTAACCTCTCAATGGATCTCAAAAGAATCCTCGATAAACTTTAGTTGAATTTTTTCCAAGAGTTCCTCTAAGACACTACCAAGGAATCTTTATAGGAGGTCTTTTCAAATATTCCTCAAATAATTGAAGCAGGTATATACCCAGAAATTATTGCAAAGAAGTTTTTCAAAATATTCTCTCAAATATTTGTTTAGGGAATCCTCCAGTGAGTTTTTCCTAAAAAAAAATGTTAATATTTCTAAGATTCCTCTGTCGTTTCTTGAAGAACGGTTTAGAGATTGTTTCACCATTCCTTCTAGGATTTTTTTTTCGAGGATCTGTGAGAATTCTTTAAAATATTCTCTCATAAATTACTTTAGAGATTTACCCTCGTCTTTTTTGAAAACAATCGTGTTATAAAAGATAATCCAGGGATCTCCTAAACAAAATTTTGCAGGAATTCTTCTATAAACCTACAAAAAGAACCCTTCCGGAAGTTCTACATATGTTTCTGCACTCATTCCTCCAATTATCTATATAAGTAACACGTCAGAAATTTCATTAGTAATTACTTCGAACGTTGTCATAGAGATTCATCGAGAAATTATGGCAAGGATTTCTTCAAGAATTCTAGAAGCGAACTGCAATTTCTCAAAGGATTACATAGATATATGCTACCTACGTTTCTTCATCGCATTAACGAATATGTAATCCGTTAGGGATTACTCTGAAATTTATTCAGAACATTCTCAATCGAATCTCCATAAATCAAATCCAAGTTTCTCCATAAATTTTCACATGGTTCTTCTCCATCGACTTCTCCTGGAATACCACCGAAAATACTTCTTCGACTTTATCCGTCAAATGCTCATCTAATTTTTTTTTTTTTTTTCAAGGAAAATACTTTAAAGGTTGTTTCAGGATTATCTAGTAAATTATCCAGGATACTGTAATATCAAAAAATCAAATCAAAAATCAATTTTTTTTTCAGAATTGTTTCCAGCTAATTCACAAATTTCTTCATCTTTTACGTGCATAAGCCAAATATCGCCTATGTAAATCTGTTCAAAAATAATCATAATGCACTAGTTCATAAATTTCTCCACATTAATCCTTCAAAAAAAGTAAATCTTCTAAAAATACTTTCTCTAATAGTTTTTCCAAGTATTCTTCAAGTTTTTTTTTTCAACAGGAAATTTAACCCTCTAATACCCAACCCCGCCTTTAGACGGGGTACACTTTGGAATTTTGTGTATTTTTTCGTAGCTCGGAAATCAAAATGATTTTATTTTTGGCTTATACCTTGACTCATAACACGCATATAAGAAAAGTTTTTTATGACTTTCGAAACTTTTTTGTATTTTCAGAAATTGTTTGAAAAATTGCATTCTTATATAACCTACAAATGCCTGGGCTTCATTTAACGTGTAATATAAAAAATCGTACCTTTTATATTTTTCTACGATCACAAACGAAGAGCCTAGTGGTATTAAAAATTATTTCAAACCTGTTTTTCCGTTAGTTACACGGAAAATATTTTTTTTTTCAAAATAACGTAACAATTAAATTTTTTATTATTGCCAAAAATCAACAACTAGAAAAGGCTTCAAGAAAAAATGAAAAAAGTTAGGGATGTTCAAAAATAAAAATTATAAAAATCAAAAACCAAAATTTAAAAATTTGCGAATAAAAATAAATAAATGCCCAAAACGTGTTTAGAACGATTTTAGATAACGAAAAATAATACTTAAATCGAAAATAAAAATTTGGGTATTAGAGGGTTAATAAAAAATCTTGTTTGCATTTTTTTTAACTAAACCAAATATTCATTTAACAGCCACTCCAAGAACTACTCAAACCATGGATGGATACTTAATTATACTTCTTTAGGTAATACTCCTGAAGATCTACCAGCAAATGCTCAATACGTTTCTTCAGGGGTTCGTCCAAAACATCTCTAGGGATTCTGCGACGATTTTCTTCAACATATGGACTAAGGATTCATCTCAAAACTCTTTCGGTAGCACTTACAATGATGCTCATAAGATTTTTTTCTTGTATTTCTGAAGAGGCTCCTCCTAAATTTGATTTTTTTACATGATTACTTTGAGAATTCTTCAAACATTCGTGTAAGAACTTTTCGAAGAGTTCTCCCAAAAGTCTAGCAAAAAATTTCCAAACATTCTTCTTATACAAGTTTTCCAATAAATCATATACATTTTTCTATGGTAATTTCTCTAAATATTCTTCCGAGATTCTTTCTAATTCTTCGAATATTTTTCCTGGTTCTTAATTATTTTCTCAAGGATTCATCTACGAAATATTTTTAGATTTTGTCCGAAGATAAATATCAATGATTTTTTAAAGTCTATTTGGTTAATATCCCATCATGGAATGTTTCAGGAATTTTCTACCAAGACTATTTTCATAAGTTTTCTTGAAAGGATTTCACCATAATTTTTTTTGAAAGGATTTCAACATTACTTTCATCATAAAGTTTTTTAGGGTTTGTTGCAAATATTTCTTCAGAGATTTTTAAAGATTCGAGAGAAGCGAATATGGGATATCAATTTCAATCGCTGTATTATATTAATTATCACTTTTTCCCGTTTGAAAAACCCGAAATTGTACAACTACACCTTCTCTGGCGTCATTCTGGAAAGAGTTGATCGAATCAAGGATCTTGGAGTGATACTTGACTGTCAGCTGACTTTTAGACATCACTTGTCGTACATGTTGCACAAAGCTTCAGCATCCCTTGGATTTATTTTTCGAGTGACCAAGACGTTCACTGACATTCACTGTTTGAAAGCGCTCTACTGTGCGTTGGTTCGTTCAATTTTGGAGTATTGCTCAACTATATGGAGTCCATACTATCAAAAAGGAGCTGAAAGGATAGAGTCTGTCCAAAGACGTTTCGTTCGATTCGCTCTTCGCCGGTTGCCGTGGCGCGACCCCATTTCACCTCCCGAGCTATGAAAGCCGATGTCGCCTAATTGGCTTAGACACTCTCAGAACACGCAGAGATGTTGCCAAGGCCCTTCTGGTTGCTGACGTTTTGCAGGGCCGAGTCGATTGCTCGGAAATCCTACAGCAGGTTAATTTATACGTACGACCAAGAGCTTTGCGTATCACCTCAATGCTTCGGCCGCAAACTCAACGCACCAATTACGGAGTTAACTGCGCCATAACCGGTCTACAAAGGACGTTCAACAGAGTAGATGCAGAATTCGATTTTAACGTGTCACGTGACGTGCTTCGTGGTAGATTTTTACTGTTTTCAGATAGTTTTTAAGTGTTGTGACTTTTAAATATTTTTTGTTTGTAGTCTGTGTATTATAACCAATTATTAATAACCATCATTGGGGCTCAATAGCCTGTTGATGAAGAAGAAATAAATAAATAAATAAATAAATATGAATTATTGTAATGGTGCATAAACTGTTACATAGTTTTCATTGTAGTTTGTATTCATGTTCCCAAATTTATCTAGCGCTAAACGCGATTTCAAATTTTCGGTATGATCTTAGGTGTTGGGTTGTGAATACGAATCTCAACGCTAGATATTTTTTTTAAATTTTCTCGACATTTCAGGGCATAGAGTATTCCGGAGGGCTTCCTTAGCCTAATGGCAATGTCCGCCATGCCGAAGGAGTCTGAGTTCGGTCCCCGGCCAGTTCTGGATTTTTTTTTTCGTATAGGAAATGTACATGCCTTCCTTGGGTATAAAGTATCATCGAAACAGCCACACGAAACACTAATACGAAAATGGCAAAGAAAGCTCTCAGTTCACAATTGTGAAAGTGCTTGAAGAAAAACAAGCTAAGAAGTAGGCTCTATCCCATTAGGAACGTAATGCTGGAAAAAAGAACATAAATTAAAACATTTTGATGTCCAATTTTCTCCACGCCGTTGTACGCCGCCGTCGCCGCCGCCGAAGCTTGTTAACGGCGTGACGCCGATGACGCCGCCGCCGCCGGTACAAAAATGCCCTCACGCCGCCGCCAAATGAAACTATTTCGGCGCACAGGTCTAAATGCGAGTTATATAGCGTTATATATCAAAACATCTTATTATAAGATGTTTTGATATATAACGCTATATAACTCGCATTTATTATGTGCTTTGTGAATAATAACTGAAACAGTACAAATGTAATTTTAGATTTTTTATGATTTTTTTTTTTGCAGCTTTTGTTAAAAAGTCTAAATGACTTTTGCTCGATATTTGTATGTTCACATTGTTTTTTTTTTTTTTAATTAAAATATCCTACAAAGAAAATAAATAGATTTGAAATTGGTAGAGTGTTTATGAAGCTACGGTCAAACTAAGTCCGGATTTGTCGTAAAATTAAAATTTGGGAAGTATCAGATAAAACTACTTAAAAAAATACCTACAGTCATCTCTACCTTACTCGATATTGAAGGGACCATCGAGTTAGGGAGGTATCGAGTTACAGAACACAAAACCAATGCAACTGCCATCCAAGGGATCATCGAGTTAGCCATGAAAACCAACTTTTACTATGGTTCTCTAACGCGATATCGAGATACGGAATATCGAGTAAGGGAGAATTAACTGTATTAGCTTTAGTTTTACAAATTTGATGTTCTACAAAAGATAAATTTAGAGTCATATTTATAACTTGTAAATTCACTACTAAATAGCTTTCGCCACCTCTAAATCTTAATGTTTTTATCTAAAATTTTGTAGTTGCTCTCAAGAATCCATCAATCAATCAATCATCAAAACTTTAAAACTAGTTGAATAATAAAAAGCTTTATGAAAATCTATTACCGCATTGCGGATAGCATATGCTATGCATTATAGGTTTCTTTAAAATGCTGGTTTTGAAAATTTGTAAAAGGATGATGGTTTGATAGGTTACACCCTATTGTGCAGGTACCTGCTAAGCCGCGTTTAAAAACTACCAGCCGCAACGGAGTCGCCAAACCGCACGAGTCACGAATTCTAATTGAAGAAAAAAAAAACAAACTCCGATCCATAGTAGAATCAAGCCAATCGGATGACCTACCATTTCGATTCTCGGATATATGCATTGAACGCCGTGCAGTTCAGAGACGCATGTGTTGCACCAATACTCAGAGTTTCGACTCTCGAGCAGCAACACCGAGAATAATTACTGTAATTTATTCAAACTTTGCGCCATACTTTTGCGCCGGGCTCAATTGTAACGCAATTTGTTTTGATTGCGCGCGCGTTCTTTTGCCGCGATTGGTGCTAATTATTGCAGGTTTCCTTTTTTCTGCAACAGTAAAACTAAATAAATAATTTATTTCTCAGAACCCCCTTGTCGCCTTGATGATCATCGTAATGACCTTGACTTGGGTAATCACTTCGAGAGGTAGCGGAATCTGAATTACATTAGAATAATCGTTCAAAGGGACTTAGCGGGCGTAAATAATGGCATATAGTCCATATGGATTAACGTTCCAGACTCGCGCGCGCAAAGAATTTCGATAATGACAATAAATTTTTATAAACCTGCGCGTGTGCCTTTTAAGCAGAACGCTATTTAGGAAAACTTGTTCTGCTTTACGAGCTCCATTCACGTAATTTAACGTATACCAGACGACTTGTTGTGCTTGTTAATTTGCTGTTGGTATTTCATCCATTGCAAAAGTTGTTCCTTTGTTCAAATCTTCTGTCTGTTTAGGGGTGTGTTTTTTAAACTACATCTGGTTCCTAGTCGTATGCAAGAATCCAAACTACCATCCACTTCCTACTGTTGAACGTATGACTTTATTCAACTTGATCCACTGCTATATCTACTGTGATTCGCGCGTAACTAATTGAGAATGGATTTGATCACCCCTAAATGTGTTCAATCTCGGTAAACATGAACGCACCGACTGGATATGAGTTATGGGCTGGCATCCAGTCTAAACTCATTCTGTTGTTCCTTTGACAGTCGACTGGAGCTCAAGGTTACGACGTCAAACTTTCCGTTGACCACCCAACCAAGAACACCCCAAGGACACTTGGTGCAAATGGAGCTTGTTTACTGATTTTATTCGTAACATTCTGGAAGAATATTAGTACTCTCTTAAAAATGTTACACAAAATCGGGTTTTCATGGACCAACACATCTGTGTGTAATTTTCAAGCGAAAACATCATTGAGATGCGTCAAGATGGCTTCATTGGCTATCCTGCATGTCTGGACAAAATTTAAAAAAAATCGGTGGGCCCGTTTTGAAATCACGCCTATTATTAGTTATTATTATTAGTTATGTATAGCATCTGGGCGGAGTTTTGATTAAAAACATCAACAATATTGTGAGTTATACCCTTTTTATGGCGTAACCATAAGGAGCATTATTTATTTATAGACTAAGGAGGCATTCTAATACCGTTAATCATGTACTCTAGAACAAATCATAATAACATACATTTGAATTTTTTTTTACAAATAACAGATTTTTCATTATCTCAAGCGCTAATTGCTTCATGTAACTTAATTTATTAATACAATATTGAATGTGGGTTTCAAAAAAAAAAACTACATGTAACTCATGGGTATGTTTCGTAAAACAGAAGGGCATGTATCGTTCAATGAAAACTTTTGTACTTTAAGATTTTGATTATGGACAGCTATTTGTTATACTTTGTTCAGTTTTCCCGATCAATGGATTACAACAGAGATGTAACAGATTTTGTACACTACACAAAATGGAAACAAAATTTGATATAATTTAATCAAAAATATAACTCATTATGTTTCAAATCAAACAAAACTATAACTTATTTTGTTGTGTAACATAGCTCAATTATAACCAAATTTGTTATTTTCTTTACATGACTAAAAGCGCACATGTGTTAACAATTTCTCTCATATTTTCTATAACAAATTATGTTATAATTTCAATTGAAACAAATTTGAAACAGCCTTTATTATTGTAACTGATTTCGTTTCATTTGTGTTATAATTTCCTCCATCAACTCAGAGTGCTTCTAACGAAAATGAAATAAAATATGTTATTTGTAACAGATCTTGATACAATTGTGATACAATTTTGATGTAATCCACTGGTCGGGTTTCCTTTCCAGCTTTATTTCCTGATCGAGTACTACTAGGTCTTACATTAAAATCGAATTTTATTATCATTAAAATTCAGTGTTTAGGATGCTCAGGAAAATAATGATATTGCCAGTAGTGGTACAATATGAAAGAAAGTAGTGAAAAGTTTAATGAATGTTTTTATTATATTGTTCCATGGAATTTGTGGAGCAGAGCTATCATTGGAAATTAAGCTTGCTGAGTCTTATTTTAAATGACTGTCTTAAACTTTGAAGAATCATCGTTTAGTCACCAGACAAAGATGCTTAAATTTAATATAACACAGTAAGAATTAGACTGTTTACGATTATATAATTTGGAAAAGCTCGTAGCTAAGCTCCTGCAGTAAGATTTCTTTTGTTTTCCTTTACCGGTTATATTGGCTGGTGTGTCTATACTAAGCCAAAACATGATAGAACTTGGCATACGAAGAATTCTGAAATTACTTAAATAATTAAACCACTTTATGGTAGACCAGCCAACTATGCCGCTGAACAGTTTAAGATTTTCCGGAAACTGAAGACTGTTCATTTTGTAAAGCGGACACCTTGTACATGCAATATCTTTTTAATTTATCAATAAAACCGCAAACAGTTTTTTGTACATCGTTCGACTAATGTTGTCCGATATTGTGATAATAAACAATCCACAAAAAAAAATACACTAATAAGGCACAATGTTTAGAACAGTCGATTTTTGGAGGTTCTCAAAAACAATGATTATTGGAAATTGGCTGGAAAATTCGACAATCTATATTTTTTATTTTCAAAAAAGGTTCCTCAAAAGCATCATCAAACAGAAGCCTGCTGAAAAATATCGAGTTAGTTTTGAAGGATATCATAAAATAATTTTCCATCGATTTTTTTAGAGAAAAATATTTAAAATTTAAATAAAACTTATGTGAGTACAACTCTTAGGTTTTTGAGTACGTTCTGGCGGAAGTACTAATATAGTAATACTATGACAAATTACCAACGACATCATAGAGTTGCTTAATTAGACCCTCGTCACTTTAAAGCCCAATATGCTTTATATCCAGAAAACCTCACAAAGCACAATGACAATCATCAAAGTTGAGAATACAGCTGTAATGAAATCGAGTTTTTTCCATGTATTATTTTCATGATATGCTATTCTGAGATTACCTATCAAAATATTCGGAGAAAAACGCTTACAATTTGCTGTAGATCGATAAACATGCGTACAAGATTTTAAAAGTATGAGATTTTTCGATCCACTCTATAAAATAAGCAGTCCTGAACGTTGTACAAAATCCATGAACAGCTCATTGTTAACCATATTCAACATATGTTGTTAAAGTCATTCCATGCTGTAAAATTTCGATTGAATAATTGAATAAACCAACTTTGACTTAAGTTTTTATCGAAAATTTTATTTGATTATCACGGCCAAAATGGTTTCGTTGTTTTTACAACGTTGCTCAGGTATGCAGGAGAGCTGTAAAAAACAGTTGTGCTAGTTTTCTCCGAATGTCGGTTCCCCAAATGTAATTTCCCCGAACGCAAGTTTCTCGAATGACTGTTCGTGGTGAACTATCTGGTCATCTGATATGCACTCTTCTTTATTAAGTTGGCAGTTCTTTCGATCTTGGCATATTTGGAAATATGTTTTCAGTCGAGAATGACAATATATCTCCTTCTTTTTATTGATTATTCTTTCTAGTTCACTAAAGACTATTTTTGTACATTTTTGAACTGCACCACTTTTCGGGGAATCGGATCATTTCGGGGAAAAGGGTCATTCGGGAAACTGGGGAAATTCGGAGAAATGACATTCGGGGAAACGAAGTTCGGGGAAAAGTAACACAATTATAGAAAACTACTGGTGAGCACATATTTAATGGAGATTTTTTTTCTAATAATAACGGTCTGGAAAGCATCGTGGCTTCATATTGTGAAGCATCCTCATTAGGCCGTCCCACATTTTTCAAAAATGCGAAATGTTATAAGCTTCAATGAATTTTAATGTTTTAGAGGTGTGCAAAATTTTCTAGGCCATCTGTAAGTTATTTGAAAAATGATCATACAAAATGTTTGCGACTACTATTTGATACACTTCTTAAATATATATTAAGTGAAAAACCACCAACCAAACCCTGCAAATGTCATTGATAACTTGAACATTTATTTATTCTAGTCGCACAAAAGGTCAGCTTTTCCTTGATTGCAGAATTTAATAGGTCTGTCTAAAATTGTTTTGTCAAAAGGCATTAGCATGATTTAGAGTTTGTATTGAATTTTAAATTTTAGATATATTCATAGCAATTTGTATAAATATTTGACTGCATCGGGAATTGCTGTGAAGATGAAGTTATTCTATGGAAATTATCACCATGGCGCTTATTTATGATTATCACCCCTATTCTCGTTTACATGCGAATACTCTTTCAATCGAAAACCGTTTCGCATTCTTGTTTACGCATAACCAATGAACCATGGATTCGAAAGAATAGGATTCGATCGAAAGTTAGATCCACCGTAAACAAGAATGGAGGTGTATATAACAAACCAAGCAGGAATTTCAGGAATAACTTATGAACAGATGATAAAAAATCTTCGAGCTGTTTAGTAGAATACTTATAAGTAGATGAAAAAACCGAATTTAGTACTTCGTCGAGTCTAGTACACGACACTGAAGACGGCCTTACAGTTGAGGTCGAAATACGCGTATCTGTCAAAGGATACAAACTCTAGTGGAATTAAATGGTATAGTACTAAATTTGGTTTTTTCATCTACTTATGTATAGATGTTTGGAAGCCTGTCAAAGGTAATCTTCGAGATTGACCACTTAATTTCCACAACAAATGGTTTGAATACACATTATTTTTGATCCTGAGAATGCCACATTTGTTAATCTTGATGGGATTATTCTTTTGATTGAAATACGTTTTGCGAAATTTGTAACAATTGATTTCAACTATGGTTTCTAAAATTGGGGCATCAATTAACATTACATTTGAATCCATCTTATAATTTTTTTTGTCGTTGCTGTTTTGATTCAGATGATAAGTTCCATTATTTTAGCAAATAATGCAAATATTTTGATATTTAGAATGCCTGGGGTAAGTTTTCCTAAAACCAATAAAAACACTTGGTCAGTATGTCTGAACACCGACCAAATTTCATGTAAAAAGGGCGCAATATCCTTAGCACACCGAAGCTTTTTCCTTTCACCCCAGTAGCGTGTCTACAATTTCTTGTATTCTTTCACCATTGATCAATCCTCTCTTCCTGTTGGCAGTGTTGATAAACTCATAGGGTAAAAGTACCAATTATGGCAATAGTCGGAACAAAAAGATATTTTTCTTATTGTTCCACTAGAATATAACGGCTAATATTCACAAGAATGAGAAAACTATTTTTTTTTTGATGATAACTAGCTTTTAAAAGAACATTTGTGCAATACACTTCGAAAATGAACATTTGAAAATATTACCAAAGTGTGTATTAGAAACCAAATATGGCGATACTCTGGAAGCTGTTTGTTTACATTTTCTGTCCAGTGAAATAAAGGAAGTAAAGGTATTAAATGGGTGACTTCCATGACGATACGGATCGGTAAGGCATTATCTTCAAGTTTTGTATTCAATTACCAGGATTTTTCAATCACACGTATGATAAAGTTCTCAAACAGTGTTACTATATGAAAGTGTGGTGGGAACCCCTGTTATGGAAAAACCTATGGGACAGGGGTTAACAACACACTTTTTCAGGGTCGTTTCATATGGTGCTCCTGGATAATCTTACCGTTCATATTTGGTGGCAAGGCGGACAAATACAATACAAAATGGCGGAAAACAAGAATTTCTTTATATTAATAATTTAAACAGTTCAGTTGAGGTTAAGAAGGCCATACATTTTTTTTTTATTAAAGACAATTAGGAAACAATAGCGAGTATAATTTTTTAACTTTATTTTAATTTTGCAAAATTAGCGCTCACCGTTGCGGCCGATCGTTGACTCCGTTGGCATGCATAGTTGACGACGCAGGGATCTTCTGTTGGCGGGCACAAATTAGCTTGGGTTCCTTCTTCTTCTACTTCTTCTTCTTCTTCTTCTTATTCTTCTGGGGCTTCACTATTCTTCACTAGAGTGTGTGAACAAGTGTCGTTTAGACCTTTTTGAGAAAGAGGTCAAGTTCCCTGTCCTGGGAGTGGTACTGGGGCGCGCGTATGTGGCCAATCAAGCGAGCATGCACCAAATGGGCCGGACAACCACAGACTTTACGTAATGCTATTGTTCACATCTTCATTCCAAAATGTCCGGCCGGCCACAATTATCACAATCACTGCAGTTCATTGTTCACCACTGGCTCGCTTGATCACTTGGCGTACGTTAACGATCATCGAGAAACTAGCGCGGTTAGAATTAACGGAATTGTCCACGGTGCACTTCTAACCGTTAGTGGTGAATTCCCGATGACCCGTACTATAATTTTAAAACGTTTTAGTTATTGGGTTTTAAGCATTTTAGCTGTGGGTTTTGCATTTTTTAATAACTTTTTAATTCGTAGTTTTAGGATGTAGGTTTTTAATTCGACAACTTTAAGGCTTCAACGGCACTTCCTACTATCACTTTTGCGCAACTACGGGGGAACTACCGCGGTCAGTATGGTGACGGACTAACTCGCGGACCGACACTATTTCTTCACTCCTCAGGACTGTTCGAATTACAAGAGCTTTCACCCTAATCGGCGGCTCCTATTTATAGTTCAGTCAGCACATAAACCCGAACCTGCCCCATCATAATTAGTGCCGACATTCATACAGGCATGATGACGAAGATGATGATGATCGGACACGATGAAAGACGAAGCTTGACGGATCGATGACGCAAAATCTTACACACTAACATTAATATGGTTGAAGCTCTACACTAAATTACCCATTTACTCCGACAAATTTGGCTGCATGCTTTGCCTTGACAATTCGAATTCCCTAATCACTTGTTTTCCGCATATAATAATATTTTTTGTGAATAAATATGAAAATATGAAAAACAATCTATAAAAATAAATAAACAATCTAAGTAAATAAATGAACAATATAAATAAATAAGTGTATATGAAAAATATATATTTTTTTAAATAAATGTATAAGTATATGAATAAATAAATGTATAGAAATATAAATAAATAAATAAATAAATGAATGAATAAATAAATAAATAAATAAATAAATAAATAAATAAACAAATAAAAAAAAATAAATAAATAAACTACCGTCGGAGTAAACACAAACAAATATAAACAAAGAGACTTCAACCATTGTACTACTAAATGCAAAATATACGTCACTCAAACACTAATAAAAGTGGAGACAGACATTTATTTTCACATTTAGACATTTAAAATATTCACAAAACAATATATATTACATAAATAACAATAATTCAGTGTTCTTAACCTTCAACTGGCCTTGCCAACAAATATTTTATTGTGACCTCAAAATGAGCGGTCACAATCTTCCCGGAGTCGGGGTAAAAAAAAATCCTAAAGGGTTTTTTTTTTTTTGGACTGCCGATTTCGATGCGACTACTGCTCCATCAGTTCCAGTTACAATTCGTTGAATGATTTTTCATGGAGACCAGAGGAGCTCTTTCCAACGAATTGTAAGAATCTAATGGAGTGAGCCTGTCCATCAGATGCGACTACTGCTCCACCAGATCCAGTTACAATTCGTTGAATGATTTTTCATAGTAACCAGAGGAGCTCTTTCCAACGAATTGTGAGAATCTAGTGGAGTGAGCCTGTCCACCTTCAGTCACGAGCAGCTACCAGGGAACGGTCAAAATCTGTGGAATAGTAAATCCTCCAATTGTTTCTTGCTAGGATTGTGAAAATTGCGTTTGTCGAGATTGTTCATGGTGCGTCAGAATAAACTACATGTATAGGCCATCATTTCAGTTGTTGAGTTCAGTTACAGGTCAGAAATTCTCACCTCAACTCCTTGGGTTGATTTTAAATTATTGCAATATAGATCAAACTTTCTTCCACGCCTCTTTCAACATCAACTGTCACAAGATTCATCTTGGACCACAAAACACTTATTATACTACCACATTCAAACCGATTCATTCACACGCACTCATTCATAAACCCCCTTATCATTCACACTCACAAACATACTGTCATTCACACACTTAATTGTACATACAAATCTGCCTTTCGATGCTAGATTTATGAGCTTGACTAAAACTATGGTAGGGTATCCTTTTAACTTAGTTTGTCATATTATCACTCTCCTAGGACAGAGTGACTATGACTTTTAGTTATTAACATTAATTGAATCTAGCGCACTCGACTCGAGATTTCTGTTTGCTCGCTTGCTTTTGCAAGTGAAAAAAGGAATGAAATTTCGCTGAGTGGCACGGTTCAATTTTCAGTGTATCCTATCGGAACTCCGACACGGATGCAGCTGCGTGCGCGTCTCTTGCACACCCCTAATGTGTAGTAGATGACATTTAACATCTGTCAATGAACTCAACGACTACAACGATGACAAAACAAAACAAAACTGATGGCGAAAGTTGAGTTGCGGTAAGTATGATACTAATTTTAGATTATTTTTGTATATTTTTAGGCTTTCTAGACAAACATGCGTGGGAGGATGGACAAAACAACGACCAACAGTGATGACGATGATTTGTTGATGATGGAAAGAGGGAATAAATTGTTTCTAAAGTGATGACGGAATTTGTTTACTAATTGAACAACAACAAAATCCAAATCCTGGAGCAGTTTGCTTTTTTTTATGTTTATCCTGGTTTTAGATGGATTGCCGGCCAGATACCAAGATTTTTACCGTGCAAGTCCTCTAGTTCGTATGATGACGAACCGATTTTACGTTTCACGCGGCATGGAAGGAATTGTGGACCATATTTGGCATTGTATTTCTCTGCGGCATTGGAGAGCTTCATATTTCGTCTGTAAACGAGCTGTCCATCGACAAACGATTTGGAAAATTGCCGATGACGAAGATTATAGTGGTTACGAGATGTTTGGTGTGCTTTTTCTAAATTTTTGCTCACTAGGTCATAGATGCGGGTAAACATTTGCCTCCTTCGTTCGATTTGCTCATCGTGAGATAGGATTTCGTCGTTTCTTGCCAACTTATGATCGGATCCAAATTCTGAAAGTTCGTAGCCATGTGTTATATAGTATGGGGTAAATCCTGTAGAAGCATGTATGCTGGTGTTAAGAATCATTTCAATTTCTGCGGTACGTGTATCCCAAAGAGATTGGTCCTCCTTAACATAAGTGCGTATCGCAGCGTTTATGGTTCGGTTAACCCTTTCCACAGGATTTGCCTGGGAATGGTACCGAGAATTAAGCCAGTGTTTTATTTTAAACTGAGTTAACAGTTGTTTGAACTCTTTGGATACAAAACTACTTCCGTTATCTGTGATTATTACTTCAGGTGCAGAGTTTCGTAATATCCACTGTTCCTTCAGAATTGAGCAGAGGCTTGTACTATTAACGCTTCTGACTGGTTGGATCAAAGTCCATTTTGAAAAATAATCCGTCACAACCAGCATATGTTGATTTCCCCGGCGACTACGAGGAAGTGGACCGATATAATCAGCGGAAATGATTTGCCACGGACGGTCGGCGATTCGCATATTGCCCATTTCTGGTGCCACGGGTCTTGAGGCAGGTTTGACCTCTTTGCAAGTGGCACACTGTTGGACATATGACCGGATTTCTCCGGCCATCTTCGGCCAATAGTACCGTTGCCGTATACGAGCCAGCGTCCTTTCATAACCTGGGTGAAGGGATGAATCGTGGCAATCATGGATTATTCCAGGGATTTCACTGCTTTGAGGAACCATTTTCCACTCGAAGCGGGAATCGCAAGGGTGATCCTTGGACGAAATGAATTTGAAAAGGCGGCCTTCTTCAACCTTGAAATTCACGTATTCGTCTGGTTGACTCGACACTTTGTCCACCATTGTGGAGTACCAGGATGAATCGGATGAGTCGATGGCGGTTATTAGACTTCGTGACAGTGCGTCTGCGACCACATTGTCCTTACCCTTCCGGTGAATCACGGTCATATCAAACTGCTGCAAGTCTAATGACCATCGACTACATCTAGATCCCACCTTCCACTTGGTTTTCAAAATGTGAGTCAACGCAGACGAATCCGTGATCAACGTGAAGTGGTACCCTTCTATATAGCCTCGGAAAGCATCTATAGCAAGGATTGCGGCCAAGGCTTCTTTCTCAGCAGCGTGGTAGTTCTTTTGTGGCGTAGTGAGTTTATGCGAGAAGTAGGCAATTACTCTCTCGCCTCCCTCCTGCTGTTGCGTCAGTATTCCTGCCACCGCGACGTCACTGGCGTCAGTCTGAATCACAAACTCTTTTGTAAAATCCGGGCTTCCCAGTATGGGAGAGGAAATTAGAAGTTCCTTAATTTTACAGAAGGCTTCTTCTGCCGAGTCGGTCCACTGAATCACCTTCGACTTGGTTTTTAGAAGGTCGCTTAAGGGAGCGGTAACTCCGCTGAAGTCTTCAATGAACCTTCGGTAGTAGTTCACCATTCCTAGGAACCTTCGAAGCTTAGTGATAGTTGTCGGCCTCTCATATTCAACGATCGGCCGTATTTTGTCTGGGTTGGTCCGTAGACCGTTGGTGCTCAAAAGATATCCTAGGAATGGGACCTCTGAAACAACGAAGCGTGACTTTTCCAAATTAATGCTAAGGTTGGCTTCGCTCAGACGACGCGCAATTTCAGTGAGGAGCTGTACGTGATGCTCGAACGTTTCTGTGACCACGACGATATCGTCGAGGTACACAAAAACGTACGGTTCCAGTACACCATGACCAAGAACCGAATCCATCAACCGAGCCAAGGTGGCTGGACTGTTTATAAGGCCAAATGGCATCCTGGTGTACTGGAACAACCCTTTGCCCTGCACACTGAACGCGGTATACTTCCTAGATTGCGGGTCGAGTGGGACCTGTAGAAAGGCCTCGGAAAGGTCTATCGTTGAGAGGAATTTTGCCTTAGGAAGTTGACCCAAAATGCGTCCAGGGTGAGGCAAAGGGTATGCATCACGCACAGTTCGCTCATTGATTCTGCGCGCGTCCAAGCACAACCTTACCTTATTTGGTTTAATAACCGGAACACAGTTTAGGGACCAATCCGAGCTGCTCCTCTCAATTATTCCGATATCCAATAGCCTTTGCAACTCAACAGCGACCAACTCTTGGGTTTTTGGTGACATGCAGTATGGAAACTGACGGACTGGAGGTTGATCCTTCCATTCCTCTTTAAGGATAATCTTATGTTCGGCCAATGGTGTCAATGTGAGACTACCATTACGTGCCGGAATGAATTTTTTCTTTACCTCTTCAATCACTAACTTCTCCTTCACTGATAACACGGAATCGTTTACGGATTCCTCTACGGCAGCCAGAATGGAATCTCGTCTGTTAGATAGCATAGTGGGTTGGATTTTAAATTTTCTCCAAAAGTCCATGCCACAAATGCAGTCTATGGAGAGGTTGGCTACTACCATAGTTGGGACGATCCGCACTTTTTCGTGAACAGAAAAGGGAAGATGGGCTTCGCCGATAACCTGCAGTCGGTCTCCACTAGCAGATCTAAGCGTAGTGTTTGAAGGGGGCTTGTGTAGACGTTTCAGGTTTAACTTAGAGAAGATTTTCTCGCTGATTATGGTATAGTTACTTCCGCTGTCCAAAAGGGCGTGAAGATGAAAACCATATATTTTAACCGCCACATATGGACGATTGTCGTTCTCGTAAGGGTACGTGATCTGGCAAACTTCGGCCGTGTCTACATATAGATTATTGGGAACGGACTCCCAAAAGGGTGGAGGGGTTCGTTCTCGACTAAGTTTTGTTAAATTTACGCCTGAGGACCTTGCGGACGGCGATTTTCGTTCGCAGTTCGGCCGTTTTTTATGCAGAACGGACAGAAATCAGTCGGGAATCCTCGTAGACCACACGTATTACAAAACGTTCCACGGGGTTGCCTACACATGACTGTGTGGTGACCAAATCTGCCACAATTGTAGCAGGTATTATTCGGAGGAGGACTATGGTTGTTTACCACGTCCTCTAATGTGAGTGCTGGTCGTGATTGGGTACCAGACGGTCCAGCAATGGGAGAACCAGAGGATGAATCTTTGGAAGGATTCCGAGTTCGAGCATTCGATGTCTCCGAACGTTGATCATTCAAAGAATTTTGTTTGGGACTTTGATTTTGCGGGAGTCTGTTGACTACGGTTATTTCGGTTCGGGATTGAACTGAGTCGACTGGCTCACACTCGCTGACTGGCCAGATTCACGGGTAGCCGGCTGAGTATTGTTGTTCTTGGCTTTTTTTTTACCACCTTGGTTCCTGGTTAACCACTTGAACAGATTTATCGGTTCCAAAAACCTTGTTATAGGCAGAAAAATTTAAAGCGTCTAACTTTTGGCCTGCCGCTACCAGTGTTTCCAAATCAGCGATAGGGAGAAACGTCATTTGGCGTTTGTAATCCACCCGCATATTCTGTTGGAGAATTTGCATTTTCTCAAAGTCGGGAATCTGGGAACTCATCGTCCGAAATAGTTTCTCCATTTCAAAGAAGAACTCGTGGAAAAGATTCGTATTTTTGCTGGCGCCTCTGATAGATTTTCATCTTTATCAGGGCGTCCAGGTCAGGATGCATGTAGGTTCTACGAAGTTCAAAGACAAGATGCTGCCAGTTCATAAGTCTACCCGTCGAACGTTGAGACATGTACCATTTTAACGCAGATCCAGTGAATAAGTGTACTGCTGACTCAAATAACTCTCGCTCAGAGACACGTTCTGCCTGAGAGAGAGCCTGCACGTGCTCAAGGAACTCATTCAATTTCAGGCCTTGATCGTCCCCGCTATACTTGGCAATACTCCACTTGGAAACTGGCAGAGTATGGCGAGTTTGATATGGTACTGTATACTGGTTTTGAGGGTATGGATTTGTAAATGAATGGTAGTGTGGTTGATTTGAGATCTGATGCTGAATGGGTGGAGTAGCTAATGATGGCTGTTGATGGAGAGAATCTATCACTGGTCTGCTGGTATTTGGATTGTGAGAGGAAATAGGAAAAGTGGTATTTATCGGAGGATTACTATGGGTATTACTCAACCGTGGACCAACAGAATCTGTACCTCGGGACTGCTTGAAAATATCTACGGTTGGAAAAATATTTTGAGGATGGGAATAGGGTGGAAATGAACTGAAGTTTTGGTTTGGGTTGTAATAATTCATTCTTTCAGGATTTTGAGGTGGAACATCCTCAAACGATGTTTGGGTGCCTACGTCCTTTCCTTTTCTGCGTTGCAGTTCAAATTCTAGATCCACTATCCTGTTTTGTAAAGAGTGAATCCAGTCAAGATCTTCTTGACTTAATACTGTCATTCGAGGCGGAGGGGTTACAGTTAAATCAAACTGACCAGGTAAATTTTCATTTGCTTGATGATCTAGTGGATCATTCACATCCGTGATCGCGGGACGAGTAGTCGTTTCGTTTAGTGGTGATTTATTCAACTCCGTTTCAAGCATTTCCACCAATTCAACGAGCATGTTTTGTAAGTTGCTATGTAGATTTGGTGAATTTTTGGCAGATGTTAAAATCACCACGATCCGAGCTCCTAAATGTACCAAGCGAGCACTGTGAATGTTTCTGTCATCTCCGTTGTTCATTGACTCCCATTTTGCTTTCAAGTTAGAAAACTTTAGCATGCATGTTTGGATTTCTTGTTTGACATCGCCTTTCAAAATCCCCGCTAAGTTAGAAACCGCACTCTGTTTCTCAGTTTTCAAACTGTCTCGCAGCCATTTTCTTTTTTGAGATAAACTCAAATTATTGTCAATCGTTATCGATCGAGATTCAAGTTCCCAATCAAGTTCATCAACTTCGAGGAAATCTACCCTCATGGTGTAATACCACTTAATAATAAGCTCACTAGCTTGATCGAATGTTGGGCGACTTGAAGCCATTTTGGGCTTTATTTTTGAATTATAAAATATGAAAAATAAATTTCACAACAGATCTATAATAAATAAGTAAACGGAAAAAAATATGAGAAACTATGTAAATAAATAAATAAATATCTAAAATATAGAAAAATGTATAAATAAATCTATAAATAGATAATAAATAATTTAACAAACACGCTTTAATAAATAAACAAATAAATAAATAAATAAATAGATGGATAAATAAATAAATTTCATCTAAATAAATATATCACAGGAAACACTTAAGTAAATAAATATCACAGTTTCCTTAAATAATTTAATTTAAACTAAATAATTTTCCATCATCAACCACAAAATAACGAAAAATAAGCACTTTTTGGTAATAGAATACATGAAACATTGATTTAGTTGAATTTAACGAAGTTCCAGATTGAGCACTAAAGCAATAAAGTAGCTCAAATTTCAGGTTTGTAACTCAACTCAACACTTGAAACGAATGGCATTTATGTAGTGGGTTATCATCACTCGCAACAATCCGCAATTAACTTTTTCCACAATTTTCACACGAATATATATGAGTCCACTGATTCCAGGAGACGACCACGCGACTATTGAAATTAATTTTATTAATTGAAATTCTCCGGGAGACCGATTAAAAAAAGGGTTTTCCTTCAGGCCTTGAAGAGAAACACTTTTTTTTTATTTAAAACTTTTACGTTGGGCGCCAATTGTTACTATATGAAAGTGTGGTGGGAACCCCTGTTATGGAAAAACCTATGGGACAGGGGTTAACAACACACTTTTTCAGGGTCGTTTCATATGGTGCTCCTGGATAATCTTACCGTTCATATTTGGTGGCAAGGCGGACAAATACAATACAAAATGGCGGAAAACAAGAATTTCTTTATATTAATAATTTAAACAGTTCAGTTGAGGTTAAGAAGGCCATACATTTTTTTTTATTAAAGACAATTAGGAAACAATAGCGAGTATAATTTTTTAACTTTATTTTAATTTTGCAAAATTAGCGCTCACCGTTGCGGCCGATCGTTGACTCCGTTGGCATGCATAGTTGACGACGCAGGGATCTTCTGTTGGCGGGCACAAATTAGCTTGGGTTCCTTCTTCTTCTACTTCTTCTTCTTCTTCTTCTTATTCTTCTGGGGCTTCACTATTCTTCACTAGAGTGTGTGAACAAGTGTCGTTTAGACCTTTTTGAGAAAGAGGTCAAGTTCCCTGTCCTGGGAGTGGTACTGGGGCGCGCGTATGTGGCCAATCAAGCGAGCATGCACCAAATGGGCCGGACAACCACAGACTTTACGTAATGCTATTGTTCACATCTTCATTCCAAAATGTCCGGCCGGCCACAATTATCACAATCACTGCAGTTCATTGTTCACCACTGGCTCGCTTGATCACTTGGCGTACGTTAACGATCATCGAGAAACTAGCGCGGTTAGAATTAACGGAATTGTCCACGGTGCACTTCTAACCGTTAGTGGTGAATTCCCGATGACCCGTACTATAATTTTAAAACGTTTTAGTTATTGGGTTTTAAGCATTTTAGCTGTGGGTTTTGCATTTTTTAATAACTTTTTAATTCGTAGTTTTAGGATGTAGGTTTTTAATTCGACAACTTTAAGGCTTCAACGGCACTTCCTACTATCACTTTTGCGCAACTACGGGGGAACTACCGCGGTCAGTATGGTGACGGACTAACTCGCGGACCGACACTATTTCGTCACTCCTCAGGACTTTTCGAATTACAAGAGCTTTCACCCTAATCGGCGGCTCCTATTTATAGTTCAGTCAGCACATAAACCCGAACCTGCCCCATCATAATTAGTGCCGACATTCATACAGGCATGATGACGAAGATGATGATGATCGGACACGATGAAAGACGAAGCTTGACGGATCGATGACGCAAAATCTTACACACTAACATTAATATGGTTGAAGCTCTACACTAAATTACCCATTTACTCCGACAAATTTGGCTGCATGCTTTGCCTTGACAATTCGAATTCCCTAATCACTTGTTTTCCGCATATAATAATTTTTTTGTGAATAAATATGAAAATATGAAAAACAATCTATAAAAATAAATAAACAATCTAAGTAAATAAATGAACAATATAAATAAATAAGTGTATATGAAAATATATATTTTTTTAAATAAATGTATAAGTATATGAATAAATAAATGTATAGAAAATAAATAAATAAATAAATAAATGAATGAATAAATAAATAAATAAATAAATAAATAAATAAATAAACAAATAAAAAAAAATAAATAAATAAACTACCGTCGGAGTAAACACAAACAAATATAAACAAAGAGACTTCAACCATTGTACTACTAAATGCAAAATATACGTCACTCAAACACTAATAAAAGTGGAGACAGACATTTATTTTCACATTTAGACATTTAAAATATTCACAAAACAATATATATTACATAAATAACAATAATTCAGTGTTCTTAACCTTCAACTGGCCTTGCCAACAAATATTTTATTGTGACCTCAAAATGAGCGGTCACAACAGTAGCTGCTGACTTCATGGTTAAGAAGGCTTTTCCAGCAATGCTCATTTTTTTTTTAATTTTCGCTGTTTTTTTTTTCAAAAGTATGAACTGGGAAGGCAATGTGAGTCTTTTAATGCTGTTGTGATTAATATTTTGAATTTTTACATCACTTAGGCCCTTTTTCGAAAAATTATTTGCTCCCGTGAACTTATTGCAATAAATAAGACGCAACATTTTTGGAATTTTTTATAAGCATTCACTTCATTACTCAATAGCGTTGCATTGTCAGTCGCTCTGGATGGCATTTAAGTTTATTTCATTCAAAAAATTGATAGCCCATAATTGGAAAACTTTTATAATGAATGCCAGGAATATTATTGCCATAATTGGTTTGTACCAATTATGGCAATAATATTCCTTGCATTCATTATAAAAGTTTTCCAATTATGGGCTATCAATTTTTTGAATGAAATAAACTTAAATGCCATCCAGTCTTTGTAGACAACGATTCTTTAAAACCAGAAGCTATAAGTCAATTTAGTAATAAAACTGTTTAATTCATCTGTTTCGCAAAGCTTCAAACTAGCAAATAACTCAACAAGTCATGCTTACGTTTTAGAAGCTCATTTAAGATTTGCCTCACGAGTTTTTCATGCCAAATCACTCTTCCATGCTTAAGTTGTCAAAAATTATTCATCCGGAATAGGCTTTGAAGACTTCACAGCAAATTTTTGTTGCTCACATAAGATAGATTTGTTGTGATTCTAATGAACAAACAAGTAATCGTGGTTATGCATAAGAAATTTAATCAAATGAATTAAATAGACAAGGCAAATCATGAATGATTGTTTGGCTGATGAGTTGCGTGGCGACAACTCACTTGTGAAAATATGTGAATTAGAGATTTTTCCATGGTAAGTTAAATTTACAAGAGTTTGTCGAAAAAAAACGTGTAGTATACGAGAGAAAGTTTGGTTTGCAAAAGTTGTCCCGCCCTTTCCAAATGGTAGTCTAATATAACTTAGAACCTGATTAAATTAAAAAATTACCGACTAAATGACGCTACCTGAGGAGGAAAAAAGAACTTACAATAACTTATGCATACCATATTTTGGTATCATACCAAAATTAGGTATTGTTTAGTTGTCAACACCTCATTTTGGTATTATAATGGTATTGGAAAAAAAAAGTTCAAAACAATTAAAAATACTTCATTTTGGTATTCGATACGTATTGAGGACTGCTGGAGGTATTGAACTACTATTGAAAAAAATCACTTTTATATGAAAATCCATCAAGTATTATTTAGGTATTGGGGATTTTTTTTATTATCGGATAATTTGGGCTGAAGGTTCACACAAAACACCGACCAATGGATAGTGCTCCGATTGACGAAAAGCTGCTTCTGACTGGAAAGGGAAAGATTGTTTATTGTGTTACAATTACAACGCGTGTAAATTACTGCCGCCGTTAGCGCACGGTTATGAGGCCCACAATAGAACACATTTTCCTATGGGAAGCGCGTGGGTGGTAATCGGTTTTTCAGTTCTGTCGCCTAAACGGTAAAAGATACCACTTTGGCGTCTATGGACGAAAGTTAGACTATAAATTGATGAAACAAAATATATTTTTTCGAAATTTTTTCATGATACAGACGATATTTTTTCGCTATTTTTCCGACAATTTTCTCCATTGTGAAAAATTTTCCGGG
The DNA here is from genome assembly GCF_002204515.2 of Aedes aegypti. Taxonomy (NCBI): domain Eukaryota; kingdom Metazoa; phylum Arthropoda; class Insecta; order Diptera; family Culicidae; genus Aedes; species Aedes aegypti. Next base: position 257,266,848 of record NC_035108.1, read on the forward strand.
AAATGTTTTTCTTTTTATATTTTTAATAGATTGCAGAAAAAAATTCCGTTCGATTTCATTAAAAAACTTTTGTTCTACGATACATAGTTCAAGATATGAACTTTTAAAGTTTGAGGTATATAGGGAAATCGTAAAAAAAATCATCTAGAGTTTTCCGGGAAAATAGGCCACTAATTTTTTTTTTTTTTTTTATTTCACTTTTCGTCATGTATCCACGAGCTCTACCTTTTGTGAAAATTTCATACAAATCAAAGAACCTCCGGCCCAATCCTGACCGATAATTTTAAAAAATGCCCTATTACAATACCTGATCTAATTATTAGCTTAGTATTTGTAGAATATGCAGAATGTATTATGTGAGGTATTTTACCTCTTATGCAGGGCTTATTCATACCTCATTCAGATTGTAAGTATTGGAAATTATATGGTATGGAATACCTCAACTTGGTATTCAGTAGTTATTTTCTTCTGCTCGGGTATATACTCAAAGATATTTATTAGCAGCTTCCAATAGCTGTCTAGAAGAGGCATCTCTAATGGAGATCTTCCACGACCCGCTGCCAATCTATAAGCCTCGCACGGCACAAGCGGCAACACCATCGCCAACGTATCGCTTTGGTTGATACATTATATTCAATTGCAATTGAATTGCGGGTTTGCTAACATGTGTGCCTTCGGGTTGCCATCCGACAAAACACCACAGAAACGATTGAAAGCTATTCCTTTGATGTTGCGCAATATAATGAGCTGAATCATTGAGAGCATCGCTGATGCTTCGCGGCACTACCGGCACATTGATCCGAGACAATTGACTGGATTGGCGAACGCTTGTTCAAAGGGGGCTCGTAGAACCGTTCTTTATGAGATTATCGGCTATTGAGTTTAGAGTTCCATACGTCATTAGATGTTTTCAATTACAATCTAGTGATAACATGTACAAAGAGCCTTACTTAGCCTCTAATGGCAAAGTCAGTGGCTACAAAGCTTAGCTATGCTGAAGGTATCTTGGTTCGATTCCTGGTCGGTCCAGGTTCTTTTCGTAGTGAAAATTTCCGTGACTTCTCTGGACAAGGAGTATCATCGCTTGCCACACGATATACGAATGCGACAATGGTAACATTGGCAAAGAAAGCTCTCAATTAATAGCTGTGGAAGTGCTCTTAAAATAATAATCTGAGAAGCAGGTTCTGACCCATTGGAGGACGTATTGCCAAGAAAAAGAAGATGTAGAAGTGATGAACTATTAAGCAGTAGCAATCTCATTTTCCAATCAATAAGAATGACCTCTAGCAGAGGTCATTAAACCTATCGCAGACCAAGTATTATTCAGTATTAAAATGTATCGTTCTAGAAACAATTTACAGTCGAATCTCTACCGAATAACCCTTTCTAGTTTAAAGTATGGCGATTTTATAATGACTATGATGAGTGAAATTTCGTGTTCGGATGAGAGCTGCGTTGCTTCAAAGTTACAACCCATTTCGTCTATCCATCTGTCTGACGGCATCACCATTCGCCTGAAGAAATCATGATCTTAGAATAGCAAAAACAACTTCGACGACGGCACACTAAAAACTATTAGTTTGTCTTCTATCTATTACCTCTCTCGTTCTATGTTTCGCAAGGTGGAGATCGCGTCTTCACAGAACACACAATATATGACTGGCATACCCTCACGATCGCATAGAACTTTTGCGTTTTGTACATCAATCAAGTTAAAAGCCTTCCCGAGCAGAAGAATATTGCTGCAGAATACCGAATCAGGGTATTCCGTTCCAGATAATTTTGAATATTGCATAAGGTATGAAAGAGCTCTGCGTAAGAGGTAAAACACCTCAAATAATAGTTCATGCAACAAACACCTGATAAATGGACCGGGTATTGCAATATCTCAATAATACATTATGTATTTTTATATAAAAGTGTAATTTTTCAATAGTAGTTCAATACCTCAAGCAGTCCTCATTAGCTTTTGAATACCTTAATGAGGTATTTTTGAATTGTTTTGAACAATATTTTAATGCTATACCCAAATAGTGGATTACAAAAAAATCATATTACAATTACAACAAAATTTGTCAAAATAACAAATTTTGTTTCATTTTTGTTAGAAGAACGTTGAGTTGATGAAGGAAATTATAACACAATTAAAAATAAATCGATTATAATAACAAAAGCTGTTTCAAATTTGTTTCAATTTGAAACTAAATTATTACACAATTTGTTATAAGAAATCTGAAAGAAAAGAAATTAACAAATTTTGTTATAATTCTGTTTTGGAAAATAACAAAACGAGTTATAATTTTGCTTGATTTGAAACATAATAAGTTATATTTTAGTTTAAATTATAACAACTTTGTTCAGTGTAGATGAAATTGTGTTATAATTTTTGTTATTTTAACTGCTCACCAGCCAGAATTATAACACATTTTGTTAGAAAAAATATGCTGCCTGAGTAACAAAATCTGTTACAACTCTGTTGTTATCCACTGGTCGGGTAATAATTCCAAATTGAGGTATGGACAATACCTAAGCTACTGAACAGTACCTGATTATTGTCTAATACCAAAATGTGGTATGCATAGATAGGTGCGAGTTATACGCTCCTGCTCGGATTGTCGGAATTGACGTAATATCTATCGCTCGTTTGGGATGCTCAATATTTTTTTTATAAAAGACGATTGTATTTTTGAATCAATAAATTACTTTAATTAGCGCTCATATTGTTTTCAATCATAAGTATTCTCAGATATTAAGAATTCTTTTAATAAATTTCAATTTATTTTAGCAAAATGATCTTTAAAATTGAATTTCTTTATGGAATTGTCTTCTGACATTTGGTGTGCACAGAAGCCATTAAAGACAAATTACTACTTTTGACATCTTCCAACTCACCAACATTGTTTTCAAGGTTATGTTGATCTTTTGTTACTTACAACTATGAAGGGTGTCTTTTATCATTCCCTTTCCTGCAAAATGAGCAAAATTAGGCATAACATAGCATAGACTGACTATACATGTCAATGGTTGCTACTCCGTGATTGATCGGAACTGGCAAGAATTGCATTTCGATCCAAATAAATGAGAGATGCGAGTTTCGGCTTACTCTCGAAATGCAATTTTAATAGATCTCATATTATTATTATGATTATCTTTATTAAGGAGATTTTCAGACCTATGGCTGGTTCATCTCCGATCTCATATTATTGATCAACTATGGCACCGGCCAAGACCTTGCAGTCAGTTGGGATAAGGAAGGAATGTTAGGGTGTAATTATTGTTTCTTCTAGAGATCGAGAATACCTCTGCATCTCCAAAATCACTACGGGAAGGGTGTTTATCAGTAAGGAACTTTGACTTAAAATTAGGTTTTCATCTTTGTCTCCAGTTGAAAAGTTTTTGGGAGAAGTTTTAAAAATACGTCAACATTCATAATGTCGATCCATTCAAAAGATGTTTTTAGTAATGGTGAAAAGAGAAAAAAATATGTATATTGGTATTCTATAAAACAAGATAATGCCAACAATGTAGTGATGAACCATACATAGTTTGTTTGAAAACTATATAAAAATCATGAAAAACGTGTAATCATAAGCATGAAACGAGCTCACCAGTTGAGAATCCATCCTCGACTGCACACGAATATCTTTTCGCGCTCGCCCAGCGTGAACCGCGAAACTTCTCGGCGTCCCGAAAACGAATGCTTGGGCTTTCCGAAAATTGCCTATGAGAACAATGTTTCTTCAACAGATATCAAACTTTTTGCTGAAACTTTTACCTTGTCACATACTTTTGACCATCCCGATCTTCATATTATGTGAAAACGAAGAATAGAACTCTTTTCGTCGAAGACAGTGATCGGTCCGTTCATGTGTCTTCTGTCCATCCCGAAGTTAAAAGCCATCCGCATCTCGAGATTTGAGGCTGTTAGAGCATTCTAAACATGCAAACACTTTCAAGCGGATAACATATGTGACAGAGCGGCACTCGGTATTTGCGTCTAAGCTAGCTATTTAGTTATTCTGGTGCGTTCTTCGCGTGCAATTTATTGTTGCCTCTTTAGACCCATCGTCGAGATTTTCCGCAGTAGAAATCGTCGGCGACGAAATCGCGATTGCATGCATTGAATACTGTCGTTCATTAACCCTTCTTCTCCAAGATATGCTCTCTTCGTGCAAGCATGTCGTGCCCACATCATCATCATCGTCCGTCACACCATAACGGTGTTTAGGGGTACGAAATTTTGTGCAAATCTTTTAATCAACGCCGCGCCAGCTTCATTCTCCGGGTGTGGGCCAACGGATTTTCACGTGATTTAGTCATCATCTTCATGCATCATTGCGTGATTTGTTTTCTCGTCTTCTGTTTAGCAATTTCGCCGGCAGGGAGATTCGTGACGGATGGTGTGCCGGCGTGATGTGTGGTAATGCTAGTGGTGTGAATAGCGATCTGAATTTATTCAATCTTTCTTCTTCTTTCTGGCGTTTCGTTCCAAGTTGGAGAGAGTCTTCTCACAGCTCAGTATTCTATGAGCACTTCCACAGCTATCAACTGAGAGCAATCATTACTCATATTCGCTTTTGCGAAGACTAAAGTGCGGCAAGAGTTCGAGTGGGGCGAAAATTTCTTTCTGAGTTTTATAGCTCAATTCAAAATAAATGTTATACATGTCAAAGTAGCTCAAATGCTCTTCATGTAAGAAACTTTGAGTTCAAAATGCATAGAAATACATTGAGATTTAGTAAAGTTGTGGTTCTTTGTAGTTCTTGATGAAAAATTTGAGGGATTTAAAGCAAAAGGGTGTAAGTAAGAAAGCTCGGAAACAGTAGACATAATTTTTCAGTTTACCTAACTTAAAACCGATCAAAGTGTCAGATGTTTTTCGATATAACTTCTTTCGCATTGAAGCAATTCTCGATGAAACCAAGCCGCTTTCGGCACCCATACAATTTCAATTTTATATCACCGATCGCTTGATATTCTAAAACTTGAGATTGGTCGTTTAGATTTTCTCAAATTGAAGGACTTCTCCTATGACAACTAGCTAAACAGTTTGCGAGTCTGATTGTTTGCAGAGTGAAATCCAAGATGGCCGACACATTTTTTCACTCGACTTGAGCAAAACATCAACGATTGAAAACTTGTTTCTCTGTTGTACAAAAACAGACGTTTGTATTGATTGCACTTGCCATATATGTCAAAACCATTGAACATGATTTAGAAAATTGTTCATTTCATAGGGTAAATACAATTGCTGCACTTTTTATAACCTATCTCATAGGTTCCCAAACATTTTGGTTGCGCGACCCACCTAGCCAACAAGCGTATTCTTTGCAACCACTTAGTGAAAAATTGTCCAGAGACATGTTTTTTTTACTGAAACTTCTGGGGTCAATGGAGTGGGATTTGATCACAAAACTTAATTGACATTGACATGCACTATTCTTTTTTTAAACTCGCAACTTCTTGTTACAAAATGAACAAGAATGAGAATATCAACATTGAAAACTCTTATACAACACTACGAATTGTTTGAACGTCTCGACATCTATCAAAATTCCATATAGATCTGATTATATTCTCGCAAGTTATCCGATTTACACAACCTTCCATCAGTCGATGTTCAATTGCTCAATACTTACTCACGGAACACAACGGCATCAATATTTCGATTGTAAGTATCAAAGTTGCATGTACCTACCTCAGAATTTTCTCGACCATGAAAGATTCTTCCAAACCTTGGAAGTTTAAAAATATTCTGTCGGAAGAAATTGAATATTTTTAAATTTAAGGTCTATTTTCCCACTTTGCTGATTTGCCTAAAAAAATATGTGTAGCTTGTCATGTTGGACTTGACCCTCTGCACCTCATACTAAAAAAAACTTTATCCCCACTCGATCCTTTGCCCAATTTTACTGGATAGTTGACAACAACTTAAACAAACATAGAATTTTATTATTTAAACATTTTCGACTGTTCAAAAAACCTGTAAGTGATTTTAGTTGATATCGATTAGTTTCTGAAATAAAAATTTAATAAACTAAATAATAACATATATTTTTGTCATATTGCCTTTCACTGTCCGTCTCGTCTATACTCAACATTTTCAAATAATGTTCTTTTACCATAAATACCGTGCATATGTTTCTCTAGTACAATTCATCTGACTGATGAATTCTCATTTTACTTTCTTCATACCAATTTCTATACATACCTCTATCATCATTGAGTCTCATTCACAACCTCATCAAGATGGCTGGGAATGTATAAAGTTTCAAAAATTTCATATCAAAGACTGCATCAATAGTTAATTTTTAAAACATTGTTGTACTTTATATGCTTGTGCTTTATATTCCCGCATTCTTAATAATCAAACAAGCTGGTAAAACGAACCGTAAACTTATCAGTAAAACACATCTAACTTTGCAGTAGAGTTGGATTCCGTTTTTGGCAACAAAGACGAAATTTTACGTTCCCATAATCGGAACCAAATTTTTTGTTTTACTTCTATAAAATTGGTTTTCACAATAAAATTAGGATTTGGTTACGTCACCTTCATGGAACCATATACTGGCTTTACTTCAAAATGGTCTTGCAAAGTAAAGCATGTTATATCGAATGATTAACAGCATAAACAATTGAAATCATTTGCTGTACAAAAAAGTATGAATGTAAAAACAGTGTGCTGAACCTTCGGCGCGTGGATTAGATGAGAGATGCATGATCCATAAATGCGGCACGTAGTATCGTGAAATACACAAAAAAGCTTCTTTTCATTTCAATTCGAAATTAGTTTTAATTGTTTTTAAGAAATAAAGCTCTAAATCAATCATATGATTTCAACATAAATTTGCAAGATCCTGTTATGAAATCTCAAGAGCCGGATAGAAATGTAAAGGTGCTCATTAGGATTCCACAGGAACCCACTAGGACTCTAAAGCATCTCGCTGGGAATCCAGCGTACTTGTTTTAAAAATACAATGTAAAAATTCCAAAAACAGAATACAGAAACATTCAGATTTTCTTCCGGAAAACTATCAAAGTTACCCCGTTTTACGGTACAATTTTTATTGGGTTAAGGGCCACTGCTGTACGTGAACGCTGCAAATAGCTGCATACCATGTAGGATAGAAAAAAAAATATGTATAAATCTACAAATTACTTCAGTAATTGATAAACATTGATAAATTGTGAGCAACTGTTGATTCCAACGATATATAGTAACAAGTAATGACATAAAAATGCACCAATACAAAAAGTTATACAGCTGAAGTTAGTTGGCTTGGTGTCTCCAATATATGTATGTTTCTCATCACTTAATGAACAAATGATCCGAATACACTAAGATGATTTGATGCGATTATAATATGCAATATAATTTTCTGTCTTTGTGCATTTTTGATAAAATTTAAGCTATCTGTATTATTTGAATCGATAGATTTCTCTTAGCTTTTTAAACAGTTTTCACAAAGTAAACTTTTTAAAGTCTCATCAAAATAATAAATTCAATTGGTTGAGAAACGAATGAGATATAGTTTTCCAAAGTTGATCATTTTGTATTAGCATGTTAACATATACCAATGTTCGGAAATTCAATAACGCACCTTCATGGAATGTATTTGCTTCCATCTATCCCATAGAGACCTACATTCGGGGTACCAATTGAGCGTTCCATTAAAACGAGCAGCACATTTACATAATTCAGCACTTAACGCTACTAGAAATGTTACATAACCTTAGATCAGCACACACCGCCTCCTAAAGCTGCAGCGGGACTGCTGACAGCCGGACAATCGTAGCTAGAGGCACGCATCCAAATATTAACTCTCCATCCAACAATCAGCATGATGCCAATGATCACTTTCACCTAAATTTACATCGTTCGTTTTCATTACCCCGCTGTACTCCGATCCGAGTGTTTCAGCAAACATACTCGATGGCTCTTTCGGCTTGGATCTACAGTTTGGCTGAACGCTCTTGCAGCAACTGATTATTAGGGCGAGTCAAATTACAAATTGAGATATTTCATGAAGTGAATACAAGAGGAAAAGAGATTAGGTGAAACATTCTGTTAATTTAATAGTAACATTAAGATGCTTATAATGGTTGAATCCAGTCGTATTGAAGCAACTATCCGAAAAATCATGACAATCTTTCAAGACTCTTCTCCGTCTTTTAACTTTAACTTTACTCAACGCCTCAGTTAAGTTCAGAAAGCTTATAAAAAAAAATCATTATGTGTGATTCCTCAATCCTTATTAACACTTAACTTTCGAATGGTGGGAGAAAATTTTGATTACGCATGAATAATTTTAAATAAATAGAAATGTGTGTACTTTTCATGATTCTTATTCCGGACGCTTCATCACTTTTGCCTCATTTCTGGACACATTGTTTCTTATTCCGTGCAGCTCATGAAAATCATAAATAGAAAAGTTGAAATTGAAATTGAATTGAATTCGTCAAACCACTAAAGAATCGTCTAAGGAAGTTGGGCATAGATATAAATGGAAAATGCACACTAAAACAAGCTTTAATAGTGAGAACTTTTGAGCGGCAGAAATTGAAAAATTTCATATGAAATGTTTCCCATATAAAGTAGGGTGTCCGGGATTTAAAGCTGTCCGTAATATGAATCAAAACGGTATATAGAAATTATCAAAGGAAAATTTTTGAAAAATGTTGCATTGCAATGCTTGTACAAACTTATCATCTCAAAGTGAAAAATCATTGTTCAAACTATAATAAAGGAAGTTACTCAAGAAAGCAACTTCCTTTATAATCAATTCGTCGGAAGGAAGAAGTGATATCAATCTATTTTACTGTTATTTTGTTTCTTTTCAGATAATAGACCAGCCAACTTCTGCAAAAGCAAAACAAAAACAAGATTATCTGAAAATTATTTTGTTTGTTCAGCAATTTTTCTTCGTCATAGATTGAGTTATAAGTTTCGATCATTTATCAACATGAATATGATATTTGTTTCGCTGTCAGAAGTATTATTTGTTTTATCATAAAAATTTTGATATAAACCTTGAAGGAACTCTATTGTATTCTCTTCATATCGATAGTTAGTATTATATCTAATAATTTTTTACAAATTCAACCACCCTACTGATCAGCCGTGTTCGATACGCGCCATTCCAAACTACTTGGCACCGAACTAACTAGTTAGTGGCCATACATTTGTGGCGATTCCATTCATCAACCCACCCAAACTCGAGAGCAGCCAATACATAGTGAGTGACGTGAACAAGCGCGATTCAGGAAGAAGTCGAGCCTCCATCATGCTCTACTACTCGTTCGCAGCTCAGACTCAGAAAAAGTCAAAACCGGAATCGTAAACTCCGTTTCTTATTATAGAGGTCTTGACTTGCGGTATGGTGACCATCAGTGACACATAGCTAGTAATTGTCACATGAAGCCACATGATCATTTCTGCTAGGAAATATATAATGATTAAAAAGGCGATAATCGGATCAACATTGATTTGAAAATGTGCTTCCTAGGTTGAAGCTTGATCCAATTAGCAAACGATAGATTTCATAAAATGTTCCACAAAGTTGTCGAGATATCCGACAATTTATTGTATTCTGAATTTCTTATTTTATTTATTGCTATAACCAAACTGCCGTGAATCCCAAGTCAGTCCCATCTGCAGTTTGTCGAATTTGAGTTTGGAACGAGTTTGGAAACTTCTCAATCCATTTTCTCAATATCTACCGTAATTTCGGGTAAAATTGATCATTTTTTACGGTTTTTCTTGTCTGTTTTCTATAATGTTTACAATACCAAACAACTGAATGCAGGAAAACAAGTACGAAGGTGAGCCGCATTGGCTCATGTACCGAAATTTTCTTACAAATGTCACTTCAGTGCTAAGAAACATCTCTAAAATAAAGAATCGGTGGATCTCATTTCGGAGTGAAATTGATCACTTGTCAATGCGATTATTGTTAGTTTTCAAAACAACTGTACACAGTAAATTTGTGCTCCCTGAATCCGAATATGCTTTCTAAATTCTGAACAATGCAATATTTATAGAAATATTGAATAGTTAAATTTTAAGAATTTCACGGAAAACGCCTAAATGTATGCAATTTCCTAAGGGATTTCCGGATTTCTAACATAAATTCAATTATTTTAAGCGAATGAGCAAATTGGTATGAGTTTTGGTGATGAAATTGGGGATATATCTTAAGCATCATTACAAACTTTCAGGATTATGCCAAACTCGAATCCTTTTTTAGAACTAGAAGTTTATGGGTGTTCCTCAATACTGCACCGTAGAAGGTTTTAAAATTTTACATTATTTTCATAGAAATAAACATTCTTTTACGCAAAAAACTTCACAACACACAATTCGACAATAATAACGGCAAACAACGTTTATTCACTGTAGGTTACATTAATATTTGTGCTCCATTGGGAAGAAATAAAATCGTGCGACACAGTGATCAATTTCACCCTACGGATCAATTTCACCCGAATTTACGGTACATTTTTTCAGATGGGACTGAGAGTGATTTGCGAAGACCCAAGCAGTCCGATTCATTTTCGCGCGCTCGGAGTGTTTTTCGCTGGTTTCGTTCGTTTGCCCAGTGCTTTGCGAAGACTCAAGCTGTCCGATTCATTTTTTGCGCGCTCGGAGTGTTTTTGCTTTTCAGCTAGCACTTCATTCGCGCGCCATCGGAGTTCCTGCTTATACGTGTTGACGCTGCGATTGTAACTGTTCAGTCGAGGATGGATTACCAATTGGTGAGCTCGTTTCATGCTTGTAATAACACATTTGTATCATAACATGTATTTTTTTTTATGAATTTGTTAAACAAACTATCAATAGTTCATCACTTTAAGTGTTGACATAAGCGCTTATTCATGTTTTATAAAATTCCGAGATTCAAACCTTTGAATAGTTCGATGTTTAAGATGTCGACTCATTGATAGATAACTTTTTAAACAGAGGTTACATGAATCGCATCACTTACCAAGGTGAATCCTGATCATGTAGCTTCGAAGCCCTCCCACTAACAAAACTCCTTCCCGTGGCAACCATGAAGATGCAGAGGTATACTCGGTCTTTAGTAACAATGGATGTCACACTAACATTCCTTCCCTTCCCCGATGACCATAAGGACGTGGCCGGCGCCGTTATTGACATTACTAATTTCAGAGTCCTCGAAAATGTACATTGAAGATGGTATGCTACTCCCAAGCTACATCTGTTGATTCCCAGTACAATTTCGATGATTCTTGTCAACCACGAAGTAGCAACTACGAATTGTACAGTCATCGATGCTTATGCTCATGCTCATGCTCATCTACATTTTTCAGATGGGACTGACTTGCGATTCATGGTAGAAAAGCAGCTTTAACATTTTTTTTATAAATTCTATATAAGCAACGTAGTACAGCAAATAGAAGCCTTCCTTAACCGAGTGGTTAGAGTCCCCAGCTACAAAGCAAAGCCATGCTGGAGGTATCTGGGTTCAATTCCCGATCGGTCCAGGATCTTTTCGTAATGGAAATTTCCTTGACTTCCCTGGGCATAGAGTATCATCGTACCTGCCATACGATATACGAATGGCAAAGAGAGCTCTCAGTTAATAACTGTGGAAGTGTTCAAAAGAACATTAAGCTGAGAAGCCGGCTTTGTCCCAGTGAGGACGTAAGGGCAAGGAGAGGAGTACAGCAAATTTATTTTATAACAATTCTAATGATACGCCTATGTCAAGTCACGATACAGATTTTTATGATACGACTATATATCAATGACTTCTGAAGATATATCGAACATGTTTGACAAACCTGTAGACAATACCTCGATTTCAAAGCTATGTAAGTCTACACTCAAATTATATGGAGCGATAGGTGCATTCGGTGTTGTGCCAAAACAAATAGATTTAAAAACTCAAATCAGCACATTTTTAGCAAATGTTGATGCCACTTGTTTCAATATTCTGTTTACTTCCTTGAACCGCAAAACAGTCAGTGTCACACACGCAACCCATGGTAAACTATGAGTCGCCACTTCAAACGCCTTCAACTCCCATGCAACGGCACCAGCAGGCACAATTCTTTTCCGGTGTTTCCGGCAGTGATTTGTCGCCGTTTGTTGTCGTCTTCGGTTCAGACATGGAACGCTCTACAACAAACTGTCAGGTTTAATTATTGCTTTGGCACCCTTGGATTTTCTATTCGCTTTCGGGTGTCTATTTTTGGTCTAACTTTGGTTCCGCCGTAACAAGGTTATAATTAGCGGTGAAACGGACGCATAGGCGCCGCAAAACAACAGCTTTTTGATTTACATTCTGCAATTCCGTACGTTGGAATTCTTCACACGATCGGAGCACGAAGCACGTGTTTCTTCTATGCATTTTAATTGTTACAGTAGGCAAATAAGAAGATAGATTTCTGGTTGTTGTTGAGTATTTGATGATTGTTTATTAGTAACACATTGCTCAATACCTATTCCGACAAATTTGTTAGTCCAAATTATTTACTCATTCGCTTTTTTCTTCTTTCCAATCCACAGATGCTTGACAGTTTCCAATGATGGGTAAGTCGCAAATTCATGTTTGGATATTATAAATGTATTATGTAAGATTGATTTACTTTTTTATGATAGTTGTTACCCAAACTTTATTTGTCAGTGTCAGTAGAGATTTTATCGATTGTCAAAATATAGGCAGTAAGTTATGGAATGCGCTAAACATTTGACAGCCTTCTCTTCCAATCATAGGAATCAAAATGATGATGTTCTATAATTCCACTAAATTTCTTCCAAACGCCAAATACTTTCAAACTAAAATACTGTCGACTCTCCACACCTCGATGTTCTACATCTCGATATCCCTCCCTATGTCGATGATTTTTTCGGTTCCTCCATTCTGCATACATTTTTACTCTTCATATCTCGATATCTTCCTATCTCGATGTGATTTTCATTTCCGATTTGCTCTCCGTATGTCGATATACCCATTCAAAGGTTACTAGACTAGATTTTAGGGGTTCAAACAATTTGCGAAGACGAAATGACGGCTATTTGTTTTGATCTTCCCGGTAACGGAGTGATTTTTAATCTAGTATTCATTATAAATATGTTCTTTGTCTCGATCTATGCCTATCTCGATGGTCCCTTCGATATCGAGATGTGGAGAGTCGTCTGTAATTTAGAGACACATTATAAATGAGCCGATTAGTTCACCTTCTTTTCGTATTTTCTTTACTTTTGGTGGGTCTCGTGGCCTAGCGGTTAGTGTCGTGAAGCAGTTAAGCGTATAGTGACATGGGGGTGGGTTCGATTCCCACTGCAGCCAATGAAACTTTTCATCAGGAATGTTTCTCGGCTGTACCACTGGAGCATGCTTGTCCTTTGTCTAGTGTTAAGTTACAGTCTGTGCAGCTAAATGGTCTGTGTCTAAAACTTTCGAAACGTTTACTCCATGATAGAGGGTCATTTCAGCGAATCTAGATTTTTGAATGTCCGCTCGTTTTTTTTTTCCGAAATTACGAGCCAGGAAAGTAATGTTCACAACATTCAGTCTCCTTTTCGAAAAAGTATTAGCTCCTATTAATACATTGCGATCGATTGACTTTTTTTTTTTTTTTTTTTTTTTTTTTTTTTTTTTTTTTTTTTTTTTTTTTTTTTTTTTTTTTTTTTAATATTTATTTACTTCATATTTCCATACATTCTTACAGTTTTCTTTGCTTCTAAAACTAACCGCTTACATCTATTTTTGTCTACAGAAAATTACAATACTTTCCAAAGTGTTTTTTAAATGCCGTTTTATGATTCCATCGCATTTCTCTTATTTGTTTTTTGAAGTTATACAAACTACCTTCTTTATTTAGGTTAAAAGTAATCGCCCTACTGACAAGGAATAAGGCTGTTTTTTGTCTTTCATTTTTTTGGGTTTATTTTCCAAGACAGAATATTCTCCGCGTTGACAAATTTTAGTTTTAAATGCTTAGCTAAAGTAATATTCGTAAACTCCCATACTTGCTGTGCACCCGAAGTACATCCCATGATACGGTGCTTATTGTCATCAGGTAATAAGCAGACCTCGCAGTTTGAATGTTGGAGCCGGCCAATACCGTATCTCAACAGTTTTTCCCTATTTGGAATTAGATCATTTACAAACAAGTAAAGCTGTGATTTATCCTCCATAGGCAAGAAATTTGAATTGATATTCTCCCAAACATTTTCCCACTGTACAAGAGGAAAGGTTTGTTCTATTTTCGGCACTGTGTTTCTTTTATCAATGAAGTACCAATACAACAGTTTAACTGTTGTAAGATCAAAGTTATCCTTCAAATATTTAGCTTCGGTTACCCACTCCTTTCCATTTCTCGATAATTTACTCAAACAGTCTAACGTTAACAAATATTCTTCATCACGATTTGCGTTTCCATACGTATCGTAGAGAATGTTTCTTATAAATAAAGCTTTACATTTACTCTCAACATCGACAAGGCCGATACCACCGTCTTCGCATCTCAAGTATAATTGATTACGATCCGCTTTAAAAATATTATTACCCCACAAAAATTGTCCAACCATCGATTTGATTTTTCCTATGTGGAGATTACTTGGAGGAATCACCTGTGCGACGTACCAAAGCTTTGAAAGTACGAAAGTATTTAAATAAAGTCCTTTTTCATATAAACTCATATTACGAAATTTACTGTTTTTCAATTGAAATTGGATGTTTTTTATGATATCATTGTATGTCAAATTGGCCATCTCAGTCCATTTGTTCGACACATGTACCCCTAAAATTTTTTGATGGGCTACTTCCTTAATAAGGAATGGTCCTCCTTTGCATGAATTAATTCTAACAAAAGAAGATTTGTCTATGTTTAAAGTGACTTGATATAAATTTCAGACAACTTTTCTGAAAATGTAATAAGCAATCACTTCATTACTTAGAAACGTTGCTTTATCAATCACTCTGGATGATAGTTGAGTTCATGTTGTTCAAATTATAGATAGAATTATAGGTACATTTTCATGACAAATGTCAGAAAGACTATTGTCATAAATGGTACATAAACATCAATTATTGAAGAATTATTTTTAGAAGCTTCGAATCAATTGATTAAAACGGTTCAATTAATCTGTTTTGAAGAGCTTTAAACTAGTAATTAACATCAACAAATCATGCATATCGTTAACTTATTGCATCCCTAATTGGTACACTTACTTTAGGAACCTATAAAAATAAATTCATCAAACAGTGTTTCAATTAAAACACCCAAAATTTCTAGAACTTCGATGTCGAATTTGAAATAAGTTGATGTTTTATACGCCTCCACCACATGCTCTATCCAGCCGATCATTTCGATAAACGTAAAAGTTTGCATCTCAGGTGAAGATAACTTTCTCTGCATTCTCCATTAAAAGCATTAGGTTCACCTTACGCGCTAAATTGAAACCAATCTCTTCAATTCGTAAGATAACATAAAACCACTTACAGTGAGAGGCAAAATAAAGTGCCCACCTTACCAGTTTTCGAGTTTCTCTCATTGATTTGGTTCAAATTAAAGTTAACACACCTAAATCTTTTGTGATATTTTATTTTTGATGTTCTTTTAAAGTTGCACTTACGAAATTTTGATTAAAAAAAGAATTTTACTTAAAGAAAAAGAAAATCAATTTGTATTGAAAAAAAAAGTAGTGACAAAAATAAGTGCCCACTTCCTTCTTGGCCCCAGAAAAGATGATTTAAGAAAAATAAAAAGCAATTTAATAGTTAATGTGTCCTCCTTTGGCCTTAAGGACTTGCTGGAGGCTCTTCGGCATGCTTTTCACCAGGTTTTGTAGGTGTTGTGGATCTAGTTCTTCCCAGGCGCGCTCCAAGGCTTCAAAATAATTATTTTTGTTGGTAACACCAGTTTTTTCAACCCTGGCATCGAGAATCGCCCACAAATTCTCGATGGGGTTGAGGTCTGGGCTTTGTGGAGGCCATTCCAGCGGTTTAATCCGACAAGACCGGAAAAAAGACTTGGTCTTCTTTCCAGTATGCTTCGGGTCGTTGTTCTAGAGAAATATGAATTTCTCTTCAAGGCCCGTCTGGATCAGCGAAACCTCCAGATTTTCCAGCAAGATGTTAATGTAGGAATCTGCCGTCATTATTCCGTCGATTTTCACGACGCTTCCTACTCCACTCCATGAAAAACACCCCCAGACCATCACATTTCATCACATCACACTTCCATGCGTCACCGTTCCTTGGATGTGGCGCTCCTGAAGCTCGAGCTGTCTAACCGAGAGCGGCGGGCTCGTGTGTGATGCAGAGCACCACATCCAAGGAACGGTGAAGCATGGAGGAGGAAATGTGATGGTCTGGGGGTGTTTTTCATGGAGTGGAGTAGAAAACCTCGTGAAAATCGACGGAATAATGATGGCAGATTCCTACATTAACATCTTGCTGGAAAATCTGGAGGTTTCGCTGATCCAGACGGGCCTTGAAGAGAAATTCATATTTCTCTAGAACAACGACCCGAAGCATACTGGAAAGAAGACCAAGTCTTTTTTCCGGTCTTGTCGGATTAAACCGCTGGAATGGCCTCCACAAAGCCCAGACCTCAACCCCATCGAGAATTTGTGGGCGATTCTCGATGCCAGGGTTGAAAAAACTGGTGTTACCAACAAAAATAATTATTTTGAAGCCTTGGAGCGCGCCTGGGAAGAACTAGATCCACAACACCTACAAAACCTGGTGAAAAGCATGCCGAAGAGCCTCCAGCAAGTCCTTAAGGCCAAAGGAGGACACATTAACTATTAAATTGCTTTTTATTTTTCTTAAATCATCTTTTCTGGGGCCAAGAAGGAAGTGGGCACTTATTTTTGTCACTACTTTTTTTTTCAATACAAATTGATTTTCTTTTTCTTTAAGTAAAATTCTTTTTTTTATCAAAATTTCGTAAGTGCAACTTTAAAAGAACATCAAAAATAAAATATCACAAAAGATTTAGGTGTGTTAACTTTAATTTGAACCAAATCAATGAGAGAAATTCGAAAACTGGTAAGGTGGGCACTTTATTTTGCCTCTCACTGTAAATCAGGTCACAGCCATTTTATTTGGGTCAAGCTATTTAAATCCTATCTCATGTTGTATAAAAAACCCGCGAATTTGTTACGGCACTACGTGAGCCACAGCAAAACACCGCCGCATAACTAGATCAACATCCTCGCACTCTAACAGGGGTCAACCAACAGGTGTCCACAGGTAATGACTGCCATTTGGCAAACCTGCTAAAAGAGCCCCCCTTAGCAATGGTGGAGAAAAAAATGTGCCCAACGCCAACTCGATACACGCTGTCGATTGTTTTTTGCCGACACGCTGTAAACTCGCATGCATAGATTTGGCAACATTTATTTGGGTATTAAAATGGGCAAGGTTGAATCGATCGAAAGCCGATACACGTGGTGGGCTGCGCGCTAAAGATCCAATCAAGCGGGCAATTCGAATTGATCGCAATGTAAAAAGAAGACATATATCGTTCAGTTTGCACCCCCAGGGCCTGCTCCAACGAATGTCTGCAGGGGAAGGTGGAGGAAAGGGGATCCTTGGGTCGTTCAATGGGATAATCCATAGCGCCCATATAGTTGCTGAATGTCACTAGGGTCACTTACTCCGATCATCATTATTTCAAAATAAAGTAGATTTGGCAATTTGTAGATTTGTCGCCGCAAGGTCTTGTGAGCTTATGATAGCCGTTGGGTTTCGCACATAAATGGATTTGGACAAAGAATGATTGATTCAATTATTTTAGACAGCTTTTGAAAACGGTATGCTGATTCGATCAAACTTTACTCGTGTGCTACACGATCGAGGTAATATATTTTTTATTCGCTACCAACGGTTTATGGTAGTGATCAAGAACGACAAGAGCAATAAATAGCACATACTGAAACCGGTAACAAATGTGTTTGATTGTCATTCGGCTTCGACTATAACTGTAAGTGTTTTAATGGCTACCGAATCTGTTTGCTTATAAGTTAACGAAATTCATCTTTGAGATTCTGGACCGGATTATTTATTTTGGTGAAATCTATTACACCCATCAATCTGAAGATCAAGCTCAGTAAACGTATTTTCGAGATTTCATAAGCTTAGGTATATCTCGGTAAGTGTTTGCTGAAACTAGGTAGAACATTTACCGAAATCTCAGCTATATTTGGCAAGACCTCGATAAAAATTTTGGATTGCCGACATCTAGGTTGACAAGGTGCTACAAATCACCGAATTTTTAGGCTGTTGGATTCTCAGCATTTCGTTTTTATGAAGTTGATGAAATATAAAAAATGTATAGGCTATTTCAAGATCTATTTTCTTATTGCTTAAAAAAAACTGGCAGCTGTTTAAGGATTGTACTATCTTGGATTCTCATATTTCTCGTACAGGAATTCTACTAGAAAAATTCCTTCCAGAATTATGTACCACAAGACATTTTCCATGATATCTCCCTGAAACAGTTGAAGAATTATTCTCAGTAATGCTTCAAATAATATTTTCATGAATTCTTTGTAAAATATTTTACCACGATTTTTTGTAAAATATTTTACTACTATCAGATGCGAATTTCCTTCGAGAATTTTTCCAGAAATTCTTTCAAGCAGTTTCCAACAATCTTACTAAAACTAATCCAATTATTTATATTTAATGAAACTCCTTGAAAGACAATCAAAAATTTTCATTTACAATTTAATTACATAAAACAAAATATATTTTCATTATTCTCATTGTACATTGGAGAACACGGGCCTCCAGTATACAAAAAATCTGGGTGGTCATATCATTATGAGAAGCAATATAGGTTTCCGGATTAATAATTCCAGCAGACTTTTTCATAAAAGACATCAAGTTCAGTAACGCAATGAATCTTCTCAAGCTTACAATAATCGATCTCCAAGTGGATTTTCCTTGTGTAATCAGCTATTACCAATTTGTCATCCGCTGAGCAACATCACTCAAAGCCAAGTTGCACAACCAAAGGACCACTTAAACCGAACAAATTAGCTATACCATCAACCACTCGAATCGACACCACCGCGCTTCTACCATCTTCATCAATTGATCGTCAGCGTGGCGCAGTAGCTATAAATTAATCCAAAGAGTGCCTCAATTTGCCAACTAATCGACTCGATTGGCGCCAGTTCCGCCGAAGCCCAGCGGAAAAGCGGGACCACAAAAATACCTGAGGTTTCGATTGGCTTTCAAATCAACGATCTCCACGATGAAAACTCTGCTCTCCGGGTGCACTCTTTGGTGGTCTCATGGAACTTTAAACGCCTCGCATTTGAAGTGACTCATTTTCCCATTTTTCGTTTTGTTTGGCCACCGCCATCGTCGTCAAACTATGTGACAAACCGGACGTTATATAAATGCGAAGATATATTACCGTTCCGGGTTGGGTGGACACTGTTGACCGCCCATAAATGAAGCATTTTGCACTGATCTCGATCTCCGCGATCCATTTGAGCGAAGCATACTTGCCTCCGATCCTATCTGGTTTGGAGTTCAACAACAACGCCACCGCCGCACGGTGTATGCATTTGTTCTATGAGCAGAGCCGTAGCGTGGTCTAATAGCGCCCTTGGCAAACCTCCATTTCAGCGCCCCCTGGTCGAAGCTTATCAAAATATATAATTAAAATTCCATTGAAAATTATTTTTGAACTACTAGTGCAATTATTACATGAATTTTGATGGAAATCATCAAAGTGTCATAAATAGTCAACATATTTTCTTTAGTGATCCGACATGAAAGTACTCACAAGTGTAAAATGTCGCTAATGAAATAAAAAAATCTTAAGTTCAGAACATATTATTATTCTGTTGAATAAACTACTGTAAAAGAAGTTGTATATTCTAATTTATTCATGAAAATGACTTGAGAACTTATGAATGTTATCAAAAGGATGCTTTGAAAAATTCTGAAAAAATACAGTTTATGTGGCTAGATAAAATCTACAGAATTCACTTGTGTTCCAAACAAAAAAAAATATTGAAATACAAAATTGTGAATTTTATTGAAATACAAAATTGTGTACGAATCCTCTCAAACATCTTTGAGCTCTTTGTTTGTGGTAGACTCTTACTGATTTTTGTCCGGAAGAACTGGAAGGAATTAGAGAGCTTATGCCTGAAAAAATAGAATTCTAAAGCCATAGCAACTCCTTACAAAATTAAGAATATTTTACCAAGACATACCTCATAATATAATATAAGGAAAAAATATTAAATTCCTGGAAGAATCTAAAACATCTATCCTATGGTTTAGATTCTTTGGAAATAAACATATTTTTAAAGGGTATTGTTTTTTAGAAATTTTGCGTAGATTTAGTCAATATATTCACTTGAAGTTTTATTTCAAAATAGCAATGCGGAACAAAATTACTAATGTTGTCATCAGTCAATAAAAAATACTGCAAGTATATCAAAGAGTTTTCAATTAATTTCAGAATTTCAGAATCACACCTAGAATTATGTGAAAGACCTATAAAGATAAAGCAAGAGCTCTACTCTGTAATTGATTTTGTGAGAATCTTGTCCAATTTTATGTTGAAATCCTGCCCAGAATTTAATGGATACCGTCCAGGATAGTGTTAGATTCATGCTCAGTATTCTATGAACTTTTCATTTACGATCCAGCCTGGGATTCAATGAGGTTTTGTTCTACTACTTTAGTCATTTGTCTGCAACCTTAGTCTTAATAGAATTTCAATTTGGCGTGTCAACTACTCAAAGAGACGTTGGTGGAAAGTGTTTCTTATGATTTTAACAAATAAATCGAATGAACGCAACATACAGTTTACATAATGAATATCTTTGTTTCTTCTCATGAAAACACTTAATTTATGGGTAGTTATTCAAACTTCATACTTACAAAATATATAATGCAAAGAATGACCCATATCTTTTGAAATCGGTTTGGATTTTTTTTTGCAAGAAGCCTTTCAGGATTTTCTTTAGATTTGTTTTATATTTTTCTATATTATGTCTACTAATTCTAGTGTTACTAATAAGAATCCCTAATTTAATATGCATCAAACATTTTACCAAGTGGTTCACGCATTTTGGCGCCCCCTTTAGGCTGGCGCCCTTGGCGGGTGCCAACCTGGCCAACCGCACGCTACGGCACTGTCTATGAGGTCATAAATCTTCATTTATATGATTTCAGAATTTATGTTGATTTCACATGCGTAAAAAAATGCTTTCAATTAACTTAACCTTACTTAACCTAAATGTATAACGCATTTATCGTGCTAATAGAAGATTGCAACAATTTTACTCTAAAATTAATCATAATTTAATTCTACATTTTCAACGTTTCAACATTGGATATTCTATGTAACTCATTAGTACTATACCAGGGAGGGAGCATCAAAATCATATTCAGAATATTATTTTGAAACCTCTGCAGAGCTTTCTTCCTAGTATTACAACAGCTAGTCCATATTGATACAGCATATAACATGGCTGAAAATTTGTTTGAAGATCAAAAGCTCGTTCTTTAGACAAAGTTTCGATTTTCTGTTAATAAGGGGATACAGACATTTCATATATTTGTTACATTTGGTTTGAATGCCCTCGATATGATTTTTTAAAGTTAAATTCTTATCTAGCATGAGCCCTAGATACTTAACTTCATCTGACCAATTTATTGGTACCCCTCTCATTGTAACAACATGTCTACTTGAAGGTTTCAAATAAAGTGCTTTTGGTTTATGTCGGAATATTATTAGTTGAGTTTTCTTCCATTACAAGAAATCTTCCATTTTTGCAAGTATGAAGAAAAAATATTCAAACTTTTTTGCAACCTATAACAGATGACACGCAAACTTTGTCCTTTGGAGGAGAGGCCTGTATCATCAGCATACAAAGATTTTTAACATCCCTGAGGTAACTCAGGTAAGTCAGATGTGAAAATATTGTATAATATTGATCCCAAAATGCTGCCTTGTGAAACACCAGCTCTTATATGAAGTCTTCCAAAACTGGAGTTGAGCAATTCTCGCTGAAACCAGGCCGCCATCGGCACCCATAGTTAGAATTCCAATTTTGTGTCACTGATCGCTAGTATGATGATGATGATGTGTTTTGTGTCACTGATCGCTAGTATGTGTATGTACAATCCATCTCCCACTGACCGGCAGTGCTTTTATGGAAGAAAATTGTATGCATGTATTTTTGATACCCTTCGATATCTTTATATCTGCAGACAATTTTAGCCCGGGAGAAGTGTCACTGATCGCTAGTATGTGCTAAAACTAAAGGGTGGTCCTTTCGGTATTCTCAAACTGATGGACGCCTCGTGCGCCAGCTAGCTAAACAGTTTGCGAAAAAGCCCATTTTTTGATAATTCTTAGGTATTTCTTCACGTGATATTGTCTGTTTCATTCACAACAAAACGCGCCGCCAACTTTCGAACAGACTGAAAAAATCGTCGCCAGCAATCCAATCAAAGGAGGTGCTTTGCCTTTGTGTTGGCAAGACTGGTGAAACGTCAAATTCCAGAAAATAAATCAAAGGAGGTGATTTGCCATTGTGTTGGTAAGACTGGTGAAACGTCAAACTCACAACGGTTGCTTGGCTGGCGACGAATTTGAGGACGGTTTCACCGGCGACGATTACAAATCGTCGCGTCCGATAGGGTGCAAAATTTACAATATGTCTCATATTTCTCTTGAAACACATAGTAAACTTAGTGGTATCATATAGAGGAACACAGCTAAAAATATGTTGTTAATATTAGTTTATTTTCATGCATATATTTCAAAATAAACTGAAATTTCAACGACAAATCGCTTATTTTTCAATCGAATACACTTTAAATTTACACGATCATGTAAAATTCAAGCATCTTTAGTTGAAAATCAAACGAGATGCTGTAACAATAAATGAATTTGGTTGACTTTTACTATCTTCTTCTGTTTACGCTACATTGAAATTTAAATATTTTTATCTGTGAAGGATATACCTTTCATCCGCGACTAAAAAAATGATTTTTGTTAGAAAACCTTTTTTTCACCATTAGCGCACCCCTCGTTAATAATTCTGAGGTCACCATCTGAAAGTTGAGAAAAAACTGAGTAAGATAGGCTACGAAAACCAGGTGAGCAATGGTATTTAAATACCGTCGTTGGGGGTAAGATCAAAAAGGGATATGTACGATTTATTTATTGAATAACTTTCGCAATTTAACTCCAATATATTCCAAATTTGGTGTGTATGTACTTTGATGGTACATTAACAACTGTTCAAAAAATTAAAGAAAAATATTTATTCACAGCGGGACAACAAGTGAATGAAAAAAGATCCAATCTCACCCCATAGAGGGGGAGACATTGGGTCACTGTAATTAAAATAACTTGTTTTTGAGAATATGATTGCAAAACCATTCACAGCTGAATTATAATTATGAAATACGATGCAAAATCTAAGATGTTTCACAAGTGTGATAAACCCACTTAAAAGAACGATTATAGCAAAAAATTGAAGATCTATAAGAAAAAAAATGTAAACTCAGCATTTATCGTCAAGTTTACATTTTTTCCCCTAAAATTGCCTTCAAAGTCTCATTCCCATCGCCATAAAGCCAATTCAGTTTCCCCAAAGGTGTACTGAAACAGTGATTATTTTAAACCATAGCAAATAGTCGAATATCGGTGCGACATTCCACGATCAATACATTTCAGGCAGATGTTGACGTCATAATCTCGGTATTTCAGCGATCCAACTCATTTGTACTTCCGTGATATGTTTCTATAATATGAAAACACTGATAAATAATTAAATTAAAAAAAATCCATTTGATCAAATTTTACGATGTTGCTGCGCACGAAGCACAGTTGCTGGTTTGAGAAGTTGTCAAAATGCGTTGCATTGTTATTCAACGCACGGAGTACTCAAGTAGACTTGTTTGATGTATCAGTGATGCTGTATTTATAAAGAATAAACACATCCTCATGAAAAAAGAGAACACCCGGCACCGTAAAATGTCAAAAAAGTGGACTTGCAATTTCATTTACTATCATTCTTGCTTGACCCAATCTCACCCCCATTTTTGATGTTTTAGACACCGTACCAAAAAAAATGAAATGTTTGTGTAAAAATCAAATAGATTCCGGAAAATACTTGTGTAGTGTAATGAAAAGACATCAACCTTCTACTAATATAACAAAAGAGGTTAGAGTACATGCGTAATACTTTGCACAGAAGAAATTTAATGTTGTAAATTTTTATCTAGTTTCAACATACAAGTTTATTGATATAGTAAACAAAACCTTTTATTTCTAAAAATGTATATTGTGATGAATTACGTGTAATAATATGTTCTCTGTCATACGAATTATTAATTTTAGTAATATCAGCGTTGTTATCTGAAATATTTCAAAAATCATATTTTTCTGTTTTGACCCAATCTCACCCCCATCGACGGTACATGTGAAAAAATAACGAAATTAAACAGCTGAGAGGCAGGCTTTGTCCCAGTGTGGACGTTATGCCAATACTCAGGAGTACCATTTTGAGATTAAAAAATCTGGCGGCCATCTTGGAATTCGACACCATCTTGGTTTGAAGCGGTTAAATGTTTTTTTTACCCATCTAAACGCTAATCAAGTTGAATTATGAGGCATCCATTGAAAAAATAATCAGATTCTTACATTCTTATCTTTTCTCTGCTGTTCTTGTTCTGTTTCTTGCTCATTTCAATCAATGGTTTTGGACCAAATAAATTAAAAAATGAATGCTAGTCCTGAGCTTCCTAAGCATTCTGGTGCCAAATATGCATTATAAAAGACAATTCCTATTCAATTATGTGTGTTTATAACGAATTAAGTTGAGAAGCAGGCTTTGTTCTAGTAAGGACGTGAAGCCAGAAACATAAGAACAAAAAGAGTAAAAGATACGGTACCCTTAAAATTCAACAAGTGCTAACAAGGTAAAAAACTCATTCTCCTAATTAAAATCAAGATGGCGTCAAAATCCAACATGGCCGCCAAATTTTTTCACACGAATTAATACTCTTATTCTTCACTAGACTCGAAAAAAACACCAACGATTGAAAACTTGTTTATTTGTTGCACAAACAATTATGTTTTCATTGATTGCAATCGCCATATACGTCAAAATCGCAGAACAAGATTTAAGAAAACGTTCATTTTATAGGGTAAATACCATTGCTCACCTGATTTTTGTAGCCTTTTTTCTAGTTTTTTCTCAGCTTTCAGATGGTGACCTCAGAATTCTGGGCGAGCCGTGCGCTAATGGTGAAAAAACGGTTTTTCTAACAAAATTTAAGATGGCGGCAAAATTTAAAATGGCCGTCAAAATTTTTAGTCTTAAATGGAAGCTATATCCTTCCTCTATACGGTGCCTGTTGCGCATGATAGCGCATTCTAAATTTGTACCTTTTATAGTATATAAAATTATATAGCATCCCTAGATGCCGCACAACACAATCGACTACCGTATTGCCTAAAACATCAAATTCATAGTCAGTGTATATCACGAATAGCTGTAGTGAGGAGGTGTTTGTAGGAAACAGCGATGTATCCCCAATAATGTCACCGAATTTGTAAGCGATTATTATATATTCAAAACCTTTGTTTTAATAAAGTCATTTTATAGCTTTGTAGCTGATTAGAAACAAATAAAACTGTTTCACTTTCTGCTGAAAGACTCGGTGTTCTCCAAGGCGCTTCCTCCAGCGGCAACACTACAAAGAAATTCGTTCAATAAAACGAACCAATTGCTCCAATGGCGTCTGATCCAGCCAAAGGGACTGTATCTCAAATTAGAAGATCACCGCGAGATGCACGAAAATCTTTTTGGGAGTAGCCTCTTAGATTCGATATGCCGAAGAAGTACCTACCAACGTTTAGTATGACTATTATTCGACAAGTGAGTTAGAAGACAACGCGAGCAGAAGCCGACACAACAATAAGTGTATCGAGGTTACTGCACAAAGCATTTGCATCGGTGGAGATGGATTACACCGGTCAGCGGGAAAAACGTGTGTTGCTCCAGAAGGACAACGGTATCACAAACTTCTATTTGCTTCGGTTCCACTAGTACCAACGCAGCGCTTTGTATGCACTGTCAGTTCTCCAAATTATAATAGTTGTTCTATCATGTAGTGTTAACGAGCCGTTATTTCGGTAACAGAGTGGTTTTTCAACAACAAGTCGTCTCTTGAGTTTTTGCGATCGTCAGTTGGTGATTTTTCAAATCATGTCTGTGGTTTGTGCCGCCTGTATCGGTGATGCGACGGATAGTCACGTGCGATGCCGGGGATTCTGCACTGAAACGTTTCATCCAAGATGCACCGGTATATCTGCTGACACTTTTGAGGAAGTGATGAAGAATCAGCAACTTTTTTGGCTCTGTCCATCTTGCACTTCGTTGATGAAAGATATCCGTTTTCGGAACACTGCTCGTGCGGCACACGATTTTGGGCATGATCAAGCCATTCATTCTCAAAGTGACACGCTGCAACACCTCAAATCAGAAATTTTGATGGAGCTGAAAAATGAGATTCGCACAAATTTTGCTACATTGATCAATTCAAACTTTACTCCGAAAACAACTCAACGTGTTAAAATGGATGCTTTCCCTACAACAAGAGGACGTCGACTTTTCAGCACGGCAAATTTGTCTGCGCCAAAATCAAAACCAGTACTTTTGCAAGGAACTGGCAGTACATTGTCCCCATCTACTGAAATACAAACTGTTCCAGCACCACAACCGAAATTTTGGCTTTATCTGTCTCGTGTAGCACGGGATGTTTCCGTAGAGCAGATAACTGCGCTTGCATGTCAACGTTTGAATACCGCTGATATTCAAGTCATTCGCCTGGTTGCTAAAGGAAAAGATATTAGCACCCTGTCATTTGTATCATTTAAAATTGGTATGAATGCAGAATTAAAGCCAAAGGCGCTTTCCACCTCCACATGGCCAAAAGGACTTGTTTTCCGAGAATTTTCCAATGATAATGCAACTGGAAATTTTTGGCGACCAAGACCTCCATTTGCACACAACGATCCGCTGAGTATTCCGATGGAAGCAGACAACATGAGGATAGAATAGAAGACATTCAACCAGCCACAGTTTTTGATATCTACGATGCTACTTTACTTCCAACGCACCACCATCAGCCCCCGGGACGCACACTTACCGCAAGCTTCATGGAAGCCCCTGATCTGCTCAACACAGTCGAGCCTCTCCTGCCAGCGATCAACAGCCGTCCCGGTCCTGTGTTTGAGACAGTTGAAGGGGTCTTCTAAAATCGGAACTCAGGCAAGTACGTCTTCGATACGAAATGTTCGCTGCCTGAAAAACATCTTAATTCCAGCCATTACGCTACGTGTACAACATTATCTTCAACGCTATTTCATCAACCACCGGGACGCAAACTTGCCTCAAGCCTCATGGGAGCCCCTATTCTACTCAACACAGTCGAGCCTCTCCAGCCAGCGTTCAACAGCCGTCCCGGTCCTGTGCTTGAGATGGAAGAAGGGGTCTTCCAAAATCGAAACTCAGGCAAGTACGTCTTCGATAAGAATTGTTCGCCGCCTGAAAAACATCTTAATTCCAGCCATTACGCTACGTGTACAACATTATCTTCAACTCTATTCCATCAACCACCGGGACGCAAACTTGCCTCAAGCCTCATGGGAGCCCCTATTCTACTCAACACAGTCGAGCCTCTCCAGCCAGCGTTCAACAGCCGTCCCGGTCCTGTGTTTGAGACAGAAGAAGGGGTCTTCCAAAATCGGAACTCAGGCAAGTACGACTTCGATACGAATTGTTCACTGCCTGAAACGCCTTTCGATTCCAGTCATAACGCCAGTAACTTAACAAGATCTTCAACGCTGCAGTATCATCCACCAGGACGCACACTTGCCTCTAGCCTGATGGAAGCCTCTAATCCGCTCAACACAGTCGAGCCCCTCCAGCCAGCGTTCAACAGCCGTCCTGGTCCTGTGTTTGAGACAGGAGAGGGGGTCTTCCAAAATCATCACAAATGCAAGTACGATATACACACGAACAGTGCGCTTCCTGTAATATTACCCGCTTCTAGCTTGTCGTCTGACGGGGGCCAAGATTGTCTCTTCCAAGATGTTGCTCGTGTTCCCACTTCTGCCACTACTGTGCCTTTCGCTCAGCACATATCGGCGGGATCAAACCGGAGTGATGTTCATCATTTAATTCGTGGATACTCTTCATCTGAATCTCATTCAGAACTGCGAGTGTATTACCAAAATGTCAGAGGACTTCGCACCAAAATCGATCAGTTTTTTGTAGCAGTTGCAGATGCAGAATATGACATAATTGTACTGACGGAAACTTGGCTCGACGATTGTATCTTTTCACCTCAGTTATTTGGTAATGCATACTCACTCTACAGAACTGATCGCAGCCCACTTAACAGTAGAAAAACTAGAGGTGGTGGGGTATTAATAGCCGTTTCGTCCTGCTTGCAATCCTGTATTGATCCATCTTCAGTGAGCAGTTCTTTGGAGCAAGTCTGGATGAAGGTCCGTTTACGAGGTTTTGCTGTTAGTATTGGAGTACTTTACCGCACCCGACCGCAAAAATGATCTACTAGACATTCAGCAGCATTTGGAATCTGTTGAATCTGTTATGTCAGGTTTGGAACAACATGATTTTGCCATTCTTTTCGGCGACTACAATCATCCTGAGATGCTGTGGTCTCCTTCTGAGGATGGAGGCTTTAAAATTGACTCCGGACGCACAAGCCTCAGTGCCTCTAGTAGTGCGCTGTATGATGGTTTCTGCTTCCATGGCCTAACACAAGTCAATTCGATAAAAAACGCGTACGACAGGATCCTAGATTTAGTGCTGGTGAATGAAAGAACGCTACCTGTATGTCGTCTCTCTCAAGCAGTTGAATCGCTCGTGGTACCCGACACAGCTCACCCAGCCTTAGAAATCGGCATTAGGATAACTACGCCGGTGAAATTTGAGCACGTTCTCGAATGTAGAAGGTTTGATTTTCATCGAGCAGATTATGATGTGCTCTCCAATGAGCTTGCATCAATCGATTGGCAATTCCTCGACTCTGTTCGCAGCTTAAATGACATGGTCGACACATTTAGCAATGAAGTTCTGCGAATCATCGAACGACATGTTCCGGTTCAGCGCCCTCCTTTAAAACTACCTTGGACTAATCCTTACCTTCGTAAACTGAAAAAACGTAGGGGATCAGCACTGCGGAAATACAGACGCAGTCGCGTACCACTTTTAAAACGACGCTTCGTGCTGGCCAGCAACAAGTATGTTAGCTACAATCGTCTTTCATATGTTCGCTATGTTGATCGAACTCAACGGAATCTTCGTCTTTATCCAAAACGTTTTTGGTCTTTTGTGAAGTCTAAGCGAAAGGAAGATGGACTACCGTCTGTAATGCGTTACGAAGAATCTACTGTGGAGACCGCTGCTGAAAAGTGCAACCTTTTTGCGCAGCATTTCAAGGCTACTTTTTCTGACGTAGATGTCTCGTCATCTCAAGTAGCCGAGGCCTTACGCAATACTCCGTCGGAGAGCATCGATTTCGATATCTTTGAAATAACTGAAGATCACGTTCTTGAAGCTTTACGAAAGCTTAAGTACTCAGCATCACCCGGACCAGATGGAATCCCGTCATGTTTGCTGAAAAGGTGTTCAGCTGCCCTTTTAGTGCCATTAATGAAATTGTTCAATTGCTCGTTACAACGAGGAACCTTTCCCGCTGCGTGGAAGACTTCTTTGCTTTCTCCGATTTTTAAGAAAGGCGACAAATGTGATATTGCCAACTACAGAGGAATTACATCTTTAACAGCATGTTCAAAAGTTTTTGAAATAATAGTGAATAACGCTCTTTTCGAATCATGCAAGAATTACATTTCTACTGCTCAACACGGATTCTTTCCAAAACGGTCAGTGAATACTAACCTAGTCGAGTTTACCTCGCTGTGCATTCGGTCAATGGACGCAGGAAAGGAGGTCGATGTGATCTATACGGATTTCAAATCAGCATTTGATCGTGTGAATCATGCTATTCTCCTTCGAAAGCTTGAGAAGTTGGGGATGTCGCCAGGCCTCGTTAGATGGTTCGAATCGTATCTTTCCGGCCGATCTATGAAAGTACGGATTGGGGCAGCTCATTCGGATTCTTTTGCTATTCCTTCAGGAGAGCCACAAGGAAGTAATCTAGGACCTCTCTTGTTCTCTCTGTTTATCAACGATGTTGCCTTCATTGTGCCTCGCGGAGAACGAGTCCTTTATGCAGATGACGTGAAAATTTTCATGGTGGTCAATAGCGTTGAAGATTGTTTGGCATTACAGGCGACCTTAAATTCTTTCGAATGCTGGAGCAGGCGTAATAAACTTGAGCTCTGCGTAAGGAAATGCTACTCAATCACTTTTAGCAGAAAACATAATCCAATCCATTTCGATTATTCGTTGTCCGGTCAAACATTGGAACGTAAAAACGAAGTTAAGGATCTTGGAGTGACATTGGATAATGAGCTGACATTCAGGCCGCACTATGAGGACGTTCTTTCTAGAGCAAACAAGCAGCTTGGTTTCATATTTAAGATTGCAGAAGGTTTCTCGGATCCTTTGTGCTTCAAATCATTATACTGTGCCTTGGTTCGCTCTATTTTGGAAGCTGCTGTTGTAGTTTGGTGCCCGTACAATAGAGTTTGGATCGATCGTTTCGAGGCTGTGCAACGGAAGTTCGTGCGACTGGCTCTCAGAAATCTTCCGTGGCGTGATAGAATTCATCTTCCTCCGTATGAGCACCGATGTATGCTGCTTGGGTTGGATACTTTGGAAAGTAGGAGAGTTTCAATGCAATCTAGTTTCATAGGAAAGATCTTCAAAGGCGAAATTGATGCTCCAGCTATACTCCACGAGTTGCGTATCTATGTCCCAGAACGCCCTTTGAGACGACGCAACTTTCTCAATATGGATGCGCGCAATAGCCGATACGGGCAACATGATCCTATTAGATACATGGTTGCTCGTTTCAATGAAGTTTTCGAACAGTTTGATTTTATTTAATGTATTTATCTTGTAATATTAGGTTTTTAACACTTTGTTTGTTAGTTTTAGATTTTAAGTGTCTTTTGTTGTAATTTGTTGTGTTACTTGTTTCAAAAAGATGCGGGTTTTATGCCTATTTCAGGCTTTCCCAGCCATACTTCATTAAGACCTAGGTCAGATGAAGAAATACATATAAATAAATAAATAAATAAATTAGTACAAAATCTTGAAATTCGTTTTATACAAATCCAATGTACGTTACGTGCATTGACTGCAATTCAGTGTTGGTTTAGGCATGTTCCACTGCAATGAGTCGTCCTAATTTGTTATATGTGTGTCAATATGCAAAGATTCAAATTTAAAAACACTGTAAAACTTCTTCAGGCTTGAAGTGTTACGGGGGGAATGTTGCGCATGATAGCGCATTCTAAATTTGTACCTTTTATAGTATATAAAGTTATATAGCATCCCTAGAAGCCGCACAACACAATTGACTACCGTATTGCCTAAAACATCAAATTCATAGTCAGTGTATATCACGAATAGCTGTAGTGAGGAGGTATTTGTAGGAAACAGCGATGTATCCCCAATAATGTCACCGAATTTGTAAGCGATTATTATATATTTAAAACCTTTGTTTTAATAAAGTCATTTTATAGCTTTGTAGCTGATTAGAAACAAATAAAACTGTTTCACTTTCTGCTGAAAGACTGGGTGTTCTCCGGGGCGCTTCCTCCAGCGGCAACAGTGCCACTAAGTTTACTATGTGTTTCAAGGGAAATTTGAGACATATCACGTCATTAAATTTCTAAGATTTATCAAAAAATGGGATTTTGTGCAAACTGTTTAGTTAGCTGGTGCACGAGGGGTCCACCAATTTGAGAAAGCCGAAAGAACCATTAGTTTTAGCACATACTAGCGATTAGCGATGGGCAATTTTGAATCGATGTTCTGAAAATCGATTTTCTCGTTCCGATTAATCGATTTTTTGAATCGATGTAAGGAGTACTCAAAACCGAGTGAATCGATTTTCTTCATTCGATTTTTTGTTTCGATTCGAACGGTTGAAATTGATAGGATTTTTCAATGAGTTAATGAGCCTTGAAGTGTTTGATATATAATTTTCAATTTCAAACGTTATTTAGTTTGAAAATTTTAAAAATCGTATGCAAATTCATTTAATCTTATTTGTAGAGCATATATTTTATTTTTCATATGAAGTTGAACATCGAATCGTTTCAGAAACATCGATTCGAGTGATTCGATTAAATCGGTGAATCGATTTGACGTATCGAATTTGAATCGATTCAGTAACATCGATGTTCTGGTCAAATTTGCCCAAGTACTAGCGTTCAGTGACATAAAATTGGAATTCTAACGATGGGTGCCGATGACGGCCTGGTTTCAGCGAGAATTGCTCAGTTCTGATAATTAACCTGAAGTGTACGATGTGACAGATAACTTTGGATTATTCTAACAATGTATGTTGGAAAATTAAAGTTTGTTAATTTTACAATCAAGCCTTCATGCCAAACACTATCTGATGCTTTTTCTATGTCTAGAAAAGCAAGACCAGTAAAATAGCCTTCAGATTTGTTGGAACGGATCAAATTTGCTACACGTAAAAGTTGATGAGTGGTCAAATGTCCATGGCGGAATCCGAACTGTTCATTGGCGAAAATTTTCGTGGACCATCATTCTGTTCAAAATAACCTTTTCAAAAAGTTTGCTGATGAAGAAAAGCAAACAGATTGGACGGTAGCTAGGGCTTCTGCAGGATTTTTGTCTGGTTTTAAAATTAGTACAACCTTAGCATTTTTCCATTTGTCAGGAAAATATGCTAATTGAAAACATTTGTTAAATATATCAACTAAAAATGATAAGCTACTTTCTGGAAGTTTCTTGATGAGGATTTAGAAAATTCCATCATCGCCAGGAGCTTTCATGTTTTTGAATGTTTTAATAATAGTTCTCACTTCTTACAAATCAGTCTCCCAGGATTTTTCGAAAACGTTCTCTTGATTGAGAATATTTTCGAAGTCCTGAGTAACTTGATTGTCAATTGAACTAGTAAGTCCTAAATTAAAATTGTACGCGCTTTCAAAATGCGTAACAAGTTTTTAAGCTTTCTCGCAATTGATAAGTAACAATTTGTTTTCCTCTTTCAATACCGGTATTAGCTTCTGAGTTTTTTTTTTCAATTTTTTAGATAAATTCCAAATGGGCTTAGAGCCATGATCCAATGGAGAAATTTAATTTCAAATTTTTTTATTTCCTAATTGGGAATTCTTGATTTCTTTCTGCAAATCCTGCCATATATTTTTCATAGCAGAATCGAGAGCGCGTTGAAATGGCCTCCTCCTCACGTTTTTAAGACGGATCAAGAGTTCAAGATCATCGTCTATAATCACGGATTCTAATTTTACTTCACATTTTGGAATTGCAATGCTCCTGGCTTCAACAATGAAATTTGTTAAAGTTTCAATAGCATTGTCAATACATATCAAGTTTTGTTTGTAAAGAAATGTCAACATCAAGATTAGGGTCGATATATGTTTCATATATATTCCAGTCGGCTCGAAAATATTTGAAAGTGGAGCTGATAGGATTGAGAATCGCTTCATGGGATATTTGAAATGTAACAGAGACATGATCAATTAAAATCAGAGGGAGATATATCACTTGAAGTGGGTTCATTATCTGATGATTTTCCGTTGGAATTTTCGGTAGACGAAGAGGCGGAGTAGAAGTTTCCAGTGGCGGCAGGGTTTTTTTTTCCATTTGATTTGAAACAATTGGAACGGTTACTAATAGTATGAAAAGGGGAGGAGTTCAAATTACTTGCTATAATATCGGCAAAGGATTTTCCGTGCGTAGATACATTCGAAATTGAAAAATTCGAACGGCTACCCGACGGAAAAAAAATAGTTTGTGAATGAGCACGATTATAATCCTCCTGAAGGGTATCTTTCTTACTCAAGCGAACGTTAACTGAAAAATGAGCATTGTTCGATACTCGCCCAGAGAAAATTCCGGAAATGACCGTTATCGTAACGGACATTACCGTTCATCTGCCTGGCACGTGCTTCGACGACTCGCCTACGCGAAGGGCAAGCCCAAAATTTGGCTTATGATTGCCCCCGCAATTTGCGCATATGAACTTATCGGTATCTTCCTTCACTGAACAGACGTCCTCAGCGTGTGAAGAACCTCCGCAAATCATACATTTAGCATCCATACGGCAATATTTTGTTCCATGTCCCCACTTTTGGCACTGACGGCACTGAGTGGGGTTCTGGAAATTTCCTCCAAGATTCTGGAAATGTTCCCATGTCACACGGACATTGAACATAAGTCTTGCTTT
Organism: Aedes aegypti; assembly: GCF_002204515.2. Classification (NCBI taxonomy): domain Eukaryota; kingdom Metazoa; phylum Arthropoda; class Insecta; order Diptera; family Culicidae; genus Aedes; species Aedes aegypti. The sequence continues at coordinate 257,301,278 of NC_035108.1, forward strand.
TTCTAAGGCTTTAATATTATTTAGATCACTTTTATTAAAGTGAACTAAATAATATTGTTGAGAAAGCCCTTTCCGAACAATGCCAGATCGGGTTCTCTTTTTCATAATTATTACTTGGACTGGGGAAAATCCAAGTAAATCATTTATTCCATTTTTGATCTATTCTGGTGACTTATAGTCACTTGAGAGACCTTTCAAGACGACTTTGAACAAATGTTCAGTTTTGTCGACATAAATAGAAAATGTTTGCTTCTTCTCGTCAAGATGTTTTAGAAGAAGTTCGCGATCTTTAAGAGTTTCCGGCAAAACGCGACAGTCTTCTTTCTTTGCGATTTGGAAGGAAACCTTAATACCCCTATAGTAGTTCAAAATCTCCTGCCTAAATCCAGCAAATTCGGAACACACTCTAGAGACTGCTTCGGATTGATGTTCAGAAAATTTGTCTAGAGTATCGAACTGATTGGTCATTTCGATGCAATTATCAATATTATCTATTTCACCCTTGGAAAAAAGCACGCATTCCTTAGAAACGTCATTTTTTCCATTCTTGCCCGTTCAGTGACAGTTTTAAACCCCACTTTTTTGGAAAGAAGTTGTGAATACAGAGATTCACCTTTCCTTTTGTTTGTAATTGCAATCATTTTTAGTGAATATACGAAAGAAAAAGTGACCTTCTAAGAGGTTTTTTTTCCAAGACGGTGTCCAAGAAGGATTACCACCGCTAGCTTTCGCCAACGGGTCCAACGAAAAATCAAAGGCACAGGTACAAACAAGGATTGTAACGGGATCAATAGTAGAAAAAATAGTACTGAACACTGTTCAGTAGTACTGAGTACTGTTTTAGTAGCACTGATAAGTACCGTTTTCAATTTTACCACTGAAAAGTACTGTTTTATTGCTTTAGGAAGTTTAAAAAAACTTCCAAGAGCAGAGAGAATTCGTGTACGCACCAAAGTACGATGCGCACTGAAATAAGACAACTTATTTTTTCGATGTATGGCCTATGTGCGATACCACTGTGCTAAACAAAATTGCTCATTAGCCATTTGCAAACCGCAACCTTAACAGACTTCCACCTTAATTAAGACGACCGACGCGACGCCGACGGTAACTGATGAGTTGGCGCTTTCATAAGTAGGTAATCATCCGCATAAACCTCATAAAGCTACTACGCTACACGAACGCTTCCGTGTTGATCGCCCCTCGAATGCCGCAATGGAATGCACCTATCGCCGCCAATGCCATTCAGCAGAACAAAAGAAATGGCAACCTTTTGATCTTTATGCTAGGTATCTCGACATGTTTTATGCGAAGTTAACCCCTTTTTCTTCAACTCTAGCTAGAAGATTGTTCTTCCGGTTTTGAACAACTCCGTACAAAAGGCAGCTTGAAAATGCACCTCGGTAGCTCGGTGACTTGCCATAAGTACGTACGTTACGATGGACCCGATGCTAGGAGGTCACTTCTGCTGATTCATTTATCTTCCGAAAGCAATTAACTGCATACACTTCGTCTCGGTGAGGCAGTACGTGGCCAAACAGACGGCCATTTGAGCAACATATGCGCTAGACCTAGAGGGTTGATCAATACAATTGGCTAGTTGGTCGACAACTAAACCCAGAAGTGAGTAGGTAATGCTATAATATCCGATTTGCCGATAAAGGTATGTAATTTACGGTGAGCACAAAAAAAAAATCGAGCGAACTTCCAACTGGAGGCCGACACCAATGATCTGTGAGTTTGTTTTTGACGCCTGTTGCGTAGTCTAGGTACCTGTTCCAGGCCGAACAGGTTTATTCGAATCAATGAATATACGTTTGTACAATAACGACCAGTGTGTATAGTATTATGTATGAGCATAATTGTTGAGCGGTTCAGCACTGACTATTGCCTTGATTCTTATTAAGAAATATTCGTAATGGGGACTGTCCTTATAAATAGGAACACAACATTGCAACTTTAAAGTATGTGTGTTCTGTTTTTTCCTGACAACAAACGCTTTGCATTTTTAACCAGACATTAATTTTTTAGTGTCAGTTCAATTTTCCGTTAAACAAACAAAAGATATAAATGGATGGTCTTATAACTTTTAACAGTAATTTTCATTTGTCAACGAAGTGTTCATTTGTATATTTTGGTTAGGTAAACTAGGGGTTCCTATCAGTAAACACACATTGACCACCTGGCAACACCGATCTGATAGTTATAATTTGTGACCAGGAATCCTATATATGCGAGATGTGCAGAGAAATATTGAATAGTTCCGAAACCTTCTCACATGAACTGGCATAGATTTAGGGGTCTTTCTGGTCTACTGTGGGCCAATTTTAAATGCAACATCAATTCCTCCTCCTTCCCCTCTATTGTTCCGCATTCTGACGTGGCTAACGCCTTTATTACTGAAAACTAGAAAATCACCAGCAATTATAACCTGAGGATGCGACCAAATACGAAATAAAGACATAGTAGTCAGAATAAGTACCACTTCTAGTACTAAATTTGGTACTACACTAGGTACCCAAGTTTGACAGATCGCAGTACACTTTTCACGACAGTCTAGATTTTGCTCTATTACGTAAAGTGCCATAAAATTGTGATCGACTGCAAGGAACATAGAGTTCTTTATTTTGCCTTTGTTGCGATCGCTGAAATAGATTCAAACATTTGTTAGGTTCCAAACCCTAAACCTACGAATCTTCTGGCAACCATGTATTGGCCAGGTTGGGCAAACGGGCGATAGCTTTCCCACCACCTCTCATAAAAACTCACCAGACTCAAGTATGATGTGACTGCTGGTTGCCCTTCGGGCATTCCATCGGACACACCACCTTGTCTGGGTACAGAACCGAATAAGCTTGAACAAGTGGGCATGTCCTCCCTGTATCAACCGCCCAGATTGGCGCAGTAGTTTCGAGTCAAGCTCTGGAGGTCACTCAAGGAATGCTGTTAATGATCCTATCCACCAGCCAAGCCGTACAGGTTCGAGTTAAACGAAACGACACATGTCGATAACCGACATCGACGTCGATTATTATGCTACTCGAAAAGAAAGTGAATTCACGAAATGCGCAATAATACTTCATCGGGCTGAAAGATGACGTCATTTTGCGTCGCGAGTTTCGCCACGAGTGGCAGAGCTTTGGGGGCTCGAAACGTGTGATGGAAGATGGGATGGGCTGTGACTGCCAAATTATTCGACAGTTTGGCGGATTTTTTTCGATGGGCGTTTGTTGTGATCTTTTTGACCTACGGACGAAAGTTGTACCCTGTTATTTGGTTGTTAGCTTACAGCCGTCAACAACCGTTGGAAATCTTAGGTTTTGTCGTACGTTTTTTCTATTACCTGGGTACTTTTATGCTGAACTTTGGAGCTTCTTTTGTCTGAAGCAGAGGTTCATAAACGATCTTCGTTTTATCGGAATAGAATTTTTAAGCTTTTGATTAATTTAATATTAGAAATAAAAGTTGAATTTTTGATAATATATATTTATTAATATATTTGAAGATTGTTGATATTTTTCGGTGATTACTACACACTGAAACACGATTATAACGTTTCGGCTTACTGATTTTCAGCCATCATCAGATTTGTTCAAATCGATCGTTCACCACCAGTGTGGTTTTATTCAGTAATAAAACCACACTGGTGGTGAACGATCGATTTGAACAAATCTGATGATGGCTGAAAATCAGTAAGCCGAAACGTTATAATCGTGTTTCAGTGTGTAGTTATCACCGAAAAATATCAACAATCTTCAAATATAACAATCGACGGTGACTTAAACCCTATAGAATATATTTATTAATGTTATAAATACAAATGTTTGATAATTAACAACTTTTAAGCATTAGGGAGACAGATCCTATTCTTGGCACTTTTGAATTCACTTCGGCAGGGATTCTTGCAGCTACTTAGCTCATATTTGGCCACAATATGCGCCATATTGGAGTGCTTCTAATTGCAAAGTGTCAAATCATTCGGACGAGAAAACTCTCATGCCAACGTGAATCATGGAAATGCCCAAGTAGTTCATTACGTTGATCATAGTTTTAATAATTTATAACTAATTATTAATCATTAGCAATTAAAATCAATCGTTTATCAAAAATTGATGTCTATTATTTTTCTCAATTGTTTTTCCTTAGATTTCGATATAAAAAATTTATACAGTGGAATTTCGTTGTAGGTGTTCTCCATTTTAACATGCTCCATTTTTGGCCACATTTTAAATACGATTAAAGTTTGTAATTTATTGTATTGCTGTTTGCGTTTGACGTGCAAATACAGTCAAACTGCGCTTCAAATGCGGTAACACAAAGTAACCAAAGGATACTTAGCAACCATGATCGATATCAGCGCCAACCTAGCAAGGAAAACCAATCTTTGACTTCGCCTTCCTTGTTAAAAATCTTACCGCGTTTGTTGTTCCCGCATTTCATATTTGCATTTCAAAAGCACACAGCAATATAAGGAACAATCAGACAAGTTGACTCTGGTGTGTCAATTTTAAAAATAGTTTTATACAGAACTCATGATTATAAGTTCGATATAGACATACATTTGAACTATGTAGGCTCATTAGACCAGGTAATTCCACCAGAGATTTCCAAAAAAAAAGTTTGCTGAAGAAATGTTACTGGGAATATTTAAAAAAAATCCTGTGGTGTCATCAATACTGCTCGAAATTCCACTAAAAATCAGGACACAGTCTTTTTGATGCGCCTTCAAACCTGCCGTGTAATACTGCTGTTGGGAAGTCATTAACAGACTGACATGCCAAAATGGTCAAGTTGTCCGACATATTCCTATGTTTTGTAGACGATATCAATACTATTTCATTTTGGAGTTACGGCTCTCAGTCTAATGTGCTTAAAAACGGAATTTATGTTTTCATCCAGTGTTTCGGACACATTTATTGCGCATTTTTCAAGAATTCGGCGATAACATTGATGTTATTTTCAAGAATTTCTCCAGGAACACCTTCAGGGAATCTTCTGGAAATTTCTTCAAAAATATTATTAAAAATCTTTCTAGACATCAAGAGTCGGTGTGAAATTCTGGCAAGACATTATAAGTCTTTTCTTAGAAACCATCCAGGGATTGTTCCTTGTTTCCTAGGATTTTCTCAATTATTTCCTGTCAATAAATCTTTTGAAAAAAAAAAAATCTTCATTAAATTTTTCAGAATTCCTCCAAAATTACTTCCAAATATTTCTTCAGGTATTCCTTTAGAAATTCTTACTAAAAACACACAAAAACCATGAAATAGGTAAAAAAAAATTCAGCAAATTTTTATTCAGAGCTTTTAATGGGTTTCTCCAGAAACTTTAATAAATATTTGCTCATATACATAACAAAGCTATCTTTGTTTTCCCTCGAAAAGTTCTGTGATCAATTCTTGAAAGAAAATCACATTACAGTCGTGAATTGTCAAACCCTTCCTTCTGAATTTCCCGAGTTTATTTCACCGGAAATCTTGTCAAAGCTTTTTTGAATTTCCTTCGGAAACTTCTCCTGTATTTGTAGTCAGTTTTTACGGATTTATAGAAATACACGTTTCAAAGTAAATAATAGCAGATCATAAAAATCGCATCTATCTAAGATTTGTTTTCACGCTGATTTACATACAATCTATTTAGACTATTTTTATAATCAGTTTTTGTATAATGCTTACTTATACAATTATTCGTTACATGGCCTATACAGTCATCTCTCTCTAATTCGATATTCCGTATCACAATAACGAGTTTTCATGGTTACCTCGATTGGATTGTTTATGTACTGGTTTTGTGTTCTATAATTCGAAACCTCCCTAACTTGATTGTCCCTTCAATATCACGTTACGGAGAGTTGACGGTACTTACAAATTGTATAGTACAGTCGAATCTCCACATCTCGATGTTCTATATCTCGATATCTCTCCTTAGGCGGCATCCACAAATTACGTAACGCTCTAGGGGGATGGGGGTGTAGGCTCAAGCGTTAAGGCTAATACAAAATTTTTAAATTTTTCATACAAAAAGCGTTACGGACGTGGGGAGGGGGCCAAAAATTTCTAATTTTGGTGTTACGTCATAAATGGATGCTGCATTATGTCGATGATTTCTTCGGTCCCTTCATTCTGCATACATTTTTTCTCTCTATATCTCGATATCCTCCTTATCTCGTTGTGTTTCTGTTGATTTTTTGTTCCCAATTTTCTCTTCATATGTCGATATGACGATTATCAAGGGTAACTAGACCACATTTTTGGGATTCAAAACAAATTAGGAACGCGAAATGACGTCTGATTGTTTACTATTTTCTTGTTAACGAAGTGGTTTTCAATCTAGTATTCATTAAAAATGTGTTCTTTGTCTCGATCTCTTCCTATCTCGATGGTCCCTTCGATATCGAGATGTGGAGAGGTGACTGTAGAGGCAGGCAAACAGACGTAACACTGACGAAATTTCAAAAGACCACTCACTTAACGATAATTTAATATTAATTATTTTTTCAAATCTTACAATCAGAGGTCAAAGAGGCATGATCACATTTTCCCGAAAACAATTCGCCCAAATTCCAAACACCCGATTAGACCATTCACTCGAAAATTTATGGCACATCCATAATTTTTGGATTTGATGATAAAATCACTGAAAATTTACATGCCAATAACCACTGAAACAGTATTCTTCGAAAGAATAGTCCATGTTGAAAAGAACGGCGAGTTTATGATAAAAATATAAGCGCTTACAGGTGCCGTAAAACGGGGTATCTTTGATAATGCTCGTAATTTTGATAATACGGAATCCACAACACACTACACGAAATAACAAAATTTATGTCATCAGTTAAGCAAACCGCAAGCAAAAGTAAATTTCTCTTCATGTTAGAGCTATTGAGGTTGAAAACGAGAAAATTTGAAGCTTTATATTCGAATATTAAAAATTCATCAGATTTTAGCATTTTGAAACGCTCAATCCGTTCATCATTTGATGAAGTTTTAAAGAGTAATAAGCGGTTTCTTCACCACCACTTAGGCCTTATACCTGGTTTAATCGTATGGGTAAGCGTGGTTTACAGCTTAAGCGAAGGTGAAGAAATCGGCCCTAAGTCACTTATCCTTATACTGATTATAGTAGAACTTAAGTTCTGTCTCAAATCTCTGAGCACACAGCATCTTTAAAAATTGAGGCAGTTTTTGTAATCAGATTCAAAATTTCCATATAACGTTAAACGTCTACACGTATGCTACTAAATGTAATTCAGTTCCAAAGTTTAATCACCGCATGACTGTATCATTATTAGCATTTATTGGCTTTTCTCTTGGAAGGGAGCAAGGAAAGTAATGAAAGAATATGATGGATAGAATCGCAAGCGAGCGACGAGAGAAATGAATAAAAGTTGAAAACTAACAGAGGGCCATATATGAACAACATAATCGAAACGACAAATCGTTGCCTAACGACCTGGTTTTGAATGGCTAGATGTTTTAGCATTGGTCACTACTAACACTAGACAGACAAAAATTTGTCGCCTCGACCTGTTAACTATATTGTTCGGCGGATGTTACAGTTCTATCGATCGGATGTTACAGTTCTATTTCGGAGAAAATAATAAAATCAGATTGGCGAAGAAAACTAAAAAAAACTTCTGTTCAAATAAAGATCACTTGGGCGAATTAGGGGCATATGAAACGAGGCGCGAAAAAATCCAATTAGTAACGCGACTTTCATATGAAATTGTGTTGTCCATATATGGCCCTCTGATAGTTTTCAACTTCTATTCATTTCTATCGTCGCTCGCTTGCCATTCTATCCATCATATTCTTCCATTACTTTCCTTGCTCCCTTCCACTTTGAGTAGTATCGCATTCACCGAGAAAAGCCAATAAATGCTAATAATGATAAATGTAATTCATTCGATTTTGTACGAAATGCACTTATTTATATTCCAAAAACCATTAATTTATGTTGAATTCATTGTCGAAACATGAGAATCATTCGATGTCAATTTAAAAATATAACTTTATAAAAATTGTTCTAAACCAACAATGGTGTTTGATATGTTTATTTCAACTAATAATTTGTTTGCACGTTTTTTTTCCTATGAATTCTGTACTCAAGGTCATGATATTTAACCCACGTTCTTCATTAGCATTCTCCATTCCAGTTCCAACAGGTACGATGTCGAAGGGTAGTTTGATTGTAAATTTTCATCTGTTCACAAACCTATCATTAAAGTTACCCCAAAACCTAAAATTGACTTTCAATTATATGAAAAAATATATAGGTTAGAGTGGTTCAAAAAATCGTTTTTGCTCCACACCGCTCATTCGATTCTAGATCAAATTCTGAGCGTCCTCCCAAATTTGAGCTCATTTGGATGAAAACTGAGACTGCACAAGCCCTTCAAAGTTTATATGGGAATTACTATGAGAAAAGCAACCAATCCATTCAATCGGTCATAGTGTTTGCCCATGTGCTCTTGGGGATTAGAGCTACGTTGATACTGTGAGATACAATCATCAGCTACAACTTTGTCGAAGACCGTTTTCAAATCGGACGCCTCAGTAATTAGTTATTGATTTATATCCAGTCACAAATTCTTCAGCAGTGCTCATTTGACTTCTGAACGGGCAACATTGTTGCGCCTGGCGCGAAAGATAGCACGCACAAATCATGGCTACTATGTTTTACTGCATATATCCAGTGATGCCTGAGGAACAGCCCAATGATTATAGCCAAAGTTTTATAACTCATTCAAAAATCAATAACTAATTACTGGGGCGTCCGATTTAAAAACGGTCTTCAGCAAAGTTTTAGCTGATAATTGTATCTCACAGTATCAACATGGTTCTAATCCCTAAGAGCACAAGGGGAAACACTATGACCGATTGAATGAATTGGTTGCTTTTCTCATAGTAATTTCCATAGAAACTTTGAAGGGCTTGTGCAGTCTCAGTTTTCATCCAAATGAGCTCAAATTTTGGGAGGACGCTCAGAATTTGATCTAGAATCGAATGAGCGGTGTGGAGCAAAAACGATTTTTTGAACCACTCTAATATAGGTGTATATATAATATTTGAAGATTGATATACAGAATACAAAAATAATTAGATTTTCTTCCAAAAAACTATCAAAGCTATCCCGTTTTACGGTACGTCGAATTTGAAAGAATATATTATGTTCAGAGGAGAAAATAATGTTTATCAAAATTATGTCAACTATCAATACGAATAACAAAAATAGTCAGCAAAACTTAAAACGCCAGATGGTTCATATACCAATTCTTCACCTCTAAGCAGTTTTTTAAATAAATCTTAGATGCATTTTTAAGTTACGCGTTCTTAAATACGTAACCGTTAAGGTGATTATAGAACGAAGCCACACCTCAAATTTTCAAGAGCACAAGACTTGAGAACCAAACAGCGCTCCGCGTAGAAAATCTATCCCATTGGTCACCACCAGCAAGCAAGCAATTTGATTGGTTTTCAACGCGAACTGGTGTCAGATACTTTTGTCTTGTGAACTTGAAAATTCTAAGTTTGGCTTCGTTTTATAATCACCTTAAACTCGTTGATTTTTAATTCATTAACCATGTATTTCAATATCGGAAGACGCTCTGGAATGTTTAAAAAATGTAAATCATTCAAATTTATAGATACTTATCATGATTGACTGATAATGTGCAGGCTCAAGTGCTATGAGGCATTACGGAGCTGATTTTATTTTGTAATTGTTTACAAACTCCTTTTTTTTTTCAACACAAAAATCTTAACAGATTGAAGCTCATCAATCTGATGTTCGAATCATATTTTTTATACGTACTTACTCTGTGTAGGTTTTATTACAAAACGTATTTTTGTTTTAAATAAGATCTATGGGCGTACAAGTTACGTAGGCTGAACGATTTTCAGGAAACCTCCACGATCCATTTCGCATGTTTTTTTTTTTTAATTTTATAAAAGTTTATTCACAACCAATAGAAGGTTAACAGTCAATCTCTGATACGAAATATCCATTTTTTTCTGATGGACCACAAACATTTTTGGAATATACTAAATCCCGTGTATTTGGACAACCTGAGTAAAATTCAAACTTCTGTATTCAATTGTGAATAAAGCTGAACCTTGGCCAGATATGAGAAATCAATCTTTGTAAGTGCTACAGGTTTTCTTTTCCAGCAAAACCCATGAATATTAAAGAACATTTTTAATGATATGAAAGATGTTCTCTACTGTTCACCAGTTTCGCTTAAGGGTCAAAACCCTCATAGAAGGGTGTAAATTGGAAATAGGAATTTTGAATCGGCAATACTTAGGACATCAGCCATGGAAGAAGCTGCCTAGTAGAAGGCTTACTAAAGAATAGCTCAACTCTCTATTGAGAATTAGTTCTTTTTCTTATAATGCTATTCTGTGGAAAGTTTATATCCGTTAATAAGCATATTTTTGTTCTTAAAAATCGTAGTATATCCTGAACCGTATAGTATAGTGGTTTTATCATGTTACCCTCGTGAAATTACAAGTGTAGTGTCATGAAACCCCACTTCCTATAACAAACAGGGAAGAGAAACTGACTAAACAATAGCAAAGATGATTAACTGATGTTGCTAAAAAACGTAAAATGTCATAAATCGACACTACACACTTAGATTTTTTCTCGTTGTTCGGTAATTTATTTTACCGGAAACGTACGGTAAATAAATATTTTACTGATGTTTCGGTATTACAGACGAGATTTACCGAACAACCTTAAAAAAATTAAAATATCAAAACAAATTTTACCGAAATCGTCGTTTTATGTACCGAAAAACGGTAAATCGTTTAGAGTCGCCGTAGACTGTAATTTTTTACCGTACTTCAGTTCATAGTGCTACAATGCTTTACCGAACGAATGGTAACTTGAAATGTCTGAGGCCGCCATATTTGTTTCGAAGTGCTTGTCAACACGATTTTATTGCATCCGATACGTTTTCTGTTTTTGAGGCCGTGAACACTGTTTTTGAAAAAAAAAACTACAGCAGTAGGGGATGAGCGTCTGGTACTTCTTTTCCGTAAGTACAACCTGAGTGTTCCTATTAAAAGCTAATTTTTAACATGTAATAAAATGTTTTCGTTGTAGTATCACCGGTTTTGTTCGTGAGCGGTGAACAGCTGCAAATGAACCAGGATTGTTTTCTTATAGGTTAAGCGCGCGTTCGAGTTGTTGGTGATGTTTCTGATGGTGTTCAATGTCCCACCTTCACCAACAGACATGCAGTTACGTACTTATCAAACATGTCTTATCGATTAAAAAATGGAAACACTAAATAATCGATCAATTTGATATCAAGATAAGATTCATTGTTTATTTTAGATCATCTTATTCTATTCCGACTGCCTGCTGTTACGAACAATGCGTTCGGTAACTTATTGAACAATTCGCTCGGTAATAATTCACGAACATATTGTAATTTTTTGACAGCTGCCTTTTGGTTTTAATTACAGACTGTTCGGTAATTCTTAACATTACCGAAAGCATTACCGAGCGCTCAGCGGTTTATATTTCGGTAAAAAAATTACCGGAGTCGGTGATATTTTCTAAGTGTGTAAGTCATGTCTTAGTAAAGTGTTTCCAAAATATCGGTCAGTGGCATACTGTATGCTGATTTTAGAACTATGTTTTCTGAGCTTCGAGCGATTGTTATGTTCGGGCGAATGGTTTCCGGAGAAATTTGATAGAACCTCACAACATAGTTCTGCTCTACGCAAATCTGCTTCGAAGTGACCATTCCGAAGTCTGATTAGTGATCCTTATACGATTCCTTAAGGATGACAGAACAACATCCCATTGATATTCTTAAAACTAATTAGGGTGACTGATCCAGAAAGTGTGTGTCCAGTAATAGTGGTAATGTGGTTTTAGCGTATTTATAGCAATTTTTATTATTACGTGTATATTGTAGCATTGGCCTCCCAAACAACCATCAGTCGCATAACTTTTTACGAAAAAAAAAACTCGTTTGTTCATCCAAATCACATCACCCTCGCACTACACGGTGGATGAAATCGTCTGATTCATGTGTTTCCTCTCATTAAACGCTACTTTCAGAGTTCATTTGTACTTTTAGATTCGCTACGTATACTCGTACAAAGCAAGTCGAATCAAACTGTAGCATCTATCAAATTACAGAAGAGTTCGCAAGAAAATGTATACATTCGCATTGTATGCCATTTTTCATCATATAAAATATGCACGTACATCTCCTCCACTTTTGTATGTATAAGGCATTTTCGTGACATATTATACGTGACACTTTGAACATATAAGTATCATTTAACGCAAATGGTGATTTCGTTATACTTACATTCTGATTGTCTGGGCTGAACAAAATGAAATGAATGTGTAAAATACATCCAAAAAACAATTGAAAACCACTGTTATAGGAACAGAAGCTTTTTGGTAATAGTACCACTATTACTGGAACACGTTCCTATCAAGGAGGTAGTGTTTTTGTTACATACCGTTTCATCGGTCCAAGATTATGTTTTTCGTGAAATAGAATAGAAAAGCTACCTATTGACGTATTCAGATATTAAAAACGAAATACTGAGAGCTTCCTTTGTTAATTGTCATTTTTTTGCATGTGTTCAGGTAGCTGGATTCTATTCTTAGCACTTTTGATTCACTTCGGCAGTGGGTTTTTTTGATTGTTACTGCGCTCATATTTTGCCACAATATGCGTCGTTTTGAAGCTTCAGATAATTTGGCCGAACAAAACCCATGCTAAAGTGAATCATGAAAGTGCCCAAGCAGCTCAGCACCCTATCGGGTGGCAGGTACGAAGATATTCTATGCTCTGGGATGGCGAAAAAAATTCCAACCTGAAAAGATCCTCCACCGATAGGATTCGAACCCACGAAGGTTGGTTCATCTCGGAATAGCTGTGCTATTGCTGTGCCCTTAACTGTATATAGACAAATGAATCTGATTGTTTTGCAATCCACTCAACCCACACGGCTTTGGAACCTCTGCTGCAAGGTAACTGAACACTTACAGAAGATCGTTTATTTTGTAATCCTTCCAATGGACATTGGACGCGTCGCGTCAGTCATAACTTTTTATCACCGTAAACAATTTTTGCAAACTCACGCGGTCTCACCTTTTGACCGAACCGTGCCGCGTAATGTACAGAATGTAATGTTCGTCGACATTCAGACCATGATGTAAGTATATGAGTACTTCGAACATAAGATGGGCCATGAAGAGCATACAATACATCCCGAAGCAGGGCGCGGTAAAGCGTTAAATTGCAAAGAACATTACTACCCCTCGCGGGGCGGCTAGGAATTGTGCTCGAGGTAATGTTTAACCACACATTTGTCCACCTCGGAGAACGTCCTACCACGGAAAGGAAACAATTACCGAACATAAGTAATGTTCTCCTCGCAGGTCGCAGGGAGTCAATGCGCAGCACATGTAGCTTGCTTACACAAAACATTAAACCTGACACCTTGGAAGTTGCGGCTCGCTAGACGAAGCGTTAAAGTCTCGGTGGTGACGACGAGCAAACAATGGAATCATTACGCGTTCCTTTGCATGCATTGTTGAACTGCGTTCCTGCCATTTGGCGGCGGACCAGTCGGCTAGTGACACATTACCCGAGCAGAAAAAGATGGTAAACGAATACCATACGATGGTGTTGGAATTAAACACCAGCATGCTCTTCATAAGGTGGTAATGACATCCAAAATACCAAAAATGAGTCACATAATTTCTACACATAATACCTGCATAATTACAAAAAGAAATACTTCAATACTTAGTGCATAACAAAACGGTTTAAATCGTGTGCTTGCTCAATAGAATATTAAGCTGGTATTTAATTACAAATAAATAGAAAATCATGTTATGGAGATGGTATTTAATAACATACCTTCAATAAATTTGCATTTTTCGTCATATTAAATCGCAAAAAAAACAAAAAGAACACTAGTGAAATTAAATGGTATAGTACTATTTCAGTTCTTTATCTAGGAATAGTTTGTTTGAAGTAAATTCATTTATTATAGGATAATATGGTTTTCATCAGGTCTCCAAACTTATAGCACGTTAAAACCAAGTCGAGGTATTTTAGTTCATTCTGTTGTGTGATTGTTATAGACTTGCTATTTTCTTCTGCTCGGGAACCCCGCCAGTCCAGACATAGGCAGCCGGCTGGAGTCGAAGAATGTACAATTGTCCTCGTGCTCGCGTAGGATTTCAATGTGAAGCAAGTAGAAAAGTCCGTGTGGGTTGGGAAAAAATAAGCAAATGTTTTGAGTCAAACTAGTGTGAAATTGATGTTATTTCTTATGCCTTGCATATTTGCGAACGTAGAATTATTTTCGCCACGGTAATGGTTGGCTGAGCTAGAAACAATTGAGTTTACTAACATCCGAAGTCTGTTCTCGTAAATTTCGTTAGTTCTAGAAAATTGTGCGTTTACTCGATCACTGAAACTAAGCTAAATATGTCCTATCATAAGTTCTGTAAAATCGGCAAAACATCGTTTGATATGAATAACAATGCGAGAATAAAATAAAGCAAGGACTAGCTTTAGACATTTCTTTGAGCCCAACAAAACATAAATCACTCTATGGTATACACTCCCGTGCATAAGTTTGGGTTCACCCCCTAAAAAACATACAAAAGTTTTCAGTCCATATCTCTGTGATTACACGTCCAATTCAAACTTTTTAAGCCGCATTTGAAAGGCAAAGAGTTATTCTTAATTCGTATGTATTTTTCCAAAAACATTCTTTGAACTTTGTATACTAAATTTGTACTTGAAGTTGTGACATTTTTCAAAAAACACACTGAAAAAACATTACTAATTTCCTCAGCATTGGATCGACCAAAATTTTAAAACAAGGTGTCATTAGAATCGTAATCTTATATTCTTTGAAGAGCACTCGCGAAATTTTTGCGGAAAAATCTGAAAACTATTCAAAATCAATGAAACAGTCAGTGAAGTCATCGTGCAAAAGTTTGGGTTCACCCCTCAGTATGGTGTATCGTGCAAAAGTTTGGGTTCACCTGAACTTACTTAAATCTGTGAAATCTCAAACCAATCATAAACGCGCCATTTTTTGCGCTCAAAAAAGCTTTAAACTATTAAAATCGGATGAAAAATGGCAGAGATATTGACAAAAATGATGTGCGCACGGCTCAGGTGAACCCAAACTTTTGCACGATTTGCATCATACTGAGGGGTGAACCCAAACTTTTGCACGATGACTTGACTGACTGTTTCATTGATTTTGAATAATTTCCAGATTTTTCCGCCAAAATTTCGTGGGGTCTCTTCAAAGAATATAAGATTGCGATTCTAATGACACTTTAATTTAAAATTTTGGTCGACCCAATGCTGAGGAAATTAAATATGATTTTTCAGTGTGTTTTTTTTAAAAATGTCACAACTTTAGATAGGAAATTAGTATACAAAATTCAAAAAAATTTTTTTGGAAAAATACATACGAAGTAAGAATAACCCTTTTGCCTTTCGAATGCGGCTTAAAGAGTTTCAATTGGACGCGTAATCACAGAGATATGGACGGAACACTTTTGTATGTTTTTAAGGGGGTGAACCCAAACTTATGCACGGGAATGTATATCGTTACTTTTTCGCATATAAAGCTGCATGTAATACCTCATTTATTCAAGATGCAATTCATAAATGCGATAATAATGTAAAAGCGAAAGAAATTCTCAAAACTTTCTCATATCAGTGAATGTTAATATAAAATATAGTCATCATTTCGTTTAAGATATTTTTCCAGAAATGATTCAGATTTTCGTTCTCAACACAATTCCTCCAGGACCTGTAGCAGAAATTTCTCCTTTTCCCGTGAGAAATACTCTCATAAATCCCTTAAAGTATCAATTTATCCATAAATTCTTGCCAAGCAACCTAGAGAAATTCGAGATATTCCTGGATCCATCCTAGATGGGATTCCCAAATAATCCCATCTAGTATGGTTTCAGGAATCACTCCAATTTTGCTCTGAAACTTCTTCAAACAATTTCTTCATATATTTCTCTAAGTACTGCGCTAAGAATAAGAAATCTTTTTAGCGAATTCACATGAAACTCCTTCAGTAATTCAATGATGTTTTCAAGAAATTCTTCAGGGTTTCCACCAAGTATTTCTATAGGAGTTCATACAGAGATTTCCGCAGTTATTATTTTGAAGAATTACAATATGATTAGCAAATTATTTTGGAATCGTCCCTAAAAAAACCGCTTCCATATGTGATGAAATATAACACATTTAATGTGTTGCTCTGATTTTTTTATTCTTCTTATTTTTATTGCATCTTTGATACTATCGATAAAAATCATGAAGAATGAATGTATTTGGAGACACCGGTGCAAAAATAAAAAAAAAATATCATGTAGCAAATCAACTTGTCCGTAACTGAGGGACAGAAGGTACTTACTTGATACTTGATGGGCTACAATTCGCTACGATGAATCTGCGCCGAATGGATGAGTCTTCTTCACTGGGCTCGGTCCTGGGCCGATCGCTTCCAGTCGCCCTGAACGTTAAGTGCCCCTAAGTCCTCCTCAACTGCAAAAAGCCATCGTGTGCGCGGTCTTCCACGAAGTCGGCGGCCTCGTCCGGGTTCCCTGTTGAATATTATATACGTTCAAACACCCCGAAGGCTCTCCGGTCGAATTCCTTCAATGTCCATGATTCATGTCCGTATAGAGCAACCGTAGTCCGTAGAAATCCTGACTCGCAGCTGCAATACGTCTTTTCACCTCGCGGGTAACATCATTATCGCATGTCACTAGTGTTCCAAGATACACAAATTCTTTCATCACTTCAAACTTATCACCACCTAGCACCATTTCGCTACCACTAACACGTCCGAACCCACGTTGACCACCAGCTATCATGTACTTCGTTTTTGTGGTGTTGATCGTGAGCCAGATCCTCGCTGTCTCCCTCTTGAAAGGCAAGAACGCCTCTTCCACTGCCCGACGGTCAATCCCGATGATGTCGATATCGTCCGCAAAGCCAAGGAGCATATGATAACGTGTGATAATGGTACCGCTTCTCTGCAAACCGGCTCTCCTGATAGCACCTTCGAGCGCTATGTTAAACAGCAAGTTAGAAAGAGCGACATCCTGTTTCAATCCATCTAAGGTTACGAATGATGACGAAATCTCGTCCACCACCCGCACACTTGATTTCGAGCCATCAAGCGTTGCACGAACCAGTCTAATCAGCTTAGCCGGAAAGCCATGTTGCGACATAGCGTTGGAGGTTCCACAGCCAGTCCATAGTCATCGATTTGGATTCTGCAACCAGAAAAAAAAATTTAAAAATGACTCGAAGTACTCTTTCCACCTGGCGGCCACCGTCAGCAAGTTTCCTTCACGGTCGTTGCACATGGCAGGAGATGACGCTGTTTTTCTCTGCACACCATTGACAGATTAGTAGAACCATCGCATGTCGTTCTGTTCCATAGCTTCTTGCACCTGAGCAATTACTGCTTCTTCTTGCTCCTTTTTCTTTCTGCGTGGATCGTTTTTTTCGGCTGTCCTTGCTGCCTTGAACCGCTCTCTGTTCTGACCAGACACCAGCGTCCGGCTTCTAGCCAAGTTCTTCTCGTTCGTGATTCTCTGACACTCCTCGTCGAACCAGCCGTTCCTTGGTCTTCGTTGAGCAGTACCTACCACTCTTGCGCTACTGTGCTCACCGCTCCGTTCACTAAACGTAGGCCGTTGTCGTTGGTAACATAGTGAAGGCTCTCTGTACCAATGATAGGGCGGAAGAAGTCCTTTCTTCCGACCTGCGCAAAAGCGTCGCCGATGACAATTTTCACGTCGTGTTTTGGGCATTCTCCATAGGTCTTGTCGAGATATTCGTAAAACGCGCCCTTCACGTCATCGGGTTTGTCGTTAGTCGGTGCACAGACGTTGATCAGGCTGTAGTTGAAGAACTTGCACCGAATCCTCAATACGCAGATCCGCTCGTTGATCAAGCTCCACCTAATAACGCGCTTCATCTGCTTCCCGATCACTATGAAACCGACTCCGTGTTTAGCTTTATCGCCACCGCTGTGGTAGATGTTGTATTTGAATGCGGTGTTAGTGACGGAGTCTACCGCTCTGAATTCACGTTCTCCAGATCTTAGCCGACGCACTTCCTGAATAGCAGCTACGCACACGCCAACTTTTCGCAATTCACGAGCGAAAAGGTTCATTTAAGGTCCTGACATTCCAGGTACCGAGTTTCCAATCATAGTCCTTATTTCGTTCCCAGATCGGTTGCCGAAAATAACGTTCGTTTCTTCTTCTTTCTCCATTTTTCGTGGTGGGTATGAATTCGGTATGCTACCTTACCAGGGTCGCGCTACCTACATCACGTTGATGGGGCCGTCATCTTAGGTGTAGCTGACGTGATACATCATTTCATACTCAGCCGCTGGATGCCAGAACAGACGCTGTTTGACCCGCACCTCCTGGTGTACAGACGCTCAGAACGTACCTCCTCACTCTAGCTGATGTCAGAAGGACAACAGTACCCAGGCTGCACTACCAGCTACAGTATGACTCATAAAAAAATACGAAAATTGTTCGAACGTGAATATAGCATCCACAAGCGTTATTTTCATTGTTTTTGATAGTGAATGTGATTCTGATTATTGTAGTATATTCTGACACCACTTTGCTATCCAGGACAATTTTTGTCATATTTTTCTTACTGTCCTATTATATAATGTAATAAAGCAAATAAATTCAAAAGGTTTTGTCCGCCCAAAGCTAGGAACAGCGTCTGATTGTCGTATACTCTGGTGATAAACTTTCCACCTTTGTTCCTTTGTTGAAAATTTTAGTTTGTTTGGTATCAGAGGATGGAGGAGTTCTTAAAGAAAGTGTTTTTCATGATCACAATAAAATATATTGTCAGGGTCATAGTTTTGAGGGTATTTGCGTCTTATAGGTTTGATATGCCTTTATTTTTTGTTTAAGTAGATCAAAAAATAAATACAGAGGCCTATAACAGATTTTGGAGGACGAAATTTGTTTCTTCAGTTAGAGACAACTTATATCAATACTAGCTCATAGGTTTTGAGCAAGACGGAGCCGCTTATCACACTTATATGAATGTTCAATCAAAGCTCACCAAAATGAGCGTTTTTTTTCGAAAAATATGTTTAAGTCTCCAATTATCCAGGTATGAACTAATTCTACCATTTGATATGGGCGTATGCTGGATAAAAGGCTCGTGAAGAATCTCACGCCATTGTTGATGTTTTAGAAGCTTTAATCACACAGATATTGAACTCGACGTCAGCATGATAAAATTTGAAGGTATGCTTCCAATTCCTCTCTGGTAAGGTGAAAGTAACAGATAAAAAACATGTCCAAAGCGAAAAACTGAGTCTAAATAGATTAAATAATACAAGTAATGAATAATATTTATGTTTCATTCACATTTTCTATGTAAAAACTACCATAAAACATGATATGACGATTTTCGCATTTATTTTTGTGTGCCATACTGTAAGTACGCAACCCTTAGCTGGCGGTCTTTGTCATCATTTGACCCGTGGAAATGCGAGGTAGGAACTTATGAGGACCAGAGCTGTGTTGGTCGCTCCTTCCTGATTGTCGACTCACTATTTTGCAGCCCGGGGACAGAAGGTACTAGGCTAAAATTGCCGTTTGGCCATATTTTGTGACACAAAATACATTCTTGATTTCAAATTATGATGGTTTTCCCCTACATTTATGATTTATCTGTTTAACAGCGTTGCCATGTTGACAACAACTGAATGATTTTTTAACAATTTGTAAAATATTACAAAGTTGGACAGACAATTGCAGTTTTTACAGGCTAATATACATTTTCACAATAAAAATACATAGTTTTGACATTAAAGAGCTGTGATAATAATTCATATTGTTCATTTGTATAGGTTCATAATAAAAGTTGAATGCAAACTCCAATCAATGATTCTGCGACAAATCATTAATATTTTCAGTTTGTTTTGGTCAGAATGTCAATAAATGTAGTATGGAATATTAGAACCATAATCGCATGAATGTACTTTGCATCACGAGATGAGTCATTTTTGTAGAAACAGCAACAAGGGAGTGGATCAAGCTGATCAATGTTTATTTTTTTCAAGGAATATTTATCAAGAAACAACTAAACAGTAGATTTGAGTGCCTTGTACCTTTGAATTCCGCCCTCAATCAATTAGGGATTTAAATTAGGAATTAAAAGGTACAAAGTAATCCAATCTAGTTTTTTGTTTCTATATTGAGATTCTGCTCAGAGGATTCGAATGCATTAATGAGAAGAAACAACTTCTCTTTCTTCTCTTCATTCTCATTTTTTGTCTTCTTTTTCCTCTATATAGCAGTACATCCAAGCTAAAAAAAGGCTTCTTCTCAGCTTGAATATCAACTGAAAGCTTTTCTTGACAATTTTTTTTATTTGTAGCCACAGCTGATTTACAATTAAATGTGAGGTTATGTTGCGATAATTTTGCAAACTCAAATGAATACTCACAGTCTCCTGTGCTTTGAATCGGAAGTTAAACATCAAAAACACCAATAAAGGAACACAATCAGGAATTGATAATGTAACATAAGTGCATCAATAATGTGGTGATACATTTGTAATGTTGAATTCATGCATTATTGCCTGACGGCTCTTGAACATTGTTGAATAAAAGCAAGGTTACATTAAAAATTAATGCTTGTGGTTACTTAGGCATGTATCGTAGATGCTCAACACTATAATACTGTCGAACATTCGAAAATTCAAGTCGTATTTTTCCTCCTTGGCAGTGAATCAAATTGTCTTCAAAATAGATGAAAAACAAACAACAAAGCAAGCTCGCTCAAAACCGTTTGTTGCAACTGTTGCGGATAAGGACACAATCCAAAGCAAAATTGTCATGACAATCACAGGGCGCAACATTGTTGCAACCTTTTCAACTCGCGATTAATCAGTTATTTTAAATACAAAACCAAATGTATTTTATGGATGCTGCTCGATAGTGTGTCAATGTTTACCAACACGAAGAAAGTTCTCGAAAATTGTAATGCGAAGCCCAGAAAATCGCTGCGCACGTGGTGATCGATCTTTGTCATATTCTGTTCAAGTGATGATAAACTGATGTTGCGGAATAAAATTGTTGCAACAAGAATGAGAGATGACAATGGCTTTGTTGCCGCGTGTTGGGTGACAATTGATTCACTGCTCCTTGGCCATGGATCGCATCACCGACAAAAGTTGACTCCCAGATCTTTTTCCTCTCTCACTAATAAACACCCCTCTCGTGATGATTGTGGAGATGCAGAGGTATTCTCGGTCTCTAGAAGCAACAATCATTACAACTTGCCATTCCTTCCTCATCCTTACTGACTAGGTATAAGGACTTGCCCGGTGCCGTTATTGTTCAATAATATGAGATCTATTTAAATATGCACTTCAAGAATAAGTCGAAATTTCCATCCCTTATTCATTTGAATCGAAGTACAATTCTTACTAGTTCCGATCAATCACGGAGTAGCAACCACAGGCAAGTACAGTCAGTCTATTCTATACTAAGCTATTTCAAATGATTCATATGGTATTAACCAACCAGATCTACGATACGATCTGCGGTAGCTCAATTCCAACTTCATCCCATTGTATTTATTATAAAGAGCAATACTTCAATGTTTTCTGTTGACCCATTTCTTCAAAGCTGACCAAGGATATCGTCTAACACAGTAATCCAAAAAGTGTATAGCCAGCAAATATGCAATCCACATACGTAACGTAGAAAACAGACACCCAAATTAGGACATTCTATTGTCCGGCAAAATGGCACAGAATGTGCGCACTAATGAATCACGGGAACTGTCTTCCCGGGCCGAGACTCCTAGCCCAAGATGGACAGCCCCCAATTCATTAACGGGATCCTTAGACTAGTTTCCATTTATCAAGATTGACTTATTTTCGCAGACGTGCCGCACCACTCCATGTGTGAGCTTTAATCTCATCTCCCTGCATCTTTTCCGAATACTCGCTACAGTACCTTTTGTATGTAGCACACTTTAGCACTACAGCACTACTATGGCAAGTGAGCATACTTAATCAATCATCTTCTGACCGGGAAGTGAACAGCAGAAAGGATTTTTTCCTGTCTTATGGATGGGCGGCAATGGTTCTTGTTGCTTTATCCACTGGCACTTCTCAGATGGCCGATAATTATGCTTTTGAGGATCGCCGATTGATCGCCGATGATGACGGCCGAAAGCAAGATTGAGAATCGTTAATGTTGGGCACCTAACCTGGTCTTCGTGCTCGTGACTTCAAAAATGGTTTTTGATTCTGTGCCATAACTTGACGTTCACGATGGCACTTGAAGTTTTGTTTTCTCAGAATAAGTGTTTTCGCTCAATCCGAACAGCATGTGTAAAACGCTGATAGCAAAGAGAGATAGGTACGCAGAAAATGTATTTAATGAAGGTTTTGTTCAAGGTTGTTCAAAGCTTGTTTTATTGACCATGGAATCGTGACGTTAATTTCATAGACATTAATTCCGTTTTGATTTTTTTCTCTGTGGTGTTACGTGTCTTCTCAATGCATTTTTAGGTGAATAACTAGCCATATGTCTAAGTGCTAAAACTCACCTCAATGAAAAAATAAATAAAAAAAAAACTTAATGCATTTTTGTTCTTTCAATATAACTCGAACATAAAAATATCACTATCGCTTTGCAAGCGAACTAATACCAAACCGAGGATCGAATACTCAGTTTTTAGGACCAGAACCCTTTTGTGGAGTTTCAAAATGTGTAATACAAATGGAAATTAAAAAATGGGAGCTTAGTATAATACAGTCGATCTGGATTGGTACAAATACATCAAGACAGTCTAAACTGTTTATAACTCCAAATAAACAAATTACAAAAAAACTTCTAAACCTAAATAAAAAAACATTCTGTATAGTTATTGGACCATTTTATTTTTTTATTGTCCAGCTAGATATCATTTAAAGAAGATAGGTAGAAGTTCAACTGATATCTGTCGGTTTTGCGACTGTGAGATAGAGACCTCTCAACACTTGCTTTGTGAATGCTCAGCACTATTTGCGCAAAGAAGACAGTATTTCAACAAGGGCATACTGAGTCCTTTTGAAATTTGGCAAGGAAATGCCAATAAGGTAGTTGAATTCATTTTAAGAATCATACCAGATTGGGGTCGCACTATCAGTCAACGGCAGTTACTCTTAATAGTAACTTGTCCTGAAAATATGCGAAAAATAAACAGGGGTATACCACAATAGATCAACTTAATTGTAGCAGTGGTTCAAATCCCAACAAAAGAAAAAAAACCAAACCGGTCATGAAACCATGAATGGGGTTATTTAATTTTTTATTTTTTTTTTATTTTTTTTTTTTTTTGCTTTTGGCATCATGTATGTTTTTTGATTTGTGCTTGTTTCTCGCGCAAATAAAATAATCCCTTCAACTTTAACGATGACGATTGCTTCCAATGAATATAATAATCTTAATTCTTTGCACCGTTCTAGCTGAAAGTGACCCTCGATTCCAGTCAAGTCAGCTTGATAAGATTTTACCGTCAATTCTTTTCGCCAATCGGCTTGTGTACTTTACTCTCGTCTCGGCATCATTCACTTCAGATCGCGAGCATGACATGCCAAAAAAGTACCAACGTTTTTGGCAAACATTTACTCGTTCGATCTGTGCGTGAACAATCCGTCGCTGTCAGGAAATCTCGCATTTAAAGATCTTTTTTTGTTGCCCATGCAGTCAGAATCATTCTCCAGGCATTAAGGGTTCCATTATTCCACAAGTCAAGAAACTGCAAACAAATACCTGCCTGCCAACCAGAAAAAAAAACAGAATGAAAAGCGGCACTTGAGCTCGGTCGTCACAGTTTTGCATGACCGACGCGCGAAACCGACCATGATGATTGTTCAGGTGACCGTTGACGGAACGTTTTGCGGTATCAAAGCGTGTCCGTTTCAATTTCATTTTATTTACGCAGCCAAGGGTACTATTACATCTCAGGTTGGATGTTGCAAATCAAGTGAAGAATTTTTGGCAACAATTATGTGCAAAGAAATGCAGGCATCGAATTTGTATTTAAACACACACTCTAAAGTATTTTAATTTCGTGATTAAAATAGAATAGTCCCTAATTATATTTAACAACCTTTCAGACGGTTTCAGACAAAAAAATTAGTGTGATTAGAAAATCAAAATATACCATCAAAATGGCACATTTCGGTAAAATTCTGCTTCTCTAATCAAAATGAACAAAAAAATATAAAAGAATTTCCTTTCCCACCCATCTACAACCTCTCTTTTTTTTCTTCACTTTCAGATTAAACCCGCAAAATCATCCAACTACATTCAACTGTATATAACAAGAAGCAGAAATCAACGCAGCAGCAAATTTCAATTCCAATAATTGAGAAATAAAAGGAAACCATCACATCAAACCAAAGAAACATAAAAATTATATTACTTCATTGAAATGCTATGAAGCAATAAAAAAACTGCAAAGCAACAAACAACACCTCCTGCTATACAGGCTCTACACTGACATCGCAACTGCTCAAAGCCATATTTCAAAACCGTCCATGATGCATCATCTCAACGATTGGAACAGTGACTAATAGGAAACTCTCCGACCCATTAACCTTTCCCGGACAGTCATCTCTTCGGAAGCAGTGAAAGCTCAACTGAGGAACCATCTGACACAAATCATCGGTAGCACCCTTTTCCCCAAAACCCTCCTTTCCTTCCTCAAATCGTCGGATCCCTGCCAAAAGAAACAGTCGGTCAATGTTTCACCATCGACATCACGCCTCATCCTCGCAGCTTTCCTCGTCCTCGTCGGTGGGCTCACCGATGAATCAGAGAGACCTGGAAGCGGAACTGGACGAATATCTGTCGGAGTACAAACTGCAGGGACCGCTCGAACCAATCAGTCACTATGCAGGTGAGTTGAATTGCACACATGAATGTTCAGAACGGGCAGGCGGTAGAAGCCCGAATACCGTCGTATATACTTTTTCCTACCAATTCTATATTACACACCAATAGAGTTCCTTTCCGATCCCGTCCAAATTTCTCAGCTAGATATCAATTCAAACGTTTGGACTGAACAGTAAAACTTTTAAAAATACATGAAATCAAAAACTTTGAGTATAATGGGACAATAATTTTAATTCGAGATTTCTATCTCAATTGAAACATTTTTCAATTGTCACGGTACTACAAATATCGTTCAAGTAAGGGATTTTTTTCTCTTAAAATTATAAAATCGATCATGTGAATGTAATTTTCGATCTAACTTCCATCATATGGGACAAAATAAAATTTAAATTTTTTTCACTGGATGATATATTAAGGTTATAAAGTGATTTAAATCGAATTGAAATTCAATCATTTTTAGGTGAAGTAATTGAGAGTGCGGGTAAGATCGACACCCTGTTGAGGTAATACCGACACACGCAATTTCAGTAGAATATATACATCACACTATCACACATATTAGACATATTTAGAAGAATGCTCTAAACATGACTTACGACTTTGATGACCCCTTTCTCCAAAGGGTTATACGCATTAGACTGATGCAAATTTTGGGCGCGATAAATGGCTGGGCATGGCTTACCATTGGTACCGTCGCGTACCTGCAGTAATAAAAAAGACCCCTTTGTGCGGTCCTTAGCCTCTTGCCCAGCAACTCCTATCCCTACCTCCTCGTAGTACGAGTAACCTTGGGGAAGATCGGGTAACCAACCCCGATGGGAACTTTGGTCGTATACTGACAGGGAAGGGGGGGGGGTTGCTTTGGATTTTGCTTATCGTGGCGCTAATATCGACTCTGACCATTACCTGGTAATTTATTTATTTATTGGTTCTACATCTTCAACACTTATGATTGCACAGATTGTGACTTAATCTAGATTTCTTATCCTACTAGCAAAAACATTTTTAGAGATATTCAGGTCAAATTTATCGGAAACATCATTAAATAATCTCCAACTATCGTCAAAAGGGTAAAAAAAAGCGTATTGTGTGCGTCTAGTAGGAATCCACAAAATAGAACGATTACGAAGAGTGAGCACAGGAGCATTAAAATAAATATTACCCAACAAATAATTACAATCAATACGATTCATAATCAAACACGAATAATCTGCGCAATTTTTTCCTACACGGAAAAAATTCTGTAGTAAAAATAACTATTTTAGCTGACTACGCCCATTCTTAAAACTACCATGGAAATTCAGACCAATTTACTATGTTTACGGTACACCCCACCACATTACTGGTACATTTGACAGAAATAATTTACAACAATCTGATTTCAACTACAGACATGGTAAAATCAAGCGCATTTTCTGGTCTGCTGAAAATTGCCGGTGCGAGCGCTTAAGTTAACCCCCTAAAATGGTAGTTTTTACCGCACAATTTTTTTTGCGTGTACGGTTCGCTAGCGTTTCTAGGTGAATTAGTTGGCAACGGTCTTCATAGGCCGGTAATTCGATGCCCAGACAACCAGAAGTCGCATAACAGTTTACGAACAAAAGTCGTTTACTCATACAAATTGCATTATATCCGCACTAAATGGTAGATGAAGTCGTTTTAATCGATGAGTTTCCTCGCATAAAACGCTTATTTATGAGTTCATGTATACATTTCGTTTCGTTCCGTATACTCATACATACTAAATCGAATCAATCCATAGCAGCTGTCAATTTTTTTTTTGTTATCATAAATTAAGTCGCATAAGAGTACAAATTAGTTCGCAATAAAATCGACACACTCGCATTGCATGCTATTTTTCATCATATTGAATATGCACGTATATCGTCTTCACTTTTGTACGTATAAGGCCTTTTCACGACATCTTATACGTGAAACTTTGCAAATATAAACATCGCATATGTAAAGGTGGTTTCATTATACGTACATTCTGGTTGTCTGGGTGGGACCACGGTAGACGACGTAACGCGTATCTAAGAAACGATTTCTGGACGCTCTCTATGCGATGGCACTGTTCATTATGATACGGTGCCCAAACTTCGACAGCATATTCCAAAGTGCTACGCACTAAGGAGCAAAAAAGGGTTTTTAAAGCCATACACGTCGCCGAAAGGCAGCTGTGTTGCGCGGATGAAATCCAATAGTGCATACGATTTGGCTGTGACGAATAGAGATATGCTCGATAAACTTAACTTTAAGAGTCAATAACGACGCCAAGATCCCGAATTTTGTCAACCACGTTCCAATTGTTCACTGTCGAGTCTGTACGGGAAGAAGAATGGAGAGCGCTGATGACTTCATTCCTTCCGCACCAGTCCAAAACCATGTTCAGATCTTCCTGAAGAGCACAGCAGTCCAACGGTGACAATACGGTACGGTAGATTTTTTAAGTCATCCGCGCACATCAAACAATCACAGCGAAGAAGACTACAGATGTCGTTGACGAAAATTATGAAAATTAACGGCCAGGTGACTGCCTTGTGGGACTCCGGAGGGGAACGGAGAAGGTATCGGAATATGCGTCGCTAATTTTTACGTAACTCCTACAATTAGTTAAGTACGATGACGTCCAGTTGATGATCCAGTCGGGCAAGCCAATGTGCCGCATTTTCTCCACAGCTTAACGTGTGGGGCACTTTAATCGAAAGCTTTGGAGAAATCAATATAAACTGCGTCAACCTGCCTGCCTTTTTTTCGATCCTCTTAGTTATTTTGTTCGCAAATGTCATGAGATTTGTAGTCGTCGAACGGTTTCTCATGAATCCATGCTGACTATCAGATATCACATGTCGGACGGAGTGGTAAACAACTTCATGAACCATTTACTCAAGTATCTTAACCCAAGCAGTTTAGTATTGAGATCGGGCGATAATTCTCGACATCGTGTATACTGCCACTTTTGTGAATGGGCGTAATAGATGCAATCTTCCATGCTTCAGGAAAAATGCCGTCCAATAACGACTTGTTGAAAATAATCGATACTGGTAACGAGAGCGAGGACGCACACTTTTTGAAGAAAACGGAGGAAGGCGATCCGGCCCTTTCGACGGGTCAACATCTGACAGCGCTGTTTGGACATCGTTTGTTGAAACTTCCAGGCGAGGTAGATGTACGGAACTGTTTATAAGCAGTTTGAACGGCGTTGAATTGTTGGTTGCTATAAACGGTTGAAAAAAGTCGGCAGAGATTTGCGGTTCTCGGAAGCTGGACGCTTTTACAGTTGCGGTAAACCATGTCCGACGGAACTCCCTGACCAGAACGAAAAAGGGTCGTGCTTGAAGCCGGATTCCAGGCGTCTGATGTAATTCCGAAATGCGGTTGTTCGCAGCTCATCATACAAATTTCCCATTCTCTGGAGAGACTGCTTATTATCTGCTGATCGGTGCTTGAGGTGCTTTTTACGGAATTTTCGAAGCCTGTTTCCGCGTTGTCCTTAACTCCCGTTCAACAGGGGCATTTGTGATGAGTTCGCCAGATTTTTTTGAGGGGCACTAGTTCGGCTATGATGTTATTTATGGTTTTCACAGAAACGAGAAACGGCAGTGTCAATATGGCAATCGTTTAGAAGGGATAACCAATCCACTCGAGCCAACGTATCATTAAGCACTTCAACTTCACATCTCTCAAAATCGTAGCAGAAAACATTGTCTTGTGTATTAGTTACAGACGAAATGTCGCATTTCAGAACGAATGGTCTGTGATGCGCGTCGATCGGGAGTAATGAGTTTGGCGGTTCCAAAGATTTAATTTTTTGGGTGTCAGATACAAATGAAAGTCCAACAAACTTCCATTGCAGTCCCGTAATATCGTTCACCTGAGAGAGTCCAGTGTCGAGAATCGATTGAGTTAGTGTGATCTCATGCTCAGAAGAGGCGTTGGCAGGTAGATAAGCGTTAAGATCCTCGTCGAAATTCCAAAGAGAAGGTTTGGCAGGTTATAGTCCACCAAGAATAACGACCATGTCGGTGTCGTTCGCGAGATTCAAGCAAAGCTGCGCCCAAAACTCTCCGTCATTAACAACGTACGATACCGACGCCCGCCCTCAGTATGACCTTGAGTGACTGAAGCAACCGGATGTCGCAGCTGCATAAGGGGAGCACCTCGAGGCTGCATTACCGGAAGAGGATGAGCTGGACATCAAGCTAAGTAGGTATGTGAGATATGTTTGCCAGATGGTTAATTACGCTAGGATAAATTTTGCGCATTCTATCATGTGAAACTTATTGATTAAATCAGAGTAGGGGAGAAGAAGGATGTAGGAAGAAATATTGAATTTAAATAAAATAAAATAAAATGTTGAAAAACGTGAATGAAAATTTATGACAGTGTTTATAGAATTTACGAAACGAACAAAGAGTAGGATTCTGCAGATAATGATGATGCGGCGTGACGACACGGATTGAGCTTCCTCAAATTCGGGTGGCTAGAAAATGGCAGAACAAGAGAGACAACAGATGGACGTGAATGGAGCGAAAAGAAACAGAAGAGACGTTGGTGGACACGGATTGAGCTTCGTTAAACTTGTGTGGCTAGAAAAAGGCAGAGCAAGAGAGACAACATATAGATTGAATGAGGATAAAAGAAACAGAGACATTGGTGGACAGATTGGTTGAATATGTTTGACTTCAGTTTAGAAAAGGATTCAGTTGAGGAAATACGCGTTGTTGTTAATCGGAGTGGCAGTGTGTGAAAAAAAAAAATGAATAAACAAAATATGATTCGTTTTCCGAAGTGTTTTGTTTATATTCTTTTGTCGAATCCTACAGTTTCGATTCAAATTTCGTTTGACATAAATCATGTCTCAAGCGCACGCAACTTTCTTTATTAGTATCATTCCAAACAATACATCATTTCTTATATCTTGGTGTTCTGTGTTATTAGATAACACTATCATCCTAATTTGGTAAAACAAATTTAAGATTTTATTAACATTTTGTTAACAACATATTACATTTCATTTGCCGTAGCAGTTCAGATTTTTTACAGGTGAGTTGATTTCACCTGCTTATAAGAGAACAAAAACACCGCTTTTAATATACTTAACCTAACTTAACCTAAACATATAACGCATTAATCGTGGCAATAGAAGATTGCAACGAGTTTTGCCTGAAATTATTAATTATTGTATTTGACATTTTTTCAATGTTTCAACATTGGATATTCTATGTAACTCATTGGTACTATACCAGGGAGAAGCCTAAGAATCATTTCAATTTTTATTTTGATTTTTCTGCAGAGTTTTCTTCCTGGTATTACAACAGCAAGTCCATATTGGTACAGCATACAACATGGCTGGCCTAGATTTGTTTGAATATCAAAAGCTTGTTCTTAAGACAAAGTTTTGATTTTCTATTAATAAGGGGATAGAAACATTTTACGTATTGTTACATTTGGCTTGAATGCCCTCAATGTGCTTTTTGAAAGTTAAATTCTGATGTATGTTTTATTTTCTCAAACTTTTTAGTATTGCGGAGCTTTTTGATGAGTATATATATAAATACCTTCTTTGCAAAAAGAAAGTAAAACTCATACATGGAATTGGTTTTTCAGCATGTGTTAAAATTATCTAGAATTGATTTTGTGTGAATCTTATTCAACTTTGTGTGACTTCGTTTAATAGTGAAGTAAGAAATATTCAGAGGACCATTACTTATGATGAAGTTAAATGAAAGTTTATACTGTAATAGTGGCAGGGTGATCTTCTAATTCTAATTATGCTTTATTAGGAGGATTAGGGGCTGTTGCACAACACTATTTCTTATGAAGTTAGATTGGCTTTAATTTTATTGAGATTTATTTTTTTAATTGGAAATTATAATTTTTTGAATTTTTTTATATATCAGAAATACATATGATTTATTGTATTTTGTTTTCCTTTAGGTCTCGTTTGATTTGCATCTTGTTTAGCTGAAACTAATCGTACTCCTTTTGATTTTGCTGAAGGGAGTCTGAGTTAGTTTCAGGATTTAATGTAGAATATAGAAGAGGGGGTTTGCTTTAATTTTTTTAGCTGAATATTCTAGTATTTTATTTATAAGTATGTTATTTAGAGTAATTTTTTTAGGTAGAGATATCTATAGAATTTTATTTTTTTTTTAAATTAACTATATTTTCTTTTTTTTTTATTTGGGTTCGAGGGACTTTACCTCGGTTTCGGTATGATAAATTAATGTATTTAGCTTGAAAGAGTTTTTTACCGATGTCTTTAAATTACTTATTTTTTTTTATTGGGGTAAAAATTTTATTTTATCTATATTATTTTAATGAATAATTTTTAGTATAAAATTAAATTAATAGAAGGTTTGACTTCTTTCTTATGTTTTCAAGACATATGCTATAAAAGCTTATTAATTATTTAATAATTTATCTCAATATTTTGATATTAAAGAATTAATAATAAAATAAGAAAAATATAATACTGTTAGAATTTGTCCTGTTAAAACATAAGGATCTTCAACAGGGCGAGCTCCAATTCAAGTTAAAAGGGAAGCTACAATTACTATATTTCAAAATAAAATTTGATTTAAAGGATAGAATTGTAATCCTCGGAATTTACTAGTATGATAAATGGGAGAATTATTAAAATTGCAATAGATAAAACTAATGCAATTACCCCTCCTAATTTATTTGGAATAGAACGTAAAATTGCATAAGCAAATAAAAAATATCATTCTGGTTGAATATGGACAGGAGTAACTAATGGTTTAGCTGGAATAAAATTTTCTGGGTCTATTAGTAAGTAATTGAATTTTCAAATAAATCCAATTAAAATTCATAAAAAATGATAAATCCACAAATATCCTTGTAAACAAAATAAGGGTGAAAAGGAATTTTATCTACATTTGAATTTAATCCTAATGGATTATTTGAACCTGTTTGGTGTAAAAATAATAGATGAATTATAGTTAAAGCTAATACAATGAAGGGTAAAAAATGAAATGTAAAGAATCGAGTTAAAGTAGCATTATCAACAGCGAATCCTCCTCAAATTCATTGAACTAAATCTGTACCTAAATAAGGTACAGCAGATAAAAGATTAGTAATTCGTAGCTCCTCAGAATGATATTTGTCCCAAGGTAGAACATATCCTAAAAATCCTGTTGCTATTACTATAAATAAAATAATTACTCCAATTATTCATGTTGGGATGTATAAGTATGAATTATAATAAACTCCTCGTCCTACGTGAATGAATAAACAAGCGAAAAAAAAAGAAGCTCCATTAGCATGACAAATTCGTAGGAATCAACCATATTTAACATCACGATAAATGTGATTTACTCTATTAAAAGCTGTTTCAATATCAGCAGTATAGTGTATTGCTAAGAATAATCCTGTTAAAATTTGGATGATTAAACATAATCCTAATAAAGAACCAAAATTTCATCAAGCAGAAATATTGGAAGGAGCCGGAGATCGACAAGAGCATTATTTGCTATTTTATATAAGGGTGGGTTTTTCGTAATGATTTAGACATAAATTAATTTATTGGGCGTAAGGGTCCATAATTTTTTTTTGTAATTTTTACTGTTACTATAAAGTTAAAATAAATAATTAATTAATAATAAAGTAATTAAATTAGTTGGAAAGTTATATATTTTATTTAATGAAATTAAGTCTTCTATTATTAAAGAATTTGTAGAAAAATAAATTATTTATTTCATTATTATTAATAAATATTCTAATAATTGATTTATCAAAAAAAAAAGAAAAATCAATAAATATTAAAATTATACTTAAAGATAAAAAAATAGTTTTATAGATAATGAAAATATTTCATTAGATGAAAGAGAAGTAACATAAATGAATAAAACTAATATTCCTCCTATAAAAATTAAAAATAAAACATAAGAAAATCAAAATGTTTTTACGAATATACCAGTTAACAGAGAAGTTAGAAATGTTTGAATTAAAAGTATTAATCCTATAGCTAAGGGATGTTTTATTTGTATAAAGATAAAACTAGTAATTAAAGAAATTAGTATAATTAATGTTATAATATCAAGAAATAGTTTATAATAAAATATTAACTTTGGGAGTTAATGAAAAGGAAGTATCTTTTTTCTTGAAGTTTTAAAAAAAATAATTTTTATTTTTAGTTTACAAGACTAATGTTTTTTTTAAACTATTAAAACTAATGATAAATTTATATATATATATTTAATAATTATTATATTTATTTTTGGAAGTATTGTTTTTATTTCTAGTCGTAAGCATTTACTTTGTACTTTATTGAGATTAGAGTTTATAGTATTAATATTATTTATATTACTATTTTTGTATTTAAATTTTATAAATTATGAAAGTTACTTTAGTATATTTTTTTTAACTTTTTGTTTTTGTGAAGGGGTTCTAGGGCTATCTATTTTAGTTTCTATGATTCGAACTCATGGTAATGATTATTTTCAGAGTTTTTCTATTTTACAATGTTAAAATTTATTTTTATAATTATATTTATTTTTTTTTATTTTTTAAAAAAAATATTTATTGAATGGTTCAAAATTTAATTTTTTTAGCCACTTGTTTATTTATAATTAAAATTAGTTCTAATTATTATTTTTGTGATATTTCTTATTATTTTGGTATAGATATAATTTCTTATGGATTAATTTTATTAAGTTTTTGAATTTGTGGTTTAATATTAATAGCTAGAGAAGGGGTAGTTCGTTATAATAATTATGTTAATTATTTTTATTTATAATTGTCTTTTTACTTTTAATATTAATTTTTACTTTTAGTTCCATAAGTATATTTATATTTTATTTATTTTTTGAAAGAAGTGTAATTCCAACTTTATTTTTAATTTTAGGTTGAGGGTATCAACCTGAACGTTTACAGGCGGGGATTTATTTATTATTTTATACTTTACTGGCTTCGTTGCCGTTATTAATTGGTATTTTTATTATTAAAAATGATAATTATACAATAAATTTTGTTATATTAAGTTATAAAAATTTATATAATTTAGATTTTTATATTTATGTATAATTTTTGCTTTTTTAGTAAAAAATACCAATATTTTTAGTTCATTTATGACTACAAAGGCTCATGTAGAAGCTCCTGTTTCAGGGTCTATAATTTTGGCAGGTGTTTTATTAAAATTAGGAGGGTATGGTTATTACGGGTATTTTTTAATGCAAGTTTTAGGTATAAAATTAATTATTTTGAATCAGTATTAGTTTAATTGGAGGAGTTTTAGTTAGTTTAATTTGTTTATGACAAATAGATTTAAAGGCTTTAATTGCTTATTCTTCGGTTGCTCATATAGGGATTGTATTAAGAGGATTAATAACAATAACTTATTGAGGTTTAAACGGGTCATATACTTTAATAATTGCTCATGGGTTATGCTCTTCTGGGTTATTTTGTTTGGCTAATATTTCTTATGAACGAATAGGAAGACGAAGTTTATTAATTAATAAAGGGATATTAAATTTTATGCCTAGTTTATCTTTATGATGATTTTTATTATGTTCTGGGAATATGGCAGCTCCACCTACTTTAAATTTATTAGGAGAAATTTCTTTATTATAATGAATTGTTAGTTGATCTTGATTAACTATAATTAGTTTAGCTTTTTTGTCTTTTTTTAGAGCAGCTTATACTTTATATTTATTTGCTTATAGACAACATGGAAAAATTTATTCAGGGTTTATTTTTTTTCTTCAGGGACTACTCGAGAATTTTTAGTATTAATATTGCATTGATTGCCATTAAATTTATTAATTATTAC